>NW_028258444.1:11055000-11680000 GCF_053883595.1 Heterocephalus glaber | reverse complement strand
TAGAAATTTAGGCTTAGTGGATAGGTAGTGAGAACTAATTTTTTTTTCCACACCCAATCCAGCTCAACTCCAAATCACAGGAAGAAAGCCATATCCCACTAATCCCATCCCAAATCAGCCCAGAGAACAGAATGAATGGTGTCAGGTCATCCCCCACATGTAATCCAATCCGAACCACAAAACTGCCCAAACGGAACGGGTCAGAAACTCTAAAAGTGGTGTTTTTGCCAGAAATGGGTCAAGGCTCAGATTTTAACCAAAATTATAAAGCAAATCGACAACATGAAATTATAAACCTGGTATTCACTGTCATCTGATGCCACTATTGCTGTGACACAGAAACTTACCCTAAATACTGGTACTATTATTGTGGTGGTACAGTGGATTCATCATGAACATGAATGTGAATGTCACCATGAATAGCCTGCATTAGGCAAAACCATAATGTTTGCTTTGGTTCACCACCACCTTCCATTCTAAGGGCTCCTTCCTTCCTTCTTTCTCAGGGAGTTCCTGGGCAGCTCCATCTTGGTTCTTCAGAATCCTTGCTGAGGCTTTGCTTTGGAGCCTACCATAGGGTCTAAGCCAGGCAGGCCAATGTCTTCACCCTCACAACTGAGCTTCTCTCGTCCTGCTTGCAGAGATCTCGAACTACATACGGAAAGATGGTAACATACAAACCTATCCCGGCTTGTTAATGACTGAAGGTGATCGAGGCTGGGTTGACAGCATTCTAAAGATAGAAAACTTTTCCTGTGACATGCCTAGGTACTTGTCAATAATTGTCAACTCTCATAAATCAGAACATAGAAGAGAAAGCACAGCAATTCTGTAGCTCAAGAATCCCAAAAGTCTAGAAGACAAGGTCACATGAAACAGGAACTAAGCTAAAAGAAAAAGAGTTTGGGTAGGCAGGGGGGCAGGTTGATCATTTTGATCTTCACTGTTTTTAATTGTGTCTAAGGCCCCTGCACAGGTATTATTCTTTTTTATCAGGGAAGCAGAAGGGCAGAGTCAAAGGTTTGGAATCAAACTTGGAAAGATTTTTGTGAGTCTACCATTTGTCAGTGGTATGACCTTGGACAAAATTTCTCTAAATCCAAACTTTCTCATCTGCATTTCATAGGATGATTTTTAGGACCACAAAAACTAATAATTACAAGATGCTTTGCGCAGTGCCTTGCAAAAATGGGTGCTCGGTGGTGTTAAATCATTACTACTATGTATTAATATTAACATTGGCCCTCTGCACCATCTCAGCAGCCTGAGCACTGTTTCACCCTACTGCTTCTGCAGCCAGCAGTTACAGTCTGTGCCATCCAGGAAGGAGAGCACATAGTGCCACAGTGCAGGCTTTGCCATCACACAGAGCCTAGTTTAACTGCCCTCTCTGCCTGTTCCTGCCTGTGGAGCCCTAAATAAGCCACTTAACCTCTCTGAGCTTCCTCCCCTTCTCATCTGAAAGTGGGAGCGATAGCATCTACCTCCTAGGTTTCCTGCAAAGACTAAATACAGCAAAGCTTATAAAAGCTTAGCACAGAGTCTGGCACACAAGACATGCTCAACAAACAGCTGTCATTAGTAGCAGCTGTACTATCCACCACAGGTATAGGGCCTCAGATGGCTCCTCCACCTGCCTCCATTCTAGTTGTGACCCAATACCACCCATCAAGCCCCAGTTCAAACACCACCTGATGGGGCAGTACTCTCCAGTCCTCACCCTTTGAAGGAAGTCTCTCCTCACAGTACTTTGTTTATTTTCTTTGGTGCAAGTGTCACAGTCTGTAATCGATTTGGGGGGTTCAGTTTACTTGTTTATTTTCTTTTTCTCCATACCGAAATGCAAATTCTGCGTGGGGGAAGGGGCCACTTGTTTTATCATAGGACAGAGTCTGGCTAATAGAAGATATTCATTAAATATCTGGGGAATAAAAATGAAAAGAGCAGATGCTGATGAAGAAGTGATTTCTAAATTCCTTAAATTTCATGACTTGACCATATGATCCTCAGGAGCAGGGACAGTGTCTACCTAACTCTTTGTCCTACCTGTTCTGAGCAGAGTAAACTGGTAGTGTTTAATGGAGTGAATGTATGGATTCTGGTTAGCCTATCTTTGCTGGCCCCTGGGGTCCACAGGATATGCTGTGAAGGTGTCTGCCAGCTATCCCTGGAATGGTATCCTGGACAATCCTCAGGTATCCGCCTCATGCCCATAAGGCAGTGGTTCTCAAAATATAGTGTGCACAGGCATCACCTGGGGACATGGTTAAAATTCATCAGGCTGGTTCTCACCAAGCCCAATACTGGATTAGTAGGACAAATGAGGCCTAAAAATCTACAATTTTAATAAGCTGTGCCAGATGTTTCTATGTAGGATGTTGAGCACACTTTGAGAAGTCCTCTTTAATGTACCCACCTAGAGAGATGGTGTTTATGACTTAGTCTCTTCTCTCAGGGGGAACGAGACAATCCAGTGGAGGAGATGAGACAGAAGTCTTTGAAGGTGAAATGTGGCCCATTCCCAGGCTAACATGAGCATAGGAGGCCCAAACAGGTCAGGAGGACTAGAACAGAGATGACTAGGGCCTTGAGGCCACAGCTTATGCCAGAACTTCATGAGAAGGGGAGAAAAGGGTATTCTCCTATGAGGCCAGGAGCTAGAACTACAAAGGTTCCCCTGCACAACCAGCCACTGGGCTGAACTGTGAGTTACCAATACAGATGACATCCTCACTAGCACAGGAAAAAAATGTGCCCTGGCATGGATTTTGTAAACTAGCACAGGGTTCAGTATTCTGCAAATCTTGAAAGGAGCCAAAGGTTATTAGGAGCCCACTAGGGACCTGGTAACTCTTGCTTCCTACCAAGTGCTCTTGTTTTTGATGTCAGATGACTGTGTTCAGTCCTAAACTCAACCACCATGGATGAGATCCACTCTTTAAAGGTACTGTGGCAAGAAAGGGACATGAACAAGTACTGGACGGAGAATAAGGAAACTTGGGTCCCTATTGCCACTGATGAGCTTGGGCAAGTCCCTAATTTGCTTGATTTTTATGATTATGCATTGAGTGTAAACCTATGGTGTGAGCTTTTGTGTGTAAAAAATATGTTAGTTACTTTTCTCTCATTGTTGAGACAAAATACCAGACACCCTAAGTTAAAGAGGAAAGGGTTTATTTGGCTTACAGTTCATAGAGGTTTCAGTCCATAATCACCCAACTCCAAGGCAGGAATGACAAACAGGCATGGCAGAGCAGAAACAACGTGGCACACACAAGGCAGTGAGGGTAACAAGAGAAGTTAACAGCGTCTCCCTGCCCCTTTTATCTTATGCAGACTACTTAGGGCGGGTAGCACTCACACCCTTAATCCTAGTGCCCTTGAGCCCTGCACTGCATCATGAATCAATTCCAGCTTCACACACTCTAGATCCAGCCTATGACCACATGAGGCTTTGCGGGGGACATCTAGACCCAAACCATAACAATATATAAATTCAATAAAAAGAAAAATATCACTCAAGGGAGAAAATGTATCCTTCTGTTCACGGAGTTCCTTCTGAAATCAAAAGTCTGAGCTTTTCCCAAGGTATCAGCCACCTGACAGCAGCATAGCTAACAAATTTTTGGGAGAAATTAGCAGATGGCATATTCTTTAGAAACATAAGCAAAAGAGCAAAACAACTTCACAAATCTCATTTCTATTTTTTTAGCTCATTTTCAAGAGTGGAATGAAACTGAGAGACAAGGAATCAGGATGGACACTCAAAAATTACATAAACAGAAGATGACAGATTTGAGGGGGAGACGTTAACAAGCTCTTACTTCATTAGAAGAAAAACTGTCAGTTCAATTAGTATTTATTTCATTTTGCAAGAGGTAAGATGCTGCTCGGTGCAATCAAAATACCAAAGAAGAGCTTTTTCTTTCATACATTGAATAAATTCAAGCTAATTAGCAACCGTGCTCACTTCCTTCCAAAACCATATCATACTGAGGCACAAAATATGTAAAAGTATGTCATATTCCATAATTGGAAAGTCCTTTATCAGCTCCAAGAATTATGTTGCCACCTTACCTCAACAGTTTCACATACCAGAAAAATCATTTTAAAACTCATATTCAAGCATTTTCTGTCTAGTCATTTGTCTTGCACACATACTGACGATCTGAGCCATAACTAGGTCGAGAGGGTTTTTCCCACTCTGTAGCTTCCTAGTAGACATTTAATCCATGTAAAAGAAAGGAAACAGACAATGTCGAAAGTTTGCTGGTCAGTATGAAATGCTGGCACAATTCCACTGTCTGTTCTGCAGGATTCTAAAGAGGTGAGCTCATGTATTTAGGATACGGTTTAACTCTCACTTCTGTCCCCTCGGGGATTCTTCCATTCATGTGGTTCCTTCTGAAAGCAGGACAGAAAATGAATTTGGGTGACAGATTTAAGAATGCAGGAGGGTGAGAGTGGGTGGTACTGAATAACCAGCTTGCTAGGTGTTCTCGGGATTGTACTCATGCTGGTTAACTGTGGCTTGAGGGAACATTAGGTTAAAATAGGTCAGCGTAGACAACTTCTCATAGCTTCCCTGTAATCCAAAAATAATATCAGTTTCTCGTTAGATGCTCAAAGGTGAAGGGAGAACAAGTGGATTTACTGCTCTCTGTGTGACCCTAATCAACAAGGAAGAACTGGCTGGAGACATGGAAGCAACTAATTTTTGGACAAGACTGATAGTCCTATCTTCAAGTAGAAGAAAAACAAAGAAAGGAGAAATAGATACTCATATGTGCTTCCAGATTCGAGACATGATGTTTAAAACTCAGAGGAAAGAGTCTATGGAAGACAGAAACTATAAAAAGAAACACATCTCAAGAAATGCTAAGTTATAATCTCTACTAAAAAAAAAAAAAGCTGAGTGATGTTGGTGAGGAAAAGGAAGAACTGGATTAGAGTCTGTGATTGCACAGGCTGCTTGCTGATGAGCTCTGTTTAGAAAAACTGATTCCATGACCCAGTTCCTGCTGGCCTGGCAAGATTAGGGCCTGCCTGCCATATCCAGCTCCCCACACAATTAAAGACCATTACTTACTGAGTGTGTGCTATGTGTCAGGGGAAGATACTAAAAACTTTGAACATGTTATTTAATCCTCATCATGATTCTGCAAAGTGCCACTGTCCCTAGTCTAAAAGTAAGACAAATCATAGAGCTAGTGATCACCAGGGCTAGGGTCCCTATAAATAGGTTTAGAGTATACTTTTAAGCAACTTAGAGGATGGTGTAAAGGGAAGATGGGAAGATAACATGATGTCACAGAGGACAGCATTAATGATGAGAATTAAGTCTTATTGTATATTCTACACATTTCATTTGTACATGTCTAATGTATATATAAAACTCAATTAATTCTAATAATAACTCTATACAGTAGTAACTCTTATTATTGCATTTACCCAGGGGGAAAGGGAAACAGATTCAGTAACCTACCCAAAGAGTTGCACAGGCAGAATTTTGAGTCCATGCTCGTGTGTGTGTGTGTGTGTGTGTGTGTGTGTGTGTGTTTCCACTACTTGGCATAGAACTCAGGGCCTTCAAACTGAGCTGCATCTCTAGCCTTTTTTGGTTTTTTTGTTTGTTTTTGTTTGTTTGTTGTCGTTTTTGAGACAGGGTCTCACTAAGTTGCTAAATTGCCCTGTTCGGGCTCAAACTTGCATTCCTCCTGCCTCAGCCTCCCAGAGTGTTGGGATTACAGGCATGCATCACTTTGCCCAACCCAAGCCCATGCTCTTAAGCAGTAAGATATAATACCTTGAAGAAAAAGGCAGTACTAGTCAATTCCTCTTTATCTTCAATTAATTATTCAACAAAGAGTTGCTAACCATTTGCTGGGAACCCACACTTTCCTAAGCACTACAGTGAGCAAAACAAAAGATAAATAAAAAGCCATGCTTCCAATTAAACAAGAGAAAGAAATAAAAGGAATAAAGATAGGTAATGAAGAAGTCAAACTGTCATTATTTGCAAATGACATGATACTCTATATAGAAGACCCCAAGAACTCCACCAAAAGTCTTCTAGACTTAATAACCAAATTCAGTCAAGTAGCTGGTTACAAGGTCAACACACAAAAATCAATAGCTTTCCTCTACACCAATGACAGACTCACTGAGAGAGAAATACGGCAAATAATTCCTTTCACAATAGCATCCAAAAAACTGAAATACCTAGGAATCATCCTAACGAAAGAAATCAAAGACCTCTTCTCTGAAAACTATGGCACTCTGAAAAGAGAGATTAAAGATGATATCAGAAAATGGACAGACATCCCCTGCTCCTGGGTAGGAAGAATTAATATAGTGAAAATAGCCATACTTCCAAAACTGCTATATAGATTTAATGCAATTCCAATTGAGATCCCAGCAGCATACTTCATAGACCTCAAAAAAAAAAAATCCAAAAATTCATTTGGAACAAGAAGAGACCCAGAATAGCAAAAGCAATTCTAGGTAACAGAGACATGGCAAGGAGTAACACAATCCCCAACTTGCAACTATACTACAAAGCTACTGTGATAAAAACAGCATGGTACTGGCAAAGAAACAGACCTGAGGACCAGTGGAACAGATCAGAAGATGCAGAAACAATGCCAGACACACTCAGCCATCTCATCTTCGATAAAGGAGCCAAACACTCTCACTGGAGGAAAGATAGCCTCTTTAATAAACGGTGCTGGAAAAACTAGGCTTCAACTTGCCAAAGATTAAAACTAGACCTGTATCTCTCACCATGCACTAAACTAAAATCAAAATGGATTAAAGATCTAAATATTAAAATAGAAACACTGAACCAGTTGGAACAGAGGTTAGGTAGAACCCTTGAAGACATCGGTGTAGGAAAAGATTTTATGAACAAAACCTCAGTTGCCCGTAAACTAGCACAATCAACAAATGGGATCTCTTCTTATTAAAAGGCTTCTGCACAGCAAGAGAAACCACCAGTAGTGTGAAGAGACAACCCACAATGTGGGAAAAAATCTTCACCTGCTCTTCCTCAGACAAAGATTTACTATCTTGAACCTAAGAACTTAAAAAGATCAGACCTCCCAAATTTAAAGACCCAATCCAAAAATGGGCATCTGAAATGAACAGACATTTCTCACACAAAGAAATAGAAATAGCAAATAAATACATGAAAAAATGTTCAACATCACTGGTCATTCGAGAGATGCAAATGAAAACAACACTGAGATTCCACTTCACTCCAGAAAGAATGGCTGCTATCATGAAATCCACCAATAACAAATGCTGATGGGGCAGTGGGGAAAGAGGAACCCTGCTCCACTGCTGGTGGGAGTGTAGACTGGTGCAAGCACTGTGGAAATCAGTATGGAGATATCTCAAAGAACTAGGACTGGAAGTCCCATTTGACCCCGCTATTCCACTACTGGGGATCTTCCCCAAAGAAGTAAAAGAATCATACCACAATGATATATGTGTGCCCATGTTCATAGCAGCACAGTTTGCAATAGCTAAAACTTGGAAACAGCCCAAATGCCCATCAACTGGAGAGTGGATAAAGAAAACGTGGTTTTTTAATAAAATGGAGTACTACTCAGCCATAAAAAATGAGAAATTAGAGACATTTATAGCTAAGTGGATGCACATTGAGGTGATACTCTTAAGTGAAATAAATAGGACACACGTGTAAATACCGAATCGTTTCTCTGGTGTGAGAAACTGAAAGTGTAAATAAGGACTAAATGTGTAATAGGTAATGTGAAATAGGAAGAAAAGGGGCAAAGGGAAAGGAGGTGGGAGGGCTAGGGGAAAGGATAGAAGGGAATGGGATTAATATGAGAAAATGGAAAAATAGTAACAAAATCTTCGTAAATAGGGAGGACTGGAGGGGTTGAAGGGAGGGCTGGGCAAGGGTGAAAAATAAGAACCAAGAGAGAATATGTAAAGGTGCAAATTTCCAATGATGAATGTCATTATATTGTATACCTAAAATGTACCAATGATTAGTATGAATAATTGATAATTAAAATAGGAAGAAAAGGTCCAAAGGGGTAGGGGTAGTGGGAGGGGCAGGGGAAAGGAAAGAAGGGAATGGAAAAAATGGAAATAAAGTCTTTGTAAATAGGGAAGGGTGGAGGGCGTGAAGGGAGGGCTAGGAATGGGGAAAAAATAAGAACCAAGATGCATTATGTAAAGGTACAATTCCCAGTGAGAAATGTCATTGTGTTGTATACCAACAATGTACCAATAAAAGAATTTAATACAAAAAAATAAATAAATAAAAAGCCATGCTCTTGTGAAGTTTAGGTGTTTGCATGAGAGACTCAGGTTAAAAAAAATGCAAGGTAATGCAAAATACATTTTATGTTAGATATTGAGATGAAGATAGCAGAGAAGACAGAAAGGGCTTTAGGAAAATGCAATTTTAGATGGGCTGTCTACAAAATTCTTCACTGGCTTTCAAATGAAGACTTGAAGAAAGTGAGAGCATGTGCCATGTGGCTCTATGGACAAAGAACATTTTGGACACAGGAATGGCAAGGGCAAAGGTCCTGAGGCAGTATCCTCACTGGTGAATTCAAGGAAGCAATGTGACTGAACAGAGGGCAGGAAGAGTGGTAAAGGAGGAAGCCTGTGAGTAACTCGAGCTAAAAATAACTCAGGCACAGCCAGATCACATAGGCTTTGCAAAGTATGCCTAGGACCCTGGATTTTATCTGAGTGAGCTGTGAAGCTGTTGCTGGGCAGCATGGAGGGGAATGACATGGCATCCTTATTTTTCAGAAGGACTGCTCTAGCTGCTGTGTGGAAAACAGACTAAAATGGAGCAAGGGTCAAAGAAGGGAGGCCACGTAGGTGATGGTGGTTCTCCTAAGGTGATAGTAGGGAGGAAGTGAGGAGGGCCAAGTTCTGGGTATATTTTATAGGTAGAACCAATAGGATTTGTTGATGGCGTAAGGGGGAAAACAATAAATCAATTATTCCAATGTTTGGGGACTAATCAACATAAAGAATGGAATTATCATCGTAGAGTCAGGGAAGGCCATAAGGCTAACAGTTGGGAGGAGGTGTGTATATCAGGTATTCACTCTGATGTTGTTCGATTTGTGATGCTTACTGTATAACCAACCAAGTGGAGATGCTAAGTAGACAACAGAATTAAGTACAAATCTGAAGGTCTAGGAAATTATCGGTCCTGAAGATAAAAAATGAGCATCATCAACATGAAAAGATTACTTGAAGACATGAGATTGGATCAGATAATGTAGGAAGAAGTAGAAAAGAAAAGAGGGCCTAAGGACTGACACTAAGACATCCCAATCATTCAAGGTCAGAAATGAGAAAGAAGCAGCAGAGGAGAAGTCATTGTGTTTAAAACGCAAATGGAAACCAGAAGAGTGTGGTGCTCTAGAAGACAAGTGAAAACAATCTTCCAAGGACAAGGAACCAATCTGCTACTCCAAATGCTTCCAACAGGCCAACAAGAACAAGACTGATCATAGGGATGGAGGGGTTGAAGGGAGGGCAGGGGACAGGGGACAAAATAAGAACCAAGACAGATTATGTAAAGGTGCAAATTTCCAGTGATGAATGTCATTATACTGTATACCTAAAATGTACCAAGAAAATAAAATTAAAAAGACTGATCATGTTACCAATGGACTTAGCCATGTGGGTATCTTGGTGGCCATAACAAGAGCAGAACTGATAGATTGTTCAAAGTCATGGAGACCTCAAATACAGGTAACACGTTCAAGAATTTTTCCTGCGAATGGAAATAGAAAATAAAAACTATAAAGAGCGAAAGGGGGAATATGGAGGACTGTGTTTAAGATGAAGGAAATGATCACTATTTCTGTTAGGAAAGTTCTGATGGAAAGGCATTGTTTGGCAATAAGAAGAAGAGAATTCCTGCAGCAATGTCTTTAGAAAGAACAACGAGACATAGGAGAGGGAGCTTGAAGCAAAGGGAAGCACAGTACAGTGGCACAGAGCTGTGCATGGAGAGGTGAGGGGGAGGAATTTCTGAAAGTTCTATTGTGATGCCTCCAACTTCCTTAGTGAATTGGAAAGAGTGGTCATCAGCTGAAACTGACCAAGAGAAAGGGTGTTAAAGGTTTGAAGAGAAAGAAAAGGAAATGATATCATTGTCTGGAAAGATAGAAAATTACATGCAATAAGAAAATACAGCAGAGTAGATGGGCCAAATGACGGCCCACTTAAGGTAAGTTGTCATTAATCTGAAGTAAGAATAAACAGCACAGGTAAGTGCTTTTCCTTAGCCATATTCAATAGCAGAGCAACAGGCACGGAGAGGAGATGAGTGAGATTTAGCCAGGGTTGGAATTTAGCCGAGAGAGAGTACAAATCAAGGAAGAAGCCAGGGAGAGAGGATATGTATGAACACATGATAATGATGATTCATCAAGCAGTTTAATCTGGGTAAAAATAAAAGTGAGCTCATGTGAAGGGTTGTGGGAACAGTTAAAACGTGATAGAATAAATGGACTGCTATAGGGCCTTCATGTCTACTTGTAAAGTTTGTTTACTGCCCTAAAGTGCCCAGCTCAAAGGGGAAAGTGAGCACTGAAACCTAGTTTGTGTCCCAAACCACGGGCCCTGCATGGGGTTGCATCACTCAGAGAGAACACATTTTCCCAATTCACTCACTCACAGGGATGGAGACACCAGAGAGTAGATACACTAGATTAAAGATCCTGATGGGACTGAAGGACTGTGGGAGTCAAGCTGCACAGAAAGTGGGCTATAAAGGTGAAATTGTAGTCAGAGAGCTGAATGTTTGACACTGAGATTTCTGGCAAGACTCAAGTTGAGGCTAAGCATGGAATATCATGGGGTGACTGACTGAGATAAAATGGAGAAGAGAATTGGAGGAAAGAAAATCAGGAACCTTCTGAAGGTGTATGTAAACCACCAGTAACTAAGAAATAACTAGTGATGAAGGAATGGCAGTGAGTTGTGAGCTAAAGTCATCAGGAAACCAGACAAAATGATCCAAGATGTGCTACTTGACTGCAGTACCAAGTGGGTGTCTAAGTTGATGACATTTGAGTGAGTTTAGAGAGGAGAACAGTGAAAATGAGACGCAAAATAATTGGTCTAATAATTGATCGACCTCACCCCCGGGCAGGAGTATGAAAAGAAATGGAAAGAAAACAGCAATCTCTTGAGAGAGCTGAAAGGGAAGCAGAAGTCTTAGAATGAACAAGATGGTAGAGAAGGTTCAGTGAAGCATTAAGTATTTTGGAGAGTATGCTAACAAACTGACCTTAAATTCTAAGAAACCAGTGAAATCCTTTAAGGAAGAGAAGTTAAAAGTCATGGAGGCATTAGAGTCCTGGCTTCATGAGATGAGTGGTGTGATAAGAATAGTCCTGGTGGCCCCAAGGCAGCTGACGTAGGAAATACCTAAGTGGTCAGATGAGGGTAGTCCTTATGGGACCCTGAAGAATTGGACAACATTCTCCTAACTTCCACTGAAGAAACAACCAGGACATCAGAAGACGGTCTGGCTCTTTTTTTTTTTTTTTAGTTCTTTTATTGGTACATTTTAGGTATACAATTCGTTTACATTTATCATTGGGTGTTTGTACCTGTACATGATGTATCTTGGTGCTTCCCCCCGCCATTATCTGTGCACCCTTCACCCCCTCCACCCTTTCCTATTTACATAGATTTCATTTCCTTTTTTTTTTTCTTTTCTCATAGTTTTTCCTTTCCCTCTTTTTCTTTCCCTTTCCCCTCCCTTCAGTCCTTCGTCTTTGGACCTTTTTTCCTATTTCAAATTATCAGTTATTCATTTTAATCATTTTAACCCTTGTTTACACTATCAGTTTCTCACACCAGAGAAACTATTCAGTATTTACACACGTGTGTCCTATTTATTTCACTTAAGAGTGTGGCCTCAATATGCATCCACTGAGCTATAAATGACTCTAGTTTTTCATTCTTTAAGGCTGAGTAGTACTCCATTTTATTTTAAAAAACCACATTTTCTTTATCCAATTTCCACTTGATGGGCACTAGGGCTGCTTCCAAACTTTAGCTATTACAAACTGTGCCGCTATGAACATGGGTGCACATATATCACTGTGGTATGATTCTTTTAATTCTTTTGGGACCCAGCAGGGGAATAGCTGGGTCAAATGGGACCTCTAGTCCTAGTTCTTTGACGTATCTCCATACTGACTTCCACAGTGGTTGCACCAGAATGCACTCCCACCAGCAATGGAGAAGGGTTCCTTTCTCCCCACACCCCTGCCAGCATTTGTATTTTGTTGATTTCTTGATAGCAGCCATTCTTTCTGGGGTGAGGTGGAATCTCAGTGTTGTTTTCACCTGCATCTCTCGAATGACCAGTGATGTTGAACATTTTTTCATATTTTTGTTTGCTGCTTTTACTTCCTTGTCTGAGAAATGTCTGTTCATTTCAGATGCCCATTTTTGAATTAGGTCTTTGAATTTGGGGGGTCTGATTTTTTTTTAATTCTTTATATAGTCTAGATAGTAGTCCTTTGTCTGAGGTACAGCTGCTAAAAATTTTTTCCCATATTGTAGGTTGTCTGTTAGCTCTGTTGGTGGTTTCTTTTGCAGTGCAGAAGCTTTTTAATAAGATGATATCCCAGTTGTTGATTCTTTCTGCTAGTTCCCATGCTGCTGAGGTTTTGTTCATGAAGTCTTTTCCTACGCCAATGTCTTCAAGAGTTCTACCTAACTTATCTTCCAGCAAGTTTAGTGTTTCTGTCTTAATATTTATATCTTTAATCCACTTCGATCTTAGTTTAGTGCATGGTGATAGGTATGGGTCTAGTTTCAATCTTTGGCAGGTTGAAATCCAGTTTTTCCAACAGCATTTATTAAATAGGCTATCTTTCCTCCAATGATGGTGGTTGGCTCCTTTGTCAAAGATGAGGTGGCTGAGCATGTCTGGAGTTGCTTCTGCATCTTCTAATCTATTCCACTGATCCTCAGGTCTGTTCCTTTGCCAGTACCATGCTGTTTTTATCACAGTAGCTTTGTAATATAGTTTCAAGTTGGGGATTGTGATACCCCCAGCCATGTCTCTGTTGCCCAGAATTGCTTTAGCTATTCTAGGTCTCTTATGGTTCCAAATGAATTTTTGGATTGTTTTCTCTAGTTCTGTGAAGTATATTGTTGGAATTTCAATTGGCATTGCATTGAATCTATATAGTAGTTTTGGAAGTATGGCCATTTTCATTATATTGGTTCTTCCTACCCAGGAACAAGGGATGTCTTTCCATTTTCTTGTATCCTCTTCGATCTCTTTTTTCAGAGTGCTGTAATTTTCAGTGTAGAGGTCTTTTGCTTCCTTTGTTAGATTGATTCCCGGATATTTCATTTTTTTGGATGCTATTGTAAAAGGAATTGTTTCCCTAATTTCTCTGTCAGTGAGTCTGTTATTTGTGTACAAGAAGGCTATTGTTTTTTGAGTGTTGACCTTGTATCCTTCTACTCTACTGAATCTGTCAATTAAGTCTAGAAGTCTTTTGGTGGAGTTTTTTGGGTCTTCTATGTAAAGTATCATATCGCCAGCAAATAATGACAGTTTAATTTCTTCTTTTCCTATCTTTATTCCTTTTATTTCTTTCTCTTTTCTAATTGCTGTGGCTAATGTTTCCAGAACTATATTGAACAGGAGTGGTGATAGTGGGCATCCTTGTCTTGTTCCTGATTTTAGCATGAAAGTTTTCAGTTTCTGACCATTTAGTATGATGTTGGCTGTTGGTTTTTCATAGATAGCCTCGATCAGGTTAAGATAAAGACCTTCTATTCCAATTTTCTGTGGGGTTGTTATCATGAATGGGTGCTGAATTTTGTCGAATGCTTTTTCTGCATCTATTGAGATGATCATATGGTTTTTGTCCTTGACTCTGTTAATATAGTGTATTACATTTATTGATTTACATATTTTGAACCACTCTTGCATCCCTGGGATAAATCTGACTTGGTCAGGGTGTATGATCTGTTTGATGACCTTCTGTATTCTGTTTGCCAGTATCTTGTTGAGGATTTTTGCATCTATGTTCATTAGGGAGATTGGCCCGTAGTTCTCTTTTTGGGTTGGGTCTTTCTCTGGTTTTGGAATCAAAGTAACACTTGCTTCCAGGAATGAATTTGGAAGTATTTCTTCCTTTTCAATTTCCTTGATGAGTTTAAACAGTAATGGCATTAGTTCTTCTTTAAATGTCTTGTAAAATTCAGCAGTGAAGCCATCAGGACCTGGGCTTTTCTTTGTTGGTAAATGTTTTATTACATTTTCAATTTCACTCATTGTAAGTGGGGTGTTTAGAATTTCTGTATCTTCTTCATTTAACTTTGGCAATTCATATGTATCTAGGAATCTGCCCATTTCTTCTGTGTTGTCCATCTTATTGGAGTAGAGGTTCTCGAAGTAGGTATTGATGATCCTCTGGATTTCTATTGGATCTGTTGTGACTCCACCTTTTTCGTTCTTAATTGCATGTATTTGTGTCTTTTCTTTCCTTTTTTTGATAAGGGTGGCTAGAGGTTTATCGATTTTATTTATTCTTTCAAAAATCCAACTTTTTGTTTCATTGATTTTTTTGTATTGTTCTCTTAGTCTCCATTGCATTGATTTCTGCCCTAATCTTTATAATTTCCTCTCTTGTATGAGCTTTGGATTCATTATGCTCTTCTTCTTCTAGGAGCTTGAGGTTCTGCATTAGGTTATTTATCTGAGTTTTCTCTGTTTTCCTAATACGAGCATTCACTGCTATGAATTTCCCACATAGGACAGCTTTCATTGTGTCCCATAGATTCCTGTATGTTGTACTGGCATTTTCATTTACTTGCAGAAACTGTTTAATTTCTTCTTTAATTACTTCTGTGACCCATTGGTTGTTCAAGAGGGTGTTATTCAGTTTTCATGTGTTTGTTGGGGTTTTGTGGTTTATGTTATTGATCTCCAATTTTATTGCACTCTGGTCTGACAAAATACAGGGGGTAACTTCAATTCTTTTACATTTACTTAGATATGTCCTATGCGCTAGCATGTGGTCTATTCTGGAGAATGACCCGTGTGCAGCCGAAAAGAATGTGTATTCCGATTTTGTGGGGTGGAACACTCTGTAAACATCTATTAAGTCCATTTGTTCAATAGCTTGGTTCAGTTCTAGAATTTTCTTGTTAACTTTTTGTCTAGATGATCTGTCTATTTGTGATAGTGGGGTATTGAGGTCTCTCACTACAACTGTGTTAGTGTTTATTTGGTTTTTCATGTCTATTAATATTTGTTTCACATAGTTGGGGGCATTTGTATTTTGTGCATATATATTTAGGATTGTCATCTCCTCCTCTTGGATTGTTCCCTTCACAAGGATGTAGTGACCATCTTTGCCTCTCTTAATTAGTTTTGGTTTGAAATCTACTTTGTCTGCAAATAAGATTGCTACTCCTGCTTTCTTCTGGGTTCTTGTGGCATGGAGAACTTTTTTCCATTCTTTTACTTTCAGTCTATGAGTTTCTTTTTGAGTTAGGTGTGTTTCTTGTACACAGCATATTGTTGCATTTTCCTTTTTAATCCATTCTGCAAGTCTATTTCTTTTGATTGGTGAATTGAGGCCATTAACATTGATGGTTGTAATTGAGAGATATTGATTTATCCTTGTCATGATGTTTTACTTTTGTTGGCTCTTTTATTTCTTATTTTTCCCCCTTTCCCTTTAGTGTTTTACCTTGCCTGGTGGCTTCCCTCTGTTGGGCCTCATGGAGTTGTGACCTTCATTGCTTTTTTTCTACGATATTGTTTAGAATTGCTTGTAGTGCTGGTTTGGTGTTCATGAAATTTCTCAGGTGTTCTTTGTCATGAAAGTATCTAATTTCCCCATCGATTTTGAAAGATAATTTTGCAGGATACAACACTCTAGGTTGGAAGTTATTTTCTTTTAGGGCTCAAAATACTTGACTCCAGGCTCTCCTTGATTCGAGGGTTTGTGTTGAGAAGTCTGCTGTGATTCTGATGGGCTTTCCTTGTAGGTGATTTGTTTCTTTTCTCTAACTGCTTGTAGGATTTTGTTTTTCTGCTGGGTTTCTGGGATCTTGACTATTATATGTCTAGATGTAGTTTTTTTTGATCATGGCTAGTTTGAGTTCTATATGCCTCACTTATCTGTATGTCCAATTCTCCACCTCTGTCTGGGAAGTTTTCCACTATTACTTCTGTGAACAGTTTTTTTATGTCAATTGTGCTTTCTCCTGTTTTTTCATGGACTCCTAGCAGTATTATGTTATTCTTCTTTGCATCGTCTAGCAGTTGTTGGATTGATTTCTCATGGTCCCTTATTATTTTTAAGAAATCTCTATTTTCATGGTCTCTAACCACGATCCTTCTATATTTGATATTCTATCTTCAGATTCCCTTAATCTGCTGTGGATACTTTCAATGGAGTTTTTGATCTCCTGAATATCTGTTTGAATCTGTTTCATGGATTCCATTTCGTTCTTATGTTGGGCAATCATGGTTTCCATTTCTTTCTTATGCTGGGCATTCATGGCTTCCAGCATGTTTCTGAGCTCATCTATTTTTTTATCTGTTTCTGTTCTAGATCCTCTAATCAGGTCTTTCACTCTGCTCACCATTTCTGTGGATATCTGGAAGATTATTTCTGCTTTGAATTTTTCTAGAGCCTCATTCATCTGTTTTATTACTTCCTGTGCTATCAGTTCAGGGTGTCCAGGTGGTTGATTATCAGACTTTTGCACCTCATTTCCCCCAGAAATTGCCTTTTGTGGGGTGGAAGTCTGGGTTTGTGACTTGCTTAAATGCCTTCTCATTTTTGTTTTTGGTACTGTCCCTGGTTTAGTTCCTGGGTTAATATTATGAAGTTGTTTATTGTAAGTATCTTTGTTGATCTATTTAAAACCCTTATGGAATGATTGCCTCTCAAAGGTGTGTACCGGATATAGCTATTCTTTAGGTTTTGAGACTCTAATGACTCTGAGGCTATCTCATTTTCATTATACCAGGAAGGAAAAGTGTTTAGATCAATCATGGCACCTTAGGCCAGGTCATACAATCAGCAACACCATTGCATCAAGTACATCTTTCAAAATGACATTTTGTGGTAGTTATTAATCTATCACCTTTAGCTATGTGACTTAAATAAAGATCAAGGACCAACCCAACATATAGTGAATAAACTCTTCAATATAACAACTATACCCTTTGGGATGGGGACTTAGAAGGGTTTGGGGAGGGAGGGACAGATGGGAAGAAGGATAGGGGAAGGTCAGCAGTGTGGCCAGAGGACATAGGTGAGAAGGAAAAAGAGAACAGAAAAATAAAGAACAACTCCCAGTGAGGACCAAAACAGGGACAAAAAGGGAAGATGAACAATGTGGGAGAGCAACAGAGTGAGTGTAAGAGAGAGAGAAAGGAAAGAGAAAAGAAAGAAGAAAAGAAAAGAAAAAAAGGAGAGAAAAACAAATATTTGCAAAGAGTAGGGAAAAAAATTAAAGATAAGAGGAGCAAAAGAAAAGAAAAGAGAAAAAAACCCAAAATAATAAAACTAATTTTGGGAATAAAAAATAACCATGAAGATGAAGGGCCTCTTTCAGGGTTTGTCTCTGCTGTCACAAAAGACAACGTGGGTTGCAGTGTGCAGATATAAGTCAATGAGTCTCAGCAAGCTAGTCGCAGACCCATGAAGTTCAGGCAGATTTCTGGCTGCAAGTCCCAAGTTGAGCTCCCTGTCCTCCTGTAGGGTCGAACTCTGCAGAGCTGTATTGCAGGTTCCAGCTGCCCTTCTCCTGAAGATAGTCCCGGTCCTGATGGGAGGTGAAGATGACTCCAACTTACCCAGTACCGTGGTCTGGTGTTCCGGTGTCCTCTGCGCCTTTGTAGTGTGGAACCAGGTGGCTGTCCAGGGGAGCGGGGGTGGGTGGGGTGGGGTGGTGTCCAGTGGATTGCTGCCAGGGCGCGGGCTGATTCGGCGCGTTTTGCACAACTGGTGACGTTGCTATGGCCTGGTCTGACTCTTTTGATCTCCTAATACAGATCAAATCGATCCACTAGAGCTATCTGTGATGGTAGAAATACTCTGCGTCTACACTGGCCAATATAGTAACCTCTAACTACCATGTGAACAGCACTGATCTAATCCCAACCACATGCCCAACCTATTTGACCATTTTCTTCACTACTTATTTGTTCACCAAAGAAAATCTTTTTCAAAGTAGAAAGTATACAAAATAGTTGAAAAGCCCAAAGAAACCAGCAGCACCTATTCCCTTTTAATAAATTGAAGTCTACAGCTCCAGAAAACTTACTGGAGATAATAATTAGAAATGGGCACATATTATCATAAAGCTTAACCTTAACAAAGTTCTAGAACAGAGTATTACAGAACTGATTCCTGACACAAGAATATGCTGAAGACACCAGTACTGGCTCTAACAACATGACATGAAAACCTTTCTAGGGAACATTTTCCAATCACTCCAATGTCCTGCTGAGGCTGAGAGTACACTTCCTCCCTGGCCATGAACCCTCATCCCAGAAACAACGTGGAGCCCAAGTGAGCCACAGAAAGGAAGAGCAACCCACACCTGGGGAACCACTGTATCATGCAAGAGGCACAGACATTCAGCCCCTCCTGACCCAGCAAACAACCAACCGAAGCACGTAAAACACGGACTTGGAATAATTCAGTCAGCAGCACCAGATGGAATAATTTTCATTCCCATCACTGCACACATAGGACACCAGAGAGAGAAAATGAGAAAAGAGAACCAGTTTTTTCAAATGCTTCATTGAAAGAGATAAAAACATCATTTTTCCTCCTTTTCCTGTGGGTTTTATTCCAGGCCCGTCAGTAGCCACTTTTAGCACTGCACCGGGACATTCACCATCCTGGATCCTGGAGCTCAGTGCTGCTTTTTAGCAGACAGAAAAGCAAGAGGCATGAAGAACAGGGGGTGGAATTTTAAAATCTCCTACCAGTGAGCCACAGAAAAGGCATGAGGTTTTTCTTTCTAATCCTTTATGAAAGCACATATTTTTCCTGTCTCCAGGCAATCAGAGCCATCTGAGGTTGGTGCATGTGTTGAATCACACCTCTCTTTCTCTCAAACATGGTGTCTCCCACATCTCCACCACTCACCCCCAGGGTGGACATGGCTTAATGAGTCAATAAGGACTAACCTCCAAGAGCTATTAAGTCTGGGAGAGCAGAGGCTGAGAAACATCTGTCTGTTCTGCTCGAGGGTGGTGTCATAGGCGGGATATGATTTCATGGCTCCAGTAGTTAGCCATGCAGCTAATAAACTGAATGTCAGTGACAGGGAAGTCTATGAGGGGTGACAGGAAGCACTCTCTTTCCATCGCTCAATTGCAGTGCTATCCTATTGACTGAAGAAAAGCCAGCTTTCACTGTTGTGCTGCTCTGGAAAAGGCACTAATTAGCTTCAGTGGTGAAATTTTCTCTTAGCATAACCAAAATCTTGGCTACCATGTACCGCGTACTTAGTACGGATTAGGAATTATAAGCATTCCAGATGCTCATTCTCCTATAACCCTCAAACTGCCTTATATTCTTGACACCATTTAAATGAGAAGCAAACTGAGACTCAGTCCAGGTTTTGGTCTGGCCTTACCAAAATTGGTCAATGATGGTTCAAGGGCAGTTAGGCCCCAGAATCTCTTAATTATTATGACACTATTGAATAAACAGTGTCCAAGGTGGAGGCACATTTCGGCCTCCCCAGTGTGAAGGAAAACCCCTGCATCAGGCTGACCTCTGTAATCAAATCACATAAAAATGATCCTGCATAGTCTTCCATTGCTGCATACCATGTACTGAATTATAAAAAGGTTGGGCATGGTGGCACACACCTGTAAAAAGGGCTGGGGCTATAACAACAAAAAATGTCACTATTTACATGAGCTCCAGGTTTGATCCTCAGCTCTTATGGAGTACTCTCCTGCACCCCAATTAATGATGTTATTTGTATTTATCACTAGGCTAATCTACTGCTCTATAGGAAGTCACAATTATTCTCAGTTGCTACTTTAAGTCTCTAGGTTCATTTCAAGATCATTGCCACTTCATTCTTAATTGGTTTTCGACACCAAGGAAAACACCAGAAGACCAAAGATAGGAAAATAGTGTGCCCATGAGTAGGTGACCTTGGGGTCAGGTCCCTGTTCTGAGTGCCAAGTGGAGGCAAGCCCAGGTCCCTAGCCCTATGTTGGGGTGCCACCCAGCTAGCCTTGCTCCAGGACATGCTACTTTGTACCTCCTTGACCCAGGGGGCCAAGGAGGATGAATGACAAAGAGACACTGAGACAGCTTAATATGCAGGCAGAGAAGCCCCAAGCCTTTGGCTCGCTTCACTTTTATTCACCCAAACACGGCCACAAGGAAAGTAACACAGGATTCACCTGGTCTCCAATATCATTAGTATATTCTCTGGTAAACAACTTAATCTCAGCCGTATTAACTTTTCCCTCATATGCAATCACCCTTGAGTGCAGCCTTCTCCTTTGTGCTCACAGAGGAGCCCAATTGGGCCTTAATTTTCCTCTGGTCCTCGACATCCATGATCATATAATTTCATGGAGAAATGGAATAATGTATTAAATAACAGACATTTACTAAATGCTTGTCATTTGTCCAGTACTGTGATAAGCCTTTCAAAAACATACCTTATTTATTCCTCACTTCAACTCTTCTGTACCTTACAGATGATGAAACTGCGATTCATGGTGGTTATGCAACCTTCCTGTATCTGATAAGTGAAGAGCTAAAAAAAAACAATTTAAAAATAAAAGTAAGTGAAGAGCTGCAAATGTCATGCCATGGATTGAATGTTTCTGTTTCCCCAAAACTCAGTTTGAAACCTAAATGCCAAATGTGTTTATATTTGGAGATAGGTCCTTTGGACAGTAAGCAGGTAATCAGAGTGAAACTCTTAATGGATTTAGTACCATATAAAGAGAGACATAGGAGAAGGCAGGCAACAAAGACTGCCCACCCTCTCTCCTCTCCTCCCTTCCCCTTCTCTTCCCCTCTTCTTCCCTCTCTCGTCCTTCCTTCTCTTCCCTTCCCGTCTTCTCTCTTTTCTGCTCTTTTCTATGAGGAAACAAGATGGCTGCCTGTAAACCAAGAAGATGGCTCTCACCAGTCACTACACCTGGACCTTGGACTACTCAGCTTCCAGAACTGTAAGAAATAATGTCTACTGTTTAAACCACTGAGCTCATGGTGTACTGCTCTAGCAACTCAAACTGACCGAGACACCTGGGCAGTGATTACGGACTCTGACTCAGGCTGAATCTAACGTGAAGGTGTTGATTAATAAATAGGTCTGAATCTCACAGCAAAATTTGCAGTAGAGCACTGAAATGTGTTGTCTTTGCCCTTTCTTTCTCAGCCTCATACTTTTCAGCAGTACAGATGCCACAAATGCCTCTAATTGGCAAGTTCAAAATCATATCAGAAAATAGGTGAGCTGAAGTTAAATTGTTGTATGTAGATTTTTTTTTTTTTTTTGGTACCAGGTACCAGGGATAGAACTTGGGTCCTTGCACTTGCGCAGCAGGCAGCAAAACCGCTGTGCTAAATCCCCGGCCCCTGTTGTATGTAGATTTATAAAGCCAATTATATAATTATGGTGGAAGAAAACTGTATGAGTAATGATTCACTTAAAGTTTTCCTTTAAGAGCTAAAATAGTTTTAGATACCATTCACAGTTATAGAGCATCAAAGAGAATCTCACCCTACATGCAGAGTGTTAGAGTCAAACCTTTGGGCTATAATCTGAGGGAGACTTTCAGAATGAGGTTGTTCCCAAGCAAAGCAACCAAATAACAAAAGTGTGAAAAACATACCATATAAATTGAATAATCTGAAAATAAAATAAATAAGTCTAAAAAGGAAAAATTCAGGAAGATAAACCCATACCCATGAATATAAATAGAGATTTCCCTTGGTTTTTGTAAAGCCAGAGTAAGGATCACCTGCTGGAAGCCAAGTGAGTGGATTTACTGTGCTGTTTTAGAACACACACCAGTGAAGTCCCTGTGGCTGGCCCAGCACAGTGAATGATGGAATAACAAATAAATAAAATGTTAGCACAGAAGCTAAATAACCCTCTCTCAATTTGCAGTATACAAAGAATCTCAGATTTGGTGAAAGGCTGGGTTTCCCTGAGTCCAATTGCCAAGGGTCATCTCTCAGAGACTGGGACTCCTTTTGCTGATTCTAAGGAACCCCAACTTATGCCCTCATTCTTCTCTGAGGCATCTTTCCCTGTACTAGTGTGAGGCCCACAGGGACCTGGCATATGAGGAGAAGACCATGTCTTCTAACTCCTCATCTCCCACAGCAACTAACAGTGCTGCATTAACCCCTAACTGAAGAACAGGCTGGAAACTGACCAAAAGTCTTGCAGACCAAGAGCAAGTTCACAAAGCCACAAAGAGGATCGAAGCTAGAAAGTCCCTACAGATGCAGGACCCATGCACACACATAACAGGTGGTGACAATGTCCTCAGGCACCCCTGTTACCTCTTCCCCAGGAGGAGGCTCTGCATGGAAAGAAGCTTTAAAGCAAGAAAGTGGATGTCCCACACCCTAGGCAGTGCCCCAAATACATGACATACATGAATTCTTCACTCTCCCAACAACTCTGTGGGCTCATATATCTCCTACACTAGGAAGTTAAGGAAGTTCTGGTGATTTCTTCCAGATCACATAGCAAGTAATTGTGGAGGCAGGATTAGAACCCAGGCAACCCAACAACGGGCTCCCAACTAAACTCCTTGTCAACAGAGATGGGAATTTGCACCTCCATCCTCTCCGTAAGATGAAACTCTGAGAGGCAGCATCAGACATAGAACACAAAATGTGACCAATAAATAATTGCTGGATTCAACTAGCTCTTAAATCATTTGGGTTTGTTTAGAGTAACCAGTGCATTCAGGACTGGAGATAGCAAGATGCACCCTCAGGCTCTAGTATAATCCCCAGCATAAAATCTGCTTGTCCTCCACATTCCACTATATCTTTGTGGTTCTGATTTTTAATGGCAAGTTGTTTTTATTTAGTTTGGGACACACAGTCATTTATGTGAACTTATTCAAACCAAAGATAAACAATAAGTCCTAAGTTTACAGCTGCCTGTGGGGGCTTCATTAAAAAAATAAAACAAGCTTGTAGCTGATAATTTAGTACAAGAAGTTAGATTAGACAGTTTCCTCATATCTACCCAATAGTCAGGTCTTCTGTAAGAAGTTTCTCAAGAGAGAGCAGAAGTTTGTTGAAAACCTCAAATTAAGAAGATCTCAAGATTTCAAGTGTTCAGAGTTGACAAGACGTAAAGACATAGGAGCAGAAGGACCCAGCCCTGCAGCCTCTGTCTAGCTGAGGTAGGGCTTGAACTCAACTCCACCCAGACAGTGCAGAGGGCCCAGCAGAGCAGCCAGCAGATGTCCTGGGGGAGAGGGAGCAGGCACCCGGCCCTCACCCTCCATCCAGCTGCTCTCAATTGCAACAGGGCAGATCCCACCAGCTGAGTAAACCCCAGCAGCTGTGCTAGCCCGGGGCTCCATCCTGCACAATGCACTGGGCAACCAGCCAGTTCTGAGCCAGCTGTTTTCTGTGTGATGGATCAGCTCGGGGCCTCAGAAGGGGGCATGTCCATGTGTACGAGTCCTCTAAACTGCATTACCCTTCACACAGCCATCCTACTTCACCTTTCAACAAGACTGCCCACTACCAACAGGCACTGTGATGGACTCCCACAGCTCAACAGTGAAGAAACCAGACAAAACCCTGGCTTGTGTAGAAGTTACATTTTCAATCTATCCTAAGGAAACAATCAGAAATACAGATCCAAATTTACATATGGCAATAAAATGGCAAAAAATGGAAATAACCTAAATAACCAACAGTGAGAATCTGGTTAAATCGATTCTAGTGCATCACCAGGTGTTGTGGTCACACCTATGATCCTAGCATTATGGGAGACTGAGGCAGTAGGAT
Organism: Heterocephalus glaber; assembly: GCF_053883595.1. Lineage (NCBI taxonomy): Eukaryota > Metazoa > Chordata > Mammalia > Rodentia > Bathyergidae > Heterocephalus > Heterocephalus glaber. The sequence goes on along the minus strand of NW_028258444.1, from coordinate 11,655,938 downwards.
CACAAATTCAAGCCCAGCCTAGACAATTTAGAAGCTTAGTGAGATCCTACCTCAAATTTAAAAAAAAAAAAAAAAAAATTAAAGGCCTGGTGATATAGCTCAATGCAAAGGCCCTGGGTTTAATCCCCGGTACTATAAGTAAATTAATTAATACATAAATAAATTCCAGTATATCCATTTGAAGTCACACAAATAACCATCTTTAAGAACAATGATAAATGAGGAAGGGATTTAGCTCAGTGGCACCGCACCTGCCGGGCAAGTGCAAGGTCCTGAGTCTGATCCCCGGTACAAGGAAGAAAAACAAGAAACCTATGCTAAATAAGGATACCTAAAGGTTTAGAATTTTTAAAAATACATTAAGTGGGAAAAAAAGAAAAGGTTACAGGCAAAAATATAGCATGCCTTCAAAGTTTTGAAAGAAATATGGTATATGCAAATGAGTTAAAACACACCAAAATGTTAACCATATTTATCTTTAGATGGTGAGATTCATAGTAGCTTTATATTCCTTGTATTTTCTACAAAATTCACCTTTTGCTAAATTTCTACAATAAACATACAACTCAATCAAATGTCAACCAAGAGAACAGTAGTTCAATGTTAGGAATTTAATATAGGGGATTACCTATGAAGGTTTTATAAAAGATGGAAGGTCACAAGTGCCAAGTTTGTCCTAACAATGCCTCTGGTTTCAGTCTGGCTCCAAGGTTTCTCTGTAAATAGTGAACTGTGAGGTAATTTGATATGTAAACAGACCGTAACTTACTCTTGTAACAAGTAGTTGAGTCTCAACCAATCACAAGCCACCAAACTATGTTCCAATAAGATAGCCATGCACTGTAACCAACTGGGCTGCCTCTGTACCTCACTTCCCTTTTCTGTATGGCACTCCTCTGGTTATAAAAATAACTGACACATGTGGGTGGTGTGGAGGATTCTGAATTATTCTCAGTCCAGGTGACTACTGGATTCTAGAATCACAAATAAAACCAAGTAAGATCCGTAAGATTAGATTTTTTGTCATTTTGCCTTTCAAAAAAGGGAACTGTGACACAGTCTAGCAATTTGTGGCACTGTTCATAATCTGCCTGAAGCAACTCTCCTAAGCCATTACTACCCATCTCCTGGGTTATCACAACAGCCTCCCAAATGGTCTCTCTGCTCCCATACTCACTCCAACCTCCTCCTCCCCACAGTCTGTTCTCAGCACAGCAGCCAGTGATCCTTAGAAAACATAAGAATGATTATGTCCTTCCTCTGCTCAACTCTTCCTTTCAACTCTCACCTCTCACTCAGTACAAAAGCCAACACCCTTAAAGGACCAACCAAGTCATTTTCTATGTGATCTGCCATGCATCATCACCCAGTACACCTTCAGTTCCTCAGAGTCCCAGGCCTGCTCCTGTCTCAGGACCACTGTAGGTGCTGCTCCCTCGCCTGCAAACATTCTTCCTCCAAACAGCTGTATCCTTGCATCTTTGCTCAAAAGCAGGGAAGATCTTCTTCAGTCCTCCAAGACCCCTCTTTTTTCTTCCTCCATTTTATTTTTCCTTAGTCTTTACCACCTTCTAATATGCTATATAATTTACTCTATTATTTTATTATCTGCATTCTCCTATCAGAATAGGCAAACTCCTCAAGAAAGAGCTAGAATTTTTGTCTGTTTTGAACACTAATGTGTCTGCAGCACATCAGAGAGTGGCTAGCACATGGTAGGTTCTCAGTCAGCATTTGTTGGATAATGTACGCAGATAAATCAATTGAATGGCAAAAGCAGAAGAAGGGGAAGCCACCTGAGCTCGGCCAGTCTGGAGCCTGGGGAGTCTAGAAAGAGGTTCATCTCACCCACGTTCTGAACCTCCTTCCTCAGCCTCCCCAGGAAATCTCCTTACATTACCATCCTTCCTTCTTTTTATCTTAATCCTTCCCTTTCTAGTGGCTCTTTTCCCTGAGTCCAAAAGAATGCTCAAACATCCCCATTTTACAGAAAGAAAGAAGAAAAACTCCTTAAATCCCACACTCTTTCCAACTATCCTGTGGTTCTTCTCCTTCTGACATAACCAAGTTCTAGTTTACTTCACATTTTATTTTTCAGCCTCTGCAACCTGAACTCCACCCAAAGCAGCCACTGAGATTGCTTTAAATCTTTTTGTGGCCAAATCCAGTGGATACTTTTTAGTCCTTCTCTTACTTGTCCTTTTGCATCCATTTGACTCTCTACTAATGAAGCCATCCATTACTGCTCCTCTAACTCTGTTCCCCTTCAGCCCCCTTCTGTCCTCTGTACACCTTATCCCTTCTGCCCACAGCTCCAGTATGGGTGCTCCCTGACATGTCTGTCCTTGTACTTGTCGCTTCCCATTCCACATACTTGTGCTCACCAATCTTGTCCATTCCTATGACTTCAATTACAGACCACATCCTGGCAACTCCCAAGTTTATCTCCCCATCCCAGATGTTTCACTGGGATTCATAACTGTATTCATTGCCAATTTGCATGCAACAAAAGTACCTTACACTCCAGATATTAAAATATCTTCATCTTTCCTCCAAACTTATTCCTGTACCATCCATCTTCTTCTACTGGATTAAACCAAACACTACAACTCATTATCGCATCCTTCTTTTTGATTAACCACACTAAATCTATCCTCACTTTTTAATATGTCACATATTCGTGTCTTTTGTAATCATTCCCACTGCCATTTCCCTAATTCCTACATCCAGCATTTCCCTACTACTCCCTGTGCCCAGGACTGTCCCCTCCAACGCATTATCCATCTATGCCGTGGTGATTTTTATAAAGAGAAACCCTGGCAAGATCCTCAACTGGCTTCCCTTAATATACACAATTCACAGGCTTCTCGGTGGAATATCAAAGCTGCCCAGTTTTACTTCTTCATGCCCTTGAATCCTCACCTTCTCTCCCCACCTTCATCTTTTGGTGCTTTGTCAAGGCCACTGCAAACTACTTGCAGTTCCCCCAGAAGCACAAGATCTCTGTCACATCTGCACATACCTCCCAACCCACCTTCACCAGTCCTCAACAGTTAGGAAATCAGGCTCCAGAGTGAATTCACATAGATTTGGACTCAAGTTCCACCTTTACTAGCCATGTTACTAGCAAATTAGCTAAGGGGTATGTACAACATACTTAGAACCACTCCTGACCATAGAAATACTCTATACATGGTGGTAGTTGTGGCTATTATTTTCTATTTACCTGGTTATCTACTATCTTCTAAAGTCCCTAGAAAGACTTTCCCAACTGATTAGGTCTAGGTTAGGAGCTTTAAAACCAATCCGTACATTCCTCCTTTCCAGCTCATCCCATACTCTACAGTTTATGTGTCTGCCTCTCTCACGAAACTATAAGCCCCATGAAGGCAGGAACTCTGTTACCAGTGTTAATATCCCCACCACTAGTTCAGCACTCAACCAATAGTCGGTGCAGAGTTAATATTTGTTTAAAAAAAGTAAATAAATAAATAAAAACAGGAGAGAGAATGAATGAATATCAGGAATACCTGGTCAGACACTCACAGTGCACCAAGAACCCTCACATTTTTCTCTCACCTGTTCCCCGTATCAACCTTATATGGTAGGCAAGGCAGATATGCTAATTATTTCCACTTGTAAAAAGACATTCAAATTCAACTATATATAAAGTAACTTGCTTATGGTAACTAGGCTGATAGAAGAAACCCACCCTTCCAACAGAAAACTGCTCCTAGAAGATTATGAGAGGTAAAAGAGCCCAGACTGGAATGAGTAGTATTATGAACAGCGGGCAGAGGTCTGAGTTCCAAGGCAGGGTATCCACCATTAAATGGGGCCCAAAGAGTGTCCCCAGAGACAGGGAAATTCTAACACTCTCTATCTTATCCAACTCCCTCACCAAGTTAATTAGAGATTGCTTTCAGCTGCTAGTAAGAGAGACCTGAGCAAGGTGTCTTCAATAATCCAAAAATCTGTTTCTCATCTAAAAACAGTTCAGAGGTGAGGCCTTAAGAAGAAAGCTGTCATGTGTGAGAGGGCCCTGTGGCCAGGACACAAGGACAGGTTCCAGAATCTGAGTGTGATCACCAACCAACAGACAGTGAGTACACAGAGCCTTGTCCCACTCCGTCCAGGAACTGTGTTCTGGCAAAATCTGAGTGTGCCCGGAACAGGAAATCAATCTCCAGCTGAAAACGCAGATCAGGTAATGCTTGAGTTTCTACCTTGGAAGACCTTGAACAGAGAACTCAGCTCACACTTACCCAGGCTGCACGCCCATGGAAACTAAGACAGTAACTAAGACAGCAACAGCTCGACACCACTAAACATGTGGCAATTTGTCACTCAGTGATAGAAAACTAATGTACTACCTGCTATAAGGGAGCTCCTCCTCCTAACTCAGTAACCTCCCACTCATAACCAGCCTTCCCATAAGTCCCAGCAAAAACTTCACCTAGCTCTCCTCCAGAGAGAGACTCCAGCCTTCACAGGAAATATGTGGCTAGGAAATACACTGTTTTTAGTGAGGCATCTTGTCACATTCAATAACATAAGGAAGGGAGATTGGCCACCATAGGCCACTGTCATAGACTGAAGCCCTAGAGGTTAGGGTCTTGCTTGCCCATGTTTTTGAGCCCCCTCATAGCCAAGTCTCCAAAGTCCTGACCCCAACATGATGTGCTCCCAGAAGCAAATAGTCCTATGGGAAGCCAAAGCTTTGACCTACAGCCTGCTGCCCATTTCTCCACCACTCCACAGAAACCCCTGCCTTGTCTTCCCTTCTCTTCCTCCCCTGTGGCCCCAAACACAAGTGCTGGTCCCACCAGATCCATTTATACCTCCTTGGGAGAGAGAACACTGCTTTGTAACAGAATTTTTTTACTGATCAGATGTTTTTTAAAAAGATCAAAGGAGAAGAGTGAACACTGGGGATGGAGGGAGAGGAAATCATAATTCTACAGAAAACAATGGGATTTACAGTTATTGAATCTAAGAGATTTTAATCACGTCATGAAGGCAAAAGTAACCAGACTGGACAACAATGAGGAGGTAGAGCAATAATGGATAAGAGCAGAATTGACCTTAAGACAAAGTATGCATAGGACAGAGGAGTTTTGCCAAGAAAGAGCACGAACTTGGGCTCTAGAAGAGCCTGAGGGAAACGCAGTCCATCAGTCATGGTCAGCAGGACTCGAGAGTAGTTTAACCCAGACAAGGCAGTACAGATGCAACTAGAAATTCTTGCAACAATTGGGAAGTTGGGGCTGACAAGATCTGGGAGTTGTCTACATATAGAGTAATGAGTAATATCTAGGTGCAATAAATACTGATTGCTTAATTCCTCTGTGGGGTAAAATATTTTGCAAGTGGAAGTGGATTATCAGTATCCCATCTGTGTAAGTACAGAACAGCATTTTCCTTACCACTAATGAAACCATTGAGTTTCTAGATTTGTTACATTTCCTAGTCTTTGGTGATCTTGTAAGGCCAGATCCTTTAACCCCAGGTATTTCCTTCAGAAAGTAAATTCCTTTCATGTGACAAAATCTGCCCTAGGTCATATGAAAGAATTGGATGATGCTACTTCCACATGAATCTGACATAGTATGCTGTGATTTTCAAAAATTAAGTGCCAAACCACATCTCAAGGTCCTGTCTACATAAAAACTAAAGTATTATTCTTATGAGTGTACACATCACTTGCTAGGCACCAAAAACACACTATTACATAGAACATAAAACTGCAAAGATTAATAAAATCAGTACTTTAATTGTGATATTATCAGCTCCCTGCAACAAAAGCAAACCAAGAGAAGAAAGCCAAAGAGTGGTTAGGAACACAGGTTCTAATGTGAGAGAGCCTGGGGTTGATCTCAGACTCCGGGCTTAGTAACACAGGGAATTATTTAATCACTGTAAACTTCAGGGAGCTTTTAATACATAAACTGGAAATAACAATCATACCTACCCTACAGGATACAGTGAGGGGGAAATGAAATAATGCATTCCAAGCTCTCAAAACAGCACCTAGTTTAATAAACATGAACTACTGTTATTCAGAGAATTGCCTCAAGTCTCTTTTTTGCTATGGCTCTGAAGTGCTAACCTGTAATTGCAATCTGCTCATTTCCTTCCACCTGAATATGCAGGCCACAGCAACATCCACCAGCCCACATGAATTACTAGAACCAGAAGGCATCTAATAAACAGTGTATCCAGCCAAGGATATACAACCAAGGAGGCATCAGGCCCTTGGGGAAGAAGGGTGTTGAAAAAGCATCCCCAGCTGAGAACCAATGACCTGCTCTAAACTTCTCTTTTTACACAGGAGCAAACTGAGGCCCAAAAATGTAAAGAATTTTCTAGGGTTACAAAACCATTTCCAGAATCTGCTACTGACAGACCTGGCTTAGACCTGAGACCGGGAACCAAACATTTGACTCTGATTGCACAATGTTGGCACTACTTGAAGCTGCCTCATGGAATTTAACAGGCATTTCCTGAGGAACCACAGTAAGGGTCAAAGAGGAGAACAAGATGGCAACCCTGCCAAGAATGCATCTCAACCCAATCAGGGAAACAGAAACTGGCAGTGTTAAGAATTCTAAAAGAAGTGCCAACAAAGTGTTAAAGAGTCATAAGTGCTGTTTCTAACTCATGAAACTCTCATGGAAAAAGGTGGAATTTCCACTAGACTTTGAAGGTTAGGGATCAATGGGACCCCTTTGGGGTAGAATAAATCATCTGAACAAAGGCCCAGAGGTTGACAAGAGAGCACACACACGCATGCATGAGAGAGCCGACAGTCTTCTTCAGCAGATGAAGAGATGAACAATAGAGCTGAACTATCTGGGCTGCAGGAAAGCCATCAGTCCAAAGTATCATATAGAGCAAAGAGGAAATACTTCCTCTGGTCTCTTCACAAATTATCCACCAATCATCTGCCTTTTGCCTACCACTGACTACCAGTGCCAGAGAGAAGAACAGCAAAAATAGTTCCTATCAGGAATTCCACTCTGAAAACACTGAGGAGGTGAAGAATCTCATTTCCCATTCATTGGAAAAGTGGAAACAAACAGGAATACAGCCAGACTCTCTGCTCAAAAGCTGAGGAGTTGCTGGTAGGAAGTGGGGGGATAATGACACTTGGCCTCATTATATTTGATCCCACTTAAGAAAAACCATGAATTTATTTGTTCCTACTTGAGAAAAATTATGAACTTTCAATACTTTTAAATTTCTGTTCTGCTCTAGAGTTCCAGTTAGCAATAACTCGCTGTCACATTGCAATGGTATTGAGATAATAGAAATAGTACTGTTCCAATTTCTTTCACAACATTCTTAAAATGCTAAAAATGTAAGAAATAAAGAGGACAGAGAAAAAGACTTGCAGCAAGGACAGGATTTATTTGCAACAGAGACCTGACAGAGGCCACTGGCTCCAAAGGACCAGAATAGGGGTTTATATAGAATAGCCTGGGTAGCAGAGGATGAGGAAGCTGGAAATTATGTTGGGATCGGGTCACCTATCTTAGTCTGCAGTCACTGGTCTGTTTCTTGTTTATGTAAGCTTCCCTGTTCTTCTGGATCTGAGAGCCTCTTGGTCAGGAATGGATGAAACAATGTGGGAAAGGATCAGAACTCTGAGAAGATGTCCTTCAGATGTTTCCTTACAAAAAATAGGAATGCAGTAGATGAATAATCCCATGTTTTTCTGGCAAGCTCTGGCTGTGTAATTAATCACCCCAAAACTTGATGGCATGAAACAATTATTTCCCTCTGCTTAGAGATTCTGGTGCTTTAGAAATCGAGAGAGAGCCTGTCGTAGATGGCCAGTCTCCACTCTGTGCCTTCCAGGGTCTGAGCTGGGGGCACTTGAAAGCTTGGAGATGGAATCTCAGGGAGGCGTCTTCACTCCCTGCTGGCTGATGCTGGCTGGGAGCTGGGACCTCAGCTCCACCGTCGACCAGGACACCTGCACACAGCCCCTCCATATGGGCTGAGTGCCATGGGTGAGTGTCCCAAGGCAGCAAGACAGAAAAAAAGTCACCAAGGTGCAAGGTGAAGACACAATGGGACAACTGTCCATATCACATTGCAAAAGCATGTGGGAAGGGAGAGATTGCTGCTATCTTAGAACACACAATTTGTCACACATTCCAAAGAATATCCTGTACTCAGTGTCCACCTACCTGCCTGAAACTTGTACCATAAAACAGATATCCTGTGATGATGAAATATTCCCTTAGCATGAGTTACTACCTTAAAAAATAAAATACAATGTCATTTAAAGAGCATTTTACAGTTTACAAATCCCCACTCATGGTTGTACTGGTCAGCATTCAGCCACTGGGACAAAATACCTAACATGTGCAACGTGCAGGAGGAAAGGCTTATTTTGGCTCACAGTTTCAGATGTCTTGCTCCATGGACATCTATCCACAAAGCAGCAATATCACGGAAGAAGGGTACAGTGGAAGGAAACTGTTCAACTCATGGCATCCAGGAAGCAGAGAGCAGGGGAAAAGCGACAGAGAGGAAGAAGTCAGGGCCCAGATACAGTCCCTAACGTCATACTCCTGACCTGCCCAGACACACCCAGAAGTGTGCTTTACTAATTTCCTGGGTATCTCTCAAGCCAATCAAGTGGATGATCGAGATTAATCATCACAGTCACCCCACGGGCTTATTTTTTTGACACCATTTTATAGATGAAAAATCAAAAATTCAGAGAAGTTATATATAAGTTTAACAGAGATACTTGGGAACCTAAAGACACTCAGAAAATAGTCTCTAAAGCCTATATTAGAATCCATGTTAAAGCCTGTATTATTTTCACTTTCAAAAAAATGATAATAGGTTTACCTAACAAGTCACATACATTCAATCAATAAAAACCAAATGAATGAACAAGTTATTCAAAAATTATTTGAATAGAAATTCCAGTCATTTATCAGAGCCATAAGGAAACGGGACACTAGTTAGGTTAGTTGTGATAAAACAAAAAAAATCTTTTTAGGGCATAACCCTGAAGAAATGCCACAGGAGAAAATTCTGAAAGCCAATGCTTACTGTAAAATGGGGCAAAGCCCCAGCCGTTGCCAAAGAAAACTCTTGTGTGCTGGAGTTGAGGTGTAGCTCAGCGGCAGACCCCTAGCATGCACAAGGTCTCAGCACTGCAAAAATTAAAATGTAAAAACTGTAGATGTTTCTACACTATACCCTACAAAGCTTGAGACGGTTAAAGTTTTTATTCCTATTTTCCTTTTCAATAATAACTTAAAGATGCCATAGAAAATTTAAATAATTCCCAGTTGTGATGTAGGTAAACTTCTCTAAGAGAACTAAACATTCTTGGAACATTGAACAAAAGAGTTGGTTTCCCTGTTTAATTCTTGGAACTTTTTTTTCTTCAGTTACAGAATATTAATCCATGCATTGTGTGCCTAATCTGGAATGTGAACAATTTCTTATCATTTTTCCCAGTGCTACACCCTATATTATCCTAGGAGATATCAGATTAAATGTTTGAGGAAAACAATTTTGTGTCATTTTTATAACTAATTAAATCTTTCTTAGCAATTAATTCTCTGAATATTAGTTCTACCTCAATGATACTGCACAATGGAAAGGGATCAACTAATTTAAGATCTCACTGTTACTTCTAAAATGTACTAAGGGACTAATAAATGAAGGAGTAAATTCTTGATTCTTCAAATGTTCCAAGAATTGACACAGTAGACAGAAAACTAAAAATCTTCAAGTACTCGTTAGATATAAATCAACATAGAAGAGGTGAAGAATAATGTCTAGATCTCTAAACTACAACCATTTTCCCCAAAACTTTTTCTTTCCATATCCTTGCTTTGCCATCAAAAGCTCTTTAATGTTAAAGGAGCTGAACAATGGTCATTTATATCATTTCACCATTTATCAATCTGTCCCAGGTAGGTACTGGAGCACACAGACAATTCATACTTCACATAATTCAATATGCTTCTTTTTATTTCTTTGCTGAATAGAAAAATAGTGACTCCCAGGACTGTAATCCCCTTTTTTAAATGGGCCATTAATGATTTACAAGGGAGATTTTTTTTTTTTCACCAAGGGAAGGGAAATAAAACTTTGTATGAGTTCTTTTCAAGGCCAGCTGTTTTAAAGCACATATATGAAAAAGTTATAAAATGATTTGAATAACCAGAACCAAGTCCAGCCTCTCTTCCTGGCTTTTTACAAACTGCTCTTTGTTGCTTTTTTCATCACTTCTTTCCCTACCATCTCCTCCTACACCTCTTACTCCTCAGCTCAGGAGAAACTTCTCCACCCTTCTTGGAAGCATGTCTGAGTCACTCTCTTCTGTTTCTTCATGGGTACAGCCCTTGCTGTCCTCCAAGGTTCAGATCAGATGTCTTCTTTAGCTGAAGTTTCCTCTAATCTACCTAGGGCTTGACAATCATTCTAGCCTCATCTCATTGTGTAAGTATAACACAAGACCAAGTCACTTGAGTTTTAACTAGTAGCTTTCTGCCTGTGTCTTTCAATAGACTGAAAATTACAAAGTCCCTGGGGCAAGAAGCCATGTATTATACTATTGTTATATCCCTATACAATATATAGTACAATGCCTTCAAGTAGGTTTGCTAATATTTATAATAGCTGGTATTTCTTTCTCACATATGATATGTCAGTCTTGGTTAAACATTTTAAGTCATTATTTCTATTAATTTCCACAAGAACTCCTTGAATAAGTATCATGCTTATCATTCACACCTTACAGAGGAAAACAAAAGCACCACAGCCTTTAGGGAGTTTTCCTAATGTCACCCATTTAATGAGAATAGGATTTGAACTTGGTTGGATTCCACAACCTATGTATATCTCTGTCCTCTATCTCTACCCCTCATTTGATATTTTCTAAATTAATTTAAATAAAAATTTTTAAAGCATAGACTTTATACAAATGGAACTTTAAAGTGGGCAGAAGTAACTCCACTTTCTTATGTATTATCTTTACTGTCTACAAAAAAAATGACAGCTAGCCTCTCGGATTTGATCTTTTGTAAGCCACCAACCAGATTTTCTAAAGCAAGATTTTATCTTAGCCATTAGTCATAGTAAAACCATCTTCCTTTAATATCATGACACTACCCAGAGTATGAGCAAAGGATAATACTAATCATCTCACTCACATATACAATCATAGAAGGTGAAGGAAGAAATATTCTTCCTTTGAACTTCCTTATATCCCACAAGAGATAAAGAAAATGGTATGTATGAGACTGACTAGTGTATATTTTTTAAATACTTTAACATTCAGATTGGCTAAATTGATATAATTTACACATCTACACCTCAATAACTGTGTTGGAAATGTTTTTTTCCATGTACCTACTTATGCACAACATCCTAGAACAATAAAGGATAACATAATTGTAAAACATAACACCACATCTTTTTTTGTCCCTCCAATCCATTCTCCACATTGTTGGTAGGACAAGCTTTTTTACATGCAACTTTAAAAGAAATATACATCTCATATTATCCAAAAAAATTAGCCCAATATCAAAATGCAAAACCTAAACTATAAAAAATTCTTTAAAAGGCCGGGGATTTAGCTCAGTGGTTTCGCCGCCTGCTGCGCAAGCGCAAGGACCCGAGTTCAATCCCCAGTACCAAAAAAAAAAAAATTCTTTACAAAAATGAGAAAGTTTTTGCAGTCTTTTTTTTTTAAATTACACCAAAGGCTGGACACATAAAAGAAAAAAACCTGATAAACTGGGCTCATCAAAATGAAATACTTTTTCAAAACACTGTTGAGAAAATAAAAAGACAAACCACAGACTAGATGAAAATATTTGTAAAATACAGATAAGGGACTTGCATCCAGAATGTATGTAAAATATAAATATCGCCTTCAAAACTCAACAATAAGAAAGCAAACAACCAAATAAAATAAATTGGGCAACAGATTTGAGCATACACTTCACTAAAGCAGATATACAGATAACAGAAAAGGAAAAAGCACAGGAAAGGTGTTCAACATCACTAGACATTTGGGAAATTCAGAATAGAACCACAGCAAGATAGCACTGCATATCTATGAGAATGGTTAAAAACTTTTTAAAAGCCTGACAGTACTAAGTGCTGACAAGCATGCAGAGCAGCTGAAACTCTCAACATGTTGCTGGTAGGATTAGAAAAGGGTACAGGTGCTTTAGAAAACATTTTGACATGTTCTTACAAAATTAAACACACATTCTCTAAGTAATCCAGTAATTCTACTCTCTTGTATTTACCCAAGAGGAACAGAAGTTATATGTATGCAAAAGCCTGTTCCTGAATGCACATGATAGCCAAGCACCAAAAATATACTAATCCAAATGTCCTCCAATTGTGGCATACATACAAAGTGTGATCAAAATATATGGTGAAGGCCGGGGATTTATCTCAGTGGTTTCACCATCTGCTGCACAAGTGCAAGGACCCAAGTTCGATCCCTGGTAACAAAAAAAGTTTACATTTTTTTAAAAAATTATTTACAGTAAAAGATACACTGTCATTAATCCCTCCCTCCAAATTCTTCCCCTCTCATCAAACACATTTATCCCATCACTCTTGCTACTTTCTGAAGCAGTTCTGGAAGTCCTTTTGTGAGTGTCATTAGGAAGTATGATCAAAAATACACTGAATGTTGCTGCTAAGTACCACTAAGTTGGAAAGTAAGCTCACAGAATCATTGTATGGTGTTCTCATACGTCTTATTAATCTAAGCAGGCACTGTGAAACTTCTAGCTCTTCCCCAAAGTCAAAATAACCTTCAAAGGTAAACATTTTTAACAGATTCAGGATATCAAGGCAGCCTCAACAGTGCAACTAAAAACAAGTATGAAAGAGGATTTCCGGTTGTGCTTCAGAAAGTGGCAAGAATGAAGGGATAAGTGTGTTCAAAGTGAGAAGTAGTATTGTGAGGAGGATTAATGGCAATGTGTCTTTTACTGTAACAAATATTTTTAATTTAAACATTCACCATCGTTTTTGGTCAGTCTTCATAGATTCCATGGAATATCACTCAGTAACAAAAGGGAACATATTACTGATAAACCCACTAAATGTATGAATCTTAAATGCATTAGACCAAGTGAAAGAAGCTAGGCTCAAAAAATGCAGTGCTACATGATTCCATTTGTATGACATTCTGGAAAAGGCAAACTTCTAGGAACAGAAGACAGATCAACAGTTGTCTGGGGTATGGGGAGAGTCAATTTCAAAGGGAGACCTGAAGGTCGCCTGAGATGATAAAACTATTTCACAGTTTAGTTGTCTCTAGGAGTTGTTATAACTCATAGGGGTTGTCAAAACTCATAGAACTGTATACCAAGAAGGACACATTTTACGTCAATTTTTAGCAATAAAATATTTAAAGCAATTAATCTGTAGTATCTGTTCAAGGCTCCCCATCACTGATTAAAAATTTTTTGCTTTAGACCTCTTGTCCTGATCCTTCCCTGGTTTTCTGTCTTCCTTTTCCCATGCCTCAGAGGCTAAATCACTGGTGGTTCCATGAATACACATTGCCTTTCTGCCAGTGTGTAGTCCTGAGGAAGTGCCCTGACCACCTGCTTAAGCTTTCTTTCCCTGGCCCTACTCCATGCACCTGAAGTTCTACCCAGGTGAAATGTCTTCCAGATCCGCAGATTCTTCTGGGTGGTTCCAAGCCTCCTTATACGCATGCTCAGTTTGGAATATCCTTTCTCCCCCTTCACCATCTTTTATAAAGCCCTGATAAGTAGTCCTTTGTCTAACATTATCTCTCTGAGCCTTACTGAAGGAATCAGCTCTCTCTCATGCACCACCATGCCTGCATGCTCAGCCTACTATCACAGAACTCAAAAACATTACAGGTCTTTGTTTCACAGCTACTGTCAGCTCTTTAAAGCTCTTTCTTGTTTACTTTATATTCCAACTGCCTAGCATAGTGCTAGCATAGAATAGGTGCTTAATAAATGTTTGATGAATGACAGATTAAGCTAATGAGCTAATATATCTCCTTGTCTGGAACAAAATTCTAAGCAGTGCTTCAAAGTGAATATTCAATATTATGCAGCCTGAGGAGTCCACCTGAAGCACATGCTCTGTACTTTCTTTGATGCTTATCAACTAGTGTTGCAATTATTTATTCACTGTACACAGTTTTCCAAATAAGTCATTACACTGAACTTTGAGTTCTTCCTGAAATACACTAAATTGAGACCCCCAGCACCCTAGAGTCATTACCTGTCTCAAGTTGTTATTCAGTAAACTCACATTGCCCTGAGATTCCAGGTGAAGAGAATCCACACTTTCCTCCTTCTCTCTGAGCTCAGAGCTTGACTGGGCTGCTGTGATGTCCACAATAGGATATATAGAGAGAAACAGATAGATATCCAGAGTGGAAAGACATCAATAACCCAATAATAGAGTCCGCTGCAGACAGGCAGGTCTGTGCACGCCCTACCGAGGTCCTGAGTCACGCGGAAGACGCCGAATCAGCCCGCTGCAGACAGGCAGGTCTGCCCACACCCTGCCAAGGTCCCCAGTCCCGTGGAACACGCCGAATCAGCCCGCTGCAGACAGGCAGGTCTGTGCACGCCCTACCGAGGTCCTGAGTCACGCGGAAGACACCGAATCAGCCCGCTGCAGACAGGCAGGTCTGTGCACGCCCTACCGAGGTCCTGAGTCACGTGGAAGACGCCGAATCAGCCCGCTGCAGACAGGCAGGTCTGCCCACACCCTACTGAGGTCCCCAGTGCCGCAGAACACGCCGAATCACCCCGCTGCAGACAGGCAGGTCTGCCCACACCCTGCCAAGGTCCCCAGTCGCGCGGAACACACGCCGAATCAGCCCGCTGCTGACAGGCAGGTCTGTGCACGCCCTACCGAGGTCCTGAGTCACGTGGAAGACGCCGAATCAGCCCGCTGCAGACAGGCAGGTCTGTGCACGCCCTACCGAGGTCCTGAGTCACACAGAAGACACCGAATCACCTCACTGCAGACAGGCAGGTCTGCCCACACCCTGCCAAGGTCCCCAGTCGCGCGGAACACACGCCGAATCAGCCTGCTGCAGACAGGCAGGTCTGTGCACGCCCTACCGAGGTCCTGAGTCACGTGGAAGACGCCGAATCACCCCACTGCAGACAGGCAGGTCTGCCCACACCCTACTGAGGTCCCCAGTCCCGCAGAACACGCCGAATCACCCCGCTACAGACAGGCAGGTCTGCCCACACCCTGCCAAGGTCCCCAGTCGCGCGGAACACACGCCGAATCAGCCCGCTGCAGACAGGCAGGTCTGTGCACGCCCTACCGAGGTCCTGAGTCACGCAGAAGACGTCGAATCACCCGGCTGCAGACAGGCAGGTCTGCCCACACCCTGCCGAGGTCCCCAGTCGCGCGGAACACACGCCGAATCAGCCCACTGCAGACAGGCAGCCACCTGATTCCCCATTACCAAGGCGCAGAGGACACCAGACCACCAGACCAAGGTACTGAGTCCCACTGTTCCCAGCCCAGAGGTAGGGGCTTCTGAGCCGTCGTTCCACTGCTCCTGGTCCAGAGGAAGGGGCTTCCCACTCACCATCCCTCCCGCTGCTCCCAGCCCAGAGGAAAGGGCTTTTGGGCCACCTTCTGTCCCGCTGCTCCTGGCCCAGAGGAAGGGGCTTCCGGGCCAACACCCCTCCCACCGCTCCCGGCCCAGAGGGAGGGCCTTCTGAGCCACCATCCCACTGCTCCTGGTCCAGAGGAAGGGGTTTCCCGGCCACCATCCCTCCGGCTGCTCCCAGCCCACAGGAAAGGGCTTTTGGGTCACCATCCCTACCGCTGCTCCCGGCCCCTGTCCCACCTGACCCAGCTCAGAGGAGGTAATCCGTGCAGGTGCTGACAGCCCCCCGCCCCAGTCAAAATGGGAAAACACATAAATAAGTCTCAAAACCAGACTTCCAGATCACCTGCAGCAACCCCAAAGGGAAATGAGATGGAACCCTCTGATACTCAAACACCTGGACCCACTGAACTGGCAACAAAAGGGGATCTGGAAAAAATGAAATCAGAAATAATTTCTCAGATAACAGGAGAAATTGTGCCCTTAGTGCAAGACATGATTAATAAATCTAGAGAGGAGCTCAGGAACATGATGGAATCCCAACATAAGAAACAAATGGAATCCATAAAACAGATGCAAATAGATTTCCAGGACATGAAAAACTCCATTGAAAGTCTACATAGCAGAATGAGCCAGTGTGAGGACAGAATTTCAGATATAGAAGATAAGATTGCAATTAGTGACCAGGAAAAGAAAAATTGCTTCAAAATTATAAGGGAACATGAGAAATCAATCCAGCAGCTGCTAGATGATGCAAAAAAAGAATAACATAAGACTGATTGGGCTCAATGAAGAAACAGGAGAGAGTGCAGATGACATAAAAAAATCTCTTCACAGAAATAATGGCAGAAAACTTCCCAAGCAGGAGAAAAGAGCTTGACATACAGATAAGTGAGGCATATAGGACTCCAAATAGCCTTGATCAAAAAAAATCTACACATAGGCATATAATTGTTAAGATTCCAGAAACACAACAGAAGAACAAAGTTCTCCAAGCAGTCAGAGAAAAGAAACAAATCACATACAAAGGAAAGCCCATCAGAATCACAGCAGACTTCTCAACACAAACCATCAAGGCAAGAAGAGCTTGGAGTGACATATTCCAAGCCCTAAAACAAAACAGCCTCCAACCCAGATTGATGTACCCTGCAAAACTATCTTTCAAAATTCATGGAGAAATAAGATACTTTCATGACAAAGAGCACCTTAGGAACTTCATGAATACCAAACCAGCACTCCAAAGAATTTTACACAGTAGCCTAGGAACAGACATTGAGGATCACAACCCCAGGAAGCAAAGCAGAATGAACCCATCTGGCATGACAAGAAATTAAATGTAAAGGGGGAGAACCCAACAAAAAGAAAAAGTCATGGCAATGACAAGGCAATACGTTTCAGTTATAACCATCAATGTTAATGGTCTCAATTCACCAATCAAAAGAAATAGACTGGCAGAATGGGTCAAGAAGCAAAATCCAACAATATGCTGCATACAAGAAACACACTTAATTCAAAAGGAAACTCATAGACTGAAAGTTAAAGGGTGGAAAACAATACTGCATGCAAAAGGAACCTGAAAAAAAGCAGGAGTAGCTATCCTCTTGGCAGATCAAGTAGATTTCAAACCAACACTGATTAAGAGAGACGAAGAAGGACACTACATCCTTGTAAAGGGAACAATCCAACAGGAAGAGATGACAATCATAAATATCTACGCGCCAAACACCAGTGCACCCAACTATATAAAACAAATACTAACGGACATGAAAAGCCATATATGCACTAATACAATTGTAGTGGGGGACCTCAATACCCCACTGTCACAAATAGATAGATCAACTAGACTAAAAGTAAGTAATGAAATACTAGAACTCAATCGAACTCTTGAACAAATGAACTTAACAGATGTTTACAGAGTCTTCCACCCCACAAAATCAGAATACACATTCTTCTCAGCTGCACATGGGTCATTCTCAAAAATAGACCACATGCTCACACATAGAACATGTTTAAGTAAGTGCAAAGGAATTGAAGTTATCCCCTGTATATTATCAGACCATAGTGCAATGAAATTGGAGATCCATAGCAAAAGAAACTCAAAAAATTTCATAAACACATGGAAATTGAACAACACACTTCTGAATAACCAATGGGTCACAGAGGAAATTAAAGAACAAATCAGACAGTTCCTTCAATTAAATGACAATGACAATACAACATATCGGAATCTATGGGACACAATGAAAGCAGTCTTACGAGGAAAATTCATAGCAGTGAATTCGCATATTAGGAAAACAGAATGAGCCCAATTAACCTGATGCTGAACCTCAAGCTTCTAGAAAAAGAAGAGCCGGACAACCCCAAAGCTCATACAAGGGAAGAAATTATAAAGATTAGAGGAGAAATCAATGCAATGGAAACTAAGAGAATGATACAAAAAATCAATGAAGCCAAGAGTTGGTTCTTTGAAAGAATCAACAAAATTGATAAACCTTTAGTCAACCTTGTCAGAAAGAGGAAAGAAAAGGCCCAAATCCATGCAATTAGGACTGAAAAGGGTGAAACTACAACAGACCCAGCAGAAATCCAGAGGATCATCAATACCTACTTCCAGAAGCTATACGCCAATAACAGGGACAACACAGAAGAAATGGACAGATTCCTAGATACATATGAATTACCAAAGTTGAACGAAGAAGACCTAAAAATTCTGAACAACCCAACATCAACCAATGAAATTGAAAATGTAATTAAAAACTTATCAACTAAGAAAAGCCCGGGCCCTGATGGCTTCACTGTTGAATTCTACAAGACATTTAGAGAGGAACTGCTGCCACTACTGTTTAAACTCTTCAATGAAATTGAAAGGGAAGCAATACTCCCAAATTCATTCCTGGAAGCAAGCATCACCTTGATCCCCAAATCAGAGAAAGACCCAACTGAAAAAGAGAACTATAGGCCAATCTCACTAATGAACATAGATGTAAAAATCCTTAATAAGATACTGGCAAACAGAATGCAGAAGATTATCAAAAAGATCATACACCCTGATCAAGTGGGATTCATCCCAGGGATACAGGGATGGTTCAATATATGAAAATCAATCAATGTAATACACTATATCAAGAAAGCCAAGGACAAAAACCATATGATTATCTCAACAGATGCAGAAAAACCATTTGACAAAATCCAACATGCATTTATGATAAAAACCCTACAAAAAATTGGAATAGATGGTCTCTACCTCAAACTGATAGAAGCCATCTATGAAAAACCAACAGCCAATATCATACTAAATGCTGAAATCCTTCACACTCAAATCAGGAACAAGACAAGGATGTCCACTATCACCACTCTTGTGCAATATAGTTCTGGAAACACTAGCCACGGCAATTAGACAAGAGAAAGAAATAAAAGGAATAAAGATAGGTAATGAAGAAGTGAAATTGTCATTATTTGCAGATGACATGATACTCTATATAGAAGACCCCAAGAACTCCACCAAAAGTCTTCTAGACTTAATAACTAAATTCAGTCAAGTAGCTAGTTACAAGGTCAACACACAAAAATCAATAGCTTTCCTCTACACGAATGACAGATTCACTGAGAGAGAAATAGGGCAAATAATTCCTTTCACAATAGCATCCAAAAAACTGAAATACCTAGGAATCATCCTAACGAAAGAAACCAAAGACCTCTTCTCTTAAAACTATGGCACTCTGAAAAGAGAGATTGAAGATGACATCAGAAAATGAAAAGACATCCCCTGCTCCTGGGTAGGAAGGATTAATATAGTGAAAATGGCCATACTTCCAAAACTGCTATATAGATTTAATGCAATTCCAGTTGAGATCCCAGCAGCATACTTCATAGACCTCGAGAAAAAAATCCAAAAATTCATTTGGAGCAAGAAGAGACCCAGAATAGCAAAAGCAATTCTAGGTAACAGAGACATGGCAGGGGGTATCACAGTCCCCAACCTGCAACTATACTACAAAGCTACTGTGATAAAAACAGCATGGTACTGGCAAAGAAACAGGCTTGAGGACCAGTGGAACAGATTAGAAGATGCAGAAACAACGCCAGACACACTCAGTCATCTCCTCTTCGATAAAGGAGCCAAACACCCTCATTGGAGGAAAGATAGCCTCTTTAATAAATGGTGCTGGAAAAATTGGGCTTCAACTTGCCAAAGATTAAAACTAGACCTGTATCTCTCACCATGAACTAAACTAAAATCGAAATGGATTAAAGATCTTAATATTAAAATAGAAATGCTGAACCAGTTGGAACAGAGGTTAGGTAGAACCCTTGAAGACATCGGTGTAGGAAAAGATTTTATGAACAAAACCTCAGTTGCCCGTGAACTAGCACAATCAACAAATGGGATCTCTTCTTATTAAAAAGCTTCTGCACAGCAAGAGAAACTACCAGCAGTGTGAAGAGACAATCCACAATGTGGGAAAAAATCTTCACCTGCTCTTTCTCAGACAAAGGTCTACTATCTCGAATCTATAAAGAACTTAAAAAGATCAGACCTCCCAAATTTAAAGACCCAATCTGAAAATGGGCATCTGAAATGAACAGACATTTCTCACACAAAGAAGTAGAAATAGCAAATAAATACATGAAAAAATGTTCAACGTCACTGGTCATTTGAGAGATGCAAATGAAAACAACGCTGAGATTCCACTTCACTCCGGAAAGAATGGCTGCTATCATGAAATCAACCAATAACAAATGCTGGCAGGGCTGTGGGGAAAGAGGAACCCTGCTCCCCTGCTGGTGGGAGTGTAGAGTGGTGCAAGCACTGTGGAAATCAGTATAGAGATACCTCAAATAACTAGGACTGGAAGTCCCATTTGACCCTCCTATTCCACTGCTGGGGATCTTCCCCAAAGAATTAAAAGAATCATACCACAGTGATATACGTGCACCCATGTTCACAGTGGCGCAGTTTGTAATAGCTAAAACTTGGAAACAGCCCAAATGCCCATCAACTGGTGACTGGATAAAGACAATGTGGTTTTTTTATAAAATGGAGTACTACTCAGCCATAAAAAATGAGAAATTAGAGACATTTATAGCTAAGTGGATGCACATTGAGGCGATACTCTTAAGTGAAATAAATAGGACACACATGTGTAAATACTGAATCGTTTCTCTGGTGTGAGAAACTGCAAGTGTAAATAAGGACTAAATGTATAATAGGTAATGTGAAATAGGAAGAAAAGGGGCAAAGGGGAAGGAAGTGGGAGGGCTAGGGGAAAGGATAGAAGGGAATGGGATTAATACGAGAAAATGGAAAAATAGGAACAAAATCTTTGTAAATAGGGAGGAATGGAAGGGTTGAAGGGAGGGCTGGGCAAGGGTGAAAAATAAGAACCAAGAGAGACTATGTAAAGGTGCAAATTTCCAATGATGAATGTCATTATATTGTATACCTAAAATGTACCAATGATTAGAATGAATAGTCGGTAATGCAAAATAGGAAGAAAAGGTCCACAGGGGTAGGGGTAGTGGGAGGGGCAGGGGAAAGGAAAGAAGGGAAAGGAAAAATGATGAGAAATGGAAATAAAGTCTTTGTAAATAGGGAAGGGTGGAGGGCGTGAAGGGAGGGCTAGGAATGGGGAACAAATAAGAACCAAAATGCATTATGTAAAGGTGCACTTCCCAGTGAGAAATGTAATTGTGTTGTACACCTACAATGTACCAATAAAAGAATTTAATACAAAAAAAAACCCAATAATAAAAAATGTGAGAAATTAGAAATGACCTTGAACTACATGTTCCTCTGGGAAAAGTAATCCACCGAGAAAGGGGGGGAGGGGGAGAGAGAGAGAAATGAACAATGGGAGGATAAGCAAAACTGCTTAGCCCAAAAGAATACTTGGAAGATAAAACATGAAGTGAGCAGCCACACGTTATCTCTTCCCCAAGTGAGGAATTTGCCTCAGGTCTGCAGCTTGGCACCATCTGCCCAGCATTTCTGCAAGTCACATAGTTTCACCTCAGCTCATATCTCCACCCTCCCAGGAATGATTCAGAACCTGTACAGGGTCGTGATTCCACTAATGAAGGAGGATTCCTAGTTCTCCTTAGCCACAATTCAGTGTGAATCCAAATGCAGTAATACGTGCTCTTAAGAGCTCTATTTCTTAGAATTTTATTAAAACAAATATTTATGTTACAGAAAAGGACTTTGTGGATATTAAATTTTCCTAAAAAGGCCTATGGTACAGCACTCACAAACCCTTACTAAGATCATTGGCTGATATCCCCCCCCCCTTCAGTATATAGCCCCAAACTTCTATCTCAGCAAATCCTGTGCCTCAATATAGGAGCCGGTTTCTTTGGTTTTTACCATAAAACTCCCATTAATTATGTGAGTATTTTATCAATCCTTTGTCTTTTCCCCTTGTATGTGTGTTTGTGTCTATGTCTATTCTTCTATTCTATTGGAAGGATCTTAAACTTAATAAGCCACAATGTAATGCAAACCTACTTCTGGGCACATAGGGCCAGAACTTGATGAAGCAAGAGAGGAACTGAAGTTGAAAAGTTAAGGAGGTGCTTGCGCTCAGGATGTCCATACAAAACTTTTCCACTGCCATCCAACTCCTGTGAAGATCTGGAAAGTAAAGTGTCATAGCACAGTGCTGGGTAAGAAACTTACACACATTATGTCATCTAATTCTTTTTTTTTTTTTGCTTAAATTCTTTTATTGGTACATTTTAGGTATACAATACGTTTACATTTATCATTGAGTGCTTGTACCTGATGATGTATCTTGGTTCTTATTTTTTCCCCATTCCCTGTGCTCCCTTCACCCCCTCCACCCTTCCCTATTTACATAGACTTTGTTTCCATTTTTTCCTTTTCTCATAATTTCTCCTTTCCCTTCTTTCCTTTCCCCTTCCCCTCTCACTTCCCTTACCCCCTTGGACCTTTTCTTCCTGTTGTCTAATTCTTGAAACAGATGCTAAGTGACTCACCCACACAGCTGACTACGTCTCAACCTCAGGTTCCACTCAGATACCTCCTTCTTTGAGAAAAACTTCCTAAACACCTTCCCTGAAGTAAGCATCCCTCCTTGCAATCCATCATGGCACTCTCAAATTTCTTCTCCATATATTTCAAAATGTATAATTACTTCTTGTTTAATGTCAGTTTCCTGCTAAAATGTTACCTTGGTTAGGGCAGTGTACTAGTCAGCCTTTCAATGCTGGGACACAACACCAAGGAGAAAAGGAGGAAAAGCTTCCTTTGGATCATGTTTTTCAGAGTTTCAGTCTATGGTTGGCTAAGTCCAAGGCAGAAACATCATGGTAGAAGGATCTAGCAGAGGAAAGTTGCCAGTCATAGCAGCCAGGAAGCAGAGAGAAAAGAAAGAGCCAGAAAAGGAGCCAGGTATAGCCCCCAAGTCACAACCCACACAGGCACACCCAGAAATGTGCTTTATTTATTTATTGAACTCTGAGATGTCTCTCAAGCCAATCAAGTTAACCATAAAGATGAACCATCACAGGCAGGAGCCATGACTGTCTTGCTTAGTGTTACAGTCCCATTGCCTAGCACAGTGCCTGGCATATAGTTGACCCACAACAGAATATTGTTGAATGAATGAAATACAGAATGAATAAGATACAGTATACATTAAACTGAACTTTAATAAATAGCTTTGTGATGTTTCAAATCCAGGTGTGACTTTTGCTTGCTTCATGACTTTAGGTAAGTTATTTAATCTCTCTGTGGCTTAGTTTTCTTATTTTACAGTGGAATGTTCATTGATTCAATTATTCACCAAGTGGCCTGTAAGGTATCTCGCATAAGTCAAACAGTAAATGAAAAAGCTATTATGGTTTAGATTGAGAATATTCCTCAAAGGCCTCATGCCCTTGTAGGTGGAGCTTTTAGAAGGCGATTGAGTCATAGGCACAGTATAGCAGACCTGCTGTTAGGAAGTGGGGCCTCATCAGAAGAGGTGGGTGACTGGGGCTGTGACCTGGAAAAGTGTATCTCCCTTCTTGGCTCCTTGCTTCTCAACCTGCGTCCTGCCTGCCGTAATGTGAGCAGCTTCCCTCTATCAGACCCTTCCACCATGCTGTTTCTGTCTTGGAGCCTGCTAACCATTGGTAACTGACACTGTAATAAACTTCTCCTTTAAATTGCAGGTGTTGAGTATTGTGTCTCAGTGACTAAGAAAGTAACTAGGAAGCATTCCAGATTATATACTGTCCAAATTAACATGTTCAGTGTTCTAGTTATCTGTGACCATATGACAAATCACCCCAAATGTTAGTGGCTTAAAGCAACAATTATTACACCATCACTCACAGTTCCTGTGAGTTAGGAATTTGGGAAGGGCTCTGCCAAAGGTCTGGCCTGAGATTTCTCAACCAATCAGATGGTGGAGGGATCAGGAAAAGCAGAAGGATCAGGAAAAGCAGAAGGTCTGCAGAAGCAGAAGCTGAGGGTTGACCTGGCATTCATATTCATTCCCTCTGTCTCTCTCTCCCTCCCTCCCTCCCTCTCCCTCTCCCTGTCCCTCCCCATCCTCCCTCCCTCCCTCCCTCCCTCTCTCCCTCCTTGCCCTACATTCTATCAGGGTTCCTTTATGTGATCTCCCTAGGTGAACCAACTGGGCTTCCTCCATTACAAATGTTCCAGCAACCAAGACAGAAGTTGCATTGCCATTTACATCTAGCATTGTAAATCACACAGCATCCCTTCACCCTACTCTATGGTCAGAACAGTTTGAAAAACCCACTGGATTTAAGAAAAAGGACATAGATCCAACCTTTTCATATGATATAAAAGTAATAAGCAACATATTAGTACAGAAAAACACATAGTTCATAGCTCATCCTTTGAAACCAGAATAGCCAAGTGGAAAGTCAGTACAGATTCTTATTTTTACTATAAAAACTAAAATCAAAAGTATACATTAGGAACTGAACTTGTTTCTCCTCTTCCTCTTTTTCTTCTTGTTTCTGGAGATAGAATAGATATGTTTTCTGGTTGGTAATCATTCACCAGACATTGTACTAAATCAAAGCTAACAGATGATGAGTAGAGCTATCCACTACCCCCTGCTCAAGCTGAGGCAGGCCAGTGGCGCACTGTCTTGGCAGGAGAGATTTTAACAGGAAGCAGAAATTGCATAGTTTTTACCCCAACAGAAAACCCAAAAAAACCTTGCTTACGCACAAAGGATTTTAAGCAATCTTACACAAACACACTTTCCATACTGTCACGAGAGGTTAGCTCTTAGTCTATTCCCAGCACACAGCATACACTCACTGTTTCCCAGTGAAACACACACGTCAATGGAGAAAGCATTTCTGCCTTCATAGCACCAACAGTTAAAAAGCACACCGCATGTTTCAGCTTTATGTGAGTAATCATGTAAGTTCCAACATCAGAACCACTAGGTTGGTCAAAGTATTACCTATAAAATTATGTTTTAAGTAATGCTTAAAAGACACTTGTAGAAATAGTGGGACTACAGCAGGAGACGTACATCGGGACCAGCGGGAGACATAGTGTTATAAGGACTTCAAATGTAAAGATGGGAGTTGATTTTCACCCATAGCTTCTAGGGAAAGGATATCTCTCTCTCATTTGATTCCTACAGCCAAGACACACTGCCATCATAGGAAACTAAGAAATCTTAGAACAGGTAACTGGCTCAAGGAACTCTCTAAATAAATATTCCCAAATAAAAACCCTATTGATGCAAAAAAAAAAAAACACCTGAAACTCAGACCACTGTAAAAAGGAGTAATTAGTGCACAAAAAGATTAATGGAAAGCCTGCTAGGACACAGAGAGTTAGTGACAATGAGATATTCCACACTGTTCACACACCAATGTGGAGGCTGGAGAAGAGCCCCAGGGGAAAGGAGTGACCTGAACTTGCTCCAGGAGAGTCTGACCTCGAAGCACCTACATGGAAAGGTATTCCTGAATGCAAAAAAGTGTTTCCAGAGAAACAGGCCCAGGAGAATCACATATGTCATGTTTGAACATGGACACTCACTGCGAATGAAGGGCTGCTGAGCGGAGTCAGACTTCTTAAGATGCACCCTTCTGTGATCATGAGCTGAAGCCTCTTTGAGCCTATTGGGTTGATGACATCCACAATGATTCCATTCATTGCCTGGAAGGAGGATGTTGGGCTTAGTGTGGCAGATCATTCAGGGCAGCCGACATAGAAGCTGATTTGCATAACGAAGTCACCACCCTGTTGCTCCAGTACAGTATTTGGCCTTCTAATTCTGCTCTGTAGTTCAGAAACATTCCTTCAGAAGCCAGAAAAATTCATAAATGTGAGCAGCATGCTGAATATATCACCCACCACTTCATCCTCATGTTGATGTAATACAATTGTGAAAGCCGCCCTGCTGAACCCCCAGATCCACTCTAATATACTTCTCTACCAGAGAACTATGCCTTTAAAATGGACATGTAAGTGACTTTGTCTCCCAAGTCTTCAAACTCTTGCCCATGATATTTCTCTGTGATGACTGAAATTCTTCATGATAATGTTGTGCAGATATACAACCACAGCATCAAATTCTGCATCAGATGTGGAGAAAGGCAGAAAGCTCTCTTCCCAAGGGTGTGCATCCTGGGCATTGCATCCACCTATGAAGGCGAGTCAGCACGTGGCCAGGTCCAGCATGGGCCCTGCACCATGGAGCCCCACTCACCTCCTGGCCTCACTGCCCAAGCTGCACCCCACACTCCTGGCTCTGGCCTGTGTGCAAGGCTGGCTGGCACCACCTGGACTGCAGCCGCTCCCCACACCCCAACCTGTGCCAGGCTGCCCTAGCACCTTCTAAACCCAACTTCAACAGGAGACGTGTTTGCAGGTATATTTGAAAATTACTGTCTGTCCACAAATTATTTAGATTCCTATTATGTGCAAAAAAATTGAATCCCTTCCCCAGCTCCTATAGCTTTGTTCCATTAACATATCTGGCTTGAGGTTCATCTACCTAACCTAAACATGGATGGCATTTTTTCTGAGCCACTTTCCCTTGGCTGGGACAAAATACCCAACCCCTGCAACTTAAAAGAGGAGAAGTTTATTTTGACTCATGGTCGGATGGTCCAAGACATAAACAGCTGTGTGGAAGGATCTGGGTGGAAGACAGCTGTTCTTCCCATGGCAGCCAGGGAGAAGGAGGATACTCTCTTCCAGGTCATGCCCTAGTGTCCCACCTCCACCCAGGCCCCATCTCCTAACAGCACTCAGCTAGAGCTCCCCCGAACCAAAGTGTTCCGCACACGTGAGAATTTGGGGAGACATTTTAGATCCAACCATAACACGTTTCTTGGGTACAGTTCCTCCCAATCTGAAGATGTATGAAGTAGAATGACAGTTATCTGTCCCATTCCCCATACAATGACACAACAGGCAGAGGGCTAACCATTTCAGGCACTCCTGTTCCTAAAAGGGGAAAACAAGAAACACTGCAGCCTCTGGTACATAACAGTTCTGAAATCCAGCCATGCTCATGGGGCCAGGTTTTGGCAGAAGACAGTCCTCCTTCCAAAGACTGTATATTGTACTCTGTGATTCTTGGGTGCAGCCTCCATGCTTTTTCTTTTTTAATAGGTAACAGATCTATCCAATAGTTGATATCTTAAAGCAACAAAACCCACTCGGTCACTTTTTCACTGTTCTTCAAAAAGTAGCCTGCTTAGGGTGTTTCTTAGCCTCCTTTCTGTCCACATTAGTTCAGTGATGAAAAAAACCTCTTCATTTTGCTCTATTTCTGACCTTTTCAGTGCAAGCTTTAAAGCTTGTGGGATTTTTGTATATTAATGTGTAATCTACTCCATTAAACAAAACTATTAAAATTCTTAAAATTCCTTAAAATTCCCATAGTTTAATCCCTTCAGATTCTTAGAAAGTTTTTGTCTGTTAGAAAGGATATACAGGGCACCACTGGCCATCTGACAAAAGACCTTACAGGACAACCCTGGATTTGATTTTGCCCTGAAACTATTACTTAATTTGAGAGTTTTGCTATTGTGAAACAAGAAACAGTTTTATTTTTCAAACAGTCTTGGCATCCTAATCCTTCTTCCATGTTTTTGTAGAAAACAGAACATATGCATTTTGGGCTTATCAATACATTTGTACTTAGCATCTACATCTAAAAGAAACCAGGTAGCCTCTCACCACACTGCCTGCAAATTTTCTCAGGTAGATCCATCTATTCGTTTGGTGTATTTTCTCTTCTCCACATTACTACAGGTGACAATTTGGCTAAACTTACTGTCACTGCCTAATAAACACCTGCTACTGTGGACCCTTGACTTACAAACTCAATTCGTTGAGGACTGGTTGTAACTCAAGTTGGTCAGTTGAAGGCTCAGGCTCCTCTACACAGCCTTCAAAGTCTCTCTCTCTCTCTCTCTCTCTCTCTTCTGTGTACAGGCAGATCTCAGAGTCCTTAGACATTGTCCTGGGATTTCTCAACTAACCCCACACAGGAAAGGATGTTGTAATGTTCCTTCCAGAGCTCTTTAAGGGTTAAATCTGTATCTGAGACCATCTGGAAGCACAAGTGGCATTTGGGTTGTAACTCAAGACTTTGGTAATAAGTTAAAACTAAAATTCTAGTCATAACGCAAGTTGTTCGTATATCAGGCCGGTATTAACTCAAAGGTCCACTGTATCTTCTTGTTTTCAGTAAAGTTTTTCTCATATTCCCTTAAACTTTTACAACACATTCCTCAAGGTCCATTAGGCATCTGCTAATTTCATCAAGGTTCATCTAGCATCACCTGCTACCCAGACACAAAGCCAATAGTACATGGCTTACGGTAGTTTTTTTGTTGTTGCTTTGTTTTGTTTTTGTTTTTGTTTTGCTTTGTTTTGTAGCTGCAAACCTTTCTGTTCCACTTTTCTACCAACAAGAAACAAATCTACCCCATATTTGGTGTCTTACAACAAAAACAAACATTTTATTCTCTTACTGTTTCTGTAAGTCTGGAGCCTGGGAAGGGCTTCCCCAAGAAAGTCTGGCTCAGTGTCTCTCAAGTATTTGCCCTCAGATGGGGGCTGGAACGGTCATGGTAGAGGACTTGGAGGAGTGAAAGATGGCCAGGCCTCTCCTTCCTCATAGATTCTGAGGCCTCTCCAAGCATCTTTCTACGCAGGCTCATGGGGACTTCCTCCAGCCTGGACTCCAGCCGTGTATTCCAACAAGCAAGGCAGTGTCTGCACCAAACTTTGTGCTTAGCTCTGGAAGTCACAGAGCGTTTCTCTATGCGGTGAAACAGGCAGAACTACTGCGCAGTGTCTAGAAAAAGAACTCCTTTCTTTTTCTTTTCTTTTCTTTCCTTTTCTTTTCTTTTCTTTCCTATGCTTCTGGGGATTGAAACTGGGACCTTTGCAATAAGCTACAGTCCCGGCCCTTTTCTATTTCTTATTTTGAGATAGAATCTTGCTAATTCATTGCGTTTCCTAGTCTGGGCTCAAACTTGCAATCTCCTCCTGCCTCAGCTTCTCAGACTGCTGAGATTGTAAGTACACATCACCATGCCTGACTCAAACCCCATGTCTTAATGGGAAAAGAGTTTTAGGAAATTTGCATATGAAACGTATATTTGCATATTTTCAAACCACCTTACCCAGTAAGAAGCAGTGGAACTACTTACTTGCCATTCACTAAAGGATATAGATGGATCATTCATTTATTCAAGTATTCACTTCTCCATACCCCTTTCATCCTCTGGGCGTGTCCTGCTAATAGAGACATCACATTGTTTTCAAATGATTTGCTTCTATATGTGTCTTCTCCTAGACTGTTACATCTCTGTGGGTGGAAGCTCTTTTATTCATCTTTACATCTCTATTATTTAGTGCAAAATCTTACTCCTAAAAGATGCTCAAATAATATGTCCTGGCTTAATGGATGAATAAATTATACTTTTACCTTGTTTACAAATGTTGAAATGGAATATTTCCTATTAAGTAATGAATCACCAACAACTAAATTTATGCTTCTGTTGCTAGAAAATTTTGTTCTTATGAAGAAAAGTCATGACATAATCAATGTTTCTATTGGCTTTGTCTTGCAAATGCAATTTTTCACATCATTTATTACATCACTCCTCATGTAATCGTACCTACACACACACCCTACTCAAATCATACCTACTCACACCCTACCTGCCCTAACCACAGCACAGCATTGCCTATCCAACCTGGGTAAAGTCACAAAAGGAAAAGCCAGTAAAGCAGCAACCGCAGGCCTAGGAATTATCGTGGGAAAGATGTGGCCCTAGGAGGAAAAGTGACAAAGCTCTGTTGTCCTTGTGGATACACACCCACCTCAAGGAGTCTGAGCAAAGGAAGCCTCAGGGCTTAATGAATCTTCCAATGCAAAAATTGGATTAATACAAAAGCAAGGTGGTGGGGGAAGTCATTCATTTGCAGGAGACTTGGCTATCAGGACTAGGGCAGGGTGTAGGGCTGGGCTGCTCCTCTACATAGGGGATTCAGATTAGAGGCATGGGTGGTTGGAAGAAGCATACTAATCCTGCCTGTCCAGAGGGTGGAGAAAGTGTTAAGGATGGACAGAAACAAGAAAGAAAAGAACTCAAAAGACAAGACAAAGATTTTAATGATAAAGA
Organism: Heterocephalus glaber; assembly: GCF_053883595.1. Lineage (NCBI taxonomy): Eukaryota > Metazoa > Chordata > Mammalia > Rodentia > Bathyergidae > Heterocephalus > Heterocephalus glaber. Next base: position 11,625,643 of record NW_028258444.1, on the reverse strand, counting down.
TTTTAACAGGCAGGTTTGATACTTCTCTATGTCTCAACACCATATCCCCAACCCAAGTTCCTCCCAAGAGGAGAGTTGGTTCAAGGAAGCTGCCACATCATTCTTTGTCACCAAACAAAAAAGATCTGGCTGAGCTCCAAACACAGCAGCCCCAGAGCTTGAAAGTCAAGTTGGTTGCACCGTTGTTGGTGGTGTTTTCACTCTGTTACACAATGAGACATTAGGGCAGATGAATCAATTTTTTCTTGTCAACCATGAAACTATTTGGTTCCTCAGAGCAGCTCATTTATCTGCCTTTGAAGAGGGGCATGAAATAACTGTTTGGGGAACAGCACTTAGGAACAGAAGTTGTATCCCAAACCCCTCTCACTAGTGGGGAAAGGACTTTTATGCTTTGCTAGGGTTGGTACAAGACCTGGGGCAGGATGGGGGGACATGTAAGTAGAAAAGAACCCAGGCATGGTGACCACACCTGTAATCTCAGCACTAGAGAGCCTGAGGCGGAAGGATCACAGCAAATCTGAGGCCAGCTTGGTCTGCATGGTGAGTTCAAGGTCAGCCTAAACTATATAGCAAGGTCCTGTCTGAAAAAGCCAAAAACATTTTTTTTAAAAGCTGAGAAGGAGCTAGGATTGAACAGAGACAAATAGTATAACAGCGATGTGTGGAGGTGCATGCCTATAATCCTAGCTACTTGGGAGGCCAAGGCAAGTTGGGCAATTTAGCAAAACACTATCTCAAAATAAAAATTACAAAGTCAGTGGCACCGCACCTGCCTCACATGCACAAGGTCCCGAGTTTGAGCCCTGGTACCAAAAAAATAAAAATAAAAAGGGCTGGAGATGTAGCTCAGTGGTAGAACACCCTTGGGTTTAATTCCCAGTACCAACAACAACAACAAAAAAGCTATGAAGTATATTTATCTACAACAAATTCTTGTTTACTCTCCTTATTCAAAAGTTATATAGAAATTAATAAAATTCTTACTTATGTAACATGAAAACTGAATATTCCCTTGAAACCTGTCAAATGTTGATACCCTAAGAAGAGCAATTCTGTGTGTCATATGCAAGACAGGCAAGATCAGCAGCACTCCCGCTATTCCTCAGGGTGCAGGATGGAGCTGGAAGACACGCTAGGACTTGGGCACTGCACCATTTGACTTCAGCCTCTGATCAAAATGATGCCTGCATCAAGTTTCCAGTTTTTCCACCCTATTGCACAGTGATCCATTAAGACAGGCGGATCAATTAGACCAGTCATCCATGCAACTGTCTGGTTCCTGAGATCGATCCATTTCTTTGCCCTAGTGAAAAATAGCATGAAACAATGGTTTGAGAGTAAAATATACACCCTTACAAAAGTTGGCATCATGTAGATGCAAACGCCTGAGAGCCAGTCTGGAATTTCTGTTACCATACTATAAATCTTTTCCAGTGAACAAAGAAGAAAGAAAAAAGCATCAAGTCTTCATTTATATTTAAATGAAGGTTCTCTCCATTTTTCCATAGGCACTGTTCAATCAAAGACCCTAAAGGCACTAATAATAAATGAATCACTTTGTGCTTGCACATACAAGCAGCTCACAAGTTTTTCTCAGATTTTGGAACAAGAAAATTGCAGAGATAGGTACTTTTTTGGTCAACACAGGATGGCAAGTGATTCACTATACCTCTTCTGAAGCAATGAGCTTCAGGAACTGAACTAGGATAGAAATAAAGAATGTATGAGAAAGTGACACTAGAAATCATCATATCTGGTAACTTGATGATGCAAAATTTGAAAGCAATCAGGTTTCAGTATTTTGAAACTTGAAAGAAATCTCTTTAAAAGTAATTTAAAACTTTATTTTCACAAAGTTTCCTACTAAGAATAATACTTAGACAATTAATTTCTGCACAACAAAAACTACAAAGGCCTCGATTTCAAAACAAAATGAGACATTACTTAGCCAAAATAAAAAGAAAGGAATGGTAAGAATGGGGAGAAATGGCTACTTTTCATATATTCCTCGCAGCACCATATATTTGCAAAATCATTTTTGAAAATAGCTTGGTAACTAGTATCATGATCTATAAAAATGTTTGGACAGATTTTGCAATTTCCATAACCAATTTGAAGGCTAAAACTTTGAATGTTTTATTCAATATTATTCATAGTAACAAGAATTGGAAATAACTTCAGTGTCCCAAAATTAAAAGAATAATTACATAATTTGGGGTCCAGCCAACAATATGGTAATCATTGAATAAACTATAGAACTTTTGGGGGATAAATCAAAGATATATTTTTCCTTTTTGGTATATTCCAAGCTTACTACATGTGATACGATATACAGTAGGTTTTTTTGTTTTGTCTTTGGTACCGGGGATCAAACTCAGGACCTTCCACTTGCAAGACAGGCAGCAGCACCACTGAGCTAAAGCCCCAGCCATACAGTACTTATATTTAAGGTACTAGAGTGTCGCAATAGCTTCAACACTGAGCTGATTTAACAGGCTATTCTGAAGAGCAGAACAGGGAAAGGAAAGAGTAAGGGAAAGATTTGCTGCTTTTCTACACTACTTGGTGTTTTAGATGATTTATCAAAAACTTAAGAACTTAACGAAAATGACAATTACTGCTTTTGGTGTTGAGGCCAGAGAGACCAAAAAACACAAAAAGATGTGACCAGAGTTTGTTATAGAAATAACCCCCTAGAAAAGTCTAGCGAATGGACTAGAAGGAACTAAGAGGACATTTCTTTGGAATTAGAAATGAGCATGAAAGAGAAGTATCATGCAAAGAGAGAGAGTACAAGACACAGAGAGAGAGAGGGAGAAAGAGAAAGAGACAGAGATCATGCAAAGAAAATGTCACACTTAAAATCTACAATAAAGGCCAGCACACAGGAGGTCAACTGCTCCCGGCGCACAAGAGGAGGCCTCCAGGCCACCGTACCACCCCCACCAGCACACAGAACATGAGCTGTTCCCAGCACACAAGAGGAGACCTCTGGGCCACCTGAGGAGGTGGGCCATGCAGGCACCAGCAGCACCCACCCCCAACCCCCGTCGAAATGAGAAGACATGTAAACAAGTCTCAAAACCAGACTTCCAGATCACCTACAGCAACCCCAAAGGGAAATGAGATGGAACCCTCTGATACTCAACCACCTGGACTCGCTGAACTGGCAACAAAAGAGGATCTGAAAAAAATGAAATCAGAAATAATTACTCAGCTAACAGCAGAGATTGTACTCATAGTGCAAGACATGATTAATAAATCTAGAGAGGAGCTCAGGAACATGATAGAATCCCAACATAGGAAACAAATGGAATCCATAAAACAGATGCAAACAGATTTCCAGGAGATTAAAAACTCCATTGAAAGTCTATGCAGCAGAATGAGCCACTGTGAGGACAGAATTTCAGATATAGAAAAGAAGATTGCAATTAGTGACCAGGAAAAGAAAAATTGCTCTAAAATTGTAAGGGACCACAAGAAATCAATCCAGCAGCTGCTAGACGATGCAAAGAAGAATAACATAAGACTGATTGAAGTCAATGAAGAAACAGGACAGAGTGCAGATGACATAAAAAAGACTGTTCACAGAAGTGATGGCAGAAAACTTCCCAAGCAGGGGAAAAGAATTTGACATACAGATAAGTGAGGCATATAGGACTCCAACTAGGCTTGTTCAAAAAAAAAAAAATCTACACATAGGCATATAATTGTTAAGATTCCAGAAACCAGCAGAAGAACAAAATTCTACAAGCAGTGAGAGAAAAGAAACAAATCACATACAAGGGAAAGCCCATCAGAATCACAGCAGACTTCTCAATGCAAACCCTCAAGGCAAGAAGAGCTTGGAGTGATGTATTTCAAGTCCTAAAAGAAAACAGCCTCCAGCCCAGATTGATGTACCCTGCAAAATTATCTTTCAAAATTGATGGAGAAATAAGATACTCTCATGACAAAGACCACCTTAGGAACTTCATGAATACCAAACCAGCACTCCAAAAAATTTTAGACAATATCCTGGGAAAAGATAACGAGGATCACAACCCCAGGAAGCCCAGCAGAATAAATCCATCGGGTGGGACAAGAAATTAAACACAAAGGGAGAATCCAACAAAAAGAAAAGGTCATGACAATGATAAGTCAATATGTATGAGTTATAACCATCAATGTTAATGGTCTCAATTCACCAATCAAAAGAAATAGACTGGCAGAATGGGTCAAGAAGCAAGATGCAACAATATGCTGCATACAAGAAACACACTTAATTCAAAAAGAAACTCATAGACTGAAAGTTAAAGGGTGGAAAACAATACTCCATGTTACAGGAACCAAAAAAAAAAAAAAAAGCAGGAGTAGCTATCCTCTTTGCAGATCAAATGGATTTCAAATGAAAATCTGAAACACTCCAATAATTTCAGATAAGGGATACTTAACTTGTATGTACACATCTATTGTGAATATGTGTTTTCATTCCTTTCAAGTAAAAACTTAAGAACAGGACTGTTGCTTCTTAGCAGTAATACAAGAAATTTCTATATTATTTTCCAAAATGGTTTTATCATTTTACATTCACATTAAAAGTATTACAGTGTTCTAACTGGTTCATACCTAAGAAGACATTTGTTCCTTTAAAACTTTTAACCTCATCTCCCTAATGAGTGTATAATTCAATCTTGTTATTGTACTGATTAGTATTTTTCTGATTCTAGTGTTGCCCACCTTTCCTTGTGCTGTACTGGCTATTTACCATCTTCTTGTGTCTACCTTTTAATTGGGCTGTCTATTAATGAGCTGTAAGAGTTCTTTATATATTCTGGTCATAGGTTATATGCATTATATGGTCTGTTTAAGGACTAAACAATGTCATTTAAAGGTCTAAATTTTGATGAAATCTCATTTATCAAATGTTTTTCTTTTATACATCATGTTTTTTATATTCTAGGAAATTCTTGCCTACCCTAAATTCATAAACATTTTCCCTTATAATTTCTTCTTAAGGTTTTATAGTTTTAGTCTTTTGCATTTAGGTTCATAGATCCTTTCAAGTTATTTTTATGTATGGAAATGAAGGGTTGAGGTTAATTTTTTATATACAGATACCAGGTGTTCTATTGCCATTTGCTGAAAACACTATCTTTTCCTCTGCTCTTGAATTGAGTTTATAGTCTATAAAATGTTAATGTTAAATAATCTTTCAAAGCTCAGTGGACCATATACATATGGTTCTCTTTCTAGATTCTCTGTTTTATTCCAATGATCTATATGTCTTTCCTTACACCAACACTGCCTTGATTACTATAGCTTTAAAGGAAGTCTTAAAATTAGGTACTAAATGTCTTCCAATGCTTTTTTTTTTTCTTTTTGGTTTTCTAAGTCCTTTGTACTCCTACATAACTTTTAAATTTCAATAGCCAGTGCTTCATTTATAGCAAGTTTACATAGACCTGAATTTTTATATATGCCTTGTGTTTTCTAATCCTGCTAAATTCAAATACAATTTCTAGGGGTTCCTAGAGATTTCTTAGTATTTTCTCTGTAGATGATCATTTCATCTACACATAAAGATTTTACTTCTACCTTGCCAATCCTATGCTACTTGTTTATTTTTATTGCCAGACTATTTTGGTTTAGGCCCATGTTTCAAAGTTTAATGGACAGTTGAAGAGTAGGCATATCTGCCCTTATTCCCCAGCTTAGGGAGAAAGCATTGTATCTTCTCCATTCATATAAGGCATTCTCGCTGGAAGTATGAAGTACATGTCTTTGATCTGTTGAGAAGGTTCCGTTCTACTTCTAGTCTCCTGATAGCTTTGACCATGAACAGCTGTAGAATTTAGTCCAATACTTTTTCTCCAACTAGTGACAGGATCATATGGCTTTTGCCTTTCCTCTGTTAAAATGATGACTTTTGGGGGTGGATCTTCCAATGCTGAACCAACACTGCCATCCCTATAACAAAAACACTTTCTACATACTGCCACATCTGACTTCTAATAGTTTGTTTTATTAAACAAATTTCTATCTATGTTCATACTTTCTTCTATTATCTTTATCCTTTTTTATTATTAGCACAATGTTGATTTGCTAAAATGAGGGGAGAAGTGTCCCTTCTTTTTTCTGCTTTAAATATTTGATATAATTTATGAGTTAAAATGTTTATGAGCCTGCTGTTGTCATATAGGTAGGTTTTCAAGCTAGGAATATACTTTCTTTAATAGGAGCTATTCAAATTTTATATTTCCTCCAGAGTTAGTTTCATTAATTTATCTTCCAAGGTACTTCTTAGAAGTTGTCAAATTTATTTCAAAAAAGATTTTTGTAATATGCTTTCTATATCCTTTTAAATTCTGTAAAATCTGTGGTAATGTCTCCTAGATCTTGATATTCTAATTTTTAAAATGTATCATTGATATTGTATAATAGGAAGAAAAGGTCTAAAGGAGCAGGGGAAGTGGGAGAGGTAAGGGAAAGGAAAGAAGAGAAAAGAAAAAATATGAGAAAAGGAATGGAAACAAAGTCTTTGCAAATAGGGAAGGGTGGAGGGGGTGAAGGGAGGGCAGGGGAAGGGGAAAAAAATAAGGACCAAGATGCTCATGTTATGGTACAAGATCCCAATGATGAATGTAACTGTATTTTATACCTAAAATGTACCAATAAACTTAATGGGGAAAAAATCTACAATAAAAATATTGTCAGAAACTGCAGCTGCTCTGAGGCTTTTAATGCTTTATCTAGAATTTGTATTGAGCTATTCTTAAGTATATCTGTTCTATATTCCTTCCTCACATTCCTTCAATATTTTATCCCTTTGGAAGAAACTTACTGGTATCCTCAAATGGCAGACATTAGTACCATTTAGCCTTGAAGCTGCTCCTAGCCCAATCGCTGCAACCCCATCTCTCGGCCCCAAAACAGACTGTGTCCTGGGAGGAGCCCTCTCTGTTCTCCAGGACCTGTTCAAGCCTCTCTCATCCATCGCTCCAGCTGCAGAGAAAGAGAGGAAGAGCTGCCTCACCAAAGACATTCACTGTGCTCGGCCCACTCAACTCCACCTGCCCACCTGCCTCCCACGGAAGGAAAAGAAGCAGCGATTGTAAACGAGCACCCTCCAGCAGATCCTGTGCCTCTGCAAGTCCTCGACTACACTTCCTACAGCCCTACGGACTCCATACTATTCCTCTGTCCGTTCCATTGTGAAGAAAATAAAGCTCAGAGAGATGCAGCCTTTCACTAAGGTCACAGAGTTAGTTGGCAGGAATTCTGGAGGTTGAACCTACAGTGTGCACATTTCTGCTTACACATTAAGGCAAATGTGGCGTGATTCTTGGGTGGTCTTCCTGGGCTGCCTATCCTGCAATCCTTTCACTTTCACGTAAGGTTAAGAAGAGCAGGGGGTGATTATAAAGCACAGGTTATAGGAGGCTTAAAGAGCCTTTGCTTCTCATTAAACCCAAGGGCAATATCTTCTCCTTATCTTAGTGGTTGTTTAAATGGACCTTTTAAAGACTAACTTGATTCAGGGTCTTAACCAGTGTCTAAAGACAAGCGTATTCCTGAAATTCTACTACACAAAGCATCTGAGTCAGATTACACCAGAGCATGTGCTGGAGTATTTTTAGAAAGAGCTGCATATAGGACATAGTTTTCTGGTTATGTCACAGACTTGCAGGTGGGCCTTCTTTTCACATTGTGGATAAAAATAGATACATACATTAGTGATAGGAAGATAAATGCAATACAGTTTCTGCCCTTGAAGAGTTCTGAAACTGGTTACAGGCATAGAAAAAAGCAGAAATAAATGTTTTTAAAGTCAAAACAGAAAATGGGAGCACAGAGAAGGTGAATTTAAGATGTCTTAAGAGATTACTTCATTTGTACAACAAATTTTTATCAAGGGCCAGGCACTGGGGAGATGATAATGCACAAAAAGAGACACAGTGCCTGATCTCAGGGAACTTCCACCTTTATGGGGAAATCCGACCTGATCAAACACCGGCACAAAAGCAAAGTTACACTCTGAGAGAAGCGCTTGAAAGGTAGCAGTGTTGATTGTGGAAGACATGTAACCGAAGGACTTGGCTTGCACAGGGGCTGGGATCAGTGTATCAGGTTAGCCTGGCTCTGTCATGGTGACTTTGGAGTTGAGAAGCAAGGACAGAGGAGGCATTAAGGAAGGAGATGGAGGGCATTTTACACATTGACCAGAACCAGGGATAGGAGAAAGCAGTCTTTCCGAAACATTGGAAGAAAGTTGTGTAATAAGAGAGCAGCCGGCAAAGGGGAAAAGGGACAGAATAAGGCAAGCATACAGGGGCTGGGGACAGGCACAGGAAGGAATGGACACTGACCATGGTCAGGATGATGGGAGGAGGCATAACCGGTACACAGGGCTCTTCGCTCTTCACTTGCTACACGGTGCCTTGCCATGTAGGCAGCTACCTCTCAATAACCACACATGGTGACCAATGTACAGAGACTGTACAAATGCTCAGGCAATTGGTGTCACCTCGTAGTTTCTTCACTTAGTAAATCAACATTTTGGTTCCCAGAAATGTTTTTAAATCTTTTCATTTACGTGAAATGTGTTAATGTAAAAAGATTTTTCGGGCCATGGATATAGCTCAGTGGTTCCGCTGCCTGCCTCGCAAGCGCAAGGTCCCAAGTTTGATTCCTGGTACCAAAAAAAAAGATTTTTCAAATCTTTCCCTCTACTAAGGGGTCAAAGCAAATATTCACTGGCTTAGAAAGTAGCTTTACTGGTTGATAAAAAGCTACTGTATTTTTGGTCCAATCCTCTACATGAACTCTGGCATAGTTAATCATAAATGCTTCTAGGTCCATTTCAAAAATAATAATTCAAAAGGATCAAGATGCATTCACCATGATGAATGTATTTATGATGCATCACATACATATAATTTTTAAAAAGAAAAATAATAATTCATGTATATGTGCCATTTATATTGGCTTTTTTCACATATAGGACAAAGTGTGACATATATGGATTTAAGGACCTCTTGTAAAAATGGTATAAGCCAGAGTTTGTTTGTTTGTTTCTTCCTTTTTATGTTTTTAATATATTAAAAAGTAACAGTACAAATGCTGAGATTAGTATTTTAAAAGGATCCAAATTTTTCAAGGAATGAATTGTATAAACAATTTTGTAATGAAAGGGAAATAGCATCTTGATACATTAAAAGTTTTAAGGTTTTAAAATTTTTAAAGCAGTAAAATGTTACATTAAATTCTTTCCAGTCTTCAAACAAAAATCAACTTGTATAATCTCTGTAATAAAATGTGTCCTTGGTACAGGTTTTGGCCACTTGGAAAATGTTAAAATCTCTGAAATTTGAGTGTTAGAGGCAGCACTTAAAAACCTCGTGAATCTTTTTTCCCAAAAAGAATACTTTCAGTTAAACAATTTACTATTTTATGAGTATGCATTGATATTTTTGCTCTTCCTGGAAAAGCAAATTTATATTAATACTGTAATTTTCCATGTAAAAATATACACATACAGATATTTCACCTACAGATCCTTAACTTCCTGAGTGACCAGTCATACATCAAACATGATTTAATAAAAACTTTCTAAAATTTTAGAATGAAATAGCATATGTAGATTTATACTTGTACAGGGTAAGGCTACGAAGAGCATCTCACAGAATTTACACTTAAATTCTATAAATTAACCAAAATGATTTATCCTCTAACAACCAATAACTTTCTGAAACTTAAACAAACCACTCAAAAATTGTGCTTTCTAATTTATTAACAAAACACAGATAGCCATCTGATTAGCTGATAGCCATCAGTGTGGACTTCCTATTATACACACCAAAACTGGATTGACTTAGCACAGAATTTCTTGCAGCACAAAAAATTAAAATATTTGCTTTATAATACAACCATCTATGAGGTCTGATCAAAGTGTATGGGAATGTTTAGATTTTTAAAATTTGTTACAGTTAAAGACACAATGCCATTATGGCATTATAGAGATGCGTTTTTTACTGTAAATTTTTTTTCCAAAATCTAGACATTGTATTTTTTAAAATCATGTCTGGTATACAATCCATTTAATCTCGATGATTAGGAACTGTGGCGCTCCCTTTGCATAAAACCCTTTCCTCTTCATATAGCCCTGAGGCGAAAGGTTATTCATGAAATAAGACTGGAACCACAATTCTTCTCATTTCTGCATTAAACTGCAGCTATTTGTTTCTTGGTTTTTGGGTTTTGGGTTTTTTGGGGTACCGGGGATTGAACTCCGGTTCTTGTGCTTGCGAGGCAGGCGGCGGAACCACTGAGCTAAATCCCCAGCTATACATTTTTTTAAAAACATATGTGGCAACTGGAAAAGCTTCTCTGTACAATTTTTCAAAATATTTTCAGCTCAATTTAGTCTAAAGAGCATAAAATGGCCCTATAAAACAAGGGCTAGGGTCGAGATGAGCGTCATTTTCCATCTCTACTACTTTCCCTTCTGTTATCTTAATCATGGCTCCAGCCATCATGATTCCTGTCTTCATAGAGGAAATCTCTGCTTCCTCTGTAATGGTGGTCAGACCCATGATCAGTGTAATGCTGTTCTCAGCTATGTCTATCTGCTAGGTAGGGATGAGAATTCTGTCTGATTTTACTCTGTGATGGTGGTGTATTCTGGCGCCACTGGGAGCTTGAAGACTAGTTAAAAGTATGATTATGTGTTGGAACTGATGGTGAAAATCCTGACTGATCCATATGTGGAGAACCAAATTTCCCACCATATGACATGTGTCTTAAAACACTGTTCATCCATGCTTGTGTCTGATAATTTTCTGGACAAGAGAATGATCTCTGAATTATCTGTGATGATGATGTCATGTTATCTCCAGTCCTTTTGTATCTGCTGCTAGATGTGGAGGTAGGGCTTGAATTTCCAACATGATGCTGGGGCTATGATAAACTGACATCCTGTAAGGCATGACTACTTCCTGATCTAAACTGAATTTTGATGGGCCTCCCAAAAAGTTTGATTCCATTAAGCAGATTCATTGCATAAGGAACGGATACTTCATGTTTAAAATTCACAAATGCAAATTGCTTTAGTTTGCCATCCTTATCTTTTGGAATTTTCACCTTTATTACTGGCCCAGCCTGGTGGAACAGCTTGAAAAGCAGCTCCCTGGATCCTGCCCCTCCCCTTCCTCTAGCTTTTATACTTGTCCATGAGGTGAATGGGCTCCCTCCACCCAGCACTCCCACCATGCTGTGCTGCCTCACCATAGGCTCAAAAGCAACAGCACCAGCTAATTATGAACTGAACCCTCCAAAACTGTGAGCCAAAATAAACATTTTCTCTTTATAAGCTGATCGTCTCAGCTATTTTGTTACAGAAACAGAAAGGTGATTAATATAAGGTGACAGGCCCTGATCTGAGTACTTTACATCTTTGAATTTATTCAATCCACACAGTAGCCCTGTGACTTACATGCTATTAAAAAAAGACTATTTTTGAGATGAGACTGAGGCACAAAGACACTAACTTATCCAAAATCACACAATCTGGATTTGAAGCCAGCCGATAGAGCCCAAGAACCTAGGTACTTAACCATCTTCCTTCTTAACTCCTCTCTGGCTACTCTTCAACTCTCTCTAGACAGAATTCTATGACATCACTGCAGGTTTGAGGAGATCGAGGGCAATCCAAAAGCAGAATAAGAAGAGGGGCAATAGAGACTGAAGGAAACATGGGTATATGTGCAATGAAGCTGAACAACAGGGCATAAAGAGAACCAGAATCTGGAGACAAGGACAGGAGTCAAGGAAGCAGAAGCTAGCAGTGGGCTGATGGAGTTTAGGGGCAAGAATGAAAAGCAGAAGCTGAGAGTAAACCATCATCTCCATGCTCTAGAGAGTCTGAGAATGATCTCAGGTTTTGGAGGATAAGATGTGCAAGAAGAGGTGAAGCAGTCCACCAAAGAGGGCAGAGGCCTCAGAGGAGGGTGCCATGTCTGAATGTGACTCCAAAATTCATTTTTTTCAATTTTATTTTATTGGTGCATTTTAGGTATACAATATAATGACATTCATCACTGGAAATTTGAACCTTTACGTAATCCCTCTCGATTTCTATTCTTCCCCCTTCCCCTGCCCTCCCTGCAACCCCTCCATCCCTCCCTATTTACAAAGACTTTGTTTCCATTTTTTCATTTTCTCATATTAATTCCATCCTTTCTTTCCTTTTCCCTACCCCTCCCACTTCCCCTTCCCCTTCCCCTTTGCCCCTTTTCTTCCTATTTCACATTAACCATTACACCTTTTAGTCCTTGTTTACACATTCAGTTTCTCACCCTAGAGAAACTATTCGGCATTTACGCGTGTGTCCTATTTATTTCACTTAAGAGTATCACCTCAATGTGCATCCATTTACTGATAAATGTCTCTAATTTCTCATTTTTCATGGCTGAGTAGTACTCCATTTTATTCTTAAAAACCACATTTTCTTTATCCAGTCTCCTGTTGATGGGCATTTGGGCTGCTTCCAAGTTTTAGCTATCACAAACTGGGTGTCCATATATCACTGTGGTATGATTCTTCTGAATCTTTGGGGAAGATCCCCAGCAGGGGAATACCTGGGTCAAATGGGACTTCCAGTCCTAGTTCTTTCAGGTATCTCCATACTGATTTCCACAGTGCTTGCACCAGTCTACACTCCCACCATCAGTGGAGCAGGGTTCCTCTTTCCCCACAGCCCCGCCAGCATTTGTTATTGGTTGATTTCTTGATAGCAGCCACTCTTTCTGGGGTGAGGTGAAATCTCAGCGTTGTTTTCATTTCGATCTCTTGAATGACCAGTGATGAACATTTCTACAAATGTTTATTTGCTATTTCTACTTCTTTGTGTGAGAAATGTCTGTTCATTTCAGATGCCCATTTTTGGATTGGGTCTTTAAATTTGGGAGGTCCAATTTTTTAAAGTTCTTTATAGATTTGAGATAGTAGACCTTTGTCTGAGGAACAGATGGTGAAAATCTTTTCTCACATTGTGGGTTGTCTCTTCACACTGCTGGTGGTTTCTCTTGCTGTGCAGAAGCTTATTAGTAAGAAGAGATCCCATTTGTTGATTGTTTGTGCTAGTTCATGGGCAACTGAGGTTTTGTTCATAAAATCTTTTCCTACACCAATGTTTTCCAGAGTTCTTCCTAAACTCTCTTTTAATGTTTTGGTTTAGTGTTTCTGTTTTTATATTTAGATCTTTAATCCATTTCAATCTTAGTTGCATGCATGGTGAGAGATATAGGTCTACTTTTAGTCTTTGGCAAGTTGAAACCCAATTTCTCGAGCACCATTTATTAAAGAGGCTATATTTCCTCCAGTGAGGGTGTTTGGCTCCTTTGTCAAAGATGAGGTGGCTGAGTGTGTCTGGAGTTGTTTCTGCATCTTCTAATCTGTTCCACTGGTCCTAAGGTCTGTTTCTTTGGCAGTACCATGTGGTTTTTATCACAGTAGTTTTATAGTATAGTTTCAAGTTGGGGGTTGTGATATCCCCTGCCATGTCTCCATTACCTACAATTGCTTTTGCTATTCTGGGTCTCTTCTTGTTCCAAATGAGTTTTTGGATTGTTTTTTCAAGGTCCATGAAGTATGCTGCTGGGATTTCAGTTGGGATTGCATTGAATCTATATAGCAATTTTGGAAGAATGGCCATTTTCACTATGTTGATCCTTCCTACCCAGGAGCAGGGGATGTCTTTCCATTTTCTGATATCATCTTCAATCTCTCTTTTCAGAGTGCTGTAGTTCTCAATGTAGAGGTCTTTGATTTCTTCTGTTAGGTTGATTCCTAGGTATTCAGTTTTTTGGATGCTATTGTGAAAGGAATTGTTTGCCCCTTTTCTCTCTCAGTGAGTCTGTTATTCATGTAGAGGAAAGGTATTGATTTTTGTGTGTTGACCTTGTATCCAGCTACTCTACTGAATTTGGTTATTAAATCTAGAAGACTTTTGGTGGAGTTCTTGGGGTCTTCTATTTAGAGTATCATGTCATCTGCAAATAATGACAATTTGACTTCTTCATTTCCTATCTTTATTCCTTTAATTTCTTTCTCTTGTCTAATTGCCGTGGCTAATGTTTCCAAAACTATATTGAACAGGAGTGGTGAGAGTGGACATCCTTGTCTTGTTCCTGATTTTAGTGTGAAGGACTTCAGTTTTTGACCATTGAGTATGATATTGGCTGTTGGTTTTTCATAGATGGCTTTTATCAGATTGAGGTAGAGACTCTTCCAATTTTTTGTAGGGTTTTTATCATAAATGAATGTTGAATTTTGTCAAATGCTTTTTCTGCATCTATTGAGATGATCATATGGTTTTTGTCCTTGGCTCTGTTGATATAGTGTATTACATTTATTGATTTGCATATGTTGAACCATCCCTGTATCCCTGGGATGAATCCCACTTGATCAGGGTGTATGATCTTCTTGATGATCTTCTGCATTCTATTTGCCAGTATCTTTTTAAGGATTTTTGCATCTATGTTTACTAGTGAGATTGGTCTATAGTTCTCTTTTTCAGTTGGGTCTTTCTCTGTTTTGGGGATCAAGGTGATGCGTGCTTCCAGGAATGAATTCGGGAGTATTGTTTCCCTTTCAATATCACTGAAGAGTTTAAACAGTAGTGGCAGTAATTCCTCTCTAAATGTCTTGTAGAATTCAGCAGTGAAGCCATCAGGACCCGGGCTTTTCTTAGTTGGTAAGTTTTTAATTACATTTTCAATTTCATTGATTGATTTTGGGTTGTTTAGAAGTTTTAGGTCTTCTTCATTCAACTTTGGTAATTCATTCATATCTAGGAATCTGAGCATTTCCTCTGTGTTTTCCATCTTATTGATGTATAGGTTCTCGAAGTAGGTATTGATGATCTTCTCAATTTCTGCTGGGTTCGTTATAATTTCATCCTTTTCATTCCTAATTGCATGGATTTGGGCCTTTTCTTTCCTTTTTCTCGTAAGTTTGGTTAAGGATTTGTCGATTTTGTTTATTCTTTCAAAGAACCAACTCTTGGCTTCATTGATTTTTTTGTATCGTTCTCTTAGTCTCCATTGAATTGATTTCTGCTCTGATCTTTATAATTTCCTCCCTTGTATGAGCTTTGGGTTTGTCCTGCTCTTCTTTTTCTAGGAGCTTGAGGTTCAGCATCAGGTTGTTTAATTGGGCTCACTCTGTTTTCCTAATATGTGCATTCACTGCTATGAATTTCCCTCGTAAGACTGCTTTCATTGTATCCCATAGACTCAGATATGTTGTACTGTCATTGTCATTTAATTGAAGGAACTGTCTGATTCGTTCTTTAATTTCCTCTGTGACCCATTGGTTATTCAGAAGTGTGTTGTTCAATTTCCATGTGTTTATGAAATTTTTGCAGTTTCTGTTGCTATGGATCTCCAATTTCATCACACTATGATCTGATAATATACAGAGGATAACTTCAATTCCTTTGCACTTACCTAAATATGTTCTATGAGCAAGTATGTGGTCTATTTTGGAGAATGCCCCATGTGCACCTGAAAAGAATGTGTATTCTGATTTTGTGGAGTGGAACACTCTGTAAACATGTGCTGATTTCATTTGTTCAAGAGTTTGATTGAATTCTAGTATTTCATTGCTTGTTTTTAGTCTAGTTGATCTATCTATTTGTAACAGTGGGATATTGAGGTCCCCCACTACTATTGTATTAGTGCTTATATGATTTTTCATGACTGTTAGTATTTGTTTTATATAGTTGGGCGCACTAGTGTTTGATGCATAGGTATTTATGATTGTCATCTCTTCCTTTTGGATTGCTCCCTTTACAAGGATGTAGTGTCCTTCTTTGTCCCTCTTAATCAGTGTTGGTTTGAAATCTACTTGATCTGCCAAGAGGATAGCTACTCCTGCTTTTTGGGGGGTTCCTATCACATGGAGTACTGTTTTCCACCCTTTAACTTTCAGTCTATGAGTTTCTTTTTGAATTAAGTGTGTTTCTTGTATGCAGCATATTGTTGGATTTTGCTTCTTGACCCATTCTGCCAGTTTATTTCTTTTGATTGGTGAATTGAGACCATTAACATTGATAGTTATAACTGATACGTATTGACTTATCATTGTCATGACTTTTGCTTTTTGTTGGATTCTCCCTCTTTGTGTTTAATTTCTTGTCATCCCTGGTGGATTCATTCTGCTGGGCTTCCTGGGGTTGTGATCCTCATTGTATTTTCCTAGGATTTTGTCTAAAATTTTTTGGAGTGCTGGTTTGGTATTCATGAAGTTCCTAAGGTGGTCTTTGTCATGAGAGTATCTTATTTCTCCATCAATTTTGAAAGATAATTTTGTAGGGTACATCAATCTGAGTTGGAGGCTGTTTTCCTTTAGGGCTTGAAATACGTCACTCCAAGCTCTTCTTGCCTTGAAGGATTGCATTGAGAAGTCTACTGTGATTCTGATGGGATTTCCCTTGTATGTGATTTGTTTCTTTTCTCTAACTGCTTGTAGAACTTTGTTCTTCTGTTGGTTTCTGGAATCTTAACAATTATATGCCTATGTGTAGATTTTTTTTTTGATCAAGCCTAGTTGGAGTCCTATATGCCTCACTTATCTGTATGTCAAATTCTTTTCCCCTGCTTGGGAAGTTTTCTGCCATCACTTCTGTGAACAGTTTTTTTTTTATGTCATCTGCACTCTGTCCTGTTTCTTCATTGACTCCAATCAGTCTTATGTTATTCTTCTTTGCATCGTCTAGCAGCTGCTGGGTTGATTTCTCGTGGTCCCTTACAATTTTAGAGCAATTTTTCTTTTCCTAGTCACTAATTGCAATCTTCTTTTCTATATCTGAAATTCTGTCCTCACAGTGGCTCATTCTGCTGCATAGACTTTCAATGGAGTTTTTAATCTCCTGGAAATCTGTTTGCATCTGTTTTATGGATTCCATTTGTTTCCTATGTTGGGATTCCATCATGTTCCTAAGCTCCTCTATTTTTTTATCTGTTTATCTGTGTCTTCTCTAGATTTATTAATCATGTCTTGCACTATGGGCACAATCTCTGCTGATATGAGAGAAATTATTTCTGATTTCATTTTTTCCAGCTCCTCTTTTGTTGCTAGTTCAGGGAGTCCAGGTGGTTGAATATCAGAATGTTCCTTCTCATTTCCCTTTGGGGTTGCTGCAGGTGAACTGGAAGTCTGGTTCTGAGGCTTGTTTACCTGTCTCCTCATTTCAACCCAGGGGGTGGGGGATGCTGCCAAACCTCCTCT
Source organism: Heterocephalus glaber (assembly GCF_053883595.1). Classification (NCBI taxonomy): domain Eukaryota; kingdom Metazoa; phylum Chordata; class Mammalia; order Rodentia; family Bathyergidae; genus Heterocephalus; species Heterocephalus glaber. The sequence continues at coordinate 11,608,369 of NW_028258444.1, read as the reverse complement.
GTTCTGGGAGTGGGGATAGGTTGGCCCGAAAACCTCCTACTCTGCACTGGGAGCTGTAGCACATCAACCCAGAAGCCTCTTCTGTGCTCCCAAAATTCATTTTAACCACCACTGTGATAGCATTAAGAAGCAAGGCTTTTCAGAAGTGATTAATCAGGGGGGCAGAGCCCTTATGGTTGGAATTAGGGCCTTTATAAGAGGGGTTGAGAGATGGATTTATTCTCTCCCACTCTCCTGCCATGTGAGGACATAGCTTCCCTCCCCCTCAAGATGCCATCTTGGGAGCAGAATCCTCATCAATGCCAATTCTGTCAGTGCCTTGACCTCAGACTTTCCCACCTCCAGGACTGTGAGAAATAAATGTCCATTCTTAATAAATTGTCCAGTCTGTGGTATTTTGTTACATCAGCACAACAGACTAAGGCAGAGTACATGAAGGAGTCAGTTCTAAAAAGCAGAGCCAAAAAGAGATGTGCTCAGAAATAAGGGACTGGATGGGCTGGGGATTTAGCTCAGTGGTTCCACCGCCTGACTCATGAGCACAAGGTCCCAAGTTCAATCCCAGGCACTGCCCCCCCCAAAAAAAATATAGCTATCGACAAAAACTTTGGCCGGGGATTTAGCTCAGTGGTTTCACCACCTGCTGTGCAAGCGCAAAGACCTGAGTTCGATCCCTGGTACCAAAACAAAAAAAGAAAAAATAAGGAACTGGATTCAAAAAGATAAAATAGAAAGGCATGAAAATAAAATAGAAAAAATAAAAAGAGAAGTTCCTCTCCTTGGGTGTTCCAAATGCCATCTTACTTTATGGTATTCTGCTAGTACACAATTTAAAAGCCATACTTATAAAGAACATGGTACCAGCTTCATGACACAGACATGAGAGCATCCATTATCAAAAATTAAAAGACTTGGGTTCAGGAACAGTGCCTTTTCACTATATCTGTCTGTTCCCCAAAACACTTGTGAGCTTTCATTTCTTGAGAAACAGAAATGGAAGAGACCAAGCCAGATTGCTAGTCCCTGTCCACTCAAAATACATCCCAACCCTGTCAGTGAGCAACTTCGGAGGAAGGAACATGCAATAGGAAATTATGTTTAATTGCCTTGAGAGAACTGTTTAAACACAGCCCAGTTCTGTGAAACAGGAGCCCTTAACAGGGCAGCTACCTGCTCCACATGAGCTGTGTGGATCCAGAATTCATACCCCACGGCTGGTCAACGCGGGAGTGGGCCATGTGCTGCACTAACCTGAGGGGGCTGAGTTCCCAAATGTCTAAAAGAGTGTGCCTGACAAGCTGAAAGGATACAGGCAAAGAAAATTTAGAAGTATTTTGTTTATTGACCAGAAAGGTAGGAGTTCTTACTTGCAAGTGATTGCCTTCTGAGAAAACTCCAAATGCAAGGCTTTCCTCTCACTTCTGCCTCTCATATTCCAGCTCTTCCTAAACTTACTTGATGTCAGCCATGACTTTAAGTGCTTACTTAAAAAAAAGTTTGCCAAAAAATAGGTCTAGAAATTCTAAATAAATAGGTGGTGCTGGAGGATCACTGTTTTCTGTAGATACACAAGTAATTCCTTTGCTCTGATGGTTTTAAGAACTAATACACTCCAACAAACTGCAGTTCTTTTTGTTCAAATACTTCTCTCTCCTTTTCTACCAGCGTACTTTACATCATGTCTCTACCTGTGCTGACTTCCAGATTCTACAACTTCTGTCCACCACATACTTTATCCTCCTATTTAAATCCTAGCTATTCTTTGGGGTGGGATTTCTTGACCTCACCAGTTAGGAGTGGTCCTTTCCTCTCTACTCTCACATGCAATTCAGTTGGAGGTTATCTTTAGGCAGTGGTCACAATCTACCTTGATTTATGGATGTAGTACCTATCATGAACAGTGATAGGGAGAGCAGTGATAGAGATATTTTATCTCTTATAGAAATATTGTTCCCCTTTTCCCTCTTTTTTCATTTTTACATCTGTAATCTGTGTTTACTAAACTTGTTGAATAAATAAATAACCAAAATAACTGAAATAAGAACTTTCATAGGCTTTTGTTAATTTATGGAATGTTGTGATTTAGATAAGAACAAGTTTAGAAAAAAAATATGTGAGACATTTAGCATACAGAATAGAAATGTTTTATTTCTCCATAAGCAGCTCATGAATTACAATACTAAAGTCTCGGCTACTGAATTGTGGAAAATTCTTGGAATAAACAAACATTGAACTAATTATCTAGAATGTATACAAGACTTTTCAGAACTGAGGAGTTTTGCAAAATAAATGGGAAAAGATTCTTCTGTTCTCATTAACACAATTTTATTAAAATATATATAAATATAATTCCAAATATCTATCTTCTGATATAGTTATGTCTTCTAACTGCTTTAAATTTCTGTTCTATTTGCTTAGTATATCTTTTCATCAAATACATTTTACTTCCATAATAATTATCCTGAAGAAATTAGTATTCATTATTTCATAATTAATTATCTATTTAAGATAGATTTTACTTATAAAATATAGAAATGCAAATTTTAAAAATCTGTATTTTATATAATTGTTATTTATGCAATTATTTAGGTAGTCCCATAAGTATATCATTGGAATATTATTATATTATTGGAATATCAATTCTGTAGCAGTTTTACGTGTGGCAATTTCAGCCATGTACCAGTCATCACCAAGTGTCCTATCTACCATGCCAGAGGTCGCTTTACTTGTTTTAGGTAACAAGGGTTAAATCATTTGAGTCACTCTCCAGTTCCTTGAGTTAAAATTAAATTTCCTTCAATTCCATCCTGATGCATAACCCTGGCTTTGCAAGGTTCCCTCCTGTAAAACATCAACTTAATTGGATAATGATCACTTGTCCATGTACTATTTGTATAAACATCCCTCATACAACTGGATGCAATTTATTCAGAAATCAGGGAGAATTCTACATGGCAATGAAATCTTCCCCTGAGATGCTTTTGAGATTGTATTGCAGCATTATAATATAAAATTACAAAATAGCCCTGATCTCACACTGACTATGCAGCTAAGGCCACATGATGGCAAGCACTCATTCACATTAACAACTTTTAACAAAAAAGAATACTTTAAAAACACACTTGATTTTTCAAATATTTCTCAACATCCAGATATTTGACCATACAGAAACAGAACATATGGGTAGCAGTTAATTTTTTAATTGTCACAGTATATTTTCTTCCTATAAGACTGTACAAGAATCCAAAAGATATTTCCAAATTTTTCTGATAATCACCTCCATGCTCAGTGTAATCAAGGTCATAAAAATTTGAAATGTGAATTGTTTCCTGCTTTAAACAATGCTCAGTGTTGTTGGCTCTCAGCTAGCATGAATGCAGAGCTTTAAATTTCTTCTGAATGCATTACATTCCGATCTCACAAGTGAGGACTTTAAATAGCAGCTTAGCATTATGTCAAAATTCCTTTATGCTTTTACACCAGAAAGAAGGCATATAAGGAAAGTAAGAAATTGAACTGTTCCAGACCATCACATTGCTGTTTATGTGGGACATAAACTAACCTTTAAGAATCCTAATTATTCAACTATACAAGACAACTGGTACATTTAAAAGAAAAGTTCTTTATGAATTGGTTAAATAAAAAGATTCACTTGGAACTAGTTCTATTGACTTTCTGTTACATAATGTCAGATGTGGAAAACTTCTATGCATATGCCCTGTGGTGTTATATAAAAACAGCATTTCTCAGTGCAATCTGATCTCCAGGTAATCTTGCCCAAGATGGAGATAGGTAACAAGTAACAATAATTGGTGGCTCTGCAGCTTTGACTACAACAACCACCACAGAAAAGCAACCTAGGGAGCTATTTCCAGTTAGCAAGCAATCAGGCTCCTTTCATTCGTTTGAATTATAAATACAGACAGAGAAAAAGAGGAAAAAGACCCACAAATATGTTGCCTCAATTAATTCCAAGAGAATGCTGGAATATGTGTGTGTCAGACTCGACCATTATTAAACCTGGTATGTAATTACAGCAAAACATCTTGCAGGATCTTGAAGCAATCATCTTTATTTCTCATTCCTACTTGGTGACTAAAAATTACCATTTCAAATTTCAATGAGTAATCCACATCAATTTTCAATATTTAAGAAGTCACATAGACCTAAAGATGGTATGAAAAAATCAACGCAAATATTTAGGTGAAAATCTCTCTGGTTCTTGGATAGAACACTACACTATTAGCACTGCCTTTTCTTAGAATGGTACATATGGTAATTAGGGAAAAATATACCTATTACCACTCCTCGATCATATCTACATGGCTGAATGTTCCATGTTGAAACAAAATAATCCTTTTAATGTGAAATACATGTCCAGTCAAGGTAGCTCAGACGTTCTCCATCTCACAAGAGAAGCTCTTTGAGGGTAGAAATCTTACCTGCATGCTTCTCTGTTGATTGCCTGTATGCCTAGAATAGTACCTGGCACATAGTAGGTGGTCACTAAATATTTGTTGGATGAATGAAGTCAACCTTTCCACAAATACTTAGTGAGAATCTACTCCAAGAAATAGTTCACAATCAAGAGATGAAAACAGGAGGAACATGCCCAGTCCCCAGATGAACTAAGTCAGTCTATTAGAGAAGACAGACATTGGAAAATCTAACTAGAATGACAGTCAGAAATGGTCGGATATCACAGGAGTGATGTGCAAACAGAATACCTGCACTTCAGCAGAGAGAGCGGGCATTTCGAATAAGGAGACCATGCACTCCCACCAGGCACAGTATTTAAAATTTTTAAAAAGGAAAAACTGAATCCAAATTCTTGTCGTGAAAACACCTTGAAGAGTGAGGTGGGCGCATCCTCAGGAAAGTTGGCCTGAGGTTGTGGACAGTCAGCCCAGAGTCAGTCTAGACGTGGCTGAGAGATGGAAAGGGGCTCACAAGATTTCACTCAAGCCAGCCATAGTGGCACAGGCCTGTAATCCCAGCACTATGGGAGGCTGAGGCAGGAGGGTCCCAAGTCCAAGCCCAGCCTGTGCAATTTTGTGACCTAGTGAGACCCTGTCTCAAAATTTTTTTAAAAAAATTTTTTTAAAGAGGCTGGAGATGTAGCGCAGTGCAAAGGCCTGGGTTTAATCCCCAGTACCAGAAAAAAAAAAGAGTTATTTTGTTTCTGTGTTTGTGTTTGTTTTGTTTTGTTTTCACTCAGCAAGACAAGAGGCTGTTTTTCTGTTTGCTTTTTTGTTTCTTGTTTCTGAAAGGGACAATAGCAGAAGTGCTAAAGACCCTGTGAGATGCTGGCAATACCAACCACCAACCAGACCAGAAGGAGGAAGTACTTGTTCACAAAAGAGTTTCAGCCCAGTAATTCCAAGGGCAGAATGTTTGCTTGAGAATTCAAGCTTTGGGTGAGAATTCAAGATAAGCCAAAGCCTTCTGAGGTTCTCCAACTGCTATCATCTTCTGCCATAATTCTTCTTATAATAACGGGTTCATCTGATAGGATCCGGACCCATTATGTTCTTTACACATACATCAATTTTCTGTTTCATGATCTGTGCTAGAAGTGACTTAAGGTTGTGGTATTAGAGAATTTAAATCACACAAATAGATTTTTTTTAATTGTTACCAACATTACCTGAAATGCATACACATGCTTTATACAGCAATCAGTGATTCATTTCATTGGGTTTAACACAGTAGGTGTGCCAAAAATATAAACAAAGTGCAGCTTTTTCTATGATTAGGAAAAAGCTTTTTCTAAGATTTACTTAACCTCTTGCTGTGTGCAATTAAAGGGTCGGTTTGATGCTTGCCAGTCTGAATTCCCAGCAGTTCAGGAGGAAGGGACTGTTTCAGGCATGTAGGCTGAGTAGAGGAAGAAGGCAACCAACACGACTGCTCTAAGTCTGTCAAACTCTATCTTGGTGAGGCTGTTTAGAGGACAATGATTTGGGCATTGTTCCTGCCGAATGCTTAATATACCCAAACATCAAACCCAGGGTTGTACTACAGAACCTGAGGTGTGTTTGTTCCTCTGGGCTTGGGCAAGAAGCTTGGGTCTCCCCTCCCTCCTGTACAGTGCATTCCAGCCTTTGCCTGACTCCATGCCCAGTCACTGCCCCTACCTAAGCTACATCTGTGCAGCACACACTCATGGCTCAACACTAAGCCAACCCACCCATATATGGGAAGATACAGAGGGCTTGCCTTCTCTGAGGTGAATGTCCACAGTTAGTGCTTAGGAATAAACATGGATAAGACAAACTGTCCATGAGGCTTCTGAGAGAAAGGATTACTCTTTGCTTTGCTTTGCTTTTAGATGGGTGAGTTTAAAGACTAGATGATCCAGTTCCATAGTGTAACTTATTCTGGAGCAATAGAAAATGGTTTTGCAGCCTCTTAACAATCATTTATTATTTGATGCATTACAGTATAGCCCAAATATCCAACTCCCAGTTGTTCAATCAAGATAAATAAAAATTTACATTCACACAAAAATGTGTCCACCTCTACTCACAGTCACTGCAAACTGGAGACAAGCCAAATGTTCTTCAATGGTAAATGAATAATTATGTGTTGCATAGAACACTATCTAGCAATAAGAAGAAACAAACAACTGATACACACAATTTGGATGAATCTCAAAGGTCTTTGTGATGAATGAAAGAAGCCAGTCTCCAAAAGTTACATATCGTATGATTCCATTTATTTGACATTTTCAAAAACATATGTGTAACTATAGCAACAAAAAAGCAGATCATTATTTGCCAGGGGTTAGATGTGTGGGGAGTGGACTAAGCCAGAGAGTGATAGAATCATTCTAATTTAATTGTGATAGTGATTACACAAATCCGTGCAAGTGTTAAAATTAGTAGGATGGTACACCAAAAAAAGCCAAATGTACTGTTTGTTAATTTAAATAATCAAGTAAAACACATACTGTTATGGCTTAGATCTAAAATGGGCTCAAATGCATCATGTGTCTGCAAGGTGATTGGATCATGGGATGCTATAGCTGACTTGCTGTTAAAGGGGGGCCGTGGTTGGAGATGTGTCCTGGGACATGACCTGAAAGGGTGCTTCCTTGTTTCTGGCTCCCTGCTTCTCTATTTCCAGAATGCCACCACATGAGCAGCTTTCCTCCACCCTGGTCCTTCCACCCTGCCATTGCTGCCTTGGAACCAGATGACCAGAGACTGTAACTATGAGCCAAAATAAACCTCTTCCCCTTTAAGTTGTCAGCATTGAGTATTTGTCCCAGCAACAAAGAAAGTGGCTAAAATGTACACAAGTAGAAAACAAATATTTGGAAAGGTGATTGGTGAAACATTCCCAGGATCCTTCCCTCGTTTCCAGGGAGCAACAGCCCAGGGAGAGAACTTGAACTTTAGGAGTCAACTTATGGAAGCACAATCTCCAAGCCTTCTGTCTCCTCCTGGAATCAGGTTGATGGATCAGCCTCCCTTCTTCTGCCTACTGGCAGAAGCGGTAGTGTGTGACTGCAAGCTGAGGGCCCCCAATGATTCACTTCCTGGCCTACAGGACTCTTGAAATTGTAAACATAGAGCATTCCTCCAGGCTTAGGGCAGGTGACTTCACTGCGCTGTTCCAATGTAAATGTTGACTAGAAAGAAAAAGAATACATTAACACCTTACAAGACAGAGGTTCTTCAAATAAAGTAGACTCACAGAATTCTGGGAAAACAGCGTTTAAGGCAACAATATTTGTTGAAAAGACTGAGAGGAAAAATGCTGGAAAGGAGGAAGGTCCCAAGGAAGAAGAGAGACCTAGGGAAACTATTGAGGCCACAAAGGCTATCAACAACAGTGAGGACAGTTACTAAGAAAAAACGAGGCAGTCCTGTCAATACCATTCATTTTCCATAAACACATAAATACCCTGCCTATGTCCATCAACATTAAAATAAGCCCCAGCTGCAAGATACATGGGCCATCATCCCCTTACTCTGTCATGTTGCAAATCCGTCTTACTCTTAGGTCTCATCATTTAAACCAGACTAATTTTAAGTTCCTCAGGGACCGGAACTATTTATTTCAAGGTACCTATCTTGTCTATGCTCCCAGGAGATACTTGATAGTTTTTAAATGGATGAAATGAGTGAATGAATATGCAAGGATTCATTAGGAATCTCAGACTAATAATGACAACACTTTGACTAAATCCTCTTTTTCAAGTTTCTCTTTCCCATTTTCCAGCCTGAAACTCTTTGGTCCATAAAATAAATTCACAAACCTTGTCAGAGCAGGAACACTGCCATACAGCCACATAAATATTCCCATCTGAGTTTACAGAAACAGATTGCATGAACAGAACAATATCATATATTTCTCTGTGGAGTTGAAGCAATTTTTACTGGACTACATTTTATTCCTCTTAACGTGTCTCCACTTGACCCACCCTCTCATGGTCATCTCCTAGCTCTGCATGTTCCAAATCCCCCTTATTCTTCACAAAAAATATTTCTCTCCACTGGAGAAGGACAAGGTTTGGGTCTATGTTTCTGAAATTCAGGCTCAAAAACAATTTAGACACTATCCAAATGAACTGGCTGTTTAAGAGTTTGGATAGGTAATTGGACATAAGCTTCATTTCCTATGTTCTAGAATTAGTGTTCTTTTTAAACTTCACAACCACACATATTTCCCTTTTAGTCTTCCTTTTTTTTAAACTTCGACATCAAAATATTACCTCTGTTATTATACCAATACACATCACAGTTTTCTCTTAGACCATTTAGTACAGAATGCCATTGCATAGACAGAATCACAACTCAAAAAAGCATTATCTGGGTGCTGTTTACTCAGTTTTTATTGAAAATATATTTTTTCATGTATCCTTGTACACACACATGCACAAACTTATGATTCTATCTGAAGACTTACACATTACTCAGAAGCATGTATATATTCAGCAGGCATCTCAGGTACTGGCTCCAGTCACATACTGTCTCTTTTCATTAAAAGAGGAATTTTTTCAGCAGTAGGAGCATGGCAAGACCTGAAGGACGTCCAGCCTTTCCACACAGTAGCACACACAGCTTTACTGTTAGCACTGAAATGCTATTTATTAGATAAGTATTACATTGAAATAGCCAAAGAACATACAAGGCCATTGCAAGAATGAACTATTCCCCCCACCACCACTTATTTCTTTTTATGTTATCTCCTTAAAGAAGGACTTTCATACCATGGCAACCTTGGGGAAAATGAGACCACAAAAAAGGCATTCATGGTGGTGATTTTCTGGACCCTCCATTCTATTATTTTGGATATTTCCTTTTGAACATAGGCTTTCTTTCCCACAGCTGTGCTTGGCCTCCTGGTTTGCAGTGATGTTACGTCTGTGTTGGTGACTTCCCAAACTGCCGCTGGGAAAATTAGTGCCACAGAGCTAACATAAAGAATGAAATTCTAGCCTCAGTTGTTTCACTCTGGTTTAAGGATTCTTTGATGGTAAATGTAGTCTTGATGTAGGCATTCATTATTTTGTATTATTTGTGGGGACAGAGGAGAAAATATAGGCAAAAATAAAATCCATATACCAAATGTATGTCACCAGTATTGCATGCAGTTCCTTCCAATTTTGTCAACAAGTGCTTATCTGTGATCTACTGTTGGAAAGAGAGCAGACAAAACTCTAAGATCAACGAGGAGCAATGTTATTTTCAAAGAATTTACAATCAGTAGGAATACTAGGAAAAGTAACTACCAAACACACTTCTAGATGTGTACCAAAAGAAAAATAATAAACAGAAATTTAAGAAGAGCAGATTACTCTGAAGGGGAATGAGTGAAGTAGATTAAGGAAGCTTTAATGAAGAGAAATGATTGGATCTGGGTCCTAAAAAAATGGCTGAAAATGCAAAAGGTCAAAATTGGACCAAATAGAGAAAAAGGCGTGTGCAAACATCAGACACAAGAAAATGAGGAATAATAAATTCTGAGGTGCTCACTTCGCCAACACATATCTTGAAACTAGAACATTACAGAGAAGATTAGCATGGTCCTTGTGTAAAGTGGGCACACAAATTTGTGAAACATTCCATATTTTTAAGAAATTGTTTTTCAATCCTTGGTGGTATTTCTTGTTGTTGTTAATCTTGGTTCTATTAAATGGACAAGTACTCCAAAAAAGGAAGTTGTGGCATGCTATTGCACAGTGCAGTAGCATATTTAACAACATACTGTGTGTATCAGAAACCTAGAAGGAAGGATTTTTAATGTTTTCACCATGAAGAAATGACAAATGCTTGAGGAAATAGATGTGTTGAACTTGATTTAAACATACAATGTATGTGTTTAAACATATACAATGTATATGTGCACAAAACATCACATGGTAGGTACCCCATTAATATATGCAATTTTCATATGTTTTTTTAAATTAATTTAAATTTTAAAAAAGAAAGAAGGAAATGAAGTGCACGTTTGGAGAACAGTGTCCATATCCCATTGGGCACCATGTATAGGGTTGACCATGGCCATGGATGTATTCTGTATGATTCTTTCATTCATATACGGGGCTGTCCAGCTCCAACTACCAGTGTCCCAGTCCTGTAAGGATAGAGTTGACCTCACATATACTTAACATGACCCAAGAGAACCAAGACTAGAAAGAAATCAAGTTGGACCTAGTTCTAAAGAATTAGAAGGTAGATCACAAGACTGTCAAGATAAATTTAATAACTATTCCTAAATAGGAATGAGAAACTTCAGGCTCCTGATGTTCACTGCCATTAATTGTAAAACTGAGTGAGACTCTATACCTATATCTTAAAATTGAATGAAATTTGGAAAGAAATGAGAAAATTGATAAAATGTTTTGCATTTGGTAAAACTATTAGTCAACTGTTAGATCTCAATCTATGTGGAAATGGTATTGTTTCAAATTTGTCATATTTTTGCTAACATAACTACATTTATAGCATAGCCATTTATTCAAAGATTGTTCATATTCAAATAAGTAACCATTTCCTTGGGTATGTGTGTCTGTTCCTAAGGTATGCTTTCATAGCTGGAGATGGGAAGAAATTACCAGAGCAGACCTACATTTTATTTCAGAGTTGTGGAAAATCAGAGGGTTTTTTTTCTTAAGTTTCTTCTCTGGCTTACAGTTTTCAAAGTGAAATGCTATGATAGTATTTATGCCTATAATTTCCTAAAATGACCAAGCAAGATAGAACATGTAAGACAGAAAGATCAATTGCTGCTGAAAATGCAACCCCATCACAATTTATTTAAAAAGCCCGGGACTAATGAAAAAAAGAGTAAATCTATTTGTTTTTAAGGAAAAGCTTTCTTCAGGTCCACTTTAAGAGATGATTAATGGCAGTGATTTTCATGTGCGTTCCGCTGATCTTGCAGGACTGTCTCCATTGAATTCAAGTGGCAGTTGGGGCTGTGCAGCTTTATATCGTCTGGTATCCCATGTCCTGCCTCAAATGTAATTACAAGTTTGGAGAGCCTGAATATAAAGAACTCATTTAGAATGGCCGTTCAGGTTGTTTACTGTAGACCATCCATATGGTTATTCCGAACTATAAACGCATTCATTTACTAATAGGCCTTTTTTTAAAAAAAATGAATAAACCTCTTGAAACAAGGAGGTTTTACTTTAATGACTACCTGGATTTTAAATTTTGCCCTTAGACCAAAGTCCAGAACAGGGCTTTGATTCTGTGCCATTTCGGGGTGAATCATTCAGGGGGATGTGCATTCACATGGACGGACCTGGTTCTCTGCTACCACTAAACAGCTCTAGCAGCTGACAACCAAAAGAAGGAAGCATCTCCCTATCTGCTAAAGAAAATGATGGTTGTCAATCTAGGGTCACAGGTCATAGAGAAAAGCAGCTCGTGGCTCATTCTGTAGTTTTAAAGCAACAGTTATCCCAGGAGAATAGTAGTTCGCAAATTGTTTCCTCCTGTGTGCTCTGAGTTCAGTTTGTGTTTCCATTTGTATAGTCAACATTTGTCCCTTGCTTCTTTCCAACAGCTTCTTTTTAACAAAAACAAAAGTATGCTTTATATTTTCTATCCCCTTTTAGGATTTGAAAAACCTGTGACACAAATAAGTGTGAAAAGTGACATGTCACACAGTTGAGTGCTCCAGTTTCTTAGAGGCAATAATATTATCTAAACTAAACAACACTGGCATTTTCAAGAAATTGTATTCATTCCAAGCAAGATCTTTTTTTTGAAACATTAACAAGTTGATCTGTCCTTTTTCAGTCAGATTCATTTCTCTTCCCAAGAATAAAATAGATTATCACAGTTCTTAATTTCATCTTGTAGCTCCCAGATTGCTATTCCAGAATGTCAGGAAAAAAATATGAAAAATCATATATTTTCAAATACAATGTTTCCATATGAAATTGTGAAACAGCTATCTGAGTGGTAAATGTCTAGCAAAATTAGGTTTGATTACACAATCAACAGAATTTCCACCTTTCTAATATCCTACCATACATATGTTCATGTTGGATATGTAGTCCTCACCACAATGGGTAAAAAGTTTTCCAGTATTAATATCCCTGAACTACTATTACTGGGTTGTAGGATATGAAATGGGGTACACAAGAGTCTTCATGCATCTGTATCTACCCAGTGGGGAAATCAATTTTCAATTCTGACTCTAAGTAGAGAGAAGCTTTCCCTGGAAAAGGAAGTTTAATATTCCCTCCCCAGTACTTTAATATACAGAACACTGCTTCCATAAAGATAATATATAAACAAAAGGACACACAAATTCAGGGGAGCCCATTAAAGATGATAGGGTGAAGGCCTGCAGTAACATACAGCTAGTCATTAATAAGTAAAGCAGATAACTGACATCTACACACTAGATTGGAGAGAAACCTGACCACCTGTAAAAGTCATATGATTTAATAAAAATACATCTTTAAAAACCTGAACTTGGAGCAAGTGAATCAGGAAAGACAGAATAATTTGTGATTGTTTATGACAGATAACAAAATTTCACAGACCTTGCACAAATGGCTCCAGGGGGCCAGAACCGCTCCCTAACAAAAATTATTTAATAGAAAGGAACTAGAAATATCCTTCAAGAAGTTAACATTCTAGAAGGGGTCAGGGGAGAGAAAATAAACTTGAAGAAGAAAATAATGTCAGGAACTAGTAGAGATAGGAAGAACACAGAAGAGATTCAAGTGTTAGAGGTTGACTGTGGCGGGTGGAGGTGTTAATCAGTTTTTCATCACTATCACTAAATACCTGAGACAGTCAACTCATAAAGAGAAAGTTTATTGTGGCTCACAGTTTTGATGGTTCCAGTCCATGTTTAGTTCACCACATTGTTCTGGGCCTGTGGAGAGATAGAACATAATGGTGGGGGCACATGATGGAGTGAAGCCACTCACTTCATGGGCAGGAAGCAAAAGAGAAAAGAGGAAGGGACCAAGGTCTCATAATCCCCCTTGGGGGAACTTTGTCAACAATCTAAAGACTTTTCACGACTCCCCATCTCTTAAAGGTTTCAGCACCTCCCAACAGAGGTGAGGACCAAGTGTTTAAGTAATGGATCTCTGGAAAACATTCAAGATCTAAACTATAGCAAGGTGGGAGTACTAGTTTTAATTAAGAATGGTGGAGATGACCTCAATGGGAAGGGGATATTCAAATTGAACCCAGGATCAGATAATCCCAGCCAGAAACTAGAATCAAAGTTCCTGGGACCGAAAAGGCCTTTGTTTTGCTTTGTTAGGGATACTCTAACAAACACCACAAACTGAGTGATTTAAACAACAAAAGATTATTTTCTCATGGTGCTGGAAGTCCAAGATCAAGGTGTCAGCAGGGTTGGTTTCTTTCAAAGCTTCTCTCCTTAGCTTGGAGATGGTCATCTTCTCAGCTTCTCACATCTCTCTGTACATCTCTGTGTCCAAATTTCCTCTTCTCTGGAACACCAGTCATACTGGGTTTATGACCCACCATAATGGTCTCATTTTACCTTAGTTATCCCTTTAGAGTCCCTACCTCCAAGCACAGTCATACAGTGAGGTACTGGGGTTTAAGACTTCAGCATGTGAAGGTGGGGCAGGCACTGTTCAGCCCTATCAGGCTGGGAGTGCTCAAGGGGTGGAAGGGCACTAGAGAGGCTTTGGTGTGGTGAGCAAAGAAGAGTAGAACTGGATTAGAGGGAGAGTTAAGGACTCTGAATCTTGTTCCACATGCACTATTCCAAGCCTGCCTTAGTTACTATCCTTGTCACTGGGACACAATCCGCAACACCCGAAACCTAAGGAGGGGAGGTTTATTTGGGTTCAGTTTTAGTAGTTTCAGTCCATGTTTGGCAGATTAAAAACTCAGAAAACAGCATGGTAGAAAGGCCCAGGCAGAGGAATGCTACTCACATCATGACATCAGGAAGCAGAGTCAGAGGAGCTAGGGAGGGAGATGAATTCTTTCATGTCAGGCTCCACTGACCAGCATCTTCCAACCAGACCTCCTAAGAGCAAGTTTGCTTCAGCATTCCCAGGGCCCAGCTGCCTTCCAAAAGCCTGCCTCTGAGCACCTAAGGCCCTTGGAGGACATCTAGATCCAAACTGTAATAAAGACTTAGCACAACCCTAAGCTGAGCTCCTTCTACAACATCACAGCTTTATTCGCTGTATTTTATTCTCAGTAATTTTTGAATGACATATATATTTCATCAGTTCAGTAGACAGCTTTATACACTCTTTCTGTGTTATTTTTAAATCATTCTCATGAAGATTTAATTAGAAGATGTATGGAGGCAGTTGGTTCCGTGCTCAAACATGATAACATCACAAATGGAGCCTGTTCCTAACCATCATCATCATCATCATGGTGGGAAGTGAGCCTTGGTCCCAGTCAGGAGCAGCATTCCCCTCACCTACCTCAAGAGAGGCTGGTCTCCAAAGAGCCTCCTCTGACACTTCCTCAACTTACTGCAGAGGGAGCTCAGAACCTCAGGAACTGAAATGCTCACCGACTTTGGAATGTTGCCAGGCAACAATCTTGCTCTGTCACTGGGATCTGCCCACCTGGGACTGTGGTGGCCTGGGCTGGCGGAGAACTCACTCCCTCTGAGGGACAGGACATCTCCTCCTCTCACACCTGCCTGCTGCCTGGCCCCGCTGCACAGCCCCTTACCACTCTCTCTATGAGCCTGCTCTCTGAGGCAGCCCTTCCTGTCCAGTGCAGCTTTACCATGCCTGAGTATGATGTCCACATAATATGAGGAAGAAAAAAGTAGAAAGGGCAGGGGAAAGCATTATTTTCTTCCCAAATGACTGGACTTGGAAGTCCTCGGAAAACTCTAGAAGGGCCTTGGCCAGTATGAACAACCACACTGTGCTCCACCATGAGCAGCTAAGAACTGAAGTCTGTTCAGTTGGAGCCAGAGAATGAAGTGAGTCAATCATTTGGAACCTTGGGAAAAGTAATGATGAGAGTCAAGATCCTCCCCAGGTTACCTGGGAGATTTACACCAAGAAGCCTATGGCTCCCTTCTCTTAGCTCCTCTCCTTCCTCAGCTGTCACACCCCTCCCAGCCTCCTCCTCCCTTGAATCCAGACCACAGGCCACCCACCACTTACGGATGAAACACTGAGTTTCCAGTCACTATTTCCAAACATATGAGGAGTTAGAAGAGACAATATTAAGGACAAGGGGGGAAATAGGAAATAAAAGCAGCAGATGAGGAGACAGAGGAAAGAAGGTATCTCTGGCATAAACTTCAGAGCTCTGAACACATTTTCCTAAACATTGTTTTTTGTGGCGTTAAGTCAAATAGTCTCCTTATTGCTCTTACACAGAACTACCTGAAAGAACAAAGTTCCTACACAGGCTCCGTAGCTGGCCTGGACCATGACTCTATGCCTGAGATTGCTTTTCCTGGAAAATTTATTGTGAGCTCTGAGGGGATTTAATACATGTTTACAAAATGTTTTCTTGTCCTGACCACATGTGGTAGGCAGAAGAATATTCCCTACCCCAAGATACTCATGTCCCTGGAATCTACATTTAAGTTACCTAGTGTGCCACAAAGGACTTTGTAGATCTCATTAAGGTTAAGGGCCTGGAGATTTTTACATTATCCTGGATTGTTTAGGTAAATTTAATCTAACTGTGAGAATCCTAAAAGCAAAGAATCTCTTTCAACTGAAATGGAGACAGAGACGTCAATGAAAGAATGACTGCAGGTGCAACACTGCAGTCTCTGAAGAGAAGGAAGGAGGTCACATGCTAAGGAATGCAGGAGGCCTTTACAGACTCTTACGGTCTGGATCTAAAATGTTCCCCAAGGCAAGCTGATGTCTCTTTGGCAGGGGTTTGGATCATGAAGCCTGTAACTTCATCAGTGTATTAATCCAATGATGGTATCATAATTGGATGACATTATTAGGAAGTGATGGAAACAGGAGGTGGGGTCTAGTTAAAGAAGTGCATCGTGGGAGTATGACCCTGGCCTCTCCCTCTTAGGCTCTTTCCATTTCTCTCTGAATTCTGGCTGCCATGAGGTGAGCAGCTTTCCTGCACCCTGGCCTCTACTATGATGTTTCTACCATGCCACAAACCTAAAAACAATGGAGTCAGCTGACCTTGGACTGAAACCTTTGGAACCATGAGCCAAAATAAATCTTGCTTCCTTTAAATTGACTTCCTCAAGAATTTGGTTATAGCAATGAAAAGCTAGCAAGCATGCTGAAAACAAGAGGAAATGAACACCCCCATTCCACCAGAGCCTCTGGAAAGGAACATAGCCCTGTCCACACCTTGATGTCAACCCATTCAACTCATGTTGGATTCCTAACCTACAGAACCATAAGATAGTAAGTTTGTGTCTTTAAATCATTAAATCTGTTATACATTAATCCAACACTAAAATAATGTGTGCTTCTCTTATGAACTTTAGAAATTTGAGAAAACATTTAAAATGGAAACAAAAGTTAACCGTAATTTTGTTATCCTACAATATCCATTTGTTAAATTTTTTGAGGTACATCATTCCTGTCTATTTTTTTCCCTACAAAGTTAAAGAGTACCTTAGTTGGTATACTTTATAAAACACAAAGATATGATTTTTCTTCATCAAAAGTAGTGTCATCCTTCACATATTGTTTTTATGACCTAATTCTTTTCTGCAGTGTGTGAATATTTCCCCACACCATCATGGTTTTTGTTTGTTTGTTTTTAATAAAATTTGAATAGCTTTTTTTTTTTTTTTGGTACCAGGGATTGAACTCGGGACCTTGCGCTTGCGAGGCAGGAGGCAGCACCACTGAGCTAAATCCCTGGCCTGAATAGATTTTATTTTTAAAAACAGATTTAAATTTACAGAATTGAGAAGATAGTACAGAGAATTCCCTTATATCTCACCCTCAGTTTCCGCCATTATTACCATCTTACATTAGTTTGATCAATTTGTTACAATTAATCTTCCATTATGTATATATCAAAGTTTATACTTGTTTTACCTAATATTACTTTTCTGTTCCAGAATCTCATTCAGCATACCACTTCAATTTAGTCATTGTCTCTCCTTAGGCTCCTCTTGACTGTGACAGTTTCTCAGATAACCATCATGTTTTCTATAGCAGAATTATTTTGGCTATATAATATTCCATCTTTACAATTGTAAGGTCAAAATTATATCAAAGATTTCTTAAAGTCGTCTGTGTTGTATTCACCTGTTAACTTCCAATTATAGATTATATGTGTATATTTTATAAAATATATGATTATATGCTACAGTGTAGCCATGGTTCTTTGTTTTGTTTTGTTTGGCGTACAGGGGATCAAACGCAGGACCTTGCACTTGTGAGACAGGCACGGCACCACTGAGCCCAATTTTAAAACATGTAATAGTACATTTATCACACTTGTACTTTTCCATCACCTTGACTCTTCTGTTGCCATCCAAAGACCTTCCTATCTAGAAGTCAAAGATGTATCATGATGACCTATACTTGGTCATTCATTGGCCAGCAAGTATCAGGATAGAAAAGGTTAAGAGCTTTACACATTATCTCCTTATAAATATATATACTTATTCCTAATTTATCAAAATGTGTCTCTCTGGAAGAGAGATTTAGTTCAATTTTCCACCTAAAATAGGAATCCACTTAACACTACCTTTGATATCCATTCAACACCAGCTTTACCTAAATATTCCCAGTGACTGGAAGCACTTTAACATAAATTACTAATTTAGAGCAGCTCTTATTAGTAGAAAATATAACTTTCTATTAAATCTGAGTCTTGCCTATCTATAAATTCTACTATTGGTCTTGTTGGCCCTTGTAACTAATCAACACACAATAATAACTACATTGTCTTCTCTATGGTAGCTAGCCAAATATTTTTAATACAACACTTATAACACTTAAATATGTAGATCTCCTGAAGGAATGCTGGGATTTTTGAGATTATAATGGAACTGTAGTTAACTGTGATCTCTCTTAAAGATATATTGTATGGACATTCCATTGTTAGTCCTCAGAGAAGTATCAGGCAATTCTCATTTAATTCAGAAGGCCACAAACAGACCAGTTCCTCTCTCTCCCTCTTGAGACTTCATTTTTTTGGATCTCAATTTCAAAACACTAGGGATACACTAGAAGATATTCCCAAGGCTTAGAAATTAAGTTATCTATTCCTCACAGAGGAAGACTAAGAGATATGCAAAGGGGTATCCTTGGAGGACATCTGGGCCAAGGATGAGTTAAGAAAAAAAAGGCAAGATTGCCTAGTTTTATTTGCTTATCTTTGTTATGATCTCAGTAGAATATTCTAACCTTGTCTTAACTGTTATCTGGGTATTATAGAAGAGAATTCATACATGAATCATGAGCCCCTTTAATGGTTAAAGTGGAGAATAGCCCTACTGTTGACAATAATTAGCAAGAGACCTTTTAAGGTAGGGAGTGTAAGTAGGCATCGTCATTAACACCAATCAATTAGCAGTGGCTGCCTGGAGCACAGGTGGAGAAAAATCCTGAAGCCACTTCCAGATTCATCAGGAAGGAATGCTTTGATCAGCTCTCTCTACTATGGATCATAGCATGACAGCGGGGATGGCAAAGAGGTGCAGGACACACATGATCTCTGTGCTCCTGGAATAGAGCTGCTACTTTGGAGGGTCAAGTTTTTTTGTAGTTGAGAAAAATTCCTTTTATTAAGGAAGAAAATATATTAAGAAAGTTACCCTTGACCTTATCATGTCCACCAGTATTTCTCTAGAATAGCTCCCTCCATTTCCTTCTGTGGAGAACACTTTGAAATGTTTTTGAACTTGTTTTTGAATTGTATAACCCTAAGTGTGCTGTGTGATGTAACCCTAAGTGTGATGTAACCCCAAGTGGTATCGAACTGATAAGGGTGTAGCCCGAATTGGACACAGGGCGTACCCTGAATTGGACAGGGCGTACCCCGAATTGGGCAGGGTGTGCCCCAAACTGGACAGTGTGATAAATCTGAACCAAAACCACAAATGCCCAGTTAGAATAGTATAAAAGGAGCTGACGACTCCAAGCAAGTCGTTGATCCGTCCACCGACCAGTCGACCAGTCGATCTGCTGATCTGACTACCGACCGAGACATCTGCACACCTGATCCCGCTGGAAGGAGCATCGCCGCCGACCAGACGAGACCAGAGGACGAGGAAAGCGGAGAGGCGGACAGCCTAGCGCCGACTCGACGCCCTTCGTCTACGGATCGGACCCTCTGACCCCACGGGAGGAAACATCGCGCTCCCACAAGGACTTGCGCAGTACAGGTACAGGGACGTGGTAATTGGCAGACTTAATATTGTGTGATAACTGTATTGACGTGAAGTGTATTGAAGTGAATCATAATAATATAGGATAAGTGTGTGAACTGCCATCCGAGTCCGAGTCCTCTTTACCCACGGTACCTGCTTCAGTGTGGTTTTCAGGCCTTTTGGGATCCAAGTGGTGCTCTATGCAGCACATTTTGGTTTATCTTTGTCCTTTTAATATGCTATACCCAGAACTCCTTGGAAAGTGGTGGAGTAAGAAACTGTGCATTAAGGGGAGAAGGGTATTTGCAGCCCAGGGGTAGAACTCTAGAGCGTCTGCCTAACAGCATAAGGTTTTGGATTCTAGCCTTAGCATTACAAAAATATGTGTTATTTATTTGTTAAAGACATGAAGAAATGAAGGGGGAAAAAACATAGCCAAATACATTCCTAAATGATACTGAAAACAAATAGAGAAAAAGCCACAAAACAGCAAGATTTAGAACTCAGGCATGATGATGCATGCCTGTAACCCCAGAATTCTGGGAGGCTGAGGTAGGAGAATCCCAAGTTTGAGTGCAACTTGGGCAATTTAGCAATTTAGTGAGACCCTGTCTCAAAATTTTTTTAAAAAAATAAGCTTTTAAGTTTTTTGAAAGTCTGGGGATGTAGCTCAGTATGAAGGTCCTGGGTTCAAATCCCAGCACCATAAAAAAATTTCTTTTCAACCATAGCAAGATTAGACTCGAATACTTTTATTAAATCCAAGAAAATCAATGAAAATGTGTCTACCAAGCACAGCACCACAGAAGCAAGCGAAGAACCTAAAGAAGATGCTGTCAATGGTAGAAAATCTAGTGCTCACCAAAAACTTACAGGCAAGGGCAAATAGATTTTTATTCTGTATTCAAAAAATGAAGTTTTCTAAGTTAATAACTTGCTAAGTTATTTGTTGCAGAAATAAAAGATGAAATACTTCATTGGATAAAATTTAAGAAATAAGGCTTACTTATTATATATTTTAATATATATTAAAAGTACTAGGCCTGAAACATACTTATAAATATTCAATGTATTATTGAGCCATTATAACTTACTGTACATCTCTGATTATGTTTCAAATTGTACACAAAACCAAATGTTACAGAACAGGATAAAGATGAAGAGTGTCTATTCTTTAGAAAACCATGTGATCTCTAATTAAAAGCCGTGGAGTCAAAGACCTCTTGTAAGACCAGCCTGGCCCCAGAAGGGGCTCTCCTGTTTGCACATTAGAGACACCTGGAAAGTCATAAGGTTTTCTGCTCATTGTTGTGTTTTGTTTTGTTCTTGCTATTAATTCCAAAGTTGGCCAATTAAATCAAGCTTCCTAGGGAAAAAAAAAAAACTCTCCAAAGGATACTAATGATAAGCCGAAATGAGTCCTAGCTAAATTCTATCACTTCTAGGCATTTTGGCTAAGATTAAGTGTAGTCCTAGCTAAATTCTAATACAATTCTGTCTGCCATCTTCAACTCTCTAATAATAATTCACAGAAAACATCATCTGGTAGGATGAAAACTGACCACAAGCAGGAAGATTAAATTCTTCCTGCTCTGCTTTTATCGAAGATTGTCTCTCTATTCCCAACTAAGCCATGAGCCAATACTTTCTCACTTATGCAAATTACAGATGATGTTTCCAAGCTGGGAACTAAGAGAAGCAAGGTACCAAACAAAGACTGAAAGGTAAAACGTGTAAGTCATAAAATAATTTCTTCAATCAGGTTCATCAGTCCAAACTATGACGACTTGGCTCCAACAGTACAGATGTTTTTCAACAAAGTAAGAGTATTTGGTACATTTTTTGGCAGATGGCAAGATAAAGTCCATTTGCTTAAGAAGCCACTCCTCCTTTGATGTGGTTAATTATGACCTCATGGGCCACATACCAACCTTATCAAAACCCATCTGGACAGTGCTCACTCTTGTAAGACTGTCTCTCTTGGCTTCACCATGACTACTGCTTTCATCCCAACAGTGCCCCAGGAAGACATGCTTCCACACCAGTGACTTGAAACCTGAAAAAGACAGTCCCAGCCATCAAGACGTCCAACACAGGAGAGGATGTGGACAAATTTTGAAGATTGTAAGTGTCCTTTTCATTTTTCTTCATCTTCCCTTCTGTTGTCCATTCATCCACAAGTTTAAACTGTTTCTCCTAATTTTTTTTTCCTGTATTATGGAATAGAACTCACTAATTATAGGGGAGAGTTTCTTTTTTTTTCTTTCAAAAGTGTCAAAGCACGTAAAGAAGTGGTGAACATTCTCTCTCATCAATTCCAGCACTAACAGTGAGGTTGTGAGTTAGTCCAGACATTTTTTTTCTTATGTATATACTATACATACCTTCTCCATTGTTTTTGATTAAAATCAAAACAGTTTCGCACAGAAACATTCACACAAAATAAGTTTTACAAAGATTTTTAGGAAAGACGTTCCAAGTCACTCTGGTAGATTCAAAGGGCAAAGATCCAAAGGATAAATATGAGCAATAGGAAGAGAAGAAAATAAAACTAGAAAGAACTAAGAGAAAAGTCAAAAGACATCAGTGAGTGAAGAATTAAAGGAAGACTTCACTGTGGTCCACAAAGCTAAACAGAAGAAACAAAAACAAGACAGGAAATATAAAACTGCCTTTTTTAGTTTCAGCAATATAATAAAGCATTGCATAATATCAGAGAAAACTTATAACAGTTAATGAGTCAAGCAATTAGTTTAATAAAATTATTTGACACAGTTAAAATTGATATTTGATGTTAGCTTGTATGTATATAGGAGGATAAACATAAACTTACATGAAAAAGGATAAACATAAACTTACATGAAAAAGCCAAGATAAATAAAATATAATGATGATCATGGCAGACACCAGGGAAAACCATAAAGCATTTGTCAGGGAAACTAGCCAGGTGGGATGAATGGGAAAGCCCAAGGGAATGAATGAACATTTGCAGAGTTCCAGCCTGTGCCAGACTCTTCCAACGAGTGACTCTGTTCACCTACATAACTACAAAGGAGGAATTAATGATCTCCATTTAAAGTTATGGAAACTGAGGCCCAGAGAGATTTGGCATCCCCAACTTCTCAGCTAGTAAATAGCAGAAATACCTTTCAAACACAGACCTTGGGGCCAGGGATTTAGCTCAGTGGTTTCGCTGCCTGCTGCCCAAGTGCAAGGACCAGAGTTCAATTCTCAGTACCAAAAGAAAAAAAAAAAACAGACCTTGATGCCCTAAACCCAAGCCCCATCCCAACTGATAAGTGTTCCCTCCAGAGAAGTATGTTGTAGGAATGGGCTTATCTGAGAGATAAACAGTAGCACATACAGCATGACCTTGGCCCCAGTCTAGAGTTACTGGGACATAATCTGCATGTTAACAGATCCCCTGGTGATTGGTGTCCGCATCAAAGTCTGAGAAGTGCTCTGAGAAGTACTCAGAGAACATAATTTTCCCTAGAATTTAGCACTACTCATTTTGGGGAATTTCAAAAATTCTCTAAAACTGAAAAGTCTGAAAGTAGTGAAAAGTTACTTTCTACTATATCTATTTCTATTTGCATACTGGACATCTTTAATCATTTCATCTTTGTATGTGTGTATCAAATAGTTCTGACCATGCACTACGATGTGGAATTCTGCGTTGTCTGAAGGTCTCTCTATTGGAGACTTAGTACTCAGTGTGGCAATGTTGAGAAGTGATGAAACCTCTAAGAGGTGGGGTTCAGGGAATAATGACTAGGTTATTCGGGGTGCTGCCCTTGGAAGAGATTAATTCGGGCCTCATAGAATGAGTTAGTTCTTGCAAGACAGGGTTGTTACACAAAGAGTGAGACCAGCCCCTCCCTCATCTCTGGCTTCCGGTCTCACCGTGCATTTGTTCCATTAACACAGGCTCCCAACATGATGCCACCATCCTGAGACCACACCAGAACCCACTAGAAACCAGGGCATCATCATGCTCTTGGGCATCCAGAGAAGTGAGCTAAATAGATCTCTTTTTTCTTTACCTGGTATTTTCTTTTTCCCTGGTATTTTGTTGTAGCAATGGAAAGTGGATGAGCACATGATGGAAGAGAATAAAACAAGTCAAAAGACAGAATTGCTCTTCTTTGGCATAGAGTGTGGGCTGATGTTTTTCAGCAGCATTCACTAAAAAATCAATTCTTCACTCAAGTTCTTCTTTCTCTATTCTATCCAAACATGCAGGACAACCAATGTTAGCCCCGTCTCTACTGCTTAGACCTCAAAAACAGTCCCTCACAGGCTATGCATGTTGTGTGATGGGGATGGAAGTGTTGGGTT
Source organism: Heterocephalus glaber (assembly GCF_053883595.1). Lineage (NCBI taxonomy): Eukaryota > Metazoa > Chordata > Mammalia > Rodentia > Bathyergidae > Heterocephalus > Heterocephalus glaber. The sequence goes on along the minus strand of NW_028258444.1, from coordinate 11,584,249 downwards.
TGCAAATTCACCCTGAGCTTCTGTCCACTACCAGGGTTTAGGAAAGACTCAGAGGGCCCAGAGTCTTATTCCGGTGTGGTCCCTCCCATTTCCCTCCCTCACCCACGAGATGCAGCTGGCTCTGGGCAGATGGAAGTATAGAGCTCTTGAGGCTTCTGAACTCTGTAATCCAGCTCCCCAATGGTCTTGAGAAAGGCACTGGTCCTTTCTGGGTGCCTCAATTTCCTCACCTATAAAATGGGCCTCACCCAGTTCTCAAGGAAACCAGGAGAATTAATTAGTGTTTGTAAAGCTTTGAGATTCCCTAGATGAAAGTGGCTATATAAGTATAAATCATTACCATTACCATTATCATTATTATTATTATTATTATTATTATTATTATTATTATTATTACATAAAGTATGGATGGCAGTTTAAGCATGGGATTATATGTCAACCTCCTGGGATGATAGATTTCTGGATAAACAAAAAGTGCCATGGACTGTTATTATCACCTGCCTTTCCCATGTCTGTCCAGGAATGCATCATCATGTTTGCCAGCCTAATCATGCAAAGATAAGGCTTACTCAGTTCACTTGAGGTAAATTCAGATGAGATGGTAATGACTGAAGAGTAGAAAATATCTGGAACTGCAAATCTCTAAGATCAAGCAGATCCTGCTACCCACATGAGCCCTAGTCACCTGCTAAACAAAGATAAAAACAACTTTTAATCTACCCTTGTCACTGCCCCAGATTACCAAGTCAGTCCAATTAAAAGTCTGCATTTTCTTTTCAGGCACACTACAAATGAAAGTAGAAATAAATGCTGAGAGAATTTTAAATCTTCTCCCAGATGATCCTACTACATAACAAAGTAAAAGAAATGTGTGGGGGATTAAGGCCACTTCTGTTCACCCTCAGTAAAATGGAATCAGCCTCAGAGCAGATGTTCAGTTCTTTCTTTTTGCCAGGACCTGGCCTTATAATGTATGCATGTAATGGGGCTGGAAGTTCCAGGTGTCAGCCAGGCAGAGCTGCTGCATAAAAAAACCAGAAAATTTGGGAAGAACAGCTATATAAGGTACACTCCTACAGCTTCAGGGGGTCTACAAACCCCCTGACATAGTCCAAAAACTTTTATGTGTATGTGAACTTTTCTGGAAAGAAGGTTCACAGCTTTCAGAGATTTTCTACAGATTGTGTAACCTAAAAGAATTAAGATCCAAATGTTTTTGTCTCCCTTAATTTCACTATTCTTGGACATATGTATCTTCAGCTTCCCTGAAAAAATCCTAATTCACACTCTTTCCTGATATGGATGTGATAACTGTATCACATATCATGGGTTTTTTCCCAGACATTCTTCAACCCTGATATTCTGGGTATTATTAGAAAGAAGTTTAAATCACTATGACCCAAATAGGCTGAATCTGGTTCTGATTTTATTGTTCCAAATCATTCTCCATTTGGAATAATGTTTGTTCTCTGCTGTCCAAGTTTTTCACTAACTTTCTAAGACTTATATTGTTCATTTAGCTGCCCTTTCCATGTATTATGATGATTGGACCACAATTGAAATTTGGCAGAGGGGCTCAGACTGAGAAAGTATGAACCTTTATTTTAGATCTTCTCACCCAGCATTATTTAACTGTGGCTTCCAAGCTAAGCCAAGAATCAGGAAAATGCATAGTGAGATGTAAAAACTCAAGGAGAGAAAGAAGAAATGGAATAAATTCTATTTGGAGGCAGAACATACTCCCTAACTCAACTTTCTAGATTGCATTTTTCACTGATGCAAGTATTAATTTAAATGTTATTTGATACCATAATTCAGAAACCATCATGACAACATTGAGTATGTAGGGATTTTTTTATTATTATAAAATCCAAGACCCAAATGGATGCCTAAAACTGCATGTATATCCTGTTTTTTCCTCTACACATAGACCTATGATAAAATATAATTCATAAATTAAGAACAATAAGAGATTAACATAACAAATAATATATATAAATTTATAACAATGTGCTAATAAAAGCTATGTGAATGTAGTATCTCTCTCAAAATATTATACTCACTCACCACTCTTGTGATGGTGTGAAATGATACAATGCTAACATGATAAGAGGAAGTGAGATGAATGATACAGGCACTGTGTCATAGTGTTAAGCCACTTATGTGAAGGTTATTTAAACACAAACATTATTACCATGACCGTCCATCAGATAACCAAGATGGCAGCTAGGTGACTTGGGGTGGTAGCATATACAGTGTGGAAACTATGAACCAAGGGATGAGTCATATTTCCTAGGTGAGATGGAACAGGATGGCATGAGATTTAAAACTTAAGAATTTTTTTTCTGGAATTTTTCATTTGATATTTTCAGACCATGGTCAAACACAGGTAACAGAAACCGTGCAAAATCACAAATAAGAGGGAAGTACTATGTTTGTAAACTGAAGAGGGTCTACTACAATAGCCTCTAGCTCTAAAATTCTACACCCATGGAACTCTAGGCCAGTATTCAAAAGATGATGTAGACGCTTCCCATTGAGCTTTCTAACCTTGCTGGCTACCACAAACAAACATTTCTTGAGAAGTCATTTTATGCAAGAAGCTGAGCCTAGATGCTCAGTACAAATAAAACAATATCTTTGCCCTCAAGGATCTCCCAATATTCCTCATACTATTAACACAATATTATGAAGCTACACCTGAAGAATCAATGAAAGTTTGGTGGGCATGTAGCAGGAGAGGATAAAGAAGGCAATACATTCAAAGTCATGCCATATGGGCTGCCTGGGATGGGTGGGCTCCAGAATGAGCCCAAGGCTTGCCGCCTCCTCTGTTCTCCATTTGGCCCAGGCAATCAGAAAGGAAACCAGAGACTGCCTGTCTCTTTCCCTGCAGCTAATCTGTGCCCTGCTTCCTTCACTTGGAACTTGCTTCTGTCCCCTATAGTTATAGAACAAAGCAAAAGGGAGTCCCACCCTCAGAGAGAAAGACCTACTGAAGGCCCCAAAGCTCAAAATCTTTCTTGATCATTTCTTTACTTACTCCACTGTCCACTACTCTGTGCTGTTTCTGCCTAATAGGAGGAAGAATAGAAGCAAAAATGAGGTGATTTCGCCTTCTACCCAATTTCCTATACAAATGTGTTTACTTCTTTTCCTATTGTTCAGTTCGATTGGCATTTCTGGAAGAGCACATTGTTCCTCTCTGTATATTCCCATTGTAAGATGGAAACCAGATCGTTTGGGGTCCTGGCAGGTACAGTGAGGAGGTGAATTTTCTGGGCAAAAACATTGCCATATTAATAGGTTGGACTTCATAAAAGAGGGTAGTATCCAAATACTTGTTTAAATGATTTTTCAAGCAGGGCTTTGGGTTGGTACTAACTCTTTTATTCCACCTCCCTTGGGATTAAAGGAACATAACCACCAGAAAACTGAGACAATGGAACAAAACTTAAGATTTACACTCAGATCTGCATCTAAGGGTTGTACCAAGGCACAGTATCAAACCAGCAAGCAACTGCAATGATCTGCAGCTATTGTCCTATTAGATAGAGAAACTTTCCCAATAGTGTGATCAAATAATAGATCCCCCCACACACAGGAGTTATGTAATCAAATAACTTAAAGTCCTGGGTTTAAAAGTTAAACAAGTTTCTCTGCTACAGGACTTCTTAAAGTCTTTAATTTGCTAACTTGGTTAGCAAATCTTCAAAAAACTGACTTGCAAACTTATTAGACCTTTTATCCCTAAAGGATATTTGAATTCCCCACACATACAGAGAAACTGTTAAAAATCCATATTCTCAAGCCCTACTCTTAGAGTATCCCTAGAGCCTGCTCTTCAGCAGATCCTCCAGGTAGTTCAGGTGTGCACGGTTCGTACAACTAGAAATGGCAGCCTGCAGTGTTTCCTTAACTAGGCTCCTCAGGACCCGCCTTGAGAAAGACACAGGCTGGTGAAGGTCAGTCAGAGGGGGGCTTTTGTTATATTCCAGTACATCACAGCTCCCATTCACACTAACTTGAATAATGTTTATTATAGTTGTAAGGTATTATCTGTTAATGAAGAAAGGACAAACTAGCTACAGTATTAAAAGGAAGCAGTCAATTACTGATAAAGAATTCTAACCTCAAAAGGTAATTCTAAACTGAGTGTGGTAGCACACACTTATAATACCAGCTCTCCAGGAAGCTGAGGTAGAAGGATCACAAGTTCAAGCCCAGTATGGAAATTTAATGACTTACCAAGTCCCTGTTTCAAAATAAAATGTAGCTCCATGTAAAGGCTATGGATTCAATCTCTAGTATTAAAAAAAAAAAAAAGTAATTCTAGTAAAGATCATTCCTGTGTCAAGATTTTTTGATGTTTATTTTTAAATATGATCATCCAAATCAAAACACTTTCTCGAACATTTTTTAAATCAAAGAAAGAAAAGAACACTACAGTTTGGGGGTGATAAATTTAATCCATCTTAGCATTTGAGAAATTATCAGATTTGATCTCAATATACTTGTTAATGTTGACTATTAACCAACTGCTAACACTTTGGAGTTATTAACAGTCAAATGCCAGAAAGTAAACACAGGATTTTGATTCTTTGGAATCAACATGTGAAATGGGTCATTGCTGTAATAAGCTAGGAAGAGAGTGTTAAATATACACTTGAGCAGCTGGGGATATAGCTCAGTGGTGCCGCACCTGCCTTGCAAAGACAAGGTCCTGAGTTCAGTCCCCAGTACCAGAAAAAAATATATACTCTTGAGCAGTATCTAGTTGGAGAGTATTCCTAATATCTCAATAGGACCTTCTCTAGATCCATCCTCTAATTAAGAAATAGCACCTTGGGCTGGGGATTTAGCTCAGTGGTTTCGCCACCTGCTGCGCAAGCGCAAGGCCCCGAGTTCGATCCCTGGTACCAAAAAAAGAAATAGCACCTTGGAGTGCACATGGAAGAGCACATTCTAACAAGGATTCTGCCAACAGAGTTAGGACTACTCAGCCACGTTATCTAATAAAAAGTAGGTTTTCTTTTCAGTTGAATCAACTTAAATACAATATGCCGTTTTAAATAAGAGAAAGTCTTATACAATTAAATTGAAATGATTAACATAATCTATTTCGTGGCTTACAATTAAAAGACATTTAATGTTAATATTATACAGGATCAAATGTTTAAATGAGGACAAATTCTACGAATTTACTATAAAATATATATTTATTCAACTTTCCTTCAAAGACAATGACTATGAGCACTCAAATATTTAGCTAAGCCGTTCCTCCTTTTATATAGCTTTGCAATCATACGTTATTAAAGCTATAAAGGGATCTGACAGATCATGGGCTCTGTTTTATCCAGGACTTTCATTCATAAACTAGTGAAACCTAATGTGATTTAAGCCAGTTTCTCACCCAACTGAAATACCAATGCTCACTTGATATAAAGAATCTTGTTTCTATTTTCACTTGTCAAATGTGCCTCAATAAAGCTGAAAGGGAAAGGAAAGAATCTTTTCACTCTGCAGCCCTAATCTCTGCTTTCTTCTTCCCCAACATCCATCTCCTGTGCTTTCTCCCCAGAGGACCACAATGGTCCTCCAGCTACTCTAGGATATTTTACTAGCATAACAACAAAGTAAACATTTCTTTTAAAAAAATCATTACAAATAGTTCCAGCCCAGTAGTGTGATATTAGTATTTAAAAGCTAGCTTTCCAGAAAAATTTTTTTTAAAGATTCTGGTTTGTAGAATTTGCCAGTTTCCAAGATACTCCTGCCATGATCCTTGGCCAGTTTCAACCTGCCAACTTGACATCACTAAATATAGAATAGGGAAAAGATGTGTGCACTCACCCATTATATAGTATTTCCACCATAGAAATACAATACATATAAACTTCCTCAGAAACATAAGTAGTAATAAAATATAGCAAAATCATTCAAAAGGTACTAGTTTTGAATATTCACTACCTTTGTCTTGGTATGATTCAATTGTAAATTTATATGATCTAATTGTCAATAATGACAAGGTTCAGTGAATTATTTACAAAAGTCCTAGAAATTTAACAAGTGACTGTACGGGGCCATTATGAACTAGCCAACCACGATTCCCACCAGAAGTTGAGGAGAATGGCTTCCAGGAGACTGAACTGGGTCCCAGCCCATCTTTGGATCCATCTGTATCTATCCAAGGGGCTGTGTGTTCTGATTGGCCAGTGCCAGCCATAGGCCTGAGGATGGAGTTAGGCCACAAGTGTATAGCCTGGCTATGGGAAACAGCAGTTCTGCAACAGGAAAAAGAGGGTAAGGAGACTGACCACAGGTCCTTTTTAACAGTTGAAACACTTCACCTAGAGAAAAGCAGGACAAGGATAGAATTTATTATACACTTGGAGAGTAAAAGAAGATGTTATTATTATTATTATTATTATTATTATTATTATTATTATTATTCTAGGACCACAAACATATACCTAGATGCATGGCCACTCTGTAAGTAAAGAATGTAAAGCCTAGGCAGGGTAAGTGGTGAGTCCAGACTCAGCTAAATCAAATGAGCCTCAGAGCCAGCACCAGAGAGCAGACTCAGACCCCAGCCCCGAATAGGCCACCGACCTCACTTGTCATGATGCGCCGTTCTTTCTTTGTCAAATAGAAAATCCCCCCAAAATGAAGGAATATAACATTCTTGGTAACTGACATAACCTGAACTCAACTTTGAAAATTATGGTACTGTGGTTTCTACATTTCAAAGTTTCTTACCTAATGTTTTAACTTACCATATATTACTGTTTTTGAGGACAATTTGACAAATCTAACAAAAGCCTTAAAGTCCTATTTATTCTTTGACCCAATAATTTAGCTTCTGAGAATTACTGAAGGAAATAATCACAGATACATTCAAATACTTTACTTTAAGGGTACTCACTCTGGCATTAATAATAAGAATGAAAAATTGGAAATAATTTAAGTGGCCAATAGTAGGCAAATAGATAACTATAAATCATAAGATATAGTCTACAGAAGAGCCATAAAAATGATGCTGGTGAAAAATAGAAAGAAAATGAAGTCTATAATATTTTACCTTATTTTTATAAGAGTGAAAATGTCTTAAAGAATAAACCATATCAAAATATCAACACGGATAATCTCCATTGAACAAAAGTTGCTTTTGTAATTTTAGATTGTTATTCTTGTGTCTTTTAAAGCTTATCAAATGCCCAAGCTATCAATTATTTTTTAAAAAGAAAGAACTGTGCTCTGCCTGCTGTTAAGTGTTGGCTTTCTTTATGTCACCATTATTACATTCATCCTGGTTTCAAATCAGTTTAAACATTTTTACTGGAAGCCCGTCTACTCTGGCAAAAATGGAGGGGGAAAGGAGAATGTTAAAAACACATCTAAAGAAAAATCAGATGTAAACACTCAGGGAAAAGGGTCTGCATTCCCTGACCTACAACTCTACCATTTTCAACTCTGTGTGTGGACTTTTTCACAATTGTTCTAAATTTACTTAAAACTGCCTAGTTAGGGAAACTGTTGTAAAAACAGCAGAAATAGATGTCAACTCAGATTAATTCCAAAGTATCTCTCCCACTTTCCCATGTAAAGGATGAATTCAGAGACTAGTTTGAGAATCCAGCAATCTTATGGAGGCCTGAAAGGCTGCAACTACAGTTTACTAGAGTCAAAGGGCTTGATTTGAAGTTCAATATGATCAGAGGAAATTGAAAAAATAATATCAACTTTAGCTGATATTATGAAACAAGGAGAGGAACTATATGGTATATGAATTTCTTCAAAATCATTTAAAGCAAAGTTTATAGATGCAAATTTAAGAATGGATTTCTTTTGCAGTCATAATGAATTTTCAGGCTATCCAAACACATCTAATTGAAAATAAACTATTGTTCAAGCCATAATTTATATAGCTAATAGTTTACATAGCTTTTATACATAGCTAGCCAGAGGCCCCCAAGGTAGAAATCCATTTCACTAGAAATTTTATTTTGTAGTTTTACCATAAGGGACGAAGAAAAAGAAGAAACAATTTTCTACAAAAGTTTTTTGCTTCATGACTCAGGTTTTAAAGTTAAAATCATTGCTTAAAACTGGAAGATGTGAGTTTAGATTCTGGCACTATAGTTTACAAGCTCTGTTATCTGGTGATAGGAGGAATTATGTACCTATTCAATAATACTGAGGGTGTTTCTTTGCTGGTGGTACTGGGGATTGAACCCAGGAGCGTTCTACCAGTGAGCTACATCCCCAGCCCTTTTAATTTTTTATTTTGAGACAAGGACTCATAAGGTGCCCAGGTTGGGCTCAAACTTGTGATCACCCTGCCTCAGCCTTACTCAGTGCTGGAATTACAGACATACATCACCACATTCAGCACACTATCTTGGTCTTTAAATACAAACAATACCAGCACAAAGCTAGGACTTATGGGATGTTCAATAAATATCCAATAAATAAGTTAATGATGTCTATGAAGTTTCTTTACAAACTGTCCATATAATAGTCTCTCCATAGCTCTTACCATCATCAGCCACAATAACATTTATTTACTAAGTTTTCCCCGGCTAGCATAACTTTCATGAGGCCAGAAATTCTTGTCTTTTCTGTTTATTGCTGTATCTCTAGAAGCCAGAACAGTGCCCTGTACATAGTAGGCACTTAAAAAATACCTGTTAAATGGACCATTGTTGGTATTGGCTTAAAAAGCATGATACTAGTGTTAAGGATGATGTTTTCTCAAAAGTCCCTGAATTATTTTCTTCTGTCCTACTTGGCTTTAGCCTGAGTGTCACGCTAACCCTGCTCTCTGTCTAAATCACCAGGAATGGCTTTTCTGGGAACCTCCTGAAGTCAATCCACATACCTACTTCCTAAGATCCCTTCCCATAAATCAGTCCTTCATCCCATTACTCATTTTTTATTTCTGGATTGTTTTGCTTTCTGGAATTTAAAACAAGAACCCAGGGCCAGGGATTTAGCTCAGTGGTTCCACCGCCTGCCTCGCAAGCACGAGGTCCTGAGTTCGATCCCCAGTACCAAACAATAAGAAATAAAACAATAGGGCTGGGGATTTACCTCAGTGGTTCTGCCGCCTGCCTCATAAGCTCAAGGACTTGAGTTCGATCCCTGGTACCAAAAACAAAATAAAATAAAACAAGAACCTAGGGCAGAGAGATGGAAATCTCTGTGGGCAGGCCTGTGTTTCAGGCTCTCTTCTCTTGTACAGCCTACGGTATCTATAGCAGGAAAAGCTCTTGACTCTGGAATACAGATGACTTAACATAGTGAGTGCAACTCTCTCTTAATCGAAATTCTGTCCCCTTCTGCATGAATACATATCTTGGGATGGGAAGCTAGGGAAGACTTTAAATAAAACAACTTATATTTTTCAAAAAAAAGTGGATTCCTCTTCCCCTTGAGCATCAGCCCAACGAGGCAGGGATTCCCCTCTGTTTTGTTACGGGCTGTTCCCCAACCCCTACCACAGAGCCTGTAATGTACAGTAATACCCAGTAGTAAATAGCTGTGAAAAGAAAACTTTGGAGAATGAACTTTCTCCCTGGCTAGATTTCAGCATACAGAGCTATTCCTCGATAATAAGAAAGACAAGTCTGTGACAGGGGCTGGGAGGGCAAGAGACAATTTTATTAAATCCTTTTCATCTTTTTGGCGGTGGTGGTGGTGGTACTAGGGATCAAACCCAGGCCTTCATACATGCCAGAAATGAACTTTAGCTCTAAGCTACCTTCCCAGCCTTAGTTACCATAATCTTAATAGCTATGATAGAGACAGGTAGGCTGGCCCCAGTGAAAGGGAAATATAGGTTTGTAACCAAAAAGAAGAAAATATATTTGATGGATTGATCATTCCTCTGAAGGAGAAGCCTGATGATGGTGAAACCATTTTTTAGGGCAACCTGAAGCTTCTACACCAAGATGAACACATATTAAAAAAATGTCATCCAATGAGAAGGATTTTGATTTCTATGTTTAGAAAGGTGGCTACTAAAAATTGTCAACCTCTCTTAAAATAACTTGTTCTTTGTCACCCAGAATAACTGAAACAAAAAGAAAAAAGACTAAAATCAAATTTCCTCACTTTGTGGTTTTAAGTAGCTTAAATTTTACCTATTTCGGAGGTATTCACAGAAAAATGAAATTTTTTTCTGTCAGACAATTACAATTGTCTTAATGCATTTTTCATGTGCTTTCTAACTTTGACAGATAATTAAAGAGTGGTTGGGAAACTGCACTTAACAAAGTGACAAGGTACCTTTTAAAATACCTTATAGTTACCTGAAAAGCTTCTCTCATCTCAGAAGTTGTGACTTCCTCAGTTTCCCTAATTGTTCACACCTCAAAGTGGTAATTAAAGTTAGTTCTGCTCCATGCAGTGCTCTTTAAAAACAATGTTCCTTTCAGACTTCTACGTGTAAAAAGAACATAAAGTTGCATTTCCTTTTCAACTTGGCAGCAGACTCCTAATAAAGGCTCCATAGAGATTTCCTTTAAAGCAAGGAGCCATGAAAAGGTCCAGAGTTTATGGCTACACAGGCAGTGATGCAAACTGAAAAGAAGACCTAAAAGATACACCTTGTTGACATGCTGCAATTCTTTACCAACACCATGGAAACTGGAATGATTCCTTTATCCTTCCTAACTTTCTGAAGATGACTACCCAGATTCCCTTAATATATAAGCAGGAATGCATTTGACAAGGCTTCTGGAGAAAAGAGAGAGAGAGAGAGCACGCGCGAAAGAGAAAGATCCTCTTTGAGATAATATGACATGATTTAATGGGAATTTAGATAGAGACAAGGAAAACCTATTGGCCAAAATTTGGCCTGTGTTATTACAAAGAAGACATAGATACCATAGGGGACATCATTTCCAACCACCACTGGAAGAAACAAAAAGGTTAGCAAAGTGTGTAAATAACAAGTACATACGTCAGCTGCCCTGAGAATATAGCTGAGGGATAAGCCAAGATCTCACCCCAATAATATCTCCACTGAGTGTGCTGAAACAAACCACACATTCCACACTGAAGCCCTACTCTCCAAAGGACAAGAAGCTTCTGATATTCAACAAAACTCAGACACTTGTCTTGAAAAGCTGAGCCAAAAATAATTCTCACATCATAAAACACAGAACTTTGCCTATCTCAAAAAATATAAGCTAAAAGTGTTCTTCTAGAAACTTTTAAGAATTGTACCGTCTATGCAAAGTTAACCATTCTATCTAAGCTTATTGTGCATGATCTTGGAAAGAGACAACAGTGCTGAAACACTATTGTGATTGGATAAGGGTTACAGCTACAGACAAAGAGCAAGTGTGACAGTGTTTGCTGCCAACACTTGAGACCAGGAAACTACAGGTTTCACACTTTGTACAATGGTAACTTAGGCACTTAGCCCATTCACATTTTCATTTCTGCATAATTTGTTTGCAAGAATTGTAATCTAAAGCAGTTAGTATGAAACCCAACAAATTATCATAATTGGGTTTTACTTTATTCTTTCTGCAGACCATTCTCTTATAGTTAGAATAATGAATAATTGACTTCAAAACTGGCCTAAAGTATCTGATTAATAATCAATTAGTTTAGTGATTTTATTTTACAATTTACATGTAATTAAAAGGGGTTGAAGCAATTCTTCCATTAAAAAATGAGCCTACATTAAAATAAAACACCAGCAGGGCCAGGAATTTAGCTCAGTGGTGCCGTCCCCTGCCTCGAAAGTGCAGGGTCCTGAGTTCGATCCTTGATACCAAAAAAAATAAAACACCAGGAGCTGGAACATGACTCAATGGTAGAGCTCCTGCCTACCATATATTGTATGTGCAAGGCCCTGGGCTCCATCCACAGCCTCCTTCCTCCTCTACCGAAACACACACACACACACACACACACACACAAAGTACTAAAGTCAAAGTTACATCTTCTTCTCTACTTTCACCACAACGTTGCAAAGATTAGGATCAAGGGTAAGCAGTGACATGAAAAATGATGTAGAAAAACAAAGGAACAAGAATTTGATAAGACATTATTCCTACATTCAGACTTAATCAGTCCAGATATCTGCCTGATATTCTGATCTGTGATTTTATATAAAAATTTTCCTAGAGACAATTGAGGTAGAGTGAAAGGAACTCAGACACTGTAAACAGAAATCTTTCTCTCAAAAATGTCTGAATTGGCCATCAGTTATCTGTGCAATCATGTCCCTACCTCTCTAACCTGTTTCTATGTAGTGGAGGATTTGTAATTCAAACTTCACAATGTTGTGGTGAGGAGTTAATAAAATAATGCATGTAGAGCAAAAATGTATTTCTTACGGACTGTGTACTTTTAAAAGCATTTTGATGTATTAACCCATGTTAACCCAGTATCTGTAAGGTATGTACTATCATATCATCCCCATTTTTCAGGTTGGAAATTGAGGCAAAGGAGAAAGGATTCAAAATACTAAGAGAGATTTAAAAGTCACTCCACTCAGTCAAAGCAGAAATCAAACTTACACTCTGAGGCACAAGAGTCTTGGTTCTTAAGGCCTCTCACACCTGCTCAGGCTTGGACCAAAGCCTCTGAGGGCTCCCTGCCCAAGAGGAGCTGAGAGGACCCAGCAGGCCTGGGGTCTAAACAGGGTATGCCTGGGCACTGGGTGTGGAGTCCTGGGGAAGGCAGAGATAAGGCAGATGATTCTCAGCACTCGGGACAGATTAAAGTGCAGAAGGAAAAGACAGCATCAAGATAGAGTGCATGAACCTCAGCAGATGCAGTGAGGAAAGAGGCTATTATGCAGGATCGGGAAAGACAGGGCATTTTTCTACCACCAAATGCTGGCTCTATTGAGAGAGAATGCTCAATGGGACAGTGACATGGGAGGAGCCCTTGAGTAGGACAAGGAGGAGCCATTGAGACAAGATGTCATAGAGAGCAGAAGAGATCGCCCTACCTTTAATCAACTATGTCAAACATTCTCTCCTTTAGGAAGCAGGGAGGCTGGATACCAAGATCAGAGCATGTAGTGAAAATGATCTTGCAGACTCACATCTGCCCAAGGTCTTGCATCCTGCTGTTCCCTCTGCCTGGAAGGCTCTTCCTAGATCCTTAGAGTCTTTCCCTGGCTTCACCCAGGATCTGTTCAAATGTTGCTTTCCTGCCCTTAAGCTGCTTTAATATACCAATCACTCGCTGTAATCACTTTATTATAGATCCACAAATAGAATTATACTCTGTGAGAAAGACTCCGTCTCCTTTACTGCCTTGTTCTCTTCTCCTGCCCTGAAACTGTCCAATATACACTAGATGCTGAGAAAACATTTGATGGACTGAACAAAGTATTCATGTCAACACCAACACACACAGGATAACAGAGCTAGTCAGGAACTTAGAATGTAATCTGGTGGCTCAAAACAAATATTTCCTTTAATGGAGAATGCACTTTTTAAAGGAAGCAGAAATAAATCTTAGCTGCTCTACTTGAACCTTGGAAGTGAGGGAAGGCACCTGCTAGGAAGGATTTTAGAGAACTATTTGGAGACCACTTATCTAGATCAACTACTAGGTTTTTCAACTGAAAGAAATTGAAGCCCGGAGAGACTATATAATTTCCCCAAACTCCTAATGTCCAAAAATGAGTTTTCATCAACTCCAGTCTAAGTGAATACCATATTTCAAGTTATCTGTTTTGTACCAGGCAAAGTTTCTAGTTCTAGAAGATCCTTGTTTGTGTGATGGTTACCTTGTTTTTGTTTTGTTTTTTTGGTACCAGGGATCGAACTCGGGACCTTGCACTTTCGAGGCAAGCGGCGGAATGGTTACCTTGTTTATAGACTCCAAGAGTCACGGAATTTCTTGAATATTACAAATCAAAACTCTAGGTAGAGAGTTCTATTTCTTACTTTTCTAATAACTAAAATTTGGCAAACACAACTAATAATGCAATGAGTTTCCCTACCTCCTTTCCCCGCTGCCCCTCACCAAGCCCTTGCTTGTTCTCCCGGGATCTTAGCCTCATCTCTTTTTGCAGCTCAGTGATGTTCCTCTTTCTCCCACTCCCCACCTCCTCCTCTGTACAAAGTTCCGCTGCACATGTTCCACATCTGCTAAAATGCCTTGCAACTACACATTTCAAACACACACGCAGTCTTTGAGTATGTGCGTGTGCCTAGTTCTCTCTCTCTCTCTCTCTCTCTCTCTCTCCCTCCCCACCCCACTCAGGTCTTGCTATAATAGGGCTTTCCATCAAGTCTTTGGCAAGCCAAACCTCCCCTCACTTGGCAGAGCTCTCCTTCTCCTCCCCCTGCCCCTCCAGCTCTGCCAGGCCTGACTCATTTGCCACTTAACTCCCTTCCATGGTTCCTGCAGATGGCAGGGGGAGTAGGATCATTGGCCATGAGTACCAAGTGATGTGTTATGATGGAAAATTCTCTACATGAAACCCAGCCATCTGGCAAAATGAGTAACAAGGGAAAACCAAATCAAGAAGGAAAAATCCATGAAATGTTTGTTCATTTCAGGTTGGGAAGGAAGATAAAAAACAGAAAAGGACCCACCCAAAACCATCAGTTACCACAGAACATAAAATTGAACCTCAGAGACCAGTGATAGAAACACTTGTGTCCCAGTCCTATGTTCCTAATACTTAGATTCCAGAGCTGAAATTAACTTTTGCCTAGAGAAATTTGTCAGGTAAAAAAGGCCAAAAACCAAGACCAGACCAGGCCACAACAAGCCTTTATCGCAGGGACGATCTGCTAGGCTGTCTCTGAACAAAGGAGAGACAAAAGCAATATGGCTGGGATGGGGTGTGCTCCTTATAGGAGCTGGGGTGGGCCTGGTCAGAGCTGGGGTGGGTTGAGTGAGGCAGTGGCTAGGGACCGGAGGAGCCTGTGACATCACTAGCTGTTGGGAGGAGAGCAAGTGTTAGGTTACTCTTTTGGTGGGAGTAGGGGCGTGTTGGGAAGAGGAAGGTAGCTGTTATAGACAGCAGCCTCCCTAAATCGGAGGGAAATCTATCAAAATTTTTAGGAGGAAACATTTTTAATGGTTTTGGTTGAGGAAAAAATTTGCACCTCTGTCCGATTAATATGTGAGTAACATTTCTTTGCCTTGTTCCTCCTAAGTAAAACTATTATATGAAAGATTTTTCTCTAGGGTTCTAGCTAATTTATATAGTGGTACATACCTATAATCCCAGCACTCAAGTGGCTCAGTGTTCAAGGCCAGCCTAGGTTACTCAAGGAGACCTTGTATCCAAACATATGTAGAGAGAGATAATTTTAATGTCAAAAATTTAAAAATCAGGGTTAGGAGTGTGGCTCAGTAGTATAACATTTGTCTAGCATGCAGGAGGCCCTGTGTTTGTTCCCCAGCACAGCAAAAAATTAAATTAAATTAAAAGGAAATAAAAAATTACCTCACATTGCACTTTTATGCTCATATTCTAAATATCCCGCCTGGTTTTTAAGTATTCTATTCATGTAACCTGAAGTCAGAACAGAAGGTCAAAGGACAGAACTAGAATCATAATATATTCCTTCTCATAAAAAGCTATAGATCAACTACAATGAAGATTTTTCCACTTTATTTTCAATGGAGACAGAATATTGGCACAAGGCTGAGAAAGAATGTGCTTTATGAGAAACAGACAGTGCTAACTTTCCCCTAACTTGGCTCTGACAGGCAGAAAGTTATTTTCTAATAATGAAAATACATGAATATTTGCATTTGGATAATAATCATATTTGAATGTTACATCATAATTGGGCTATGAATTATCCATGTCACATGAGGGAGAGAAAGTAGTGATTATCAAAACGAATTTGAGGTCCTCTTAGTTCCCCTAGTATGCAAAAAGATGGCAATGTACAAACTTCCAAACACCTTCATCAGTATCTCCAGAATAAACCATTACTGGTTCCTGGGAACAGTATGTTCCAAAGGAGGCATCCCACAGTCAACATTTTAATCTGCCCCAGAGGGCCGGGGTCTTTGGCTTGGGTGCACACACCATATATGTGAACCTCAAACTCTGACTCTGTCTTCTAAACCCTTCTTTCTCTTCTGACTATGGCCAAGCTCTTTGCTATTTGTCATCCTCAGCTCAGATCTCTAGAGGCTGCAGGTTTCCCCTCCAAGAGCAAGTCTGTGACTATAAATGAAAAAAGGAAAGGAAACTCCCATTTCCCAGCTAGATGATGAACTGTTTGTTTACACTTCTCTCCCTTCATCTCTACAGCATCGTCTGCTTCTTGGACTATGTAGCAGCAGAACCAGCAGAAATACTGACTCAATAAATGCAGAATAGCTAAGAGTCTTTACATGACAAGTAACAAAAGAAAACCTCACATTTTCTCAGGCCAAAAAGAAAAAAAACCAGCAGAGAAATTTATCACAAATATACAAAGTTGACTCATACAGCCCATGGACAGCAAGAGAAGACCAGAATGGGGCAGAGAAGGGTTTCTCCATCTCTCCTCGAAATGCTCCTTCCTCATTCTTTCCATGGTGCACTCTGTCCACCTGGTTCATATAAAATGCTTTCCTATCACTCTCCAGTTCAAATATTCAAGTCAAGTTTTTGAGAGACAGACTCCTCCTTAGGATCTCAGGGAACAGTCTCTAATCATCCCAGCTATACCTCTTTGTGCTAATCCAAGGAGGTCAGGGAGAGTAGGGTTGTCTTCCCACAGAGCTGCTGGGAGCCTGCACGAAGGATGGGAAGTGGTGGCTTGCCTGGAAAGCACAGGAAAAGAACCACTACTCAGTGACTGACCAGGAAAACTGACCCGGAAATGGGATGGGGTGACCAGAAGTGGAAACCAACATTATTTTATCCATCAGGAAAAAGAATATTTGTGACAGCCAAGGCTTAAATAAGCATAGACACAGAATCTCAAAATAATAGAAAGAGATCTGGGGATTTAGCTCAGTGGTTCTGCTGCCTGCCTTGCAGGCACAAGGTCCTGAGTTAGATCCCTGGCACCAAAAAAAAAAAACAAAACTCTAATCAAAATGATAGAAAGAGTAAATGTGTAATTTGAGGATGTATGAAGAAGCACATGTTTTCTCAGAAATCCTCTAGAAGATGATCCCACTGAATTATAATTTCCATAAAGTAAGGCTTTTTAAACTTTCTGGTAACTTTCTTTGTAAATTTTCTGTGAGAGTTTGGATCAGGAAGGAGGAGCAAGAGGAAGAGATTTGACTGGGGTGAAGCGAAGGCCTCCAATCCAGGGTGCCCTGGAGATCAAAAGAAAGGGGACGTCTTGGGGCTGCCAGAAAGCCTGTATCATCCGTGGGATCAATGTCACCTCACTGCTTCTTTGGCTATTGTTCCTTCTACCTAAAGCAAGGAACAGTTTAAAACCAGGTTCTCAGGAAAGTCAGCTCCCTCTACTTAACAGCTCCCAG
Organism: Heterocephalus glaber; assembly: GCF_053883595.1. Classification (NCBI taxonomy): domain Eukaryota; kingdom Metazoa; phylum Chordata; class Mammalia; order Rodentia; family Bathyergidae; genus Heterocephalus; species Heterocephalus glaber. Next base: position 11,566,807 of record NW_028258444.1, on the reverse strand, counting down.
ACCCAGAGCCAGCAATCCTGGGTATTGTAAAGTTCCTGCATGTCTGTTGTACATCACCGCAGCCACATTGTCTCTTAAATATAAACGAGAGGTTGAGAAAATTAAGTGTCTTTGCACAAGTGGAGGAAGCACAGCGTTCGTGACAGAATGGGAAGCTCATGGTTACATTCCCTCAATGAACCCAGGGCCACAGCCCTGCTGTGAAAAAGGCAAAGATCCTGTGGGTGGGACTTCTTTTTAAAGTATGAATGGCCTTGGGATGTCTCTGAGTGCCAACGTAAAATTAAATAACATGCATTGTATATAGATCAAACACTTTCATCCTAGAATGGTAATGCCTAAAATTAGAGCAATTGAACAAGTCAGCAGCTAGCAAACAGCATTAGGAGCTTGGCTTTGGGCAAGTTTGCCAGATCTCCCACGTCAACTGCAGCCCACTCCCAGGACTCAGGAACACTGATGTGTCACCTTCCTTCCCATCTGTCCCTGGGACACTCTCCTTCCATCTGTTCCTGGGACAGTCCTCCATGAGAACATGGTAGTAGCAAAGACACCACCACCAGCACCACTACCCTCCTGGCCGTGTGCTCAGAGCCTTTAATTATAGAAACAGGAGAAAAAGAGGAGGAATGATGGGATCAGGGGCAAGTATAAGATAACGTAAAATTAAAGAGTGATGTCACTGACTTTGACTCCAAAGCAAAAGTGTAGAAGTGACATTACAAGTTAACTCAGTAATGAAAGACTGAGTTTACAATGTCCCTGGGAAGGAAGATGAACTTCATGAGTTTACTGGACTTCTGCCAAAGAGTTTTCCAAAACTCTAGGACCATATATCTCTGCAAAGAATACCAGCTGCAAATACCTTCAAGATTTTATCTTCTGTCCCCTTGCCCTTCTCAAGACCTTCAATATTATTGAAATTCATTTGTACTCTATCTAAGAAACCTCATTCTTTCCTTCTGTCAGTCAATCTCTCATTAATTTATCAAAGACATTTTTGAGGATTTCCTAGTTTCTAGGTACCCTACTAGAGGCTGAGGATACAACAATGAACAAGACATGGATCTTGTTCTTAAGGAGTTTTTGTTGGATGAAAGAAAACAATAATAGAAACAATATACACTAGCTTCCTGAAATCCCCTTGAAACTTGAAATCCTGCCTGAAACCCTCCTAGCCCTACTGAACAGTATGTGACACAACATTTCTATCCACGATCCATAGTCAAATAGTTGCAATGGTGAAAAAGATGTCATTTTCTGATAATGAATGTACCAGATAGCAAGATGAAATATCACCCAACATACAAGGAAAATCTACTGAAATAGATAAATAAATCACAATAAATTGCAATCCTCATGGAGAAAAGCCAGGCTACAGAAGTACAAAACAATCCAATGGAACTCCTTCAAATGAAATGCATAAGAAAGAATGACTTTTAGTAATTTAAGTCTTTGCCTCAAGGCCAAAATACCAGGACTTAGGTAGAGTTAAGTACAGGTAAACATGTTCTCCTACATCAAAAGTTGAATCTTAGTGCCTGCCTTGCAAGCGCAAGGTCCTGAGTTCGATCCTTGGTACCAAAAAAAAAAAAAAGTTGAATCTTGCTGTTCCTTTACTTAACATCTTCTTTGGCTTCCTATTGCTTACTTAACAAAATTTAAGTATACATACTCATGCAAGTAGTTCAATTATTTGGCAGAACCCACAATATGCAATGCAATGTTCTAGGCAATGGTAATACAAGGCTGTGATCACTGCCCTCAAGAATCTCAGTCCAAATGAGAACACAGGTTTGAAAATAAAGACACAACTGCAATACAGCATCCTCAGCCCCAAAATCACGGTATGTGCATCATGCCACAGAAGTACAATGAATAGAGAGTGAGACTACCTCCCAGAGGAGAAGGGACATAAGGGAAGGCTTTAGAGAAAATAGATTTTTCACATGGAAAATTTGAAGAATAAGTGAACATTCTTAAAGAGGTAGAGGAATAAAAAGGTAACATCTCAAATTATGCAAAACAAAGGGACCAAAGCATGATTGTACTTATTATTGTTCATCGAATTATTCAGTTATTTACATGGATCAGTTAGCCAAACCAGCCAAGATGGTTATAAACACAGTCTGTACTGGGCAAGCATAACTCTGAGCTTTAAGAAACGGAAATTTTTCTAGGAATGTATTCATATTTGAGTCCATTACCTCAGAGGAGAAGATTTCTCAAAAATACTGGATATGAGAAAAGAATACATTTACCATTTACAGTCACAAGTCATATACCTATGCAGCTTAAAATCTTATCGATATATTTATCGATGTATTCACTGATTGCTTTTTTAATCTAAAAATCAACGGTGATTTTAGTAAAAAGTGAAAGAGGGCTGGGGACTCAGCTCAGTGGTTCCACCGCCTACCTCGCAAGCGCAAGGTCCCGAGTTTGATCCCCGGTACCAAAAAATAAAAGCAAAAGGAAAAGTTGACAGTTATCCAGGTAATTGGATTCATGTAGATAATATTAATGGCATAAACAAAAAATAATTTGGCAATAATCTGGTAATTTAGTTCTGTACATAACTGAGTGATCAGAGTATCCGATGAAGTCTTCCAGGTACTGAAGTTGGTGACAAATCACTGAAGCAACACAGCAGTCCCTCAGAAAGCCTGCCTTCTGAGGGGAAAGACAGACAATAAAGAGGAATATAAGTTTAAAAGATAATTGAAGTTAGAACAAGTGCCAGGAGGGAAATGCTTACAGCGATATGACAGGCCACCACTCCTCTCTGGAGAATATACTTAGGCAGCATCTGAAGTGAGATGGAGAAATTTCCCTTCCAGAGCTGACCATGTCGTCTGGGTTTCTATGTGGATGAAATTACTAAAACTAATATAATGGAAAAAGAATGAATTTTGGAGCTGGATACACAGAATCTGGATTGGCCACCATAGATAAATTACTTCTCATTTGGGGGAAGTGCACCCAGAATTGGCCATAGTAATTCCCATCTAACTGAGCCATCAATGGAATTAAGGGAAGAAAACATAGTAATCCAGATGTGTGTTTCTGTTAATTCCCCAGCTCTAGAACATGGGTACCATTATCATCTCCATCTGAGAATTCTGAGCATACAAAGGGTAGAAATGGCTTAAATGGGAGCAGTTTGACTGCAGGTCTCACGCTTTGTGAATACTATGGTTTGCTGTCCCCCAATATTAGTACCAAGCAAATTGGGGCTCAGCTAGTCTTCCCTTTATTTGAAACAAATACAGCTTTAGAACACAAAAATCCTCATAAATATACTGTAAGAAAATTATGGATAAGCGTGAAGAATTAATTAAAGAAAGCTTGTCACTATAGAAGTTATTAAGAAGTTTTCTTAATATTAATGTTCTACAACTATATCATAGCCACTAAACAGTAGCTGTAAAATAGTAGTAAATGACGTGGCAAAGTGTTCATTAAGTATAAAGTGAAAAGCAAGTTTCACTTGTCCAATGTGACTCATTTTGTAAAAAACCCAAAATACATTCTGTGTGGTTTTTTGTTTTGTTTTTTGGTATTAGGGGTTGAACCAAAAACCTTTGCACTGAGCTGCCATCCATAGCTCTTTTTTACCTATTACTTTTTTTTTTTTAATTTTAAGACAGTTTCACCAAGTTACTAAATTACTCAGTCTGGGTTCAAATTTGTGATCCTCCTGCCTCAGCCTCCCAGTGCAATGGGATTATTGCAGCAAACTTCAACAGCTCAGTGTTACAGGCATGTGTTACAGCCAAGTGTTATGGCTATTTGAAGGTCTCTGGTGCAGAGGAAGTTGAGCAGCACTTGGAGAGATAGAAGGATTCTTTATTATGCTGGCAGACTCAGAGGAGTTCATGGACCAATAGCAATGCAAGCAGCCTGATATAGAGATCTTAGGGGCACTCTCCTACCAAGGATGCTAGGTACAGGCTGAGGATTGAGGCAGATGGGTGGAGTTAACAGAACATAATTGAAACCTTAGGTACAAACATCACAGCACACATGGTTACATTGCTTGAAGAGAGTATTTCGATACATTGGGTGGGACCCATAGAGTACAAACAATTACATTGCTTAAACAGAACATCCTATGGCAAAAATATAGGGGGTCAGGGGGGTGGCAACACAAAGGCCTGCTCTGTTTGTATGATTTCTTTATCGGTAATGCAAGTGTGAATCACCACGAGCCGATTCTTTGTGCTTTTCTTTTTTTTAATCTTTCTTCTACCACTTTCACAATCCCTTTTTTTTTGTACTGGGGATTGAACTCAGGACCTTGCACTTGCGAGGCAGGCATGGTGCCACTGAGCTTAATCCCTGGCCCCTTCTTTGTGCTTTTTTTTGGAATTTCCAAATGGAATTAGGAAAACAATTAGGAAACAACAGAAACAACTGAAACGGAAGTTATAAAAACACCGTTCTTTAGAATGAACTGTTTGTCTTTCTTTATTCATACAGTATTTTTTTTTTTCCTGGTGGGATAATACTGCTATTAACAAAGCTGAAACATTCCAACTATACACAGCATTCTCAGAAGGCTGATGACCACCATGGTGGATGATCCTGCCTCTACCTGGCACTCCCGCCTGGCTGTGCTCAGAGGCCTGCTCCGGGGCTCCAGCTCCCCCAGGGACCGTGTCACACACTCAGTCTCAGAGGCAGCCAGAGCAGGCAGCATGTGGGTTTCTCTGACGGCAGGAGAAGCATCTGGTTCCTTGCTACATGAGACAATTAAAACACTGATCTCTAACGTGGAACAGAGGTAAACGTGTTGTTAGAATGAGACACTTTACCTTAACAGCCATCCTGCCATAGTAAAGAAATCAGACCCCATCTCATCCGAATTTAACTGGAAATCTCATCAGCATTCTTCCATGACTATAACAGCAAATGTTCCCTTTATGGAGAGGCAGCTCTAACCTATAAAACAGATAAATTAGAGGAAGTGTTTCTGCATCACACACAAAAGGATGCTTTGCTTTACAAAAGCTTCCCCTCAAATGCTGGACCCCTGTGAGCCACTCTTGCTTTTTTTACAGGTCGTTAGGCTTATAGTTGAAATAGGGTGGCTCCGGAGGTGGGGCCACCTTAAACCAGAGATTAATTGAACATAGAAACAAATGTTTCCAGTGGAGAATCCTGCCCTGCTTTCCTGCTCTGGGTCTGAGAAGGAACTGCTAGGGAGCCAGGAAAACACGGGCAGATGAGCAAGAAAGTAACTTCAGGGTACTTCTGAGAAAGTAGGTGTAAGTGTAGGGCACAGGGAGGAAGAGGAGAGGGGACCAGGAGGTGCCTCCATGGGAGCCTGTGACACACCATGCGACAGACCCCTCTCCGTGTTTGCTCTGCTGCTGCAGCCTTGAGACCTGGGCTTTTGTTTTGCACGCTCCAGAATATTCCCCAAGAGGTGTCCTTACCCAGAGAAAGAGCCAAAGGAAGACTTATCATCACTGGGGCTCTTGCCCTCTATTGTCAGTAACAAGCTCTGATCTCCCCCACCCATACTGGGGATTGAACCCAGGAGTTCAAGGGCCACACCCCAGCCCATTTTATTTTTTATTTTGAGACAGGGTCTCACTGACCTAGGCTGGCTCAGAATTTGGAATCCTCCTGTCTCAGCCTCCAGAGTAGCTGGGATTACTGGTGTGTACCACTGCACCCTTGATTTTTGTAGAAATCTGTAGGTACTTCCACCAACTGGTAGTTAAACCTGAAGAATATTAGGGATAATAATAAAGGGCAGAGCATGTTGCTCAATGGTAATGCATTTGCCTAGCATACACAAAGCCCTGGGTTTGATCCACAGCACAAAAGAGAGAGAGAGATTTAATCTCTCTCATTTTCTCAAAATTCCGGGCCGGTTTCTTCTCAACAAGTTTCAGGCCTGTGTCCCAGCCTATTACCCTCCCTGAAGAGCGGGCTGGTTTCAGGTGTTACTGCTCAACATCGCTTTTCTGTTTCACTAAATGAAAAATTTAATTTTTCTGGCAATTATTAATCTGGTGTCAGTTCTTCATTCTGCAGGCAATGATGTATGGCCAGATTGCATGATGCACATTGATCTAGGGCTTTTAATACTTCTTTTATAGCATTCAGTTTTCCACTAGTCCAAAAAGTCAGAGCCAGTGGAATTCACTTTCTGACCGACCACAGCATCATTTTTAGAGGTACATATAGGAGTCAACCGTATCCCCCTGGAGTTTTAATTCGTACGTGGGACTGCACAGTACCAGCTCTGAATCCAAGGTTCCTACCTTAGCCACCAGGAGATAAGGATCCTCCCCGTGCTGATTACATGACATGCTTTCACATCCTAGGAGCATCTTCTAAAAGTAGTTGAACCTGTTGACCAATTACTGTCTAGAGCCACTAAGCAATCATTATGTCTGATTGAACTCAGTCTTTTCTCAGATGCACTGTCACATACACATGGGCAACTTACACAATTTTATCCACAAGGTTTCCCCGTTCAGTAACAGGACTTCACTTTCAGGCTGTACGATCTTAGAAGGTGAATCAGACGCTAGTCCTATGTGAACATGATTCAGAAGTTAAACTGAGATTTCTGGAGAGCAAAAGTAATGAGAATTTGGGTAATTTCTACCCTCAAAATACTTTAGGGCCAAGTCTGTTCTTCTCTGCTTTTAATGGGGCAGAATTTGACAAATTCAGCTACATCATTCTTTAAATTCTTAAATAGATGAAGAGCTCAGAAATGGAAAAAAAAATCCCTATATTGTCCATAGATGCTGAGCCTATTGTTCATTATTTTACTCAAGAGCCTTTGTGTAGGTATTCTATTGACAAATTTCTTAAGAGCTTAAGATTCTTGCCTCTTTTAAAAACTTTTTTTTCAATTTTTAAAAGGCTTTCTTTTCTGGTAAATCTTAATTCTGGATGGCTTTGTAACTTGTCATATTTTCTCCCTATCTTGCCAACTGGAAAGTATAATGCCTGGGAAAAAGGTCTGGGGCGGGGAGTGATCTAGGAGGAGTGATTTTTCACTGCACATATATTTTACCTTTTTTTTTTTTTTCTTGGTACCAGGGATCAAACTTGGGACCTTGCACTTTCGAGGCAGGCAGCAGAACCACTGAGCTAAATCCCTGACCCCTATATTTTACCTTTTTAATGTTAAAACTTTCGCACATATTATCTATCTTTAAAATGTAAGTAAGGCTCTTATGTCATGATGGTCATTTAGAAGACTGTCCCTTATTCTGCCATTATTCCTTTGCCATTTTCAGTGAGAATTATTTAGGTTATTTAGCTTTGCCTTTTTTACTTTTATAATCTCCTTATTTGGCATAATTAAAAGTTGGTAATCCTTTGCCAATCTTCCCCACCCTTTACTATTTGATGTTTGTCTTCTCCTTTTGGCTTAAAGTTTCAACCACAGTATCAGGGCCTTTTACTATAAGTTGCCTCAAATCCTTTTCGGAATTAGGCTAGATATAACTATGCAAATACATACATATAGAAACATACACTGAACGTGTACACAAGCTCACACACCAAGCCTAGTCCTGAAAGATCCTTGGATATCCATGTCACCACCCCATGTCACTGCCCTACCCATGATGAATGAGGAAGTTGAAGCTGAAGAGGCCCTTGTACCATACTCTATTAACAGTGGACCTGGACCCAGAACCCAGGTCTCCATAATTCCCAGTCCATTGCTCTTTCCATTGACACTGAAAATATATTTTAAATCCAGCAGAAATATGATTCGAGGGCCGGGGATTTGGCTCAGTGGCGCCACGCCTGCCTCGCAAGGGCAAAGTTTGATCCCCAGTACCGAAAAACAATATATAGGATTTGATTAATGAACATACTACGGCAAACCACTTGGCGAAACCTAACAATTGCAAAAGTAAAAGGTGTCTCCAAGAACTAATTTTCATCTTTATAGGAAAATGAAATGAGCCCAGATATATTGTTTTTCTTTAGCAGTGTTATTTGAAGTCACCAACTTGTGTTATTTTGAGGTAAAGGTGTTTCAGATTGTGTTTCTCCTCTATTTCCTTCCTCCCCATTGCTGTTAGCTAAAATTAAAAACTCCAAGCCCAGTCCTGAAAGATCCAGTACCCTGAGTTCTTTAGATTTCTCCTTTACTCCCTACCACACCAAGCTGCTTCTGGTTCCTGAACATTCCATTTCTTCTGGTGTTTTCATGAGGACGCGCTCGCTGCCCCTCCATCTAGGATACCCCTCTTCCACCAAAAACACCCCCTCCCTAATTCCCTTCCATGGACTCAAAACACTTGCCTGCTCTCACAGATGCCTCAGCCCACCCTTCCTTTATGTTCCCATTAACACCTTGGAGATGCCTCTTTGGGCATTTATCTCACTGTTGGGTGGAAATGTGTCACATTTGTCTCCCTAATAAAACTGTGAGCTCAAGAACAGAAGAGCAGTTCTCTCCCCATTGTTTACCTAGCGTTGTGCTCACCACACAGTAGCTGATCAATAAATGTTATCGAAGGAAGAGAAAGAGGGGTGAGGAAAGGTCATCATTTGGGATGCAAACAGAAAAACAAACCAAACCCTTCTCCTTGTACCCCTATGGGCAAAGAAAAGAATACCTCCTTCATGGTTAGTGGCCCAGAAATAGCTACTTTCAAAGAACCTTTAAAAAACAACATGTCGTGAGCTCTGGGTAGGACGCAAGCGGCTCAGTCTTTGGTGCTGTATCTAAGCACATGCCTGGGAGCTACTGCTTGGTGGAGTGTTCTCTACACCCTGCACACATGCAAAGAAGTATGCCTGTTAGCCTGCTGTGCTTACATGACCACTATCATACACAAAACTATACTGAAAGTATTGGCTTACCAGCCCGGGTTGTTGCCACTAAGTCATCTTACCTTGTAGCCTCTAGTCTCTTCAACTTTTCTGAATAATACCAGTTTCTTCAACTGGGAAAAGACAAAAAGAAAAAGCAGAAGTCTAACCACAGACTTCTTTAGGGGGTAGAAAAACCCAACGGTACTCTATCCCTGAGCTATACCCCCAGCCTTTTCTATTTTTTATTTTGCAACAGAATCTCACTAAGTGGTCAGGCTGGTCTTGAATCCTTGCTGGTCCTGAATCCTTGCTGGTCTTGCAATCCATCTTACCTCAGCCTCCTGACTAGTTGCATTCAGGTGTGTGCACAACACTTGGCTTTTGTAGCATTAGTATCTTTCTGTCATGGTTGTGACAAGAGCTTCATCCTCCTAGGCTATGTTTCAAGTTTCCCCCTTAAGGTGTTCATTTTCCTCCCAACACTTGTCACCCACACACCTCTTCTGAGTCTTGCAGAGTGAATCCATGAGCAAAGCCATAAACATCACACTGTATTCACATTTCTTTTGGCCCTGCTGATAGAAGTGCCTGCTTATTTCTACTCCTTAAAGCCGAGATCGTAAGAATAAGAGAACTATAGCTGCTTACAGGCAAATTCCAATTTTAGATCAGCCAGTTGGAAATGTGGATGTTCAAGAGCCAGGCAGAGGCATGGTCTGGGATCTCACCACCTTGAGTCATACACTTGAGGGAAATTTATTCCTGATTCTTTGACTTTATATAATTCCTTATCTATGCGTGCTTCCCCCGCCCCCATTCTCATAGTGAATTATTCTTCTTTGATGGCTGAAATAATACTTTTCAGCAGGAATGAGCTGGAACCCTGAAACTCTGTAAAAAGGATTAAGTGTGTTGATTTGTGTGGCACCCTAATTTCCTCTGTTTCTCTCTGGGGCTCCTTAAACTTCATTATTTTACAGTGTAGGAAGTAAATTAAAAGAGAAATTCCCTGTCAAGGAACTAATTCTGAAAATTAAAATATTACTGTTTGATTCTTGTTTCAGCCTCCCATTTGCCTTCCATCCTAATGAATTTAGTAAACTAATTTCCTTTATCCATTTCGCTCAATCACATCATGAGTGACACATTACTTTGCTAATGCTTTAGGACACTGATGTAGAAGAGCCTGTATGCTCGTCACATGGCTAGTGAACCAACATAAAAGGCTAATGTCTGGGCCCATCAGCGGCTCTCACTCACCAGAAAACCACATCCTGTGGGATGGGTGCTAGCCGGGAGCAGTGCCCCAGTCCAAGCTGCCCCAGCCCCTTCCTACCACTTGACTGCCATATCTGCATTCTCAGAGTGGTCAGCAACTCCCTACTCCCCACTCCCTTCTGCTCAAGAAATGGCAGGTTGCCACCACTGCAGTCTCCCGCTCCTCATATTGAAAGAGTATAAATCTAACAGTCTCTTTTTAAAAGTTGTTTCTTTCTTATACTTACAACCCCTTATCACACTATGGAGCATGTAATTTTTTTCTTATGCTTGCTTGAGTTTTATTTGAATGCCCCACAAATCCTGGCTCAGGATAGGAGTTGGGCGGGGGGGTAGAAATGTGACTAGGAGTTGTAGAATTATCTGAACTCAGCCATCCAGAGATTGCTGGCCCAGCAACAGCACTATGAGGGGGAAAAGCGACTTCAGATATTGCAGGTCATACTTGAAGATATTTATGGAATTATTGTGCTAACTATAGAAGATCTATAAACCTGGGGCCAAAAGTAGCAGAAGAAGCAACATTCTGAAGCAAGAATTGCTAGTTTTTGAAGAAAGGAGAGAATATATAGTAAAATCTAAGCTCTAGGCTTTCGGAAGTAGAGCATTGATTGTAGTCTTCCTTCTGTGACTGAGTTATAAGTACCAGCATGCCTTTTAGATGAAAAAAAAGAAAAAATAAAGCATCATTTGTCCAGAAAGAACATGAGAAGTCATCGTATCACTTCCTTAGGTTTTTATCAGCCACCAAAGTGAACAGGTAAGTCTTAGATGTCTCTACAAAGAAGAAGATCTGAAATAAAATTGATAGAGTTTATAGCTGTGAGCAAAAGGGACATTTACTTTTTCCCTTTTTCTCTCTTTCTCAGACTCACAGGTATGTGAGATCAATAGTGTCAGGGTTGAAATATAAATAAAGGAGAGTCAGAAACCCAACATAAAGAAAATACCAATCTATTCTCAAGTCTCTCTCCTCCATTCCAGTGGTGGAGACCTGGGACTCTTCCTGCTTCCCCATTGTTAGGTATCTGCATGGGGCTCCTAGAGCTACAGCTATGCCTCATCATGTGTGGATGACACAGGACACCCCGTGTCCTGATGTGGCCACAAGGACTGGCCTGCACTCGAACTTCACTTCGACTGAATGCTAACAGTCTGACACTTCTTTCTCCTAGGCTTCCCTGAACACCAGTTGTGCTTTCCCTTTGCCCATTGGCTCCCCATCCCAGGCCACACTATGGACCACAGGAGCCGGACCACCCTGGGGCGCAGCTGACCAGTGCTCCCTGCCTCACCAGTCCTCCACCAAGGTGTGGCATCTGTTCCTCTTTCAAGATCAGCTGTTCTAGTTTGTTCTGGTTGCTGTGTGAGCTTTGGAGTCACAGCACTGACTTGGGAAGCCTTCCTATTAGAAAAGATAGCAAATCAGTGATTACGAAGATTGTTGCAACGAAAGAATGAACCGTGACCCAATGTCCTCCACTCACCCTTGTCACAGGAAACTGTCCATCAATTCTTGCATATGTTGTCCTTGTGGATTTCTCAACTCTCATCAATTGACTCAGTTAACTGTGAAAATGGGCAATTCCTTTCTAAATCACAACACTGAATGGTTGAGTATTGCCCAGCAATAATAATTCCAAGCTCAGTACTGGCCAAAGCTCCAGGGCCTGGTGAAATTCTATTAATGGAAGATTGCCTGAAAAATATACAGATGAGTGACTCTGCTTTACAGATCTGCAAACAGCGAAACCCTCCTGAGACCCCCGCCCCAGGCCCGGCTATCATGGCCCTCTGCAGGTTTCTATCAAACCTCTTTGTTTACAGGTCTTGTGGGACTCTGGGGCTCCCTGGGACAGTTTGCCCTGGACGTTCTAAAACAGCAGAAGAGGACGCGTACCCCCTTTCCTGAACTAGTATCTTCTGTATGCATTCACACCACTTTCTTCCAGACTCCTTGCTGTCATTGGTTTCTTCTCAGTCAGTTTTGAAGTTGATGCTTTGTCACCAAAACTGAACTCCTCACCTTTCCCCACCAGACTTGGTCCTGCTTTTAAGCTCTTTCATGACTCAGTCTCTGAGAGCCTCCCCAGGTTCACCTGAGTCTCTCCCAACTCCAGTCTCCCCTGCACCCAACAGCAGCCAGACTTGACAAGCTTTAATTCCTTACACTCACTTATTTGCAGTCGCCTCCTTCCCCTTATTTGTGAGGACCCTAAAATGCCTGGACACACGTACACGTACACACACACACACGCGCGCGCGCGCGCACTTGCAAATCTTTCCCTAGGTCAGCTCACGTTCCAGCTGCCTCTCCTTCCAGCACATCCTCCCCAGCTGTCTCTCTGTCCCCAGCAACTGTGTGGTCAGTCCCTCCCATGCACTGTAGAGCTCTCTGGACCACTCCTTTGATCATAATTGTCCTGTACTCTGAGGAGCACTGGTCACAGAGCAAAATGATTAAATCACTCCTTCTGAAAAAATGAATCTCATTGAGTGATGCTCTGAAAAATGGCCTCATGAAACCTATCATTGTGTACTCTGTAAGGACACTGTTGAAGACACTACTCATCATTTCTCTGGAGTTCTTTGTAAGGACTTGGGTGTGTGTGCTGCTCTGTTCTTTAATATAGCAATAGTTGTACTTATGCTAAGAACTGGACTATTACCTTCACTACCTTTTCAATTGTAAAAGAAGTATATAACCTACACCACACTGGCCAATAAAACTCTGAAAGCTAAATAGTGTCCCACCCTTCATGGGATGAGCTTTAGGAATTTGTCTTATTTCTGTTTTTCATCTTTCATACCAATGTTCAAGCTATCTTTACTTACTATATGGTCTAGTTGCAAAGCTGTAAGTGAATTTAATGGGGGAGGGGGTAAGGCCAGCTATAACTAATCAAATAAATAAATGAAGTGGTAGAGAAGTGGAAAGTTGTACTGAGAAAAGTAGCATCTAATTGGTGGAAGGAAGTTAGTACTCTTTAATTTGCCAGCTGCTTAAACCCTCAACTGGCTCCACCAACAACAAAATTTTAATTTAACCTGAAAAGTTCAGTGGTAGTTTGTTTTCAGGTAGGGTTTGATCCAGGGGCTCAAATCATGTATCAGGTCCTGATGTTTCTTCATCTGTCACTTCTATCCACCTTACGCATCTTCATGCTCAGGCTTCTTGGGGTGGCAGAATGGCTGCTGGAGTAGAGACTTTTGTGGTTGGTTGTTTGCTTGTTTTTTCCAAATATCATACACTATGATCAAGTTGGTTTCATTCCAGGGTTGCAAAGATGGCTCAATGTAAAGACCTTTGTGTTGTTTACAGAAGAACAAGAGAACATCTCTTGCCTATGAGTATGAAACCCATAGTCAGAGAGACTGTGATTTGCTGCTACATTCCCAGCAAAGGGGTAGCCAGTACATAAATTTAAAATAAATTTTTAATAAATAAAAATGAATATTTGTTTCATTTTCTGTTGTTGGATTCCTGAAAGCTCCCACACAAATCCCCAGCCCTGACAGCCAAATGCCCATCTCTGAACTAATCTTTGATCAGGGGGATCCAGTGCCCTAATTACTCAGGTCTGAATCACACCATCCTAACCCTAAAACTAAGGTTGAGTTTCCAGCTAAACTGTGTGCACAGACAGACAGCGGGGAGGGCAGATCCCTGCAGGAAATTGGCGCCATGACCCAGGAGAAACATCCTGGGCCGACAGAACAACAAATACGCTTGTACTACAGACAACGGGATGCTTTTGAATGTTAAAGGGTGAGCGAGAATTAGCTAATAAAGAGGGCAGTTGTCAGTGGGGAACTTTCTAGGTATGTTCAAAGAACAGAAGCATAAAATAGCTTCACACTGTTGAAGAACTGTAAATAGTGTAATTTGGTCAGAGCAAACAAGGGTGTGGAGCAATAGGAAAATCAGCTACAGAGATAGGCAGAGTGCAAACATGAAGGACCTTTGAAACTGATCCAAGGTGCATACACTTTGTCCTGTAAGCCCCAAGAGGCCTATGTAGAATTTCAGCACAGAGCTTGCCTCACAGCTAAACCCTGGCTGATGGCTTCAGGGTCAAGACTGATTCTGTAAATGCTGGATGAGCCCAAGGCTGCAAGTCAAGGAAAAGAGTCCCAGATATGGAGGACTGAGAGACACAGGTAACAGGGACCAAGCAAATTCTAGGAGTCAGTCAGGCCTGAGAACCAAACAGCTTCTCCCTAAGATACTGAGTTGCCCAGGCTGGGCTCAAATTTGCCATCTCCTGCTCCAGCCTCCCATAGTGCTGAGATTATAGGTGTGTGCTACCATATCTGGCTCAGATTCCTCCTTTTTATGAAGACAACAGTCACATAGCATGGAGGCACAGCACAGTGACCTCAGTTAAATTTGATCATTTCTATAAAGACCCTATCTCAAAATAAGATTACATGCTGGGGTGCTGGAGATAAGGATTTCAACACATAAAAATTTGGAGGACACAATTCAACACACAGCGTTTAAAAGGAAAGCAGGCATTTCCCTAAGTGAATTGACTAACTGATAAAAGGTGTGGTGTTTATTTGGAAAGACAAAGAGGAGTCTTTGATTAAATTAAAAGCACTTCTTTTTCAGATCCGTGGGATTTTGTAGAGAGGCCAATATAGAGAAGAGTGGTTATCAGAAGATGCAGTATAAAATAGCATTCTATGGCCTTTCAACCATTGAGCTTTTCCTGCCTTGGGGCATCCAATTCTCCTGTTCAACTGTTCTCTGAGTTGAATGTCAGTATCCTCATTTGCAAATAAGAAAGTAAGCGTCAGCCAGGCTAATATTCGAGGTTCCACTCTGTGAATGATGGGGCTAAGATATAAAATCTGCTCGGCCCTCTGACCCATGTGTAACGCCTGAGTAATTTTGTGACAGTTCAGACTGAAGACCCCGTGTTCATATTTGCACTGGGTCCGAAAGATGCCTCCAGCACCCTACCTAAAGAGGCAATGAGCTTCTTAAGGGAACAGCTGTGTCACCTAACATGCCTAACACGCTTGCTCAACATAATAGATGTTTACTAACCAAAACCTTCCTGAAGTCAGTACAGAGCTGTTAAGTCCTCCAATAACCGACTCATTGCTTACCCTACACATGTAGGGTTTCCCCCATTAATGGGGGGTCCCCAAGGCAGTCTGTATAAATATCCTTTCCATGAGTTTCCAGGACTTTCTCATGAAGCGGAGTCTGTGGGAGTTATCCTCCCTCGATTCTATTCCATCACACTGTTCGTTGGGAAACAGTTGTTAGGAAACATCTGGACATTCTGAGTGAGAAAACAGGCACCCAAAGATGCTCATCAACAGAGTGGACTCTCTGCCCTCAAAAGTACTAATCTTCATTACCTTGGTGAATGGAATAAATCATTTGGTCAGTTTTCTTGGCCAGTTCTGGAGGTTGGGTAAAAGCTACAAGTTTATAGCTTAACAGAAGTATCTGTGTCCCTGGCAAGACAAACAGACACAACTTAAAAGGCCAACTCTAATAAAATGCAGGGGAACAGGACAACCCAGGTTGCTCCACCCCAGATTCCCATCAGCTGCAAACAGTGCTAACAAAGCAAGTTATTTCAAAAGAGCAGCCCTTTCCTGAGCGATCTATCCTGCCTGGGTATCTAGAGAGTTTATCTAGTGTGTGGAGGTCTGAGTCAGTCTTGGAATTACAGAGCACACAGCCCAGGCCAAGCTTGTCTGGCTCTGCACCCTTCTCCCTTGCATTTGCCTTTAGATGTTGTTACTGTCCCCAAGTCATTCTTACCGGCACCATTTTTGCTGAGCATTCCTTTGCTTTATTCCCAGGGAAAATTGAAGAGACTTACTGCTCCGAAAACTTCTAAAAATGGGAGTCTTAATTTTTATGAAAGGGATAAAATTTGCTTCGATCAACACTACCCTTCAGCCTACACACACACACACACACACACACACACACACACACACACACACACACACACACACCCTCACCCTCTCGGTACCCAACAGGGCCGGGGAAGAGACTAGTCCACTCCAGCTTGACGGACACCTGTCAAATTGGGGTTTCCAGCTGCCGTCTGGAACTGCCCCGGGAAACAGCACACCCCCACCGCCCCCCAGTGAGACCCCACCGACCCGGAGCGGGCAGGGGGCTTCGGGGGTTTTAAGGTGACCCAAACGTCAAGGCGGAACTTTCAAACAGGCTGGGTCCCTGCTCAAAGTGGGAGAGGGCGCCCAGAGCCCAGCCCCAGGAATGGGCATCATGAAAACATGGAGAGTCATCCGGCCGGGCCAAAGATCCTCGATCGGAATGAACCTCTGAACACGGCGTTCAGTGCCCGGGCAGACCCAGGTCAGGGTCGGACGCGGGGTGGGCTGAGGGCCCCCTGCATTCCCCACGCTGAGTTTTCTCTGAGAAGAGCAGAGCCTTTTTGGCATACAGGCCGAATGGGGGGCTTCTTGCTCGGAAATACGGCTCTGTGGTCCCCAGGCAGAGGCTCTGACCTCCTCTGCACCACGCGAGACAAGATCGAGTCCACGTGGGTCCCCGGGGGCGACGCAAGCCGGCAGGGTCGGCAAAGGTTAATTAAATGCCCCCCACACACCCACACCAAAGGAAAAGGACCCTCCTGAGCATCCCCAGACTGTTTGATCAGAGGAAATTGAGTTTGTCTTTTGCCCCTTCACCCTTCCCGTGTCATCCATCAGGACTGTGGGCTGGGGGGCGGGGGGGTGCATAAAGTCGGGCTGGGCAGAGGAAACGCGATCGGGTCCTTCCCTGCGTAGCCGCAGAGGACGTGGGCGCGCACGGGGCCCGGTCCGCGGCGGCGACTGCTCCGCGTTTTAGCTCGCGCCCGGCCGCGGCGGCGAGGGCGGGGTGTGCGGGGCCGGAGCCGAGCGCCTCACTCACACTGCAGCCCGCGCACCCGGCAGCCCCGGGACCGGGACGGCGAGCACCTCGGGGACGCCCGTGCTCCGCGGGCCGCAGCCTCGCCCGCCACCGACGCTGACGCCGCCGCGCACCGCGCACCGCAGCCCCGAGAGGACCGCACCGCCGAGTCCGCGCCCCCGGCCGGTGAGTGGAGCCGGCGCTGCGGAGACGGCTGGGGGCGCGCGGGGCCGGGCCCTCCTGTCACCGCGGGGCCGTGACACCCACCCTGGGGTGCCGCGGCTGGAAGGGGGAGCAGGGCGGGAGCTGTGCTGGCTGTGCGGAGCGTGGACGCAAGCTCGGGGCTGCAGCACTCGCGCCCCCCGCCGCAGCGCGCCCGGCGCCCAGACTCCCTGTGCGGACACCGCGGGCGACGCCGGCGCTGCGGCCGGGAGGCCAGAGGCCAGGGCGCGTCGCTGGCCCCCGCCGCCAAGGGTCGCCTGTCACCTCCGGGCGTGCGGAAGAGGGTCCTTGCTCTCCTGACCGCCTGGACCCTGCCGATCGCTTTTTGACATCAGTGCAGCAGACCCCCCTCCGCCTCGCCTCGGCGAGGGTGTTTTCGAGAAGCTGCACGTACCAGGGGGGAAGAATGGGAGGGGAACATCTTCCTCCCTTTAGGCAGAAAAAAAGTTGAGGGAACCAGGCATGTTAATAATTAGCAGGAGGGGGACTCAGGATGCAACAGAAAGCTGTTAAATTTTCATTGCCCTCTAAGAAAAAAACAAATGGCATCACCGGTGACTATTGGCAGTGCTATGCTATTTGGGGTACTTTGGGGAAATTGTCCACAGATTGTTTTCAGAAGGCTGAAGAAAGGGGGGGCGGGGGTCCGGAAGGGAGGCGGGCACCACCCTGAGTCCCAGGCGAGGAGGGATCCAGTCACAAGCCGAGCACGTTTGCTGGTTTTAAAGAGTAGCAGAGGCAAAACTGCGGCCTTACCGAGGTGAAGAGCCCCTGTCAGGAGCCGGCCTACAGGAAGAGACCGGCAAAGACCTTGCCCCTCCCACAGAGTCCAGATGCGTTTGTGCTGGAAAATGGTTGCGTGAATCTGTTTTTTCGGGTAGGTTCTATAAAGGACAAATTGTACTTCATGCAACTGCATCTTTATATCTGTGCCTGCATCCAGTTTTGTCTGCTGCCTCGGTTTAATCAGCACTTGGGAAGCCTGTGTCTGCAGACGATGTTATATAATTGACACAGTTCGCCATCAGATGTTTTTACATGTACTTTTGAAATAAAAGGGACTTGTATCTGTCTCTTCAGAGTGGCCCAAGGTGTAGACGGTGAGGGTTGCTCATGTTTGCCCTCGCTGGGCTCCAGATGTGTGAGCTCAGCTGTTGCCTGTCACTTAGGTGACAACTGGCTCTTTCCCACTAAGCCTTTTCTGTCTCCATGCTTCTCCGTGAAGTGTCAGCGTTCAACCTCAGCCAGAGCTCTGTTAGCGAGAATAGGACCTCAGCCCCTCCTAAGGTGGCAGCCTTGTTTGACCATCCCCAACAATATGTCTGTTTTCAAGCTCAAAAGAAGAAAAAAAAAATCTCATGACATCAAGATAGATACTTTTTTAATTGGGCACCAACTTAATCTGAAAATTCTGTTTTAAACAAGACAGCTCTGTACCAGTGACGCAGTATTTATCAAGCCTTTTTCTCAGGAGCAATATTTACTCCCACCAGGGGATTTTAAACTTAAACAGCAGCCGTTTATCTCGCTGTCTGGTGGAGCCTGGTTCATTTTGCCTCCAGTGTGGTCCTAGCTTAGGTGGCTGGGCTTGGTCTGGGACAGGAATCTGTCATTGTGGCCAGCTGGGGCCTGGAGAAAGCAAAATACAGCACCTGCTGGTACCAGAGGGTCTCAAAATACCATCAACTGGCGAGTCAGGAGCCATGGAAGGAGATGCTTGACAGGCTCTTCCAGAATTGTTTATACAAAGGCTTTAAAGGTTAGCAATGCATGTGCTCCACATTTTCGGACTGAGAGTTAGGTGGGCGCTGCCCACAGCTGGGGGGCAGTGCACTTGCTGACTTATGACTGACCGAGATTCATACTTAGAAATAGCATTGATGCCAAAAGGACAGGGAAGGAGGAAGGAGGGAAGGAAGAGAGGTAGATGGGTTGATGTGCTCCAGGGTTTAGTGAATTAATGTTTCCACCCTTACCTTGGTGCTAGTTACCACTGAGTGAGCCTGTTGGTCCATAGATTTTTTTTTTTAAAGAAAAGTGACATATTTCATTAAAGAGACAAGTTGGACCAGTTCTGCTAGTAACAACAATGATGCTTGAAAAGTCCGTTATGTTCTATAACCAAGGCTCTGGGACCACCATTTGTCCTGGAGGTAAAAGGGCCTGCCATGAGCCAGCAGGCCAGAAGGTATTAGTGTGAGCAGGAAGAAAAAGAGCTCTTGTAGGGTCAACAGCTGAACTGTTGCAGAGTTGTTCCTAATAGTTTCTCCTAGGATAACTCTGAAAAGACCAGAAAAGCTAAATTTGTAGCTTCGTTAAGGATTTTCTAAAGTAAGCCAACATGGAAGTTTTTAAAGTATCATAATTTCTCTAAAACCTATAATTATTTGAAAGCAAACTGCAGGGAGGTCAGTACTGTGAGTGACTATTTACGGTGTTCATGAGCCGGAATAAGGATCTGTAAAGCTTATTTTCCAGGAATTAAATAACTGTCTGAAATGATCTATACCTATATTTGGGATTGTCTAACATTAGGGGAAACAATTTATAGTAAAGATAGCATTAAAAAGATGATCATTTACTTGCATTCTAATCACACCCAGTAATTTCCTGGTTAATGCGGTTTACAAAGAGTAAATTTTTCCTTTTAAAGAAGGGAAGTAAACTAGTGTGGTGGTGTAGTCCTGTGATCCCAACTATCAGGAGGCTGAGGCAGGAAGATTGCAAGTTCAAACCCAGCCTGAACAACTTAATGAGACCCTGTCTCAAAATAAAATACAAAAGGCTGGGGATGTAGGTCAGCACTAGAGCACTCACTTAGAGGGGCTGAGTTTACTCGCCAGTACTGCAAACATAAAATTTTAATTAAAAATTAAGAAGCAAACGAAAATAAGGAAAGTAATTTGAAAAGTCAAACTGATTGTTACATGTGGACAGAAATGTTAAAGATGTCACTTGACCAAGACAGACTCTTCCTCCTCAGAAAAATGCCCTGTTTTCTTCACATTTTGTGAAATAACATCAGTGTTTAACTTTTATTAGTGTGAGAGTATTAAGAATTGCTTGTCCATGTGCAGTTGTTCCACAGTAAAGAGAAGCAGTTGGGCAAGTGCACGAGCTGTGTTCTGGGCTGGTTAGAATCCAAGGTACCACTAGTGTTGTTTCTGTGTGGTGTTGGACTTGTCTTTAGAAGGTCAGTGGGAGCAGGAGCACTGGGAGAGAAAAGCAAGCCTCCCGGGCTGAGTACTGCATTGTTGCAGTTCCTCGAAATCCTGGGCAGCCTACGGCGCCAGGTTTCACGCCCAGTGCCAAGGACCCAGGTGGCACAGGGGACCTGGGCTTCCCCACTGCTGGCCAAGCTCTGCGCCCTGTAACTGGCAAGTGCCCCCCTTGCTTACTGAGGGACTGCGGCCAAGTGTCTCGGAGCAACGGGAGTAGCGTGGGCACCAGCCTTTGCTCTTCACCCTCTTTCCTGATGCAGGGCTGCTGAGGAGAGACACACTTTACGGTTGTCGGGCCATGCTGGTGTCATGACCCTCCTGGCGCAGAGACAAGACAGGATGATCAGATCCCTTTCCTTGTGCCAGAGTGACACGATTTTTCGAGAGCCGCTCCTGAGTCTCTGTCTACTGGGATCAGACCTCTCAGAGAGAATGGGATCATTCTTCCCTTGTCTCTGGTTTGTTCACATCTTGAGACTGAACGCTAAATGCATTTGGGTCACTTTTAGAGGGCTCTCTCCAGGAACAAGAATGATTGCCCAGCATGAACTGATTAGGCTGTGTCAGGTTTGTCTTTCTATGAAGAGCTTTTACATTTAAAATGAAAATAAAAACCAGGCGTGGTGGTGCCTGCCTGTAGTCTCAACACTCAGGAGGCTGAGGCAGGAAGATCACTTGCATTCAAGGCCAGCCTACGCTACATAGTGAGCTCAAGGCAGGCCTGTACTACAAAGTGAGACTCTGTCTCGATAAAATAAAATAAAAGTTAAAGTGCAGATGCCAGTGTAGACATTTAAAAAGTTAGAGTGGTAAACAAGCAAGCAGCTGTCATTTACCTTTGCTAAACTCCCTGCTCCTAGGTTTGGTCCAAAGTGATCCTAAAGATCAACTGACCCATTACACTGCAGTTGCGTTTTCCCACTGGTGGATTTGGGGTAGGCTTTCTCGGGAGAGATGCCTGTCATTTCTAGTGGATTACACTCCAGGAAAAAAGTCAGGCCTGTGTTATTTCAGTTGTTCTGGTACTGAAGTCATAGACTCCCTTCTCAGAGCTTTCTCTCAGTTCCTGATCTATAACACCCACCAACTTCTGTCTGTGTCCTTCTTTCTGGGAAGACAGATTTGCCAGTAATGCCGCGTGGAGACTGCAGTGAGATGCAGCCCAGTGCATGGACTGTGCAGCTCAGCTGCCCCTTTTATCTGAGGCGCTGATCCCCCAGCTCACAATTATGGTCTTTGACTTTGGTAACAGTTCTGTTTGAAATGTTTCCAGTTACACACAATATTGGTGGCATGTAGCAGCTGCATGCCAAAAAGCATTTCTAAGTGTGCTCCAAGAGTCAGGCTGTGATTGCTTTTAATTTAAATAAAGGCTATTTGGTTTCCTGTGATGTTTTTTATAACCACCTTTTCCTCCACGTGTGTTGCCTTTTTAAAAAATCTAATATAAAGTAGCCACCACTTAATGAGACATAATATTGGCCCTGGTTTTCTAGGATGCCATTTGCTTTGAGCAAGCACAAGGGACTTTTTAATAAAGGAATTTTAAAGAAACATTGTAATGCAATTTGGATTTCCCCAAAGAAGAAAAGGGGGAAAGGTTATCTGATACCATATTGTAAGTAGTTAATGTTTTCAAGTTTTCTTCCCTTCCTCTTTGGAGACCTATCATACTTATCTTTTTAGATCACCAGATATCACCCAATACACTGTCTTTTTTTTTATTCCTCTATTTTCTTTTGGTAGATTCATAAAGAAGTGTTTTAAAAAACTTTAAAAGGATAGAGAAAGGTTAATAAGAACATTCTTTAAAAAGAGGAGAAGCTGGCAAATAATTTCACAGTCTACAGAAACTAAACCCTCCAAATCTGCCTCTTCTGTGGGCTTGAAATTTCTGAACACTGAAACCTTTTAAAACTTCGGTGGCTTCAATCTTTTAATAGCTACCACGTATATTTGATTTATTAAGTCTGAAAATAAGAAAATATACACTCTCAGGACTTGGAGTGAATGGATTGGTAATAGGACTGGGGAGTTCTGTTCTCAGGACTTTGTTGGACCACCTGAAACGGAACACCGGCGCTAGAAGAGAGCCCACGGGTGAGGTGCTAAGATGGTCCCAATTAAGGTGTTTTTACACGAGCCCTTTCAGTCCTGGCAAAACACCCCAGAGAATGCAGTGGTTCTTTGGGTGGAACAGTAGCTGACTTGCATAAATGCCAACATCTCTTCTGGCGTTTTTGGAAATCTTCCATCATGTAATAAATAGTGCTGTATAAACCAAATTTGTAAATGCCATGTTTCATGTTGCTCCTGTAGAGACAGCTGAAATTAACCCAGGCTGCTAGGGACCACGGAGATCCTGGAGGTTAGTGTACTGCCTAAACCCAAAGCATGATCAGGGACAAAGGCTAGTGGAGGTCTTTGATCACATTTGGGAGAAGGTATGAGATTAGTTTTTAATAGGGCGGGGTGCCATGAAGAAGTGCCCGCCAGCCAATACTTTGACTTTTTCTTTTCATCCTCTTTATCCTTGGAGACTGTCTTTCAACTGAACAAAAGATCTGGGAGAAAAGTGGCTCAGCTAGAGGTAAAAGGAAGTTTATGTTACTTTACCAGCTGAGCACCCGGCCCACCAGACCCACCCACCCAGTGGGCCCATTGCTGTAGTGACAAAATCCACAGCAGCCACGTTTGAAGCAGAAAGTTCATTAAAACCTTTTCTGTATTGGCCCTAGTTAAAATACTGTTTTCTGTGCATGCATGCACACACACACACACACACACACACACACACACTCACGCACACAGGTGCGGATGCATGTACACACTACTCTTTAAGAATAGCAAAGTTGGGCCGGGGATTTAGCTCAGTGGTTTCTCCGTCTGCTGCGCAAGCGCAGGGACCGGATTTCGATCCCCGGTACCAAAAAAAAAGAATAGCTAGGGCCGGGGATTTAGCTCAGTGGTTCCGGTGCCTGCCTCGCAAGTGGAAGGTCCTGAGTTCAATCCCCGGTACCGAAAAAAAAAAAGAATAGCAAAGTGATGTAAGCCATGTTATAGTTTCACCAAAGTCATTTGTATCTCTTTTGTTTCTTGTATTTCACTGATAAGCAAATAATACAGTAATCTTCAGAGGGAAACTCAACTTGTTAGCAGTTACTGATGTTTCCAATCAAGCCATCTACATGCTTGACTAATCTGAGTTCTTTATTTGGGATCTGAAAAGGGACTAGATAGTGTGGCATTTTGTTCTGCTTTAAAATATCTCTTGCAAGCCATTTAGGGAACCGTTAGATTTTATGTGAGAATACTGCTTTAGTGCTCTAGCATTGAAATACTTGTTATAGTGTATAGCAGAAAGAGATGACATTTTGAATTCTTCTGTGACTATGTAATTAATAAATATGTTCAGTGCTTGAAGTATATGCACATTACAGAATTTTTAGAAAGAGATAAAGTTGAGTCTGAAGTGCATTAGAGAATCACAGATGTTTCTTGTAAGAAAATGCCTGCGCTTTGTAGGAATTTTGAACCACTTTCGATGCTTAGCTTTGTTCGCTGCAAACGTTGCAAGAATCATTTCATTGAGTTGCCTCAGTTCTCATTCCCACAGACCTTGAGAAAAGGGGTGAAGTGATAAATAACTTGTCCCCCTCTCCTATTTCTGAAATGTTTTCACCTTTTATGTTTTTGTGAATGTGGAGGGAGGGGATAAAATAAAATATACAGTGAGGATGTTTGTGTTGAACTAACTTAATCATACAAGTTCCCTTTGTGGGCCTTCTATAAGCTTAAACAGCTTGGCAGGCTAATAGCCAAAAATGTGTCCTCAGATCCTGCCAAATGTGTTAAAAGCAGACCAGGCTTTCTCCATATTGAGGGGCTGGAAACATATTTTTTTAACCTTCTGAATTTTAAGAAATAAACCAGAAAAAAACCACTCCTCCCCCTCCTTACCCAAGGAAACCAAAATTATTATTCATTGCAGTGCTGAAGTGAGAAACTGTTAGGAGTAATGATATTTATGCAGAAGTGGTTTAAACCAGCTTGACTTGATTGTTTAAGCAGGAAACAACCAGGTTGCTAGTGGATGATGGGTCTGTTTTGTTATTTTTATGTTTGTGCTGCCTATAGACACTGGCTTTTCCACTGTGGTCCAGTAACATTAACAAAGTATTTTATCCATTTATCTTGTTTCTTCTCGAGCAGAGATTCTGGAACAGATGGTAGTGGGATGGTGTACAGTTTTTCTGCAGTTTCTGAAAATCAGAAAACTCAGACACTACTAGTATGATAGCTATGTGATTTCAGGTCAGTCTCAGCCTCTCTGGGCCTCAGTTTCCTCGTATATAAAATGAGGAAATTAGGCTAGATCAGTGCATATTGGCCAAATGATTTTATCATAAACACCTGTGGAGTATTTTTCAAAGTGCAAATACACAGATGTATTTAATGTGGTAGGTTGGGGGGTGTTTTAGATTTCGATTTTTTATTCTGGGGATTGAACTAGGGCTTTGTGTGTGCTAAACACTTGCTCTACCACTGAGCTACACCCCAGCCCTTGGGTGGGAGTCTTGAAGAGCTCCTTGGGTGATTCCAAAGCGCCAATGTGATTGAGCCATTAAATTAGACGATGTCTAAGATTTCCTTCCAGTTCTAAAATTACACGTCTCTGATCCTTCCAGACTGAGCTGCCTGCCTACCTGCCTGGCTCTCCTTTTCTTACTGCCTCCCTCCTTTCCTTCTTTTTCTCCTTCCCTCCTTGTTCCTTCATTCATTTTGTAATGGCCTCTTTCATTATTAATGTTGTCAGGATAGTACAGATGTTGTTTTAACCCAGTTCTAGGAAGATGTGTGTTCTGTGCCTGTGGAGATGGCAGTCTTTGCCGGACAGGAGTCATGTGTGGGCTATTGGATACACAGTGCCTAACAGAGTGCCTGACATACAGTAGACACTGGACAGATACAGACTGCCCAGAGTCCACGTGCTTTTTGAAAATATGATGGTAGTTGTTTGTAAACAACATGCTCAATATATTTGTCAATTTGCAGATATCTTTTTGGTAAAGTACCTCCAAAGTTAAAAGCAAAGGGTGTGATTGCTTAATCTGAAAAGCAACATGCTAAAACTACTATTTTCCTTATTTTTTCCAGACATTTAGCATATTTCATAGCATATTCATTGTATTTTTTCCAGATTAACCATTGGACCCATTGCTTTATATTTGGAGGTATTTCACCTGAAAAGATGTCTGGAGGCTGACCAAAAAAAAAAAAAAGATATTGAGTGTTTATTGAAAAGTGCAGTTTTTTAAAAAAATGAATTTAACATTCTGTTGAAAAATAAGTTTATGCTGTATCTCTATATTTTGAGCTCCTGAGTTTGTTGAATGAATGAATTTCAATTTTCATGCAGAATATGTCAATTTAAGATATACTGTATAACCTAGCCATATCACTGTAAAGATTTTAAAATGTATCTGATAATTTACAAATTTATTAAAATTTCAAGTCCTTTTTTACATGTTTTAAATTACAAAATTAAGAAATTTTAAATAGATTTTTATTAGTTTTCTTAATTAAGAATATATATGCAAAGGGCTAGGGATTTAGTTCAGTGGTTCTGGCCCCTGCCTTGGAAGTGCAAGGTCTCAAGTTTGATCCCCGGTACCAAAAAAAAAAAAAAAAAAAAAAAAAATGGGAATGCCAATTCCCATTTCTTTGGACTAAGGAAGTAATCTTTAGCTAATTATAGTTATTTTTATAGACAGTGATTATTTTGATCCTTTTACAGACCTTAATTCCATATTGTATCTTTCATAATACAGTATGAAGTGTCTTAAAATTATGTCCATACCACACAGATTCATAGCCATAGTCTCTATATTTTTGGTTCCATATAAGAGATCAGAGAATCTCAATAAAGTACAACTGCACTCTTAGTTGCTTTTATAGTTATTATAATGAATCTGAAAGTGTTACTATTGAGCATGGAAAAGTTCTTGGTTGTATAGTTTTCTGGAAATTAATTGAGTTTGTTGCCTTTCTTGTTACTTATTATACGTTATTGCTGTTACTGTAGAATATAAACAATCTAAAATTTAAGAATTTAAACTGACCAGTGTAGCGATGGGTGCCTGTAATCCCAGCCACTTGGGAGGCTGAAGCAAGAAGAATATGAATTTTAAGCCAGTCTGGGCAATTTAGCAAAATCCTGTCTCAAAACAAATAAAAAAGGATGTAGCTTAGTGACAGAGTGCTTGCCTAGCATGCCTGATTCCCTGGGTTCAATCCTCAGAGAGAGAGAGGGAGGGAGGGAGGGAGAGAGAGAGAGAGAGAGAGAGATTGAAATTGATTGAAGGAGGGACAACCCACTTTCCAGTCCCCTTTCTGTCTCTCTTAGGCAGAAGCTTTCTTTCTCCCAATAAATTTTTCCTACTCTTAACGTCTGTTGTTCCTAGACATCGTTCTTTGATTTTAGAGAACAGGAACTTGTGTTTCAGATATCTAGTAGGTTTGGGAGTTACATATCATTTTGGAGGTTCCACCGAGATTACTGGTCAGAGGTTCTCCAGGTCATTCATCACCAAAGTCTTGCACAACAGTCATGGCATTGAGCAACAGTGGCATCAAGAAACGATCATCCCCCTTGGGTCAAAATACTGGTTTTGGAAAATAACCACCACTTCACGGCATTGATGTACTCAGCTCAGTAGACTAAAGCGACAAGGCACAGGAAGAGAGACCAATCTGCAGTCTTCATCTCTGGGATGAGAAGTAGGTGAGGAGCAGGCACAGCACATGGAAGACAACCAGTCCCAGGAGCCACGGCTCAGTCCAATCTGTCGTGATCACTGCTGGGATGCTGGCAGTGAAGGAGCTGGTGAGACCCAGCAGGCAAGGTATCCAGAAAGCCTGCCCTCATAACCCTCAGCAAGCCCTTCCATGCTGTGCAGCTCCTAAGCACAGTAAGTTGTAAGATAACTCTGGAGCCAATGAGGAAGCCACAGTGGAGAAAGTGGATTAGTTGGAAAACTGTTGGACTAGAAACAGTGAAGATGAAAACAAAGTGAGGATGAAGAATTAAGAATTAAGCAGTAGGAGTCAGACTTGTCAGAACTAAGTGATCATTTGGGTTTAGAAGGTTAAGGAAAACAGAAGAGCAAGACTCCAAGTTTGGGCTGGGGTTTTAGCTCAGTGGTCCCGCCACCTGCCCTGCAAGCGCAAGGACCCAAGTTCAATCCCCGGTACCAAAAAAAAATAAAAAACAACAACAACAGACTCCAAGTTTGAAGTACTGAGTGGATAGTAATGCTGCCATTATCTACCTATGTAAGACATGGTTTGGAGCCACTAAATGATGTATCCAAACTCAATCCCAAGCCTTTTGGCTTCATATCTTCTGTGGCTTTTGTTTAAAGAATGCTTTTTGTAAATCCACTGTTTGACAATGCCTATTTATTGTTTTTACTTTGGCCCAGGCAAAAGACAATGTTTCTAAATTCACAATAATGTAGTTGCATAATTTCTGGAGACACTAAACATTGCTGAGCAAAACAGTATATTTGAAAAACAAAGGATATTTAAATGATCATGAATTTGGTCATGCATGAGAATACACTGCAATAGTACTTGGATACTTTGTAAATTTTTATTAGCGAGAATGTGACAAGATCCCAGGATACATTGTTTGGCCCACACAGAATATACAACTTTTAGTAACTCCTACCAAATTTAATATTAATATATTAATATACATCATTTATTTTCATCTTTGAGTTCTTACTGATTTACCTCCCTTTGTCTCATATAAAATCTTTTTATGTAATATACATAGTAGGTAAAATAGACTGCCCAGATTCTATCCTGACTCT
Organism: Heterocephalus glaber; assembly: GCF_053883595.1. Lineage (NCBI taxonomy): Eukaryota > Metazoa > Chordata > Mammalia > Rodentia > Bathyergidae > Heterocephalus > Heterocephalus glaber. Next base: position 11,538,509 of record NW_028258444.1, on the reverse strand, counting down.
GCCATTTCCTTGCAGTATAGCCTCAGAAAATTACCTCTCTCTGCCTCAATTTTTCATTAGTAAAACAATTATAGTAGTAGCATGTATCTAATAAAAGTCCTGTAAAGGATTAAATATAAAGTGTTAAAGAAGAAATTGATTGAAGGAGGGAGGAAGGAAAAAGGAAGAAAGAGGGAAAGGGAGAATGAAGGAAGAAAGAGGGAGGACACCTAGTTTACTAGATTTTGTTGTATCTTGCCATTCTTGTAAGAATGTTATACTATTTGTTTCATTATGTTTTTAATTAGAAGAAAAATTCAAAATTCACAATTCTAAAACCTGGCCAACTGTCCAATTTCCTTTGAATTTTTTTGCCACATTTATATGGCCAGTCCCTAAATCAGCTGGCTTCAGCGCATTTTTCCCATTTATGCACGTTGCCAAATCAAATAATCAGAGTCTGAGTGGAAATTTCTATCTGTATTATGTACTTGGGTTGTTTGCACAACTTAACTGTGAAAAGTCTCTTTTAGATAGTATGTGAAGAGATACTCTGCAGCCATTTCTCAGGAAAAATATTGAGCCATAGCTAAACAGAGTTTAAGGCTCATATGAGATAAGTTGAGAGCTGGTTCTCAGCATCACACAAGGGCCTAAGGCTTGTAGTTTAACTTCCCTGAAGTTTCCGCTCCTCTTCTTGTTTGTGCTGCCCCTTGAGGGCTTGGCTCAGTCCGCCCTTCAGGTCCGCTCATAAGTTATCTAGTGTCACTTATCTAGTATCTGATCTCCCTGTAAAGCATGGTAGCATCCCTGCCTGGCCTCCACCTGCACTCCCAGGCACCAGGACCTGTGACGGTGTCCTGCATAGCTCTTAGCACTGTCTGCTCAGTACTGGGAGCTGTCTGCCACAAGATGTGACTCTCCTTTCTTGTCTATTGCTTTATTGCCAGATTGTAGTGTAGTGCCTGGCACATAGTAGGTGCTCAGTAAATATGACCAGAATGAATCTGATGCCCGGTATAATAATAGGCAGTGATGAGAAAGAGTTGAGTCTCTTTATGATAATAAGACAACAACACCCTCACTTGACAGAGTAGATGCTTGTGGGCCATTTTGATGCTGTATATAAGACAAATAGAAGTCAGAATTCTGTTGTTTCTGAGATGCAGATTTTATCTGGTTTTGTTTGGGGTTTTGAGGATGTTTTGCTTTGCTTTGCAGCTGACAAGGTGTTTCTAAGCTGATTCCTTTTATCTAAATAGAGCCAGAGAAAGGTGAAAACAAAGGAGCTAGTCAAACACTCCTCCTTCCTTTTTCCACCCCTCGATGATCAATGAGCTGTGAAGGGATTCGTACAGTGCAGGGATACACTTTTACGAGAAGATTGAGTATCTGCAGCAAAAATACCGTGACTTCCTCCTTCATAATACACCATGCTTCCTGGAACCTTGAACCAGAAGAGAGGCAGGATCTGAAGGCAGGCTTGTTGCTTTTCCCTGTGTGTAAAAATAAGGACGACAGAGACTGTCATTCACTGAGAAAATCCCCTGATCTAAGTTCCATGGTTGAAAAGCTAATCCTCTAAGTGATTTCAGCCAGCTTGCTAGGAAACCAAGTTGCTTGAAATTATTATTTTAATGTCTCACATTCCAGGGCCTAATTGGCAGTGGGTCAGCTTTCCTACTAAGAAGCTGAGCCAACTTATTTGTCCAGAAATTGTCATGTTCTAAAGGAGTGGGGGTTCTTTGCTGTAATAAGCCTAATTCCTCCAAAGCACAGAGAGCTTTCAGATTCATCTCATTTATTTGCACTGTGTTTTTGTGCAGAGGCCTTACCAAGGTTATCCACATTTACCAAGGAGGAGGCTGCCTGGGGAGCTTTGGCTTGGCAGTTCCTAAATATATGCACACTTACCACTAAAGGTTGAAAAAGAAGAAAGAACCACAGAAGGGGAAAGTAAGCAAGCACTTGTAGCTCATCCAAAATTATTTGATTGATGTTTTATTGTTATATAAATATTCCTGTGCTACATGTGTTCTGTGTTAAACGCTTTGAGATAATTATTGCCTGTCCTACTACTAACTGGCATGGGATCTTGATGAGTCATTTAATTTTCTGAACATCCTACCCCACCCTGCCTCAGTTTCCTCAGTGATAAAAATGAAGGATCTGGTGATGTTTAAGCTCAAAATGTATTTGATTCTAAAATCCTGGATTTGGTGGCCATAATAAATAACAGATTTGGGTTGGTATTATTAATGTTATCATCATTATCACTACTTGAATCATTAACTAAACTTTTTTAACAAGCTACTAGCCAGGTTCCATTTACAGCTTTATTCGTTATTCAGTGTCATCAATTCAAAATTTAGCAACCACTATGTTCTAGAGACCTAAAAGAGCCAGGCGTGGTGGTGCATACCTGTAATCCCAGCACTTGGGAGGCTGAGCCAGGAGGATCACCATGAGTTTGAGGCCAGCCTTGGCTACATAGTGAGTTCAAGGAGAGCCTGAACTACATAGCGAGACCCTGTCTCAAAAAAAAGATCTAAGAGAATGTACTTCGTCCAGCCTAAAGTCCAATTTAATAAGTTATATAACAGTTCAGTGTGATAGCTAAAAAATTGCAGTGATGTTAAAGAATAAATTATTAATCTGTTACAATGACCTATTTATATTCATAGTAAAAGCTTACAAACATAAGCACTACATTTATGCATGGGAAATATGGGCGATTTAAAATATGTGTGTCCATTGACCAAATTGGAATTAATTTTCAGAGGTTTAGAGAGGATTTGCTGGAAAATAAGAATAACTCAACTTCTATTTTAGTTGCATTCCTAATATTTTTTAAAGCCCTAATAACATCAATAACATTCCTAGCTCTCACATTTTCCAGATAGAATCTGGAAAATACATGGAAAGTAGTGAAACTTTCTGTGTAAATCTTAGCTGACACACATTGGGATACAGGGGTGATCAAAATGTACTGTCAGTGTTTAAATTTTTAAAAAATTATTACAGTAAAGGCCACATTGCTATTACTCTTCCTCAGAATACCCCCATCCCCTTGCTTTGAACACTTGTCCCATTGCTTTTGCCACTTTCTGAAGCAGTTCTGGAAGTCCTCTTTCGTGAGTGTCTTCATGAGGTGTGATCAAAAACACAGGGCATCTTGCTGCCTGCCAAGTGAGCGCCAGTGAAAAGGCAGGCTCGTGAAAACATTACCGTGTGTCCTCATCCACCGTATTCACTAGATCTGGCACCGTGGGACTTCTGGCTCTTCCCCAAAGACAAAATAACTATGAAAGGTAAACATTTTGAATTGATTCAGGACACTGAGGCAGCCACAACAATACAACTAAAGACACTCATTGATTAGCAATATGACTTTCACTGTAAAACATTATTTTTACTTAAACATTCGCTGTATTTTTCCTATTTCACCACACCTACTGGCCTGAGTGTTCTTTTTAGTGGCATTGTGGTGAATTAAGTCACTAACTTTTTAGCCAATCCTCAGGACCTCCGTTCTTACCTTCTAATTACACCAAGCCTGAAGTCACAAGCAGCCCCCGGGAAGCATTCTACCATCTGTACTATGTCTAAGAAGCTGGAGTTTGTGAATTGTTCAGAGAAGCAGCGCAGTGAGCAGGGGCCGGTCTCCCAGGAGATTCCCGACTGTGATAGGAAGGACTATCTGAATATGACATTGGTAATCACCAGTTTGAATCTGGGTCGCTTCACCCGTGACTGAGAGATCAGACACTGTCACATGGGTAATGACTGGGTGAAAGTACTGTGGGCTGGCAGAGCGTTTCCTAATGACACCTTTACAGTCTTCCACCACACTGTTAGAGGAGCCATCGAGAGCCAGGCATGTGTGCCTCGGGTCTCGAGGCCAGCCTTCTCCAGGAGACAGTTGGCACACTTCTGTGGATGTTCAAGGATGGTTCCAGGTGGTTTCTGTTTTTCTAGCTCTTTACACGGATATGCAGAAACTTTCCTCTTTTCCTGACCACTTATTCACTTCAAAGTGATGGTAGCTGTTTTCCATATCTCTGCTTTCTTTTCTCTTCTTCGAAAAGAGAGCTTATGCTCACAAGTGCACGTTACCCATTTAATATTAAACTTCCAATTTTTATCCAACTGAGGGGTATGGTTTTCCTTTTAACTTGCCTTTCTTGGATGGCTGTGGTGTGCCAGGCATAGTGTTAGACTCTGAGACAGCAGACATGAAGTAAGAGTGATTCAGTCTTTAAAGAGTTCACTGTTTGGGAAGGAGAAATGGTTCTCACTTCCTGGCAGTATAGTGTGGTAAAGGCAGAAATAAACACATGGTGGTGAAACCAAGAGAAAGACGGACGTCATTTGTGCAGTGCGGATTGCTATGGAAAGCTTCAGAGAGAAAGAAAGGTTGAGCTGGGTCTTTAGGACCAATAGGAGTTGGCAAAAATCATTAGATTGGAGAATGAGTCATTCTAGGCAGGAAGCAAAGCATGTAGCAGAGATGGGACAAAATCACTGAAATTCTAAGCCTTTCTCTTTGGCCAAAAAATTAATTCTGCGTTTAGGTTAGGGACTTGTTCCCCCCATTATAAAACCTCAGTTTTGATCAGAAATAAAATAGTAATTTTGACAACTTTCATTTGATCTTGGGTCTTTCTTCTCTGTGATTGGCTTTAAGCCTCTGAATAAGAGCTCTCTGCTTTCTTGTCAAATGCTGCACTGACCTGCCAATCCACCAGGTTCATACAGTGGGGGGTTTTCTTTGTTACGTTGGTACAATAGGAATATTTACTCTTCAGTTTCACTGCCAGGCTTGAATTCTGCCTCAAGTGTTTAGACATTATATAAGGAATGTTATACGTTTATGATACCTGCTGTAGTCCAGGAAGAGCTTTCTGGTAAAGGTAACCCTGGAGAGAAAAGAAGCCTGAACTTCACCAAGTGGTTTCCAGATGTGTTTTATTGTGTTGGTGTCTCTGTTTTGTTTTCATAAAACCTTTTTTAAATCTTAAAAAACCTTACCAAGGAGAAATAGCAGACAGTAGACTTATAGGAGCTAAACTATTTACATCTTGATTATTTCTTGAACTCCTGTTTTTTAAAAAGAACTATGATTCACCTTAAAAATATGTATAACAATATAAAGCACTATACTTTAGAAAGCAGATTGTGTTTGTTTTTAAAAGCAAACTCATGTCTTAGGTTTAAAGGCTCTGTGCTTTAATACGTGGTTCTTCAAAGTAGCAATACTAAAATTGTGATTTAGCGTCATTTAGAATTTCTGCCATCTAGTTGTTCACTCAACAATCAGTATGTTTCCAGACAGTCTGGCATGTGATAAATATTTTGTAGCATATGTGGCTGAACATGCCAGTTTCAAAGAGCTTTACAGGCTGTAATTAATTTTCACAACAACCAGATACATTTTGCTTTATTTATTGATGGACAACCCACAGATAGAGGGGTTCAGAGGTGTTGCCCAGAATCATTTAGCAAAGTGGTTTTCAAACTTTTTTTTTTACACCTTTCTCAAACATGAGACTGACTGGAACCCTAGCATGTAAAGTAGGGCTACTTTTGTTGGGAGATAGAAAGAAGTTCATTATTGGGCTATCATACTTACCTGGAAGAAAAGAACTGCACAAGCTGGCCAGTTAAATTTCAATTTCAGAAGAACGACGAATAATTTGGGGGAGCTAGGGCACTTGCCTACCATGCATGAGGCCCTGTGTTCAATCCCCAGCACCAAAAAAAAATGGTTTTTAGTACACATGTCCGGGATATTGCATGCCCCTAAAAAATTATTGACTGTCTATCTGAAGTCCAAGTTGAACTGAGCATCCTGTGTTTTACCTGACAGTTCTAAGCTTATAGCCTCACCCCACCCTGTCAGCCCCTCATCTCCTTACAGGCAGGTGAGGTTCTTTGTTCCTTAAGACAGGCAGGAGAAAGCTATTACAAATGCTGATAAAATAATGATACGTTTTTCTTCTGTATCCTAAATTGAGAAAATATTATCACTTTCTTGGTTGCATTAGAAAAAATTCATGATTATGCATCCATCACTACCCATGACAATTTTACAGACTTTCTGCTTTTCCTTTGCCTTTCTTTTTTCTTAGGATAAAATCCTTTAGTCTCTCAAGCTTTAAAAGCAGTGTTTGTTAAGTCACCTGCTTATAGATGCCAACAACTCCTATGAGTAAGGAGGGCACCCAGTCTAATCCAAATGGCAGGTTGGCCAAATAGTCTACAAAGAGAAAAATGAATGGAAGTTTGTGAGAGACTAACTCTGACATGGTCAGAAGAGAAGCGTAGATGCTGAGTGTATCTTTTAGTGGACCTGTCTTGATGACAATGCCATATTTTAAAGCATCCTTCAGATATTACTCTCATTTCTCAAGCTGACTACCCCACAGAGTATTTTTGTTTATTTGACCATTAAACTTCTCAATGCAGATACAGTCTGATTAGCAATAAGAAGCCACCAAACTTGTTTAGTGGGGAAATAATATTTTAATGGCCAAAGGACTCCCTGGATTAATGATTAATGTTTTTCTAAATATGTAAGGAACTGAGGACCCTCTCCTAGATTTAGGACAACCCGAGTGCATTAGGTTTGATGCCTGCTAAGTCTGTAAATTTTTACGTCTGTAAAATGTTAGAAGCAGCGTATCTCTTGGTGGTTCCAGTAGGATGGGGATGATTTTAATCTTTGGGCTTTTCTCCCTTTTTCCAAAATTTGTGCTATAAGCTTGTTATTTTTAAAATAAGAAAAACAAATGTTAGAGATGTATTTTAAGCTATTTCCATGTTAAGATGTTCCAAACAGCAAATTATCTTAGGTAACATTTTTTTAAATTTACAAATGTAAAATCTGTCCAAATTGTTTACACTTAAGTTTATCTCTTACTCTTTTCATTTATTCAACAAATAGTGGTTGAAGAAACAATGACAGATATAGTCCTTTATGTCACAGGAAAGAAAACAGCAGGTGGGAGGAGAAAGAGATCCAAGATACAATCCACAGACTCCTTCCTTCGAGACTTGACTCTGCAGGGGAAAGGCTGGGACCGTCCTCACACCACTCCCCTGACGTGAGGTGGGAAGCAGGGAGGCAGGATGATGGCCTTAATCGGCACCAGTGTCTGTCTGACATAGCTGAGACCTCCACCAGGCTGTGTGTCACTCGGGACCTGCAGACCTAGGACACCTGAGTTCCCAGCAGAGGTTCACACTCCAGCACTATAGAAAGCAAGTGCCAAGTCTCGTCTCAGGAGATAGATCTAAAGGCCACTAGGTCCCTGCTTGTTTGCAAACCCAAAGCCTGGCAAGTTCATGTGCTTCTCGGGAGGCCAGCCCCAGGAACTGCATGCAGGCAGTGCTCTGCGTGGCCTGCCAGCATTGGGTACAGCCTGGGCTTGTGTTGGGTGGCTTTAACCTGCTGCTGGCTGTTTTCAAGGAATATGTTCATAATCAACTATATAATATAAGCTACACGGTCATTTCTCTTTTTCCATTAGTCCAAAATATTTACATTTTTTTCACTACAAAATTGACAGATGAGAATACTGGGTAGAAGGAGGGGGAGGAGGAGAAGAAAAAGAAGAAAGAGGAGGAAGAGAAGAGAAAACTAGAAGAAAGAAGAAAGTACAGAAAAAGCTGCACTTTTTTTCTGGTACTGGGAATTGAACCCAGGGACTTAGCACTGAGACACACCCTGAAGCCCTTTTTAATTTTTTTAGTTTTGTTTCTTTCTTTTTCTCTTTTTTTGAGACAGAGTCTTGCTAAATTGCCCAGGCTGAGCTCAAACTTGTGATCCTCCTGCCTCAGATCCCAGAGTCCTGGGATTATAAGCACTATGCCCAGTTTGCTCTGTACTTCCCAGGGGCCAAATGAAATGGAATCTGTTGGGCAACGTTAGAGGACTTGTGTGGTAAAGCATAAAACATGAAAGGATTTGTATTTGTTAAGACAATCTTTGGGTTAAAAGCTAAATTCACATAAACTTGCATTTTAGATCAAACTGAGTTACTGTTGACAGTACTGCATAAATGCTTGTGAAAATAATATATAAAGTAATTGCCTTAAAATAAAGCAAAATATTTACTTATTTTCAAGATATATATTAGAACTATGATTTTCAAGAACTTAGTGAATCTGGAACTTTCTATTTGTTAAGATGCATATTTGGATTGGGAAAGCCACCAAAAAAAACCATAAAAGAACTTTCTCAAAGGATTTATCTTACTTATGAATAAACTAGGTATTTTCTAGAATGAGAATTATGAGTGCTATTCAGAACTGCCTAATCATACTTCTGTGAGCTGTGGAAATCACATGAACGTCTTGATCCACTGAGCTGGCACATGGAATTTTATCTCCAACAAGGACTGCTTCCTCATAGTTTAGGACTCCCGTGAATTTTATCACAAAATCATGTCATACCCCATTTGGAAGGCAGGCACTTAAGCATGCATTATGACAGTTGTTCTAACAGTGCAAAGTAAAAGTCATTTATGACTCAGGGAAGGGCACTGTGTCTAATTCAAACATACGTGGTGATTGAGGTGGGTGGACATTACCACCCGGGTGTGCTGGCCCCCGCTCCATTTCAGATTGGCTAATGAGCTTGTCATAGTCACGCCTCCTCTGGCCGTGCCTCCCTTGAAGGTTTACTTGTTCATAAACATAGTGCCACTGAACACTCTGCTGGGACACTGATACCATATCGATCCCCAGAGGAGCACCTGGGGTCACTTAGTGACTGTCTGGTCCGTGGCAGGTGTGCTCTGCAGAGTCTGTGTTGATGACAATCTTTCAGCTGTGCCAGCCCAAGCTGAACTTTCAGCTACCCCACTGCTCACCTTAAACATGAAGCTCAGAGGGCTGATACATTCCTATTATCGATCTGTCTGTTCCAGGGATTATGTCACCACCAAAGGGGTTAATTTATCTTGTTTGGAGGGTCATGTTTAATTACATAGGTCAGTAAAGGCTGATGAATGCTTTTCACTTTTTCTGTGCCTTCCTTTTTCTCTAAGATTGATGAACAGTCATCAATTCCTTAATAGCACATCTGGTTCCATAAGAATGACATAACGACCCATTATCTAAGACCTGAGTTAATGAATCCAGGCAGTTACATATGGAATATTCCTGAACTGAGTGCTCACAGAAATCTTCCACATCTAACTTGAACAAAGAGGGCACTAGATGGCAGTCTTCAACAAATTTGAGAGGATCTTTCCTCTTAAATGCAGTACCTAAAAGCAGTCAGTTCTGTTCCGTGTGAATTTGGGCTTGAAGTTCACTTCATAAACACTGCGAATCTGAGAGCATTAGGAAGTTTAATGTCATGTTATGGAATTTTGTGTTTGAAATTAAAAATGATTCCTTATTCCATATATCAGGCTCATTGCTGAACTGCTTTAGTTACTGAGTTATTTTAAGGCATATTTTAATTTTGCTATTTAAAAGGCTGTCAGGGAGGGGGTTTTTTAGACCTTAAAAACAGAAAAATTATGGTATGTCCATAAACTAGAAAATAATGCAACTCTTTAAAAATACAGTATAGCCAGTGCAGTAGCACATACCTGTAATCCCAGCTACTTGGGAGACTTGAGGCAGGAGTATTGCAAATTTGAGGTCAGTCTGGGCAACTTAGGTAAGCTTTGTCTCAAAATAAAAATTTAGAAAGGGCTGAGTACGTGACTCAACTCTTGACTAGCATGCTCAAAGCCCTGGATTCAATCCACAGTACTGCAAAAACTAGAATGAAGAGATAGGATATATTTAAGTGGGAGGGAAAAATTATAAAATAATGCATAGAGTGATCATTGTTTTGGGGAGAATACTATGTACTCACCTGTGTTTGTATGTCTGTGTTGGTCTCCCGCAGATGGGATTATTTTCTTTGTGATTATTACTTTTCTATCAAAAAGTGTATTTCTTTTGTATTACAGTATTTCTTAAATGCACATGATATCATGAAATTTCTTTACTGATCTAAGATGAGCCTCTTGAAAATTTACTACCATTGTATTTTTTTCCATCTGGTATGTTTGCCACTTACCTTGTGTGCTTTCTCACATTGACAGTATTTCCAGGGTGAGAATTCATATAATGCATAAAGTGTGTCCTGTTTTTCAGAGATTAATGAAAATGATGCTACACTGTTAATAAGTTCTGTGCAGATCTCAAGGACCATTTGTATGTTTATTTCCTTTGGTTTCCTCTCCCAGTGGGTACTTACTGGACCAGATTCCATTTTTAATGAGCATTTATTAAGCACCAAAGATGTGCAAATCACACATTATCAGAAAATATAAATATTGGGTTATGAATCAGAAAATGAATGTCTGTAAGGGTCATACTGTACTTACTGTCCCTCATCTGCATCTGTGTTTAAAGAGGAATGCGTGCTTCACCTCATAATAATTATTCCTATGTTTCTTACTTTTTGGCCTGGATACTGATATCATTTGGAAATTAGTGTGCTTGTACTATAGGTTGAGAAAAATGTGAGTTGAAAGAAAACTGAAATGTTAGAAAAATTAATACAAATACACCAAAAGTTTACTTCTAGTTCTATTTGGGAAATATCCCAGAAGCAGTCTGACAGGACTGAAAATTTCTATACCAAACTGTGCCCTACTAGCTTTTGTGAAGAAGGTTCGAAAGGCTCAGTGTCGTTCAGAATTCAGTGTAGACTTTTGAGTCATGAGGCTGAGGATGTAGCTCAGTGGTACCGGGCTTGCCTCGCACACACAGACCCTGGGTTGGATCCCCAGCACTGAAAAAAAGAAAGAAAACAGGATGGAAGAGAAAATTGTATCCTGCCCTTAATAGCCTTCCTGGCACAGAATATGTGTTCAGTAGATATTTGCTCAATAATCAGTTGTTTCCTCTTCGGAGCATTAATAACACAAGAGCATTTGAATTGACAATCTACTTGAAAAAGCTTTAGAGAAGTGTGTAAGGGCTAAATCTGCTGGACATTTTCTTAGGTACATTGATCCCCAGCCAGGCTAGTGTGGTCACATGGTGAATAATTAAATAGTAATAATTACGCTGAGCATGGTGGTGCATGCCTGTAATCCCAGCACTCTGGAGGCTGAGGCAGGAGAATCACAGTGAGTTCAAGGCCAGCCTGGACTACGCAGTGAGATCATCTCAAAAAAAGCAAAAAAAGTAATAATTATCTCTTATGCTCTCATATACAGAAACTAGAACAATAAGAGGTTAACCCTTTGACAAGAATGGCATGTAGCCAGGCACTGTCGCGATTGCTTGAGTCTGGGAGTTTGAGGCCAGCCTTGACCAGTAGAGGCAACTTTGCCTTTTAAAAATGTCATACAAATTCATCCATTTCAGTTACCCTCATACCTCTAACACTGAGCACATACTTCATGTTTTATCTTCTTGAACTTGGAGGTCCTTTGAGTTTCTGTTTTAGAACCAAGCATATAATAGTGATTCAAAAGAAATTTTTTTTTTGGTACTGGGGATCAAACTTGGGTCCTTGCGCTTGCATAGCAGGCAGCGAAACCACTGAGCTAAATCCCTGGCCCGATTCAAAATTTTTTATTTGACAAATAAGTAAAGACTTCTCGAATTTGGGATGTCAGGGCCTGGCGACCAGATCAACGCCAGGGAGAGTCACCATGAAAGTCTGTGTTTTTATCTCTGACAACTGGTGCAAAATACCACAGAATTTTTGATTGAGAGAGAGAGAGAGGAGAGAGAAATCAGGTTTGTTATCAGGATTAAACAAGGATGTGTATAAAAATATTCAACTGGAGGGCCGGGGATTTAGCTCAGTGGTTCTGGCGCCTGCCGCGCAAGCGCAAGGACCCGAGTTCGATCCCCGGTACCAAAAACAAAAAAACAAACAAAAATATTCAACTGGAAAGCTTCAATTAAATATAATAATTTCTTTTCGATCCCCGGTACAAATATATATATATATATAATTTCTCTTTCTCCCTCCCTCCCTCTTTCTCATGTGTGTGCACATGCGTGGGTGTGGGTGTATGTGTGTGTGATATGGGGGATTGCATCCAGGGCCTTTGTACTGAGCTACTTCCCCCAGCCCCTTTTTTATTTTGAAACAGGGTCTCACTAAGTCACTGAGTTGCCCAGGCTGGGCTCAAACTTCTGATCCTCCTGCCTCAGCCTCCCAGAGTGCTGGAATTACAGGTGTGTGCCACCATGCCAGGCTCAGTTGTCTCGTGTTATAAATGAAGAAGTAGGTTCCACATGGTTGAGAGAATCACTCTGGGTCACAGTGTTACTAAAGATTAATTCTAGAATACAATCCAGATCTTCCTTAGTTTTTAATGTATTTAATTTTACTTTTAATTTGGAATAAAATTGTACATACTTATGAAGTATAATGTGATGTTTCTGTATGTGTATAGATTATTCAAAGCAGGATAAGTATATCCATGTGCTCAAACATTTGTCAAGTCTCTGTGGTAGAAACATTTTTTTGTTTGTGTTTTTTAAGGTGTTTTGGGAAGTGGTTTGAGAGAGGGTCTCACTGTGTAGCCCAGGCTGGCCTTGAATTACTTGTAGCCAGGGCTGGCCTTGAACTCATGGAAATCCTCCTGCTCACCCTGCTCAGTGCTAGGATTATGGGCATGCAGCACCAAACCCAGCTTGTGATAGAAACATTTAAAATCCTCTCTTCTACCTCTCCTGAAATACAGCACTTTATTAGCCATAGTCATTCTAATTCACAACAGTACATCAGAACTTATTTCTCCTGTCTAAAGTTGTACCTGTTGACCAGTCTTTCTGTCCCTCCCTCCTGAACCCAGGTCTGCGTTTGTAAGTCCAGGACTGCTCTTCCCTCTTTGCTGGAGATCAGCATTTACAGTATCAGGGATCACACCGGCCACCTCTCCTGGCTGCTGTTCGCCATCATCCATCCTTGGGTCCTTCTAGGAATAGCTTCAGAAACCACCTAGTTGTCCACACTGGAGGCCTAGCTGTCACCTCATTCAACCAAGAGCTCCACCCCATGTCCTCAGGCACGTCTGGAAATAGCCATCCCCTTCTTTCATTCCTCCCCAGTCAGTCTTTCCCGCCCCTCCCCTTCTGCTGGGTACTGGGGATTGAACCCAGGGCCTCCTACTGAGCTACATCCCCAGTCAGCCTAACCAGGCCCCTTTTTACTCTGAGACAGGGTCTCACTGCGTGTAGCCCAGGCTAGACTCCATCTTGTGACACTCCTGCCTCAACTCGCCAAGCAGCTAGCCTTACAGATGTGCACCACCACGCTTGGCCCCTTCTTTCCGCTCTTTCATCCTGGTCCACATGCATCTAGGCTTCTGGCCTCCAGTCTGGCCTCCTGCATAGTGGGGAGTGATCTGTCTGGGAAGGGAAGCCCGGTATGACCACCCTTCCTCCCCACCTGCTTCCTCCAAAGCCTGTCCAGCCCAGCGCGGTGTCCTCCCGTCTTACCTTTGCCTTTAGCCTCTCACAGATGGTGGCCCATGCTTGTCTCACATAGTTCTCTCTGCAGGGCACAGCCCCGTTGGGGGTGGCCGGGAGCTTTGGCTGCTGGGCAGTGAGCTGTGGAAAAAGGCTCCCCTGTTGTTTACCTGTCCCTGTTCCCCTGCCACCCCCCAGGATCTGACCATGTATTTCTCAGTGCCAGTTTATCGTGTCTGTGCTACTTTTGAACAAATGCCATTTGGGAATGGAGTGGGGCATGGAGGTGACACAGTGGCTCCTACTTCCCTTCTCCATTCTCCTTTCCCCAGACACTCGTCCAACCCTAGAGGGGGAAGCACTTCATGCAGTCTCCAGGTTCCTCCTGTGACCCCAGAGCTGTCCTAGCTGTCAGCCACCCTCTCCTCCTTCTCTCTCACTGGAGCCTGGGCTCTTCCTCTCCTTGCACCCAATCTGGGGTCCCCAAAATGAGATGTGCCCTAGTGGAGATAGCCCTGCGGCCGCCACAGGCAACTCTGCTTTCTGAGGATGGAGGAACCCTCTTAAGATATTAGTCTTGACCTTTCTATTTGACTACATTGACTTAGGTATTTATGAGCCTGTTTTTAGACACATGGCTGTTAACTTTAGGATTCTTTGTTTACTTTCAGTCTGCTAGTGCTGAAGTAGTCTTGTCCCACATATTTAATTGAATGCAAATTAAATGCAGGTTAATTCCTTTTGCAATGATTGAATTATTTTTCTTTATTACCAGTTCAATTGAGCTCTACATCTGGAGACATAGTAGTACACATTTCCTTTTGCTTTTGTTTACATTCCACCAGGACTTTGGAATCCAAATAATTCTGAGACCAAAACACAACAAACACATAAGTCTTTCTACAGCTAAATCGTCCAAAAATACTACTTTTGGACAATTTAGTGAAGTTTGGGAAATGTTGGTATACCTGGATTTTGAAATTAGACTCCAGGAAAGATTTCGGTAGTGCTTTGAGAAAGACACCTTCCATAGTGCTAGAAGGGCCACATAATGAGCTGCATGTTCTTGGTAATATTTCACTTTAGAAATGGCTCCTCCATATTTAGGGTGAGCATACATCCTGGTTTGTGCCCATTTGTACTCTTAAAACTGTCCTGATTTGCATAGTAAGTTATACATTCTTCCTATCTGTATTTTATTTAAATATCAAACAATTGATCAAGATTTCTCTTTGTCCTAATTAAGTCTTGCAGATGAGTGCAAAAAATTATTGGGTTTAAAAAAAACCCTCTAGTAGCCAGGGATTTAGCTCAGTGGTTCCGGTTCCTGCCTCATAAGTGCAAGGTGCCAAGTTCGATCCCCAGTACCAAAAAAAAGAAAACCTCTAGTATTTATGTTGTTTTAGAAAAAAGAAGTCAATACTCTTCCTCTTCCTGTTGGACTTTGCCTGCCACAGCAGGTGTTTATCTGCAGCAGTAAGTCGGCTGTGTTTTCCGGAATACGAAGTCATCTTGGTCACAGTCGAGGTGTTCTTAGTAAATCTGCTGAAATGTGCGTGCAAATCCATTTTCACGACAAGCTGCTGTTTCTGGGCCGTGATCTCCCTCAAACTGTCCAGGCGGGGATTCTCCCAACTTACCTAGTTTCTTTTTCTCTTTCCTCCTATGATTTATGATATTGAAGCCACTCTTCATAGGAGGAGCATGTCCATATTTCTTCTCCTTGGAAAGTGCTATTCAGAGCGCCTGCTTTTAGATCTTTTCCCCAGTTTTAGCTCTTCCTTTGTATTAATTAAATCCTCGCATCTCTGCTTTTGCTTACAGTCATTGTTCTAATATGTTTTATTTTTCAGATATCTTCCAGAGATGTTTTATTTCAGAATTCACTGTAGTTCATAGTTTAGCAGCTGGCTTCAAGTACATTTGAAATTTTTTTTTAACTTCCTTTAGTTCTAAAAAGTAGACAATGTATTTTCAGTCTGCCTTTTTAAAAGTGTTATTACTAATTTTTACATCCTCCAGTTGAATTTCACATTTTTTACATAATCGCTAGTGATTTTCCCTCCCCATCTGAATCATATACTTTAATGTTTTGTAATACTTTGGCCTTTTGATTGACTTAAAAATAGGGTGATACTTTACATTTTCACCTGTTTTCCTTGGAGAAACCATCAAATGGTAGCTCAGTGACTATGACATATTCCCAGTATGGTTTTAAATTAGCAAATACCTACTGTTAACTGATCCTGTGACCATTCTAGGACATGACTTTTCACCCATAGTCTACACAGTTATTCTAGGGGCGGGGGATTTAGCTCAGTCGTTCCGCCACCTGCCTCACAAGCGCAAGGTCCTGAGTTCAATCCCTGGTACAAAAAAGAAAGAAGTCTGTCTACATAATTATTCCAGAGCTATTGAATATAAACATTGGGTTATGGTTGTTAAAAACAAGCATGTAAAATGAAAAATAAGATAAATTTCATTTTACACTCTCATAAAGTTTCCAGTGAGGATTTGCACCGTGCCTGTTAGCCTAGTAAAACTATTTGGGACTTTTCTAAAACTATGATTTTAAAATTTAAATCAAATTACTTCATTAATTCTTAAATGGATAGAATTAACATTCTACAGAAAATGATACATTTAGGACATATTCACGGAAGATAAATGACCTCAGGAAGCTATTCCAAGACTGCTACAAAATTCATCACTTGAGTGGAGTAGAAAAAAAACAGCATTCAGGAAAAAAACTTAGGTTCAGTAATGGAAAAGTTTGGTAGAAGAGCAAAGGTCAGTGAAATGACTGGATGTGGTTGGAAAGGTCTTTTCTGAAAAGCATGCTTTTGCCTACTGGTGACTGTTCTACTGTGTCTTTAAAATGGCTGTTTCCCTCACAACACACACACAACAAGAAGAAAGCAGAATAAAGGTTAGGACTGAATCTGTAGTTCCATTCTGGGCTCCTAATCCACCATCCTGCGGCAGCAGATGACAGTTTATTATTAGTGGTAGGCATTTGAAGGATGTTGGTTTGATAAAGTATATAACCCTAAGCCACTTCCCCCAACGTCATCGGTCTAATATCTTCAAAAAGTTCCCAAGGCTTATGGCATTCTAATCTTGTCTGGCACTGTGACAAATGCCTCAGGGAAGTGGGAAGGATATAACCTGTCTTTAGAGATTTATGGTGTCTCAGGCATCACAAATCCTATGAGACATTTTTGTTCTTTTTGAGGACAAAACTCTATTAATATTTTTAGATAACTAGCCAAAGTTAGCAATATTGCTTGTAGTTATCAGAGCTCCCAATATTGCATATGTTTTTTTGCATGAAGATGAAGCTTTTGACCTGCCAAGATTAAGGGGTTTTTTTTTCCTCTCCAGAATCAGATAAACATCGATCCTTGCCTAACTTTGCTTACAAATGAGTCACTGTGGCCTTTCATCATATGATCGTCCAGAGTTGGAGACCCTGGCTGCAGCAGTGGCAAAGCACAAAATGACTACCTGCCTAGTCCAGAATAAAATATAGAAATAGTAAATGGTAGCCTTTAATGGAAAATTGGGTTATATTTTTTCCTCTCCTCTCCTTCCCTCTCCTTTTTCCTCTGTTTCTGCACAAGCCAACCTAGTCTCAAATAGTCCCAAACAAGAGAAATAGTGTTATAAATGAATACAGATTTCAAAGACAACAAATACCTAAAAGATTTCCCATTTATGTGTGGTATCTAAAAATTTAATTCCCCACATTAAGTTTGAAGAGTTGGTTCCTGTTTATTTCCT
Source organism: Heterocephalus glaber (assembly GCF_053883595.1). NCBI lineage: Eukaryota > Metazoa > Chordata > Mammalia > Rodentia > Bathyergidae > Heterocephalus > Heterocephalus glaber. The sequence goes on along the minus strand of NW_028258444.1, from coordinate 11,521,298 downwards.
ATTGTATTAAAGACTATTGGTTAACATATTAATTTTTTTAAAATTTTACTAGTATATGTTTGTAATACAAGTAATTACATTTATCTATATCTCACATCTTGATCAATCTGCCCCCCTTTAGCACATTAATTTTGTGAAATAATATTTAGGGAACAGGGATAGACCTTTTTGTTTGCCTGTGATTTGTGTATTGCATAAAACCCTTCAGCACAGGCTCCAGACTTCACACCTGAATCCTAAGGTCCCCTACTGTGGGTACTTGATAAAGATGTGTTTTGTCACCAAGCATGGTGGCACACATCTGTAATCACAGCACTTGGGAGGCTGAGGCAGAAGGATCACAGCGTGTTTGAGGCCAGCCTGAGCTACGTAGCGAGACTTTGTTTCCCCCCAAAAAATGTGTTTTGTCAATCAAATCAGGTAGAATCAATACCAGAGCCATAGAGTAGGTGAGTTGCCTGTATTTACTGAAAAGAGAAGCGAGGACCTTTCCCTTAGCTGGGAAGTCCTGAGTGGTTTTGGAGGGGGTGTGTTAATAAGGAAGGTACCATTAAACATCTTTACAGCTCACTGGGTCTTCTGAATTCAAGATCCCCGACAGAGCAAATGGATTATGTCAGTTAATGTTATTTTCCAAAAGACACTAGGAAACAATTTGAAAAGAGATAAGATGGCAGTGACAAAGAAGAAAAATGATTTCTTTATGGGAATTTTGATGCACGTCTAGTATTTCACAGAGCCCTGATCTCTTTTTTTCGGAAATAGAAATGTTCCATTTTTAGACTCTTTAGTACTCCCAACTTCTTCATTTTCTACAGAAATTTATGCTCTGCACTGCAGCCTGGAAGCTAAGACTTCTTGCAAATGAAAAATGACGCTATCAATCATGCCGTTTGGTACACCTGGTTACATGTCAGGTTTTGTTTTTTTTTTAATTTACCGCCTATATCCTAGCTATTTGACTGACTAAGGAAAATTAACTCAATCTACTTGACCTTTCAACAGTTTCTTCGTTTCTCAGTATAGTGCCCCTTGACTGACATTTATACTTTTATTAACCAAATATTTCAAGGGTGGGGAATGTAGCCTGGGTACTTGGCTAGCGCTTGCCTAGCACGTTCGAGGCCCGGTGTTCAGTTCCCCGTATTACCAAAAAAAACAACAAAAAAAAACCCCACCATATATTTCAGCACTAACTCCTTTACAAGAAAATAAAGTCCTTTAGAAGAAAATAAGATCATAAAAGCCAAGAAAGAACACTTTATTACTTGCTGCAAGAAGACTTTGAAACAGTGTTGCTTTGTAGCTGCATAACCCAAGGCAGCGGGTAGCCTCCGGCCGGCAGCCCTGGTCAGCGCCCGCTGCTGTGCTCGGCTGGCATTGCTGGCCCAGGCGGAGGGCCGGGACCCAGGCAAGCACCGTCCTGTTGGAGCCCTCCGCCTCCACCGCATTTTCCACAACAGCGTAGGAATTCTCCTAAGGCAGTTTCACATCTGGAATTTTAAAGAAAGTGTGTCCTTCAATAAAATGGTAGTAAATCTTTGGAAACATTGTGCCTTTTTGGGTTTGTTTTAATTAACTTGGCATTTCTCTGCTACACCATTAATAAATTATTGGTTGTTCCCTCCCTTTTTCTCCCTTAATAGCAATACTGGACAAAGAGAATAATTATGAAATGCTTCTTGTGTATTACTTTCAAATTAAAGGGTATCCTTTACATTTCTCACAAAAGAATGCAACGATCTAAGAGATAATTATTACATTTTATTTATGCCAATTAGAATATTTTTATTTTGAAGCTGTATTGGCAAGGCTAAACATTACTGAAACACATTGCTAATAGATGTGTGCCTTGTGTTTATCCCATCTTTAGAGACATGATCTTGGAAGCCTGATTTGGAGACTGTCATTACTCCAACATGCCAATTACTAAGCCTGTGCAGTGTCTCTTGAAAAGCCAAGTTGAATGACTCCAGCCTGCTATTAGAATTGTCTAATCATATTCTAAAAGTGACAGTTTCTTATTCTAAAATGTCAAAGCTGTTCACTTTTTGATTGAAAAAGCTTGTGATGTCTTGGAATGAATAGCGTAGTGTGTATTTAAGGAGCTTTTATATAGGTAAAGAAAAACTTTGCATGGTGTCATGGAGCGTCATGAAACCTAAATTTTTGACTTGACTTTTATATAAAAACAGGGTGACTACCACAGAAACCTTGGAATTTGTAACAACTCAAGGGTTCCCTGAATTGTGCATGGCAGAAAATAAGGAGAGAGTCAATTCTTCTGACTCCAAACTTTGGGTGTTTTTTTTTCTTTTTTGTTTTTGTTTTGAGCCAGAGTCTCACTTTGTAGCTCAGGCTAACTTCATCTCGAATTCATAATCTTCTTGCCTCAACCTCTTGAGTGCTGGGATTACAGGTGTGCAGCGCTGTGCCAACAACTTTTAAGTGGACATATTTAAACACAGAGCATTTGCAAAAAGGAAGGAGAATGCTGTGTGACTGGAGAATATAAAATCTGGAGTTCTGTTTGCTGTTTGGATGATTGATTCCCCCACCTTTAAGGGAAACATATATTGAGGAGACAGGCTGTGAACTAGAGATTATCTGCTGCGCTAGTACATGGGAGAGGCCTGAAATGCTTGAGTTTGCAAGTTATTTAGAATTTGAAAGGCGTTGTCCCGAAGATGTGGCCAGTTACAGTCAGCTTGCTTCCTGCCTTTGGCCTTTGTTCATCCATTTGACAAACTTGTGTCTTACTTCACTGTTCCCAGCAAGTCCACAAGAGGCCAACAGTAATCTGAACATGTCAAACATGTCGAATAAGCGGACTTTATTTTCAAACAATGCAACATTATCTCAAATCCTCCCAAGGCTTAACACCCAAGTAGCACCTAGCAGTCTGGTAGAACTGAATGGCTCTTGTTCTGTGACCTGCATTCAACCTTAAAGTTCCTGGGGGCAACACAGTGCCCCAGCCTCACCTGGTTGTCTTGCATACCCTTAGTGCCCAGAAATATCTGTTGAACAAAGGATAGACATTTGTGAATAGTTTATTAATTCCAAATTCCTCTATCATTCATTTTAGTCCTTCTTCAAAGGCCCAGTATACACACATTGGGAAAATTAAGAAGTGGGGATGGACTTTGTGTTAATCATCTTTTTGTTGCTAGGATAAAATACCTACCATACACAACTTAAAGGAAAAAGGATTATTTTGGCTCACAGTTTTAGAGGTTTCAGTCCATGGTGGGCTGGCTCCAAGGCAGAAACAGCATGGCAGAGGATAGGGCGTGGCAGAGGAAAGCTGCTCACCTCGTGGCAGCTGGGAAACACAGAAAGAGCCAGGGGGAAGAACGGGGCCTGGAACAGGATACACCCTTCAAGGTGCAGCCCCAGGAAGCAGCTTCCTCCAACTGGGGCTCCATTGAAGAGCCTGCTCAGTATGAACCCATCAGTAGATCGATGCATTGATGAGTTTAGTTCCATCATATTCTATTCACCTTCCAAAAGCCCCACCCCTGAACACATGAGCCTTTTGGGAGACATTTTGATCCAAACCATAATAATCTGTACAAACTTCTTCTAGACTAATTATAGAATTCATTTATTAAGTCACTTGATAAAAATGTTTGGAGGCCCAGCTTTACATTGGATCCTTTTTGAATAAGGTTCAAGACCAAGTTTGACCAGGTAGCCTGTGTTTGAATCATGACTGTGACACTAGACACTTCCCAACTCAGTGATGCCAGACAGGTCATGAAGCCTCTTCTGTAAAGTGACAATCATAATAGCGCCCCACATAGGGGAGCTGTGAGGGTTAAATGAGATGCTGTGTGTGAAAGGCTTGGCATTAGTTATTGCTGTGGTCCCTTTGGGGGTGATGCTACTAGAAAGAGAAAAGACAAGCCTGTCTAGTGAGGAAACAGGGAGAGGGAGGAGCTAGGTCCCTCCCCCTTGATGATACTTGGATCTTGTCATGCTGAAATCTTCATCTTGCCTCAAGAATTTAAGGCTTCCTCTGAACCCAGGAAAGCCACTGTAACCTTTTAAGCTGGAGCAGGCTTGTGATGAGATCTGTTGCTTTTTACTTCTGCCAAGGCTAGAAAACCTCATTCAGTGAATTCAACTAGCAGTTGCTTAAGGTGACATTGTAAGTGGCCACTTGAACATAATCAATAGGGCTTTATGCCAGAATCACAGAAAAGAATATGGATTGTATTCAGCCCCCAAGCAGGGTAGTAAATGTTTGCTTACCTTCAAAGTGAAATTAAGAGATTAGTAATATTACAGACCTAACCCCAGGCTATTTGCAAAGAAAATCAAATTTGGTGATTAAATAGTGAAAGGTGTAATTCTTTTTACTCTGTGGGCCATTAGAATAATGGAAGGTTTATACAGGGACTGGGGTTAGGAGTGAGGTTATTGCTAATGCTGAACAACCAATAGCATGTACAGAATATGCTGTACTACAGAAATAGTGGCCATTCCAGAAGGAATCTGGAAGGATGGCTTTTAAAAGTGTTTGTTAACATTGCCTGTATTTCTTACTGTTAAAATATTTAGAATGTATTAGAGCTTACAAATAGCCATTTGTTATACTTCACATTTTTGTGTTAAGCCATGAAATGCCATCATGAAAACATTTTCAGTCCTGAGCTCTTGTGTCTTTTGCAATTTGACAGAACATCAGACTACAGAGCTTTGTGTTGCCTTGTACCGGAAAATTAATTATGTGCATGTACCACTCAAGTATGTTGTGAAAAGTGTTAAATTTTAAAGGTGAGGAGTAAGAAAAGCAATGAAAAGAAACATTGCTAAGCTGATTTTATACTCCCACATTAAGATGATTGTTTTTCACATATATGAACACAGTAATGCTATTTAATAATAAAACAGTGTTGTTGGACTCAGTCTATTTCATTTTCCTTTATATTCTAATAGAATCTACATATTCTAAAAGAGTTTGAAGATTTTTGTTTTGAGCTTTCCACCTGCAAATGCACTTTTAAACAGGTTATCTCACCTAAGTGAGCACTGCATTATCCACTTTGAGGTCCATTTTGTTTTATTCAAACTCAAAGTTTCTGATTTTAGTATATGTGCTGCCGAAGTTGCCACAGTATTGCTGGATGTTTAGGGAAAAGGATGGTGAAGGGAGCCTGAGCCCCATGTTAGGGGAAAGCGCTGTGTATCATAACCGCCACCCTGAATAGAGCTTGACTCTGTTGGCTTTAACAAATTCACTCCCTTTATTTGCTTGGGTTTAGCTGAATGTCTTTTTTAAACTTGAAACTTCTCCTTTTCTAATACCAATTTGATTCACTTCAAGTGATTTTTCTGCTTCCATGTAGGTTTCCAGTTTCTCCTTTTAATAACCTGTGAACTGTTAACCAAAGAGTAAAAACTACAAGGACTACCCGAGTCCTGTTCCAGTCTCCTTTTAAAAAGATAATTAGGGAAACTTCCATAGTTTTCTTGGAAATAGTCTTTCTACTATTTTGGTCATTTTTATAGGCCTTTTCTTAATTCTGAAAGTTTCCACTTTGAAATTATGGTTTCTTTTTCTTTTTTGTTCTTTTTATTCCTGATTCCTTTACAATAACAATAATGGCTGCTACGTCACAAGCACTTAATTACACACAAGGCTTCTTGCATTCTGTCTTTTAATTTTCACAGTACCCTAAATGAATGCAGCTACAAGGCCCTTTGTAATACTTATTTTTCTTTTCTTTTTTTTTAAGATAGGGTCTACACTGTATAGCCAAGCTGGCCTTGAACTTGCCATCTTCGTACCTTGGCCTCCCGAGAAACTGGTGTGCACCACCATGCCTGGCTCAGTACCCACTTATTTAATGCTTTCCACAGCCTGATGAGCACTTTTATTCTCATTTTTCAGAGGAGGAAACTAAGACAGATTTACTGAGTTGCCCCAAGTCACTGGAGTGAATTGGCAGAACCAGGCTTAGAGCTCCATGGTCTGACCCTGGAGGCCGCTTTCTTACCTGGGGTGCAGTGCATGCTCTCATCCCATCACAGTCAGATTTGTTGCTATTTATTATCCATGTCTGAGAGGTGTGGAAGCTGCAGCTCAGGCTAAGTAACAAGCCTGAGTGACCCTGCTGGTGGATGATGGAGCTGGGAGACACTCACATCCCTCAGCCAGGAGCCCATCTGCCTTTTAGCAGCAAGCACATACTTTACTTGAAAACAAATGGTTTTTTCAGAACCTGGGGGTAACATATATATATTCATATCCTAAGAGACTGCTTCCCTGTTTCCGGGGGAAATCGGTTGTGTTTAACTCACATTTAAAATAGGGTTGTTGTACATGGTCCCCATCCCAGTACTCCTTTCTAGTCCTGTTCACAACTGCCCAAGGCCACCTGGTCATGCTGTCCTCCAGACCTTTGTAGAGGAAGAGAGAAATGTCTTCTTCCAGGGGAGGACCCACGTCAGCCATGCCAGAGGACTTCTTGCCTGTCCATACTATGACGTTGGCCATAATGGTAGTAAGAAGAAAAATAACAAACACAAGACTACTAGAAGAGAGAGGGACCAGGGCAAGGGGGAGGGAAGACTAAAAGAGAGGAGTAGGGGTGGTTATGATCAAAGTATGTTATTTGCACACGGGGAAATGCCACAGTGAAACTCATTATTCTGTATAATTGATACATTTTTGTGTTTGGTTTTTGTTTAAGCCAGGGTCTCACTTTGTAGCCCAGGCTGGGCTCAAATTCACCATCCTGCTTCACTCAGCTCCCCAAGGGCTGGGATTACAGGAATATACAACTACCCCCATATTCTGTATAATTAATATACACTAAAAAAGACTTTTAAATTTTTAAAATAACAAATATCGCTTACCTTTGTTGAGCACGTGTGATCCAGGCTCCTGACTAAGCACTTTTCATGCATGTCTTATTTAATTCCCACAACCCTCCATGGAGGATGCTATTATGTTCCCCATTTTATAGAAATAGAAAATAAAGTATAATGACATTCAGTAACTTTCTTGAATGTATGTATGTAGGTAGTGGGTAATTAATGGAGATAGTATCATAATTTACATAATCCATCTTTTTTTTGGTGGTGGTTCTGGGAATCAAATTTGGGGCCTCACATATGGTAGGCAAGTACTCTACCACTGAGCCTTTTTTTGTTTTTTAGACCGTCTTGCTAAATTGCCCAGTAGGCTGGGCTCAACCTTGGAGTCCTATCTCATCCTTCCAGGCTGCTGTGATTATAGGTCTATAGCACCACATCCAGCTTTTTTTTTTTTTTCTAATCTTAAGATAGGTTCTCACTAAATTGTCCAAGCTGGTCTCAAACTTGTAATCCTCCTGCCGCAGCCTCCAGAGTAGCTAGGATCACAAGCGTACACCACCACATCCAGCTCCAGTCCATCTTAAATCCATCCACGTCTTACTATAGGAGGAAGACTGCAATACGTAGCTAATATTTTATCATTGTAAAACTAAAATGCAGTTTTGGTGGTGTTCTTGTTTTTTTGTTTGGTGTTTTTGTTTTTTTGTGAAGGGCTGGAGTAATGTTGATCAGCTGCTTTTTATCAACTGGTTTTAAAAATTCAAAATCCTTCTTGCAGTTGATGAGTAACTGCATGGACTCTGCTTATGAAATTAACTGGGCTCTAGCACTGGGCCCATTCAAAAGCAGACAGTCCACTGGCTTCCTTTCAGAAGGAACCATGTTCAAATAAACGTCTCCTCCCCTGGCCACACACAGAGAGCAGGGAGCAGCCTCAAGTAGTTGCCTCATGCACGTGTTTCTCCTTTCTTTGCTCTCCTCCCACTTTATTTATTTGCCATCATACAGTGATGGCACCCTTATCTTTTACAGGTGGGTCAATATTTAGGGCTGCTCAGAGGGGACATATTGGCTCCCTCTGTTCTGCAGGCTGCTGTGTAACAAAAGCCGCCTGTTTTCCTGGGACCCTCCCCATCTGCCAGCAGAGCCACAGTTAGTGTCACCCAGAGCTTGGGGATGACCAGTTCAAAGGAAGCTTATTTGGAGACTCGCTGCCGTCTTCCTGTTTGCTAGGAAAGGAAAAGAGCTCTACGAGCCATAGGTATTGGACCCAGAAGGCAGATATGTCATTCACAGCAGATGTTTCTTTCCTGGTCTTTATTTTTTCTCATGATGGCCTCAACACTCTGGTGTGATCACAGCTGTCTGTACAATTATAGTTATTTAAACTCCTGTAAGTTTAAAATTGAAGGTTGCATAGGTGCATATTAACAAGAGTGGTGCTGATAAATAAAAAATAAAGGCAGCTGATCAAAACAGCATTTATAAATTAATGCATGCAATTGGCTTTAATTATTAAAAAAATACATATGTCTGGGCTGGGGATTTAGCTCAGTGGTTTCACTGCCTGCTGCGTAAGTGCAAGGACCCGAGTTCGATCCCCGGTACCAAAAAAAATACATATGTCTAGCAGGCTTCCTCAATAAGGCTTTCTTATGCTGACTATGGCACATTTTTCCTCAAATAATTGCAGACCTCAGCTTTATCATTGAACAGATGGTTTCTATTAATTCCCAAAGAAAGTAACTTACTGCAATTACCCAAATACTGAAAACTTGAGGATTTTAGAGTTCAGCCCTACTACCTTGGGCATGAATTTGTGTGCTACCCACCTTCTCAAGGGATGCCAAGGAAAGGACCCTTTTTGACAATTTCAAGACATTTCCCCCCACCTCATACATGGGCTTTGAAAGTAAATTTTCAAAGTTCTCAGAAATAAGTTAGTGCTAAATCTCTGCTGCCTTGCCAATTTTGCTTTTGTGGTGTTTTTTGTTTATTTGTTGTTTGGTAGCTGAAGGGAAAATTGGAAATATTCTAGAAAAATTTGAGTATCAGATGACAAGAGTTCAAAACTGAGTAAATTCCGGTCATATCATGGGCATTATTACATTTAAACAAATACACTTTGTTTCCTTACCCTATTGTAAAACATGTGAGACTGAATATTTTTGTAGATGCAGAGAAAAGATAAACTGATAGAGAATATTCCATCCAAGTTCCCCAAACCTGGCATTAAACAAAAATGTTTGCAGTGGATTTCTTCAAACTTGTTGGTTTTAACCAAATGATACTGTTTCCTCGATTTAAAGTTTAATCATTGGCTTACTTTTCTCATTGCTGAGACAACATACCCAACACCCAAAGTTAAAGGAGGAAAGGTTTATTTAGCAACAGTTTGTAGAAGTTTCAATCCATAATCGGCTGGCTCCAAGGCAGGCTTGATTGCATGGCAGAGGGGCATCACAGAGGAGAAACAGTTCAGGGCAGGAAGAAGGTAGCAAAGCAAGCAAAGGACCTTAGCAGCTTCTTTCTGCCCCTTTTATACACTGTCTAGGCTACCAGGATTAGGGTGGTGCCAGACCACTCAGTGGACTGATTTAGTAATCACACACCCTTGATCCCAGCATCACGCATTCTACATCCAGCCACCTCTGAAGAACCCCACCAATGACTGCATGAAGCTTTGGGAGGACATCTAGACATAAACCATAACAGTCATTATTCGATAAATTTTTGTTTGAGTGGGCTCCTGTGTGGCAGGCTGATAGGAGATGTTTAAGGATTCTGTCCCTGACTTTGAGGTGGTTATAGTTTGTGGGCACAAAACCATCATGATACAGGATAGCACCCAGGGGAGCATCACTGCGCAGGGAAAGGCATCTGGAAAGAGTCAGTGCAGAGATACAACTGAGCTTGGGCTGGCAGGAGTCGTCGGATTCTTAAAATATGCCCACATGGTGGGGGGCCCTTAAGCAGGAGAGGTTCAACAATCTCTGGTAATTAGATGTTGGCAGAACGCAAAGTTCAAGGGAAGAGCATTGGAAGTTCAAGTGAGACTAGTAGGCTGGGGCCAGATAATGATGCCCTTGGATACTGTGCTAAAAGGAGCTCAGATTTTATCTTCTAGGGAATTCTCCTTGGGGCAGCAGTCTGGAGAACTGAGATTAGAGGAGGTGAGACCAGCCTGGAGGTAGTCTATTGCAGAAGTCAGGGAGAAAGGGGAATTCTCTGGACACTTGCACACTTCCAGTTTCAGCACTGTTGAGAGGAGGCATGTGCATTCTACAGGACGGGGAAGTGAGGAGCAGCAGTGTGGGGTGTGTGAGTCCCCAGGTGGAGATGGCCACATGTGGTGGGGCTACAGCATGGGAGAAAGGCATGGTCTGGCATCGCTGTAATTCCTGAACTGAGAACTCTGCATGCGACCCATCAAACTGTGTCAAGATCAACTTTAACAAATATTTAGCCTTTCTCTCCCTGTTATGTTTTTTTCTTACCTTGTATTCACATAGACTCCTTCGGGTGTGGGTTCTGCTGGAGTTTGATGTATGTTTGTACCCTGACCAAATTCCAGCAGCTTGATACCACACATGGCCGGAAAGCGAGGCACGTTGGAAGGCATCCAGGTTGTCAATTGGTATCGCTCCTGGTACACTTACTCTAGCTTCCTGCGGGGAACCTGTAGCTAGAAAGCTGGAAGCCACACAAGTGCTCACCCTTCTTCTTTAAACAAACCACAGCATCCTCAGAGACTTGAGTTTGCATTCCTACTGCTAGTATTTCTAGTGTACATGGGTGCCTTATCCTCCTTCTAGACTGAAATCTTCTCAATGAAGTTTGTGTATTACCCTCTTTGGGCTCACTACTTTGGCTTCTATATTGCTTTATACAGGAAGTAAAGAATAGAATTTTTACAGGAAGTAAAGAATAGAATTTTTTGTGTCATAGTAGGAGAATTTAAGATATAAGATTTTTTGTATATATATATATATATATATATATATATATATATATATAGTCCCTCATCAGTTATAAGTGTATCTCTACCCTTATTAGGTAAATAGTATTGTTAATCTGAGAAACCTACAAGTGGGCTTACCCAGTTTCTAGCTTTTAGTCTGAATTGGTCTAATGACAATCATTGAAATAAAGTTGTGCCACACAGTCTTTAAAAATAACATCAGAGCTGGGGCTGTGACTCGGTGAGCAGTAGAGCACTGATCTAGCATGCATGAGGCCCTGGGTTCAATCCCTGGCACCACAAAATGAATGAATGAATGAATAAAAATTAGACGTATTATGTTCTCTCTTTTGCCAATAGGAAAACTGGGCCTGGGAGAAGATAAGTAACCTATCCAGAAACACAGGTGTGAAGAGGTAAAATTGGCGTGTGGGCCCAACTGGTTCAACTTCAACTCCAAATCCTGGGCTTTTATGCATTGCATTGTGCTACTGGCTCTTGTGCCTCTGTTATTTCACATATTCTGCTGCAGGAACTTTTAAATATGTATTATTAGCCTCATTTTCAGATGAGAAAACTGAAATTCAAAACTTTTAGGTTGCACACCAAGGTTATTAGGTTTTCCCCACACACACTTGCTCTTCCTACTATTTGCATGTGCAGGGAAGATGTACAAGGGGGAGGTTCACTATAGCTGGTCTCACTCCCAAGGGTCTGTCACAGGAGCCAGACTCACAAGGGAAATAATAGTACAGGATTAGAAATTATTCTAACTACAGAAAGTAACTTCACATCTCCTCTAGATAGCTCCTGTATTAGCAAGCAGACGTGAATATTTGGAAGTTGAGCTAATTCAAAACAAAACTGAGTATACTTTTCCAAACTATTAACAAGTAATCAAAATAGCTAATTTGAATTTTTCTTTTCCTGTCTTACAATAGTTGAAATGCAATGAAAATGAAAGGCCCAAAGATAGTAACAATGAAACACAGAAAGGAAACTGTCGGAAAGTTCATAAAACCGCATAATTCAGCCAGTAAAAAAAAATGTTTTTCTGGTACCAAGGATTGAACTCAGGACCTTGTGCTTGTAAGCCAGGCGTGCAGCCACTGAGCTAAATCCCTGCCCCATCAGCCGATAAATTTAAAAGCTTTAGAGCCCGGGATTTAGCTCAGTGGTTTTGTCACCTGCTGTGCAAGTACAAGGACCTGAGTTTCATCCCCGGTACCAAAAAAAAAAAAAAAAAAAAGAGTTTTCTGGCTGTGGAAGTCAGCTTGAGAAATTCTCGAGTACTAAATAGAAGACTCACCACTTTCAAAGGTTCTAAGTGAAGAATAATATTTAATTATTTCATCTGTTGCCTCATATATTCCTGAAAACCAGAGTACAGAGACAAAATCAAGTTAGATGAAAAGTTCCTTCCCTTGTATGAATCTGTTTTCATTTAACATTTTTTTTGGTACTGGGGATCGAACTCGGGACCTTGCACTTGCAAGGCAGGTGGCAAAACCACTGAGCTAAATGCCAAGCCCATGCTTTCATTTAAGTTTTATTTATGTCTAATACTCTCATTTTGTCTCTTTATAACATGATTTCATCTATGTTTGATTACCAGTCCATTTCAAATGTATAGATACTGTAGTTTAATTAATGTTAACCATAAACAGTTTTGAGACAGACATATCAATGAGGTGGGAGCCTATGCAGAATATTCACAGTTTATACTTTTTTTTTTTTTTTTTGACCTAGCATTAGAATTTGAGGTTCTGTATGGCCAAGGCCAGATTCTGAGCCTGTGTAACTCCAGGGCGTCTCATATGCACTCTCAGACATGTTTGTTCATCCATATTTATAATAATTATTTTCTTACATCTCGAATCTTCTTTTCTTTATTGCTGATGAAGAAATTCCTTGGGAGTCAGAAGCAGCGGTGCCATATCTATAGTCCCAGCCACTTGAAGGCCTGAGGCAGGAGGATGGCTTGAGTCCAGAACCTGAAGACCAGCCTGGACAACATAGTGAGACCTTAGAGCAAAACACACATACATGAACAAATAACACAAAAATACCTGAAAGAAAAGAAAGAGAAAAGAGAAGGAAGAAGAGAGAGACAGAGTGAAATTTAACTAACTTGAGGCTGGGTATGCATTTCAGTGGTAGAACAAGGCCCTGTGTTCAATCCCCAATAACCAAAACGGAAAGGGAAGAGGGAGAGAGAGGTGGGGAGTGGAGAAGAGAGGGGAAAATGGAGCGAGGGAAAGAAGGGGAGGAAGGAATTACTTGGAAAAATTCTTTTAGCTGCAGTCATTTTTTTTAACTAGGTCATTCAAATTAGCTTCAAGATAATTCTCCCTTTAAGAATAGTCCAATGTGTTGAGTCTTAATGTTTCTCAAAAAAGTACTAAAACGAGAAACAAATTACCAGCAGCATGCCGGGCAGTGTGGGAGAGGAGCTTCTCCACTCTGCTCTGCCTTGATGACAGGCACTGCCCTGTGCCATGCCCAGCCTTGTGCATCTGTCTGGTGACATCTGGTGACATCTGGTGACATCCAGCGAGGTGTTGCAAAGCCTGCTGCCCTTGTGAGCTCGCTGCTATCCGAATTCAGCATCCTCACCCTTGAAAACAAGGAAGAGGAAAAACAGCTGGTCCTCATCTGTTATAACAGGAAGTCAGAAAGAATGTCTCAAATGTTAAAGTTAAGGAGTGTCTGTATAGTATTTAGAAATATGAGCCTGATGTAGTGGTGCATGCTTGTAATCGCAAGAGGCAAGAGGCAAGAGGATCACTGTGAGTTTGAGGCCAGCCTGGACTGTATAGTGAGTTCAAGGCCAGCCTGGACTGTATAGTGAGACCCTGTCTCAAAAAACCAAAAATAAACAAAAAACAGAAATATGGAAATAAATTTCAGAAGAATCAGCTATACAAGACACAAGTGGTTGCCTCTGGCAGCAGGCAACTACTGTTCTTTTTTATAAGCCTTTAGCACTCACTGTTTTGCTACATTGGTAAAATAAAAATTTTAAAAAGCATAATAATTTTAATGATGCTTAGCGTTGTTCTTAGCATTCTGGGTAGCGAGTGACTTCTGGCCATCTCCTTTCTGGTGGAATTCTATGACAGCACAAAGGATAAAGTGTGGCCCCTTTGCTGGTACGTTTCTGCTAAGGGCCTAAAGTTTGTCCACACTGGGAACAGGAATGGGGGAGACTTGGGCTCACAGGATTCTCAACCCAAAGTCTGAATGTTTCAAGCAGACTTTAATGATAATGAGATTGATGATAGACAACAAACATAACAAAAACCAGCCACCAGATGGAAAGGTTGTTGTGAATAGGACATTGACACAATGCCAGAGAATTATATATAACTATATATATATTGTATATACTGGCAAGGGAAAAGAGCACACTTGTATTTCATAATGGAAAAATCTGGTGCTCACCCACAAAGTCAAGTGATCACTCTTTTTGTTTTCCAGTGCTGCAGGTGGAACCCAGGGCCTTGCACATGTTAGGCAAGTGCTCTACCACTGAGCTACATCCCCAGCCCTTACGAGATTACCCTTAAATTCAATAATAGTAACACAACCTGATTTATTGATTGATATGAAGCAATAGAAACTACACAATGTCAGCAATAAAATCCTCTTTCCAAGAACATTTAACCTAGATCTAAACAACCCTTTACACAGTTCACAAGAAACAGAGGGTGTCTTAGTCCCTTGGGGCTGCTAGAACCAAATCCTTCAGACTCAGTGCTTATAAAAACCAGATTTATTTCTCACTGTTTCTGAGGCGGGGAAGGCTAAGATCAAGGGGCTGGCAGATCCGAAGTCTGACGAGAGCCTACTTTTTGTTTCAGAGATGACAACTCCTCCCTGTGTTCTCAGATGATGGAAGGATCAGGGGCTTTGTCTAAAAAGGCACTAATCCCACTCACGAAGGCCCCACCCTCATGACCTAATCACCTGCCCAGGCCTGCACCTTCCAATGCCATCTCCTCGATGATGAGTTTCAGCAAATGAGCACACACAGTGAGACCATACTAGGCCAGCAGAATATGCTAAAATACAAGATAAACAACTAAACCAGGAGTCTGGCCCCGCTACAGGACAATTGTCCCAACCCTTCAAAAAGTCAGTATCATTGAAAGAAAAATGGAGATGCCACTCTAGACTAAAAAGACAAAAGAGACTGAGCAACCCAATGCAGATGTATGAGTTTGATTGGATCCTGGTAAGGAGGGGGGAAAGCTGCTAAAAAACATTTTAAAGCAAATCAAAATTTTGAATATTTATTAAATATTTGATGGTGTTGTAAAATGCATTAAAGCTGTAGTTTATAGCTACTTTCTTTGACATCATTAAAAAAAAATAAAACTAAAGCTACAAGAGCCACATCTTAATGAGACCTAGCACTGTCACCTCTAAGTCTTCAGTGTCTCTGTTCCCCTAACTCTTCCCACACTTTGCCCATGGGTAGACAGGGCTGTAGCTTCCAGCTCTGCTACCTACTAAGCTGCAGAGACTTCCAGGGCATGCTATCTTTTTTCAGAATTTCATTTTCTTTGTAAGATAAAATAATTACACTAGGCCCATGAGGAATGTGTTCAAGCGAGTTCTCATATGACTTTATACACTGGAAAGGACTGCAGAAATGGGAAGCTGCTTCTTCTTCATCTTTGTTAATCTTTCCTGTCTTCCCTTCCCTTCCCCTTTGCCTTCCCCCTCTCCCTCTTCCTCCATTTCCTCTTTCTTCTTTTTCTAGTACCAGGCATTAAAGCCAAGGCCTTCACGCTGAGCTACATCCACAGCCCTCTATTTTAGTTTTTATTTTGAGAGCATCTTGCCAAGTTAATGAGTTGCCCAGGCTGGGCTCTGGAATTGTGATCATCCTGCCTCAGTCCCCCAGAGTACTGGGGTTACAGGAATGTATCACCATACCTGGCAGAAATAGGAAATTTCAAGCTCTGTTTCTCTTCCTTGGCTCCAAGCGTCCCGAACCTGTGCCTGCAAGAGAGTGTGGGCTCCTGCTATTGGCTTGTACTGGCACAAACTTGGTATTGAACATGGTCAGTTTGGTGTAGGGGATCCTTTCTCAGGGCTTTCTGGCTGAGGATGGGCGCTGGCCAGCTTTTGGGGTTGATACTGGGGTCACCATCCTTTGACTCAGATGGTTCCACCGACTGCCTCGCAAGCGTAAGGAACCGAGCTTGATCCCCGGTACCAAAAAAATCATTCTACAAATTGTATATATAATTGCCAACTTCTCTTTTGTTCTGAGAATTCAAGATCTTACTTCAGCAACCTCGCGGCTAAAACTTTTCTTCTAAGAGAGTGCATCTTATGCCACATTTGTATATCAATATATTTCCTGAACGTGTACTTCAGTGTCTTTGAATCATTTTAATCTCTGGATGAGGCCGTCAGGTGATTTGGTGAGCAGGTGCTATGCTTTGGATCGTCAATGTCCCACAAAGGCTTGATCATCTTGCATTTGGGAGATGGCAGAGCATTTAGGAAGTGGCACCTACAGGAGATCCATGGGCCATCATAGGTGTGCGGAGGAGTGCCCCACTCCCCCCTTGCCCTCTCTTGCTTCCCAGCCCTGGTGTGAGTGTTTTTGCTCCTCGACGTGTTCCCCACCACTGCCAGTGAGAACTTCTCTAGATGCCTAAAAGCAGCGGATGAACAGACCATTGGACTGGAACGTCCAAAACCACGTGCCAATATAAACCTTTCCAAAAGCTAACTAGCACAGTAGATAAAATACTTTGTTTTTGTTTTTTTTGGTACTGGGGATCAAACTGGGGTCCTTGCGCTTGTGCAACAGGCAGCGAAACCACTGAGCTAAATCCCTGGCCCCTGTTTTTTTAACAAACAAAATACCTCTCTTGCTTCTCTCACAAACATATTTTGTGTCTCTTAAGGAAGGTTTATAAATACCAAGAGAAGTAGGGAACTGAGAGAGGGATTGATGGAGGTGAACATTCATGGGCACTAATGACACTAAGGATAAATCTCTTTCAGTTCTAATAAAAATAATTAGCATTCAGTGAAAGCTTACTGTATGCTAAATGTTCAGTGCCATGGGAGCAACATTGCATTCAATGGCTCCATTTGCATTTCCCTCCCAGATGACAAAACCAAGTCTTAACAGAAGAGTTGACTTTCCCAAAGCCGATAGATAGCTTGAGGAGGCTGAGCAGAGAGTTAGTATTCTCTCCAATCTGGAACTGCTGCCATCTCTGCCGGGGTAGTTTCCTCTTCTCCTGGGGAAAAGGCTGCTATTTTAGTTATCTCCCCCCCGCCCCAGTGACGTGGGAGTTTGAGGAATCTTAACACAGACTTTCATTGGCTTAGGTTTGTGTAGCACAAATAAAGCTATCAGTTTAACTCTTGAAACATTTCCATCTTTTAATGTGTCAAACATGATCTTAAAACCAGAGAGGTTCATGATGTCCATGCAGTGTAATCCCTGATTAACCTGCCTAGGTGGAGGGATCTGTTGTAGTGATCATAATCAATTTCCTCCTCAGCCCACCTGGATGCACACTGGAGGAGATACACTGGACCCTTGACTTACGAACTCGTTTGGTTCCTGAGGGCTGGTTATAACTCAGTCAAGACAGCTGAGATCTGGATGTTTATCTGGGTACACACTATAGATAACAAGAGGCAGATGAATCGTCCACTAATCTAATTAACCCAAGTGTTTTGTGTGTCAGGCCGGTCATAACTTGAGGGTCCACTGTACCAAATTTCTCCAAGAGTTTGGCTTGCAAGTCCAGGGCTCTGCTCCACTGCTTCTCTAACTTCCTCTGAAGTCAAAAATCAAAACCAGAACCCCAGCATACTTCACATTTCTTTCAGTCTTCTGGATTAATAAAACTTTTTTTTTCAAGTTGCTTTGTAAGGAATAAATTTAAGAAGGCACAAAAGATTTTTATTTCTTAAATTTAAGGCATAAATATGCAACATTTAAAAATACAAATAAAAGGCTGACCTTTTAAATTTAATAGCAAAGCTCATAATTAATAACTGATTACAAATCATAGCCACTCAGATTTCCAGGAAAATAGAAAATTGTTGATGGAAAACTGTCCTGAGAATTATAGGGGTGCCTGCTGTCCCATTCAGAAAGGTTGCTTTCTATTTTTCAGGCAGGATATAAGGTCTCAGGAATATAAAGACACAACAATTCTGATTGTATTATTTTGGGAACCATTTTAATCCTTTTCTAACTGTAAGATAAAACTTTGATGTTCAATTGATTGTGCCTTCAGGAAACTACTTACCATTTCTTTAGCTATCAAATACTGTGTATATATACATATATTCATATATTTCTTAAATTATTAGTAAATTTTGCAATTTATCTTAAGGCCATTAAATAGAATCAGTATCCCTGTTTCTTCTTGCAGTTAAGATAGTACAGCTGCTGGTATTTGACATTTAGGAAATCTAAGACAATCAATGGTTAGGTTAAAGATCAAATGTCTTTTTAAAACAAAAGGAGAGCCAGACATGATGGCACATGCTTATAATCTCAGCAGGTGGAGGCAGGAGGATCGCTGTGAGTTCGAGGCCAGCCTGGGCTACATAGTGATTTTAAGGCCAGCCTCAATTACGTAGCAAGACCCTGTCTCAAAATATAAAAATTTTAAAAAGAGGAGGAGGAGAGCTGTATGTGTGACACAGCAGCAAGTTGTAGCAGATGTCACCACATAGAATGTACTTCAAGACAGGAAATCTTGCTGTGTATCTCTCTGAACTCTGTAGTCCAAGTTGGGCTATGTGAATAAGGTGTGGTGCTCTATCTTAGGGATCTTAAAAATCTGATTGAGAAGACAGAATAGATGCATTAAACTATTAGGGCACTATGGCTTGCAGTACTCAGTAGGAATTCAGAGAAGGGAGAAAAGGCCCTGAGCTGGAATCTTGATACTCGTTACTGTGTGGGAGCCTCAGATCAGTAGTGGGTCCACTGCTTGGCGCACCTTGGGATCCACATCCCAGCGTACCATGTCAGAATCACCATTTTCACAACATCCCCAAGCAAATACCATGCATACTGAAGATGAGAAAATTCTGAGGTAGAGTAATGCTTTTGACCCAAAGCACTGTCCAGTAGAAATTTTTGCAGTGATGGGGCTTATTTGTCTATTTTCTTTGCTGCTCACTGTGACCACACTACTTTATGTGGCTGTTAAGCCCTTGATATGTAGCTAGTGCAGCTGGAGAACTGAATTTTTAATTTGAACTCTAAATTTAAGTAGTCACAGGGGGCTGGTGGCTACCATCGGGGGACAGTGCAAGAGGAGCACTGGACAAAGACTCAAAAGAGATTTAATACTTCCTCCAAAATGGATCCTCTCTAGACGGCCTTGCAGTCATGTATTTAACTTCCTTTTGCCTCAGTTTTGTCATCTGTGGGTGATGAAATGAATTAGACTATTTCATGTTTTGTTTCAGTATCACTGTTACAGGATTGCTGTTAAAAGAACGCTTCCAGAGCACATGGCTCTTGCAGTGTATGTGTCATGTTTAAGAGCACAGTGTGTCTGAAAGTCCAGCTTTTTTATCCCTTCTCACCTTGATTTTGCCCTTACGCACATCTACACTTTTTTTTTAGACAGGGTCTCAGTATGTAACATAGACTGTCCTTGAACTTGCTATATACCCCATGCTAGGTTCAAATTCATGGCAGTCTTTCTGCCTCAAGGAAATTCCAAGGCTGTTACCACCAGCCAGCTCAGGATATACTTTTAACACGACACATACACCTCTAGACACATGCCTAGCATGTGAGGCTCTGGCTTTGATCCCCAGCACTGGAAAGAAAGAAAAAGAGAACTGAGAAAAAACAAAAAGCTCTATAGGTGAATTGCATGTAATTTTACCAAATGGTTAATTTAAGAGCATTGTTAATTATAATAATGCATACTTGCCAGTACCGCCTGAAGGAGGGATAATGTTTTCCATCACATGAGCGTGATGACAAAGAAGGCAAAAATCTGTACACTTGCATGCCAGGTAAAGCACAGTCCTGAAAGGGGAGAGGCTGGCAAGATAAGAGAACAGTGGTAAGCTCGCGGGCCACTCAGGCAGCCTTCGGATCACGTTGCCCAAAGAAAGTGGCAGCATCTTGGCCAGGTGAGCAGAGTCCAGGAACTCAAAAGAGAATCCCCTGTACTTGTGTTCAGGTGTCCAGATGAGAGCAGCTGTGAGCACTAAGCAGTGCAGCAGGAGCCAAAGCAAAATTCCCAGTTCCAAAGCCTGGGCATCTAAGAATAGAGTTCTTGGTTAGTTCTGGGGAACTGGGTCCTGAGTGTGGGAGGGCAGCTCATGTCCAGCTCTGCTAAGGAGGGAGCTGGCTAGAGACCTGGACTGGGGAGATCGAGTTTTGGTCAGGAGTACGCTCCTCTGCAGGCAGGAGTGTCTTCTGCCCTGCCTGGCCACCTCCCATCCTCCACGTGTCACTGCCAACCAGGAGGACTTCCCAGAGTCAGACCCTACCCAGAGCGATGTGTGCTTCTAAAGAGCAACCCTGTACCTTTCCTTCATTGCTTGGTTATCTGTGTGTTTTTGGTGCCTCTCTTACTGACTGTAAGCCCCACTTAAATAGGCTTTCAGTAAATATTTCTCAGTAAAGCTAATTACTGTAATGTTAGATATTTTCTGAGCCTTCCTGGGGGTGATAGGAACTTTGCTGAGGAGCCCTGAGGATTAACTTGGTGACTAGACAGCACAGAGCTGGTGATGAGAGGACTGAAGAGGAAAGGTGTGCTGCTTTTGTCCTTAGAGCCTCTGCTGGGAGGGGTTGTATGGCACAGGGTGAAGAGGGCCTGCAGAATAAGACTTCTGCCACACGAAGTGGGTATCATGCCTGGAACATTCATGTCAGTGTGCTGTCACTGTTTCAAAGTGGATTGATGTCTATATTTAGCATCTTTGCCAATTTTACATTTTTCTTCGAGGCATGGGGGTACAAGGAGGTGCTGGTCACATTGCTCATTTATTATTCCCTCAAGTACTCTGAATGGCAGCATTATAAATAATGGGTATTTATTATTGTTGTCTAGACTTAACAAATGGTTATTTAGCAGGCAATGAAATAATTTAACCACAGTTCTTACACTGTAATTATACACACCACATTTAAGGGGTAAATGTTAGGGCTTATGCTTAAAATGTGAGTCTTGTTCACAGTGGTGAATTATTCTCTATGGACAATGAATACCACTATGAAATACAGAACAAAGTACATTCATTCTTCTGGGAACAGGCACTTAGACATGGCTGAGTGTAGTCATCGTAAATCTGATCAATGTTGATTGGAAAATATTAAATAACATATCTGTTTATTAACTTCCAAATATTACAACCTTATTGTCAAACATTTAGAAAATACAGAAAAGAAGAAAAGCATCCCCAGAAAACTCTGCAAACCTTCTAACATATACCATTCCAGGTTTTTCCTCTTATTCATGAATTTTTAAAGCATATTGTTAGAATGATATGGTACATGTGTCATATAATCTGTTTTCAAATTTTAATATATTATTAATGATTTTCAAGGTCTAAGAATTGTGTATAGTAGTAATATTTAATTCTGTAACCACTAGCAATATGGGATACTGAGCCCTAGGATTATAGCTAGGATGAATTGAGATGCACTCTTAAATACAAAAACATACTAGGTTCCAAAAACAGTACAAAGAAGGTAAAATGTACCATTATTAATTTTCATATTGATTATGCACTGAAAATTTTTAAGTATATTGGATACCTCTAGTTTCTTTTTACCATTTTTAGTGTGCCTACTAATAAAAGTTACAGATATTACTCTCATTCTAGTTCTATTGGATATCATTAGTTCTATAGTATCATTTTATAGCAGCATAATTTTCTATTTAATCAGTTTTTTTTTTTTTTTTTTTTGGTACTGGGGATCGAACTCAGGTCCTTGAGCTTGCGCAGCAAGCGGCGAAACCACTGAGCTAAATCCCCGGCCCCCGATTTAATCAGTTCTTAACCAATTCCATCTTGTTGAATCTTTGAGGTACTTATTTTTCCATTATGAAAATTATTCTCTAAACACCTGTGCATAGATTTTTTTGGTATAGCTCGGATTGTTTTCATGGGATTTACTTTTAGAAGTAGAACTGCTAGGAGTACAAATTTTTTTTTTTTTTTTTTTTTTTGGTACTGGGGATTGAACTCTGGACCTTCCATTTGCAAAGCAGGCGCTGGAACCACTGAGCTAAATCCCTGGCCCATGGAGTACAAAAATTTTAAATAAACAGTAATAAATAAAAGAAGAAATTTTAAAAAATGATTTGGCTTTTCATTATTTAGTTATTTTTCCCCTTCTAGAAAAAGAGAGCATTCCAGTCATTACCAATTACTTATTTTACATTGAATCAAAAACATCATTTCAACTATATGCAAATAAATTAAAATCAGTTACCACCAAGTTGTTACTGAAAAGTCAGCTGTGAGTTTTCATGTTTTACATAAATTGCAAAGTACTATGATTTGGAACTCAACATAATTCTTTCTTTTGAATTAAGATACATACACTATAGGTGGGTTGATTATAGAAAATCATGAAATGCAAAAGATTAACGATATATGAATTTTTACCTTGCCGATTTGTAATACTATCTTGTGCCTGGCCTGGGGAGTTACCCTAGACCTCTGATAAATGACTTTTCAAAGGTATTTGATCTGTTATTTGTGTAAAAGTATCAACTAATACTATTTTAAAATTAGTTGTTACTGTGCAATAAAAAAAAACAAAGCCTTAGGCTGTTTAGCAGTGGAGTACATATCCAATGAGCAAAGTTGTACTTTTCTTGTATTATTAATTGAATAAAATATGCTGCACTTTTGGCATCATAGGATGAGCAGAATCTCTATAAAATTACCTTCCTTGCTTCCTTGCTTAGAATTTTTGCATTTTTTACTTTTTTCTGATGTCTCAGGGAGTCTCAGGAAAAATGTTAGGACTTTTAAGAGTTGCTGAACTCTCTTTCATATCCCCTGGGTAGTATTTAAAAAATGCTGATTCAAGAAATAAAGCTTATGCTTGACTCAAGAATTTAGTATTCCAGAGGATTTATTGGACTAAACATTCACTTGAATATAATTTAGGGGAATGATTTATGGCATTTCTTAAAAAAAAAAAACGAAGCGTGTCTGGTTCACTGTTTCATTTGAAATAATGAATTACATTGTCTAACAGTGGAAGAAATGAAAACCTATAATTTACTCTAGCTTGGAGAAACTTCTTATTTTTTCCCCCGATTTTCAGTTTGAAGAATTTGAAGACTCAACCCTGCCCTCATTAAGCAGAAACTCCGTGCTAGATTTTTCTATATAAGTGAAGGAGAAGGGACAGACTGATTTTCAGTAAAATAGTATGCAGAATTAGAGAGAAAAAGAAAAGATTTACAGTATTCCATAGTCTGGCTTTCAGGTAACACACAGAAGTATAACATGTCATACTGGCACAGGGTGTTTTTCAATTTTAGATCAGACAGTGTAGCAGGAGATCTGAAATAGCATAACTTCTGTAAGAATCACCTTTTTAGCCTTCTGTGGCTTTTCAAACAATAGAACTGAGATTTTATATACACAAGTAGAAAATACAAGTGTTTTGCCTTTATTCTTGGTCTAGTCTGGCTCATTTCTCCCGCTTAAGTAGACAGGAAGCTGCCCCCTAGCCAGTTAGAAGCATGGTTTCTAAACATATTGGTTGTTTAGATTTCTTTTCACTTGTATATGTGATGAATACCTTAGTTTTATTCTGTATTAAGCCTTTGCCAACTGCAGGACTGTGCTGTGGTGACAGAGCCCCACAGGAATGTTTTTAACTGAGGGGTGAAGACTACAAAAAGGTCTTCCAGAGTAATATTTGGATTACAAATAAAATTCAAAGTAAAAATAGCTGGTTTTGAAGGACAAGGTATTTTTCCTAATTACATAGAAAAACAACAAAAAGCCTTCCATTTATTTTAGTGTAATTTTGTAAATGTTTCCACATGTAAAGCCAGAGAGCAAAAAGTCATAGTCTGATCTGATGTATCTGTTCATCTAGAAGAAGAAAAGGAAGAGTAGTGGGAAGGGTTTTCAGGGAGGTGCCCTCAGTGGGGGCAAAGCAGCACCTTCTGGTAGAAGAATCTGAGATGCTCCAGGCAGGGACTGTCTCCTAGTGACCAGGACAGAGAAGCAGCCGAGCTGACCTTTAAAAATTAAATAGCACAGCTCGCCCCCACATTCCTCATGGAGCCTACTCATGCTTCTTAGGCATGTGGTGATTGTGTCTTGATTTCATTCACACACTCAGTGGATTTTAAAATTTTTTTTGGAGCATTGCCTATGAGAATGTAAAGTGGAGTCTCATTAACTGGTGTTTTCCAAACATTTCCAGTTATACCAAGTTCTGCCCGATCAGGAGAAGATAAAATTTCTGATTCTCAAACATTTAGCACATTTAACTTTTTTAAACCATACTAAGTTTAGCTACTTAACAAGTTAAGGGTGTTTTAGACAATAATGTTTTATTATGAAATAACGTTTAGCTGGGTGTGGTGGCCGAGGCATGTTAAGTCCAATCAAGGCAATTTAGCAAGACTGTGTCAAATGGAACCAAACTCTGTGTAGATAGGGAAGTGTGGAGGGGGTGGAGGGTGCACAGGGAATGGGAGAAAAAATAAAAACTAAGATGCATCATGTTCTGGTACAAACACCCAATGATAAATGTAAATGTATTTTATACCTAAAATGTACCAATAAAGATATATATTTTAAAAAATAATAAA
Source organism: Heterocephalus glaber (assembly GCF_053883595.1). Lineage (NCBI taxonomy): Eukaryota > Metazoa > Chordata > Mammalia > Rodentia > Bathyergidae > Heterocephalus > Heterocephalus glaber. The sequence continues at coordinate 11,496,680 of NW_028258444.1, read as the reverse complement.
TAGCAAGACGGTGTCTCAAAAAAAAAAAAAGGGTTTAAGAAAAGGCTGGGGGACTGGACGTGGTGGTGTACACCTGTAGTCCCAGCACTTAGGAGGCTGAGGCAGGAGGATTTCTGCAAGTCTAAGGCCAGCCCAGGTTACATAGTGAGTTTAAGGCCAGCCTGAAGTATATAGTAAAACCTTTCCTCAAAACAACAAAAAACATAGTGGGAGCAGGCATGTAGCTTAGTGTGAAGGCCCTGGTTCAATCGCCAGTATAGGGAGGAAGAAAAGAAGGGGAAATAACAGGCAGATGTTACACCAGACTCTTAGTATTATGGGTTGTTTTGTCTGTTTGTTGTGTTTGTGCTGGAGATTGAACCCAGCCCCTCCCTCTATTCTTTTTAAGTGAAGTTGTGTGGGGTTTTTTTTAATAAATGTTTGAACAGCTTTTCTCAAACTAAGAACCTATTTTAAACACTTTTTTTAGCCAAAGTAAGAACTTGCATACAAATTTCACTTTCCCATGTTAATTTGAGAATGCTTGCCTTACATTTTATTTGTGTGACTGCTTTAGCATAAAAAAGAAGATAAAATTATAAATACATATAATATAAAGAGTGTATGTATATATAAAATCTAGTCAGTAGCCCTTGCTGAACAGATACCTATCATTATTACAGATCTCAGGGCTCACTCTTCCCAGTATCAGTGTTTCCTGATAGCGTATTACCCATTTTAAGAATTTTCCCTTTTAATCCCTAAAACACCCATCTCCATTTTATAAATGAGGAAGTCAGGACAAAGCAGGATTTAGAGGAGTCAGGTAATTCTGAAACCCAGTCCACTGCTCTGTTCCCTTCTGGCTTCACAACGTCAGTGGGCAAGTGTCCGTAAAGTCCAAACGGCTCTCCCTGTAAGACGGCACATGAGCTGCGCTCTGTCTTGCTGCCTGCCAGGAGGGCCTGGAGTCACACTTGACCAAGGTCGCAGGGAGGAGGAAAGCAGTTTTCCTTGGGGAACCACGCCTTTGGTTTCTGTGCTCTCTCACTGGCCCCATCTGATTCTTCACTTCGCTGTCTACTTCTTTGGATTTGTGGAGATGACACTAGTCACCAATGTGATACAACTGCATCGTCCTTGACAAGGCCCTCTCACTATGCCCCATGTCATCCAAGCACCATAGTCTGGCAGCTTGGGCTTTGGTTTGGTTGTGGTACTGGACTGAAACCTCGCACATGCTAGGCAAGCACTCCGCCCTTGAGCTGCTTCCCTCCCTAACCACCTCCAATCTTGTTTTTGTTTTCTTTTTGGTACCAGGGATTGAACTCGGGACCTTGCACTTTCGAGGCAGGCAGCAGAACCACTGAGCTAAATCCCTGGCCCTCCAATCTTAAATTGTCTTTGCCACTCCAGTCCCCCAAAAACTGCCAAGAAACACACCTGCGTGTATCTCTGGCCTGAGTTTTGCCTATGTACTTCGCTGGCTGAGCTCAGTCTGGGCCTCTGGTTTCATTACCATGCGGGTCTTCCAGGGCTGGGGGTGAGCTGAGCTATGATCACAGCTCAGCATGCACAAGGGCTTGGGTTGCATCCCTTGCAACGGAGTTCTAATATCATAAAGTGTTCAGCTATGTTTTTCCAAACACTTAAGAACCATAATTGTTTTGAACAGAAAACAGCTCAAATGCCTCTCTTAGCTCCTTGGGAAGTGCCCCTCACCCTTCTTGTCCTCTGTGATGAGCCTGGGTCCACTGACAATAACACCACCACCTGCTAAATGCTGTGTAGCAAGCATGGTTCTTTGTATAGGATATCACTTCTGCTACTACATCGACCACATCATGATGCACTGCTGTCATTGCCTCCGTGTTAGAGGACAGGACATGGAGATGCAGGGAGGGGACAGAACCAGTAAGTGAAGTGACACAGCCAGCACATGAACCAAGGCTGAATAACCCACTGCATTGCTGTCTTCCAAGCAAATATCTACCCTATAAACAATCATAATTGATGTAGGAAAAAGCTTGTTTTTGCGTGGCGGTGGGGGTCCAACCCTGAGCCTTGTCCATGGTAAGCAGGGGCTCTACCACCGAGCTAGATCCCAGGCCATTGTAAAAGTTTCGATATTGACTTTACTCTGCAGTTTAATGTTGAGCCTTTTCTTTTTAACTTTTAATCTACCATTGGATTTGCTAGATTTTTAAACTGAGGGGAACAAATCAAGATTACATAGTTTGTACTTAGTGCTCCTTTGTTTTTCTATAATATGCAGTGCTTCAGAACAGCCTCGAGTTTTATAATCGAATACCCTGCCCCAAACACTTGGTAGTCCTGTTGTATTATGCTCGTTCTTGCTGTTTCAAATTACCTGTGTCACACAGAGTATTTTAATGGAAGCAAAATTAGCTTAAAGATAGGAAGTGCCTTTGATAAGCTCATTGCAGCCATGGTCAATTCAATTAAAGTGTTAAAACATATTTCAGAGGGAAGAATGTTTAGGATCATAAATTAATTCAACACAGTTGTTCCTGAGCACTTACTGTTTACCTGGGAATGTGTAGTGTGTTTGGTGCTTTGAAGATAAATGTTATTTACAAAATGTGCTTCAGAATGCTGTGTCTAACATCAAAGATCTTCATCCTGAACTTTGCGGTTGACGAGGTTTCATTTCAAGTATGGGATGGATGAGTCTTATTGGAAATATTTGCATGTGGATAAAAGCTGCAAGTACCCAGATGCCCTGTTTTGTCCTTATATGTGTATTTCTGCCTGTAGTGCATGATGTGTCCCCAGATTGTCACCCTTTAACACATGAGTAGGGCTTCTGTTGGAAACCGAGCATCCTTTCAAGGCCATTTCAAACACTGTGCCAGCATGGAGGTGAAGACCATGTGCTTCCGGACTGTGTTGGGAAGCCCAGGCTATGCTTGCTCAACAAATACAGGTCTTCCTCCCATGTTACTTGAGATGCTAAATAAAGCAAACGTCAGACTGAAGCACCCAAAGCCCTATGTCGGAGATCTGCTTTGTTTTCAAGCTACCCAGCTGCACCCCACTCCTTCAGCCTCTCCTTCCCCTACCCCACCAGTGGTCTGGACTTGCACAGAGCAGTCTGTAGATGCTCATCTGGCAGGTTAATCAAAAGAATAGGCCATTTACTAACCGTCAATTCCTACTCCCCAAGAGCAGAGGTTGGAGTTGATCAGATAGGTTGAGTCACAAATGTCTAAATTATTTCCTCTATTTGGTAAAATTCTAAATCTAGCACTGAAATTCAGTAAATGCTAACAAGTTAGTTCCCTAGATAATATTACCACAGAATTCATCATATTGAAGACATTTTTAATATTAAAGATGACAGTGGTTACTACTCAAGAGTTATGTCTCTACAGAGGGAAGTAACGTAACCCTTCTTTGGAAAATCTCAGGTTTGACTTTTGTACACGAAGCAGAAAATTATCAATGCGTCATTTCATCTTTACTTCCTCCAATGATTTGGAAAATTAACCTGGTCCCTGCATTATAAACTTATTAACTTAAAAATGATAAACATTATAATAAGTGCAGTTTGCAAAGTCTGTCACGATATTTTTGCGAGCACTCTGGAGAGTAGGTGTCTGACTTCTGCTTCAGCCAGTAGACCCTACTGTATATTTCCAAGGTCGTGTCATTGGACATTAATATTAACACAGTTTTAAATAAAAATAGGATTAAAATTCATCTTGTATCTTCTATTTAGATGAATTCAATAGTGTTTCAGTTTTAAAATTGGAAGACAGATGTAAGAAATGAATATAGGAAAATTAAGGACCACTGAGCTATTTTTAACAGTTTCAAATTAAGTTGGCAGCTGTTGTTAGTGTCAGACTTTAAATAACTTTGCTTTGTTAAAAAATAAATCCACAACATATGGATTTCAGCAAGTTGTGCATTTATTGTTTGTACTTATTAGGGAAAGGCTCTTCAGTTAAAACAAAAACTAAGATATTCTCTAGTGTATGGGAAAAAAAAAATCTTCCTTGTTGGCAGGTGACTGATTATAGTATTATCAAGATATCAGTCCTCAAAAACATCAGATGCATTCACTTTAGCCAGCTCTTACAGTGAAACCAGTCTTCTTGCTAATGGAGCGAAGGCTTTACATTAGACTGGGTTTTACATTTTGTTGTTTTTGGAATCATAAACTCAGGTCTACAAGAGATATTCTGAGACTTTTTAATTCTTCTTTTGAACTCCAAAAATGTGTGGTTATCTGACAGAAATAAGCCCATCTATTAGAAAAAAAAACATCTTTCAGACTACCAAAGAAAATATTTCTCCTTCTTTTTAAGTACCCAATTGAATATGTATTTAGTGACACACTTGCCTTTTAGCAACTGAAATTCCTCTCCTGTCCCTTCGGACTAAGATCTTGAGGGCTGCAGAGTGAACTTGAGCCAGGAGAAGGTGGCAGGGCTGATGTGCAGCCAGGACTTTAAGCTGTCCACACGGCACAAATGAAACGGGCCTTTGGTTAAACACGGCAAATTGAATACACGCATTAACTCTGTCCCCTTGCACATTTTCACTAAAATGACAGTAAGTTATTTTGTAAAAAGAGATGACCCACAAAGATGGAAAGAATGAGAAACAAGAAAACAACGAACTTTGGAGGCTGCAACACAGCAATTGCTAATTGACTTGAAAGACCCAAGGATGCAGGTCCTGATTGGAAGTGGGGAAGGCTGAAGAGAAGAAGCCTGAGTTAGAGTATAGAACTCCCCACAGGCTCGAGGAGGTCCAGCCTTCGGCGAAGCTAAAATAGGGGTTCTCCTGGCAACAGACACGGGCATAGCTCGGAGGGGCACCAAACCCCAACCAGAAGCTGCAGATACTCTGCTTCCACTTGGCCACACACAGCCAGCTGGCTGGCAGCCTCCAGGCCGGACACGAGGAGGCTGCTGTAGGAAGTCTAGCCACCCCAGGGAGGGAGAGGAACCATTGAGGGTACTAACTTTGGGGTTCCCCAGGAAACAGCCCAGCCCAGGTCATCCTGTCTAGAGGGAAGGCAGACTCAGAAAGCTCCTTCTCCTGGCCCCAAACAGCTTCCCAAACACTGCTTCTCATCCGCGTTTCAGTACCTCCCTCTTAAATGTGAACAGATAGCACAAAATCACCAGAGATTGGCAGAAATATTTACCATGAAATGACAGAGGAAGAGTAAAAGCAGGAACATCTCAGGAGAACATTTCAATATATATACATATATTTATAATCAGTTTATATAATTAATGATATATGTGTGTATATAATTAACATTTTCTGAGAAAGAAGATATTACACCTAGTAAATGAAAACAGAATGCTATAAGACAGGAAACTTCACGGACAAAGGAGCTTTGAAGAAATAAAAACATGAATTCTGCATTGAGTTGCTAAATGTTTAATTTAGAAATTTTGCATTTAGATTAATAGTGAAATTTCACTATTAATAAATTACTTTTTCATATTGAAAAAATATATGAGAGAAGAGATTGAAACCATTCAATAGAAGTTTTGCTTTGTTTTTTGCATTACTGACGATGGAACCAGGGATGCTGTTCCATGGAGCTACATCCCAACCCTTCTGTTTATCTTTTATTTTGAGACAGGAGCTTGCTTAGTTGACCAGGCTGGCCTTGAACTTGTGATCCTCATGACTCAGCCTCCTGAGCAGCTGGGATTACAGGCATGCACCACCACACCCCGTTCACCAGAAGGTGCAAGATAGGAAATCTCTTAGAAAGTAAAGTAAAAAGAAATGTACAATAGGAGCAAAAAGGTGAGAAAACCAGAAGTGCAGTCCAGAGGTCTGGCATCTAACTAGCAGGAGAAAATGGAGGGAGGATTAGTGTCAAAGGAATATTTCCAGGACACACATTTCTGGATTGGAAGGCCCACCAAGAGCCTTATATGCAGTGTTTGAAAATAGACCAATACCAATGTCTGTCATAAGATCATTTTAAAATACTGGAAGGTGTAAGCTCCAAGAAAGCATCAGAGAAGGGAGAAAGCAAGTTTTCTGTGGTGAGTGAAGAGCGAGCCAGAACAGCAACACTAAAGGCTGGAAGACAGCAGAGCGGCACCTGCGGAGTTCCAGGGCAGAATCTGGGTGGGTTTAGAAGTCAAGTCCACCCAGATAGCATCCAAGGCTAAGCGTAGACGAAGGCATTCCAAACACCCCATGTAAGGTGTAACGGGTGCACCTCCCTGAAGGGGCCACTGGAATAGAGAAAAGGCGGAGGACAGGGAAGGGAAATCAGAAAACTAACACCAGTGCTCTTTAGAGACATGGGGAAGACTGAACACACCGCATTCAGGAAACAGAAAAGAAGAAAAAGTGGGAACTACTGTTTTTCAGACAAGACTTTTAGAACTCTCTGTTAATTTTGATAAAGTTACATTTAAAAGGAAATAAAGAAAAAGTGAGATAGGCCAGAATGGAGAAACAAACTTTGTTCTTTAGGGAGCAAAAGGGATTAAGATGCTTTTTTTTTTTTTTTTTTTCTGGTAACAGAGATCAAACTCAGGACTTTGAGCTTGCAAGGCAGGTGAGGCACCACTGAGCTAAATCTTGGCCCTGGATTTTTTTTTTTTCCTTAAGTACTAGGGATTGAACTCAAAGCCTTCCCACTGAGCTACATTCCCTGCCCTTTTTTTTTTCTATTTAGAGACAGGGTCTAATTTGCTCAGCTGGGATTTGAACTTGTGATCCTCCTGCCTCAGCCTCCCAAGTGCTGAGTTAGTAGATCTGTCAGTTTCACAAGCCCTCTGACAGCATAGAATAGATAAATTGTCCAAATTTAGTTTTACTTCAGCAGCCTTTGAATTTCCCAAGGGGTTTCTCTTGGTCTGCATGCCTTTGTGAAATCATTCTTTTGCAACAACAATTAAGCTGTGTTTATAACTATTCTTATGGGGATGTTGACAAGCAGTTCACACACAAAAAAAAACTTTCACCAAAGAACTATGAGATAAGAGAACTGGTGGGGTTTAATCTTTTGTTGGCACACAAGCACACACACAGGAAACTATGCAATGAAGAAAATAAAAGATTTTTAAATCCAGAAATAGAAGCTGTAGTTTTAGTTGGTGCAACCTGGAACTAATTGTTTTTATTAAACATTGATGTTTCTGATCTGGAATATATTTGTATGCCTTACTGCTGCACTGTTTTATTGTAGCAATGGTGCCTCAAAGGATTTTGAAAAACACCAAATGAATTTTGGAATGTTTTCATCTTAGGGCTACCATATATACTAAAGTGAATCACTCCCTATTGTATAATGAGATTGCATCCATGTTTTATTGTATCATAATTGTTTTTTGTACTGGGGATTGAACTCGGGACCTTGCACTTGAGAGGCAAGCAGCAGCACCACTGAACTAAATCCCGGCCCTGTATCATAATTTTTTGAAGGAGACATGCAAAGCTTCAGAGAGAGAGACAGAAAAATGAAGGACTGTTGAAGGTACATAAGCAGAGGGAGTAAATGGTAAACTATACACGAATGAAACAACCACCCGCATTTGTCTTCATACTGAGTGTCCCAAACAGCCCTTCTTATCCATTTACTTAACAAACACTAATACCTTCTGTGCCTGAGGTACCGGAGCTACATCAGTGAATACAAACATTTGGGTTCCCAGAGCTCATCTTCTAGTGGGACTGGCTTCTGAGAGCAGGGGCCAGCAAAAAGATTACAAAGTAGACTCAATATGTCAGATGTTGCTAGGTGCTTGGAAGATAAGTAACTTAAGGAAGAGAGATGAAGAGTGTAAAGTAGGGAGAGAGCAGAGGGTGCAGTTTTGAATAGGGTGGACACATAATAAGCATACTAAAATGCTTGCTTGTTGGTTTTTTTTTGGCGGTTCCAGGGATCAAACCCAGGGCATTGGGCATGCTAGGCAAGTGCTCTACCACTGAGCTACACCCTGGCCCCTAAAATTATTTCTTGACCAAAAAATCTGTGCATGTCTCTTTTCTGAACCCTTTACTTGCTTTAGTAATAAACCATCCTGTTTGGTGATCAAGCACATGATTGGGGTCGAAGCAGAGGTAGGAGCTGCGGAGAACTGAGACAAGGTTAATTGAACAGCACAACCCCAAGAGAGATGGACTGATGTATAAAGGAGAATTAGTACCAATCCTAAACTGGTGGACCTCAGAGTCTTAGGTTCTCAGCGAGGCCATGCTTTTTGTAAAGTACAAAGGCTTTCCTCTAATAATGGGAAGTTGTTCGCTTATTTTAGAAACATCCTTGGCATCTTAGAATGTACAAAGCACAGACTCTAACTTTGAAAAATAATACCTTGTAAGTGAATCTTTGATCCTAAAGAGATCAAGCTATTCCTCATTCACCTCCTGCTCCTCTTTGAAATAATACTATTATTCCCTGGGTTTCTGTGAAACACTACTATTTATAAGGGTCGCCAGTACACATCTCCTTCCAGGAAGAGGCTAGGAACCTCCAGGGTAAGCTTTCCATCATTTTCATGGACACTGGTGCCTCTGCATCCCTTCTCCTATGGAACTTGCTTGGGAAAAGTAGATTTTGGTTTTGATTTTCAGGGAATTTAAGGCCAAAAGGTCAGATCCCTCACCCCAGTGCTAGGGCCTCCGAGGGGATTCAGTGCACTGCTTCCTGTTAACCTCATACCTGCAGACCTTCTTTTTGCATCCTGAAAGACACTACAGTCTTTTACTTTATCCACATCTTCCAAGTTCACATGCACACGTGCAGATTATTCTACACCACCCCCCCCCATTATATGCTGCAGAGGCAGCCCCTGAAGCCAGCTTCCCTTGCTCCACAGCCATATCGCCCTGGTAGAAGAGCGAGACCCCGTCTTCTGCCCTCACAGAGCTGAGCTGAGCTGAGAGGAGAAGTGTTTACAGGGAAGTTTCCTGACTTCAGGGAGGCACAGCCCTTGCGCACTCCGAAGGGCAAGTGGGTCTACGCCCAGCCTTTGTCCTGGGAAGGGCTGCTGGGAGTTGTACGGGCATCCTGGTGCTGTGGCCACTTCCTTTGAGGTGTGGCTGTTGTACCATTGTCCTGCCGCCCGAGTCCCTGGTTTCACGGTGGCACGGCTCTTAAGAGCCAGCTGGTAAGACCTGGGACCTGGTGTGACGCTGACCCTTTGAGCTAGGGAGGACCTTTGCAGATAAGCAAGCCCTGGTATTTTGATCACAGCTCCTCCCAGAGCAGCCTGGTGTCCTGAGGGGCCACACTCTCCTGTAATAACAGATACAGGTGGGGTCCTGTTTTATAAAGATGTAGAGGTTCCGATTGTCCATCCCAACAAACATTTTTGGGGAAGGTAGCATATGTAATACTCATTAAATGGTTAATTATGCCAGGAATAAAAAGCAAATTAAGCCCAATTAAAGATTTTTTTCAAGAACATGTTATGTTTTCTGCCTTTAAAATGACCTGTGTTGAGCTAGACTTGGTGGCACACCCCTGTAAATCCCAGCACTCAGGAGGCTGCAGGCAGGAAGACTGAGAGCTGGAGGCCAGTCATAGACCCTGTTTCAAACAAACAAACAAACAAAAAAGACTTTTGTTTTCCTTCAGATCAAATGGCTTGAGTTACTTCTTCATAAAGGCCATTGGTAGAACAGGAAAGTAAGTGGTCTTTTTAAAATTCACATCCTCAAGTCCTGCGTATTTCACATCTTGGATTTTCTCAGAAATCTGTAAATTTATCATTCAGTCACTTAACAAACCTTTGTCTAGTTCCTGCTAGGCAACCACTGCTAAGCTAGTCCTCTGATGCAGTACTGAGCACAGTACCCAGGATCTTCCATGTCTTCCAGCTGGACAGAGGTCACAGACAGCAAAGGTGTCTGTCGTCACCTACAGCGAAGGGTGAGCAGAATGTGGCAGGGAGGTGACAAAGAACGTGGAACATTCCTTTTGATACTGAAAGCCCTCAGGAACTTTATTCCAAGGTATGCTTTAAGTAGAGGGTTTCATTTTCCCTTCTCAGCAGCTCTTTAGCATTTCCATGTTTTATGTCCCAGTGTGCTTTCCAGCCTAAATGTATCTCTAGAGAGTTTCCCAAAATAGAACTTTCCATTCCAGACTGAGGAGCGACCAATAAGATGAGAATGTGGGGTATAAGTCTCAGCCTTTCATTCGAGGCGGAATACAGTCGGAGCTGCTGAGGCAGAGAGGCTGGGGCTCTGCTCTGACCGCAGGCTCAGGCCTGCAGCCGTCCCTGCGGCCTCTGCATGCAGGAGGAGGCAGTGCAGTTGTTTCCAGTGTAGCAGCAGGTCCTTCAACAGCCTTTTGGTTCCATCGGGCCCCTGAGTATACAACTCACGTCTCTTCCTAGGCTTTCTAGCTGGGAGAACAGAGTCTCGTGGGATTTCACCCCTGCAAACCTTAGAGATCATCTTCCATTCCATGGGTGAGAAGCTGAGCTCCAGAGGGGTGAGGAAAAATCTTCCGGCCAGACACAGAAAGGGGAACCCCAGCCTCCAGGGACCCCGATGCCACCATACCCATACCTCCCCTTCCTCCCCACTGCTGCTGGGCCCTACCTGCCCATTGGGTTTGAAGATGGTCATTCTAAGACATTTCCTGCAAGTTCCCCCTAAAACAGATTTCCCTTCCTTTTTGTTCTGAACTTCTAAAGAGTACAGCCACTTATGAAACACTCCTTTATCCGTGAGTTCTGCTGATGAGTTTCTAATTTGGTAGATGTTATATGCCTATGTATAAAACCGTTGAGCCCAGACCAATAAAGCTTATCCTGAGAACTGCAGTAGAGATTTACAGATTTATTACCACTTGCCCTTTTTTCTAAACAGTAGCTCATTTGTGGGAATTACATTACACGTAATGTTCAGACATAACACGCATTTTTAAGCCAAAAAAGTTTAAGGTAATGGTACAGGATATTCTACTAGGAAAGTATGTTGTGCTAAGATTATTGCAATATAATAAAGTTCACGGTGCCCTCAAGCAGCAGTATGAGATGGGGGATCCTTTATAAAAATACTTAGTCTGGGGCCAACATTCCACCCTCCCCGCTTTGCTGTTCAGAGCCGCATTCGCCACACTTGTCATTTGCCACTGTAACTATCATACAAGAAGGATTATCTTTTCATGAGTTTCCAGAAGTATAAAAGCAATAGTTCTATCACCATTAAAATACACTTTCACTGTCATGTGTTTATACATGACTTTTGTTGAACTCAGAAGTGACAAACTGATGGATTAATTCCAGTGAGATTGACATCATAGCATTTCATATCCTGATAACAATCATACAGGAACGGGAGTTGTAATCTTATCCTACTGTATGTCTTCCCACACATATTTACCTTATCCTCTGGTAATGAGGAAAAATTAATACTGTCAATACTGAGATGGAAGCCAGCGATAAGCTTCTGTCTCGCCTGTCACATGACCTACTCTAACCACCTTCTACTTCTCTGTATTAAATCAACACAGATGCTTTGGCTTCGTGAATGTCAGTCAACATCGCTTAAGCCAAACAGCCTGCTCCTGCAAGGCAACCTTCATTGATGGTGTGGTGGGAATTTGAGGTTAGTTCTTCCAGAATCCTTCCTTACAGTAATATGATAATAATAGCTTAAAAGTTATTACATGCAATAAAACAAATCAGAACACAGCAAGAGAAGAGTTACAGAACTGGTGCAAGAAGAAAGGGAAAAGGTTTTAACAAAAGAGTAACGGATACAATTGCAAGCAGTGACCTGACTATTTGTCAGTGGTCACTCTGGGGTGGAAAGCAGGCCGTGGGGCCGAGGACACGTTTCTGGCTAAGACAAGATGGTTCCAACAATCGAGCTGCTGTTTAGTTCCAAAAGATCCAAACCTCACCCCAGCTTTCATCTGTAAGGTCATGAGTTTTATCGTTTCTCTGCTCTGTCTACAACTTCGTGTACTTAGTATTTTCAGCACATGTCCCCTGGCCCCTAAATGCATGTGATCTGCTTGCTGTGCCCATGTGTTGGGACACGAAGGGCACCCAAAGTCCTTCACCCAAAAACAGCAGGCTCCCCGAAGCCTCCCCATGCCACACCGTGGCCCAGCAGGGCAGCAGCTCCTTCACAGCCCTGGGCCAGCACGGCCTCAAAAGCTGTGCACAGTGGAGTTTAGGCACAAGAAATGTGTTGAAATTGCAGAATCCATGTATAATTAAAATTAAACATCGTGTGCCACACACACACACACACACACACACACAATGGGTGTAGATATTAGGTGATGGTTTTATAGTCTACATTTTTCATTTCCTGTTTTTATTTAACCCCTTCCACAAACATCTTTGAGAAGCCATAGTTTTCAGATTCTGTTAATTCAAACCAGTACAATGAGGGACACCAAAAGACAAGTCCCAGCGAATGTATTCAGACAGAAACATGTCTTCACTCAGGTGGGTCAGACCCCTGACCACAGTCATCCTTTGAGTTTCTCCTGAAGGAGTTCCAAGATTCGCTCATCTACATGTGTCCAGGTGGAATTTGGCACTGGCCAGCCTCACCTGGCTCTTTTTTCTTATTCTACAAAGGCACCGCTTTCTAAGGGCAGCAAGTAACTAAAGTGTACGCTGTCAGTCGAGCAGTGGTTCCTAAACTCAGTTATAAATCAGTTATCTGTGGAGAAGAGATGAAATAACAGATTTCTAAATCCTAACTCAGGATTATGGAGTCCAGATCTACAGGGATATGAGGCTTCTGTACATTTGAGTAGATGTCCAGGTGATTCTTATATTACCAACCAGCTTAGCATCAATTTCTGTTTGAGTACCATTAATAAAAAATAACCTAATTCACAGCCATAAAATCTAGTAGGAAATACTCTTGTCTCATTGTACAAACATAAGTTTTTGTTTTGTTTTGTTTTGAAGAAATGAGGTTAAAAAAGAAAGGTCTTGCTATATTTCCCAGACTGGCCCTGAACTCCAGGGCTGAAGAACTCCTCCTGCCTCAGCCTCCCAAATAGCTAGAACTATTGGTGCAAACCAGCACACCTAGCTACAAACAGAATTTTTTAATCTCTTTAGTAGACTTTTTTTAGAATATCTGTTTATGACAAAAAAAATCTACCTTCACTGAATCACTGGCCTCCAGGCCACAAAACACACACACACTCACACTCATCTGTCCGCATGGATACATCCCAGAGTGGACCCATTGCTGTCACGCTGGGCTCTAACCCCAGAGCTACGAACTGGCCTTTTTCAATTTTACACACTGAGGAGCTATCAAGTCCAGTCTGCCAGGAGAGCAATTTAAAGCATTAACTAGAAAGAGGCAGAGAAGGAATGGAGGGACCGTGCGTCCTAGAGTCTGGCGGGGTTTTTGGTGCTGGCTGCATTTTTTCCAATGCTTGGCTGCACTGTGGCACTTGTGTTCCCTGAGACACCTCCGTGTCCTCTTCCTCTTCGCTTTCCAGTGCCCTGGCTTCCCCGAGGTGCAGCCACGGAGTGCTGACACCCCGGTCCCATGCAGCCCTTTCCGGGGAACCTCTGTGGACCCCAGGCGCTCCCCAGGACGCCCTCAGGAAGGTGCCCTTCCAGAGTGACCCCAGACCTACTCACGTTTTCTGCCCACTAAATGCTTGCTCCGAGGCAGGTACTGTTTGGTTCCCAGCCGGCATAGTCTCCTCTAAGCCACTCAGAATTACCCCTGAGCAGTATCCCTGTCCTCTGCCCCACCTTTCCATGAGCAAGAACTTGCCTTTGTCAGCTCAGAGCCCAGGAGCTGCATCCAGGAGCAACACCTCTGAGCTCCTCTGGTTGCTTTCAGCTTGCAACTCCCTGGTTCCTTAAGTGCCCTCATCTTTTATGATTAGGCTTTTCCTCCACCCCTGCTTCTCCTCACACCTCACTCCCCTAAAAACCATCAAGAGGATTGAGATGTAGCTCAGGGGTGGCACATCTGTCCAGCAAGCAGGAGGTTCTGGGTTCAATGTCCGGTATGTGTGTTGGGAGGGGCTATCAACAGAGTTGATGTTCCATTGCCATTTATTATTTGTCATTCACAACTTCTAAAATTCACATATGACTGAGCAAGTGAAGTTTTTCTCCTATTTTTGGCATAGACTTGAGATTTAAACTATATTTTCTTTCAGACCTCTTTTTCCCAAGAATCCCCTTTTACGTTGTTAAATAGCTGCCACTACTTCCCTTGACTATGGTGGCTTCCTTTTGGGAGGACCACTTCAGGGAGGGCTTTCTGAGACGGAGGAAAAGCCTGACTGACCTACCATTCCTCTCGTTATAAAGTGAGTTGAATTAGGGCAGAAGGCAGGTGTGGGGTAAAACAGGGGACCCCACAGCTGAGAACGACCTTAGCAGCTGGGAATACCCCAGTGTGGATTGTTTTTGTGCCCTTACATTTTCTGTGGCTGTAAGACCCAGAAGAAACGTCAGCTTTCATAATTTCTGCTGCATTTTCCTTAAACAGGTGTAGCGTGTGCATGTGTTTGTGCACACCCTTCAGACTGAAGTGCTCAGACAGACCATCTTGTGACAGTCTTGCATGGCAACTTTAGCTAAGATCTGTCATGACAGTCTATTTTGGGGAGATTCCAGGAATTTTCAGGTACCTTAATTTCTTTACTACCCAACACCCCCAGGAATCCATCCCCTGTGGGAAACGTGTGCGAGGGCTCTGGACACACTCATCCCAGGTGGGAAGATTAAGCCCAGGGCCGCACTAGATGAGTAACAGGTGTGAAGTGTTGTCAGGAGGCGCTTCCCTTTGACAGCTGAACTGAGCCGTAAAATTTCCTAATAATTTACGCGAGTCTTCAGGAGCCCAGATATAGACTGCTAATCGGGGCTCAGAGTGCACTAGTGTTGATTTCCCAGAGAAATGCTTCAAGTTAATTTTTTACTGTGTCTCTTATCTTTGGCCCAGGTGAAAATATTCAGATTGCCCTGTAAGTCAAAATTCATTTAGTCAACTATTAGCCATGGGCTTAATGTCTTTTCTTTGCTTTTAACTAGAATCAGAGTTTATCATAATCATGTGTTTCCATTTATATTTTAAAATATTACAAGATGGCCAAGACTAGGGTTAAGAAACCCTTAAAACATCTTTAATTTCAGTTTAACTGCTAAGTTTGCATACTCTTTTTCTAGGCTGGAGTTTTCCTCCTCAAAAAAAGAAAAGCAAAGCAACATGTGGTTTGTTCCGTTCGTTACTCTTCTTAGCCTGTTTTGGATTAGGGGGTTATGGAAATCTAAAACTGAAAGCTCCATAAGGAAAAACCTTACAGGGAAGGAAAGAAATAGAAAAAAGACATCTGAGACGTGGTTCTTTTTCCCCATCTGCCTTAAAAATACATTCCATTGTAAAGCATGAGTTCTTGGTTGTTGGAAGTAGAAAGGAACAGAGAAGCAAATAACTTTTTAAAAATCATGCTTAATAAGTACACAGTTAAGAACTAAGACATAAAACCATCTAAAACATCCAGAAAACTATAAATATCCATTCTGTACATTAAATTGGTTCCTCCACTACTCCAGACAAGAGCCCCACCTCACCCCCAGCCAGCAGGGGCAAAAGGACAGATGCCCCAGGCCACTAGCACTGTTGATGGTGACGGGAAATATTTAGCTCAGGGTGCACAGAAAGTTTGCAGTCCAGATAAGGCATGAGCGGTTTCCTTAAATTCTTTTTCCTCTAATAATTCCATTGTAAATTAATTTTGGTACTATCTAGCACCAGCATCATAGTGCATAGATGTCCCCATGATGGGCGTTCAAGGATCCGAAATATTTATTTATATGATCATCATGTTTACTCTCCCTAAGAACTCTCCTAACCAAATGGGAGAAACAGGCATTTTTCTGTAGATTTTAATTTGCATGACAGTATTAAAAAGTGCTGCACTTCATGAAAAGCATTCTTAGGAATCAGCTGCATGTTACGGAAAGGCATATTAAAGGTTTTGGAAGAGCAAGAAGGTGTTTCTATAAGCTGCTTCGGTCGGATTTTGGCCTCCACTATTGAGTGGTGGCTTTGGTCGAAAGGTTGTTTAACCATATTGTTGGATTCTTTCAAAAAACTTTGACTCCTCAATGTAAAGATGCAATATCTCACAAAAGTATGTCCTAAAAAATACTTCCAGAGGCCGGGGCATAGTGGTGAATTCTATTAAGTCCACCTACTCAGAGGCAGAGAGCTGAAGGGTTGCCAAGTTTGAGGCCAGCCTGAACAACTTAGCCAGACCCTGTCTGAAAAATAAAGTAAAAAGGACTGGGAGTGAGGCTTAACAAAAATAATAGTAAGACTAATACTTTGAGTCTTCACTAAATTGCTTCCACCTCTCAAATATTTTTCTGAAAGGTAGAGGGGCTGATGGTAAAGCTCGCCTATCATGTGTGAGGCCCTGGGTTCCACCCTCAGCACACCACAGGGGGGAAAAAGAAAAGTGAAAAAGAAGCATGTTACAGATTCCAGGGGAGAAACAAAAAAAACTTGAGAAAGGGTTGTAAATGGAAGCATGATCTGCTCTATCATAAAACGACAGTGTAGTGAGCTGGATTAGGCTGAAATTAGAGTTCCTGTTAAGTGAAAATGTCCCCCTCCAAAAAGAAGTAGGTCGCCTCTGCAAACCCGTGTGCTGTGAGTCCTCCAAGTCTCCCAGGACTTGCCCTCATCTGTAGAGCAGTCTTGTTGGAAGACCCATTGGTCGGATTGGCCAGAAGTGCTGCCAGACAGATCATTAATGTAATGCCTTTTTTTTTTTTTTCATTTGTTGCAACTGAACTGAAAGGCTTTAGTTTTAAAAAAGCAAAAAAAAGTATTATGATCCTGTGAGTTGAGCTGTAATCTATTTTACTGACAAGTTCATTCATGGCCATGTTACCTGAGTGTGTCCTGCCTTCCGGATGTCAGGTGAGGTGTGGTCGGTGGAATGGGTGACCCACAAACCAGAAGCTGACCCAGCCACAGGATTGGTCCTTCGTGCAGAACAGTCTGTCTCTGAGTTACACATAGAGGGGATGGATGGGCTGCTGAACACATCTGAGACTGGGTAAGACCCTTCTTTGAGTAAGAGGTTAGTACACACTGACACTGGTCACAACAATAGGCAACAGAGCAACTATTGTGTAAAGATCTCAGATATAGTCCCATTTTATTGCATTTGAACAGTAAAATGATTCTGTATCTGTA
Source organism: Heterocephalus glaber (assembly GCF_053883595.1). NCBI lineage: Eukaryota > Metazoa > Chordata > Mammalia > Rodentia > Bathyergidae > Heterocephalus > Heterocephalus glaber. The sequence continues at coordinate 11,479,511 of NW_028258444.1, read as the reverse complement.
GAAATGAAAACGGTACAGTAAACTGCTTTGGAAAGCTCAGGGTCTCACTTGTCTGAATTTCTCCAGGGTAAGGGGGCTTTGGGGGACCCTTACATTCTTGCCTCTGGCTGCACAAATCTGTGATTCTACAAACCAGAAAATTTGAGGTAACATCATTGAGCCTCCCTAGGCAAGATGGACAATCATTGCTTCATTTCTGGCTGAAGGTCATGGCATTAAACTTTTTAGAATTATTCTACATTCCGGTGATGTTGTGGAGAGAAAGCTAAGGAAAACAAAGCATTTTATATAGCTGTTTATGCAAAACTCCTCATCTTTTTTTTTTTTTTTTTGGGTACTGGGGATCGAACTCGGGTCCTTGAGCTTGTGGGGCAGGCAGCAGCACCACTGAGATAAATCCCCAGCCCTGCAAAACTCATCTTTAGAAACAAGACAGTAGCTCAAGAGTATATAGGAAAAACAAAACAAAACAGAAAAGAGTATAGGCTGTGATGTTAAACCCAGATTTGATCCTGGCTTCTCTACTCCTTAGCCGACATCTTTGGACACTATACTTTTCTCATTTGTAAAATGGGAACATACAGGGAGGGCAGACAGGGGTGGGGGATGCATGTATGTTACGTGCATGTAGGAATCTGCCAGAATGATGCCTATTAATCTGTATAACCAGTCTGCGCGGGTATAAATAGGTGTGAAAGAGTGGAGAAAACGAGATGATTCTGCACGCTGCTTAGCGTCCACTGCTGTGAGAGGCACCTGGTGCTGTCCTGTTCTCACCCAGCACAGCAGCAGACAGTGGTGTCACACCACACGTCCAAAGGAATCAGACACTGAGTCTGTTTCTCAAAACTGCTTTTCTTCCACTAATAGTCCAAGCCCTTGCTGGTGTGGATGCTGAGTGAGGAAGTGTGAGCTGCTGGTGATCTCACAGGTGTGCCCTGGGGGGAGCATTCCATCGCTCCGTTGATAGACTGCCGAGAGAAAAAAGAAAACAGGCGGTGATGTTGTGAGGGACTGACCCGGATGGCCTGGCAATCTGGGGATCGGGATCGTGCAGGGAGAGTTCCAGAGCAGCGCAGGAGCCTGGGTCTGTGGGGCCTTCGGGAACAGCTCCTGGGCTCATCCTGGGCTGTCTGGAAGTGAGAGGCTCTACCTGTCCAGGGACTCCTTCCAGAACAGCTAACCGTCCTATTGCAGAGACACATGCATACCCACGTTCCTAGCAGCCTGGGTCCTGATAGCTGAATTGTGGAAGTGCCCACCAGCCATGAATGACAAAGAAAATGTGCTGTACCAACACAACGGAGTGCCAGTCAGCCATACAGAAAATGGGTGGCTCTCGAGACCAAAAAGAAATATCGTATCTCTGACGTGAGACCCAAAACATAAACAATTTAAAGAGCAAAAGAAAGAGCCGTGTGAAGAAGCAGGGAAATTGTCTTGGTACAGATGGGAAGAGGATTGGGAAAAGGGAGACAGAAGGGCCACAGAAATGAGCAGGATGAGCTGAAGTAATCCCCTTGTATCACAAGCATGGGCTAATAACAGAATTCAGAAAGAGGTGGCCAGGCTAAGAAGAGCAAGTAGCTAAGTATCCCCTGAGCAGTAGAAATTGCAGGAGTCAGCCACGGCCGGTCGTAAGTCGGCCTCAGAAGGTTGCAGAGCAGCAGCTCTGAGCCAGAAGTAAGGTGTGACGGGGATCAGCAGGGGCTGGAAATGCGGGGCCTTCTCTGCCAAGAACTTTAGGGTTATCCTGTGGAGGTGTCAGAAAGACTTTGAAGAGGGGGCTGTGATGTGGGGGGACAGCATAATCGGATTTGTGGTGTCAGGTGGAGGACAATAACCGGAGCAGTGACTATGACACCCTGGGGTGGGAAGGAGGGACTGAGAGGCAGTGGAGACTTTTTTTTGAGTATGCTGGTCTTGAACTCCTGGGCTCAAATAATTCTCCTGCCTCAACTTCCCAAGTAGGAGGGACTAGGGACAATTTAAAAGATAGAGATCTTGTAACTCGGTAAGTATAGACAAGAAGGAGGGTGTGCAGGTCTCAGAGGATTGTTGCTCCGGGAACAGCCAGAGAATAGAGGATTTGGGGGAATTGCTTTGCAGGTGAGTAGAGTATGTGGTTTAGAAATCTAAACTTTCTAAAGAGATTTCAGGTTAGCCAGTTCTTTGGAGACATAATGATCTTATAAAGCACACCCCTAAACAATAAATTTGAGGAGGACCCCCCGTTTTCCCCCACAGTAATGGGATTGAGCCCAGGGTCTTCAGCTTGTGCTGTTTCCCCAGCCCTTTTTTATTTTAGGACAGAGTATCCATAAGTTGCTGAGTTCTAGGCTGAGCCTGAACTTTTGTACCTCCTGCCCCAGCCTCCCAGAGTGCTGGGATTACAACCGTGCACCCCCACGCCTGGCGAGATTCCTTTAAATGGTGGAACTAAAACATGGAAGTTCAGATCAGTTGACTCATTTTGATTTTGAGACAGGAGTTTACTAAGTTGCTGAGGTCACCATCCTCCTGCCTCAGCCTCCCAAGGAGCTAGGATCACAGGTGTGCATCACCAAACCAGACCTGAAAGTCCCATTGTCTATGGAAATGGACTGTGTTCCCTCCTCAGCAGTTCTAAACATTGACTAACCCAACTCCATTTTCAGAGATGAAAAACACAAAAACACATTCTCTAGAAGTGCTTTATCCCAGTTACAGGGCAGCCAGGGCTCTTTGAAGTGAGAACTCACCTCACTCAAGGAGGAGCTGGGGTGGGAGAGGGATGGAGAGCTGGAGAACCGGAGCAGAAATCTGAGGGGACAGGGCCTAGAAAATGTCCAGGACCCAGTGGTCTCTAATCACACTGCTTTAATCAAAGGGAAACCAGAGTAATTGGAGACCCAGGGAAACTGCAACCTATTATAAAACTCCCTAACGCCTTTTAACTCTAGGAGGAGCCTGCTATCTGCCTCGGGGCCCTAGCCCATGGATGCTACAGACTCAGCTCATGGTAACTAGAGGAACCCACCAGGGTACACTGTTCAATCTGAGACACAACAGAGATATTTAGGATTGATCAGAATGTAAGACATTTTATAAACTTGCACTGATAACATTTTGAGGGGGTCTTTTTTTTGTTGTGGTGATTTGTTTTGTTTTGTTTTGTTGCAGACTGGCTTTGAACTCACTATGTAGCCCAGGCTGGCCTTGAACTCACAGTGATCCTCCTGCCTCAGCCTCCTGAGTGCTGAGATTATAGGTGTGTACCGCCACACCTGGCTTGATTCTTTTAGTTATCTGTCTACACATTGTCCAAAGAACCTAACTGCTGTCCTAAACAATGGCCTCACTGAAAACCAAAAATGTCCCCGTCCTTATATTTCCCAGCTGCTCCTTCAGCTTAGGTGAGTGAGATGTCATGATGAACACTGGAGTCTTTGATCTCTCTGTTAGAAATTTAAAGACATCTGATCACTTAAATACATCCTCTGTAGATTGCTGGTGTTTGCTTATAAACCTTCACAAATGTTTGCAACCAAGAGCAATTCTTAGCCTTAAAACTGAAAAGATCTGTTTAACACATGAAAAGACAGAGGCAAAGTGCAGAAAGGACTCCAAGGTCATGGTGTGTAAGGCACAGGGAGCCAGGAGTTAGCTCTAAGGTTTTCTTTCAGTACTGTGTACTGTATCTCTCTCTTCCAGGCCATATACCGGCTGGCATTTGACAAACAAAATATGACCTCTTCATTTCTCTGCCTTGGCATATTTCTGCTTCATTCTAGTCTCCTTCGTTAGGACAGTGTAGTTCAGCACACTGTAGGGATTTGGTGTACATGTGAGGACCTGAGGAGATAACACGTGGGAATCACTCACTCACTGAACTCATGTTTACTGCGCTCTGCTGCTGTGTGCCAGGCATGGTGCTAGGTGTTATATAGTCGCGAACCCCCAAAGATCCCAACTTCCGGGAAGACGACGACAAACCGATGAATAAACTTCTAATGCCAGGCGAGCCGAAATGGTATGCAGACAAACACTGCAAATAGAGCAGGGGTGATAATTTGGGGTAGAGCGCTGGAGAAGGCTTTCTGTGGAGGTGACGGTGGAGACCTGGATGGAGGAAATTAAACCCTGAGGATTTCTGGGTTTCCTTTCTCAGAGCCTTGCCAGTGTTATCAACAAGCAGTGCATTTTTCACCGGGCTGAAACAAAAGGACCTAGGTTGGGGGTCTTGCTCCACCTTCTGCATAAACTCACCCTTGACAATAACAGTGGCTTTCAGACCAGACAAAAGTCGGTTTCATTCAGACTGAAAGTTAATAGGAAGCCTTTACTGTCTCCAAACTGTTTCATCAGTGAAAACACTGGTAACAGACAAGCAAGGTGACTGTGCCTATTGAAAACATGGCAAGCAGAATTTACAAGTAACCACCTTGGAGGAAACACTCCCAGCGGCTCTTATTTAGTACTGTACTGAGAAGTGCTGCTCTATTTGTAGCTGGGCGTATTTTGCCTCGACTAATGTGAAGCTCTCCTTTAATGATTATCCCAAATAAGGTCAACCTGGGCGGATGCATTCACCTGCAATACTCTCTGTATCTTAGTGATAGGCTAGTTTGTGGTCTGATTGAAATCAGTAATTGCACATTTGTCAGGCAGATACTGTTAGCTGAAGTGTTCCCTGAGGAAGCCCTAGCAGAATGAAGGAGGGAAAAGGAAATCTGACTCAGGTATTCATGGTTAATTTCACAGATCCACAGGGGAAAGTGGTAACCTTTGAAGTCTTCTGCAAATCTCCATACCCTAAGGCCAGGCCAGTTCTGTGTTGGAACTTCTGTGGAATCATCTTGAAAACTGGAATCCATTTGGCTGATAGTTTATTTGAATTACAAACTGTTGTCTGAATCAGTGTCTCCAACCTATTCTAACAGCAGACCCACAACTTTTTGGTCTCTGCCACTTTAAAAAAGTAAAAAATAATTCCATTTCTCCGCTGCCTTGCTTTGCAGCAAAGAGAACAGAATCTGACCACAGAGCTCTTTACTTGACTGATCTATTTTTGGCAGCTTGCTTGTGTATTTTAAAACCAGTCACAATAGGCTATTGTTCCCTTGTATACTGCAGAAATATATGTGTTGCAAGTCACTCCCAAGGAATACTGATGGTACAGGATTTTTTAAAAAGTAGACTATCAAAGACATTGGTGGTCATTTTAAGTAGCTTTTATTGGATAGCACTTTAGAAACTGATGAAGTTTTAAGCACTGTGCGACCCCTTTCCTTCTCTGGGTGTCCCCTCACCTGGTGACGAGCCTGTCCGAAGCTCAGATTGGTAATTCAGAAGACATCGGACCTCTGCCTGTTACTAATCTATCCTTTCTTGCTGGGCTTGCTTTGAGGTCCTGGTTTTGGTTTCTCTCGGTCTTTTCTGCAGACAAGTGAGCCAAGCTCCACTTTCTCTTAGTGCACCTATAAATAGCTCAGAAGCAAGATTAGCCTGACCGAGTGCAGGGCATTTTCCTGTGTCTGAATAGCGATATTCACTCAGCCTGTTTGTGAAAACCCTTATGAGCCTCCGCCAGGACGTACATCGAGTGACCCATCTCCTTTACTTCTGCTGTTATTTACGGGTGAAAAGAAATCTCCTGCCCTAAGCAGCAGCAGTCGCTCCTAAAAGCGAGGAAGTCTTGAGGGGAGAATTCATATGTTAATGAGCCCCTGCTAGTAAGAACTCCGCTCCGCGGCGGCCGTTTGCCGGCTCCGCAGCGGGCGGGGTGGGAGGGACTGAAGCGGTCGCTTCGCACCTTCTCCCAGCGCCTGCACCTGCGGAAGGGGTTCGCGTTCCACCTCCCCTAGCCTCGGGCCTCGGGGTGGCGCGGGCCGGCGGAGGGCGGTGCTCGCGCTCCCACCGGCCGGGCGGCGGGAGGCTTTTCCGGGAAGAGCGTGCTCGCGGGACACTGTGGCCACCTGCCAGGGGCCCGGCCGGCGGTGACAGTTCCTGGAAAGCAGGCAGCGGCGAGGTCTGGCCCTGGCTCGGCGGGCGCCTCCTGCGGCCGGGATCGCGCGGCTCTCGGCGAGGGTGGGTCCGTAGGAAGCGAAACGGTTACTTTTTCTTTTTTCCCCTGCGGGCTCTGGTTACTTCTGAAGCTCGGCGGCTCGCGGCGCGGCGCGGAGCGGAGACGGGCTTTTCCGTCCGCCCCAAGGGCCGCGGAGAGGCGAGGACTCCAGTGGCCTGGACGAGGGACCGGAGCGCAGGCAGCAGAGTGCGCTGCACCGGAGGGACGCGGGGACACAGGGCGCCGGCCCCGGAGACCCGGCCGGGTGAGCATCGCTGCGGCGCCCGAGAGGGACCCGGCCGGGAGCTCTCCCCGCGGGCTACCCCTGCCTGCCGGCGGGACCCTGGGCTCCGCCGTCCCGCCCGCCCCGCCGGGGCCCCTCCGGAAGCGGGTGGGCGAGGGTGACCGCGGGGCGCCCCGGGTACGTCTGGCGCGCCCCGAGGCCGCGCTCCCGGGTGCAGGCCGCACTAGGCCCCGAGCCGCAGGTGGGAGCAGGGGTGGCAGGGACGGACTCGGCGACGCTGCTGCGCCGGGAGGCGGCACGAGGCTCCCTGCAGGAGGTGGCGAGGGCTGTGTGGAGGCGACCTCGCTCCCGGCCACGGCCGCTCGGCTCGGCCTCGGTTCCGACCCGCAGCTCGGGCGCCCTCTCGCGGCCGCGCGCGGTGCGGGGTCCCGGGGCGAAGACACGGGCCGGGGGGACCCGGACGCCGCTCGCAGCTGTGTGAGAGGCGGCCTGTGAGTTTCTCCGGGAAGGGCGACTCTTCCCCCTCGCTCTTCTCCGGTCCCGGTTTTAAAAGCTTGGCTGTTCACGTTCCTGTGCGTCCGTCTAAACCCGGCTATGTGTGGCATTTGTTTTTACAACCAGAGTCTTGTGACTTCTCAAACACTTTATTGAAGTGTTTTCTCTGGAAACTGGTTTCAAATGAGCCCTGTGCGTTTCACAAAGAGGAGTCTTATTCAGGAGCCAACAGGTGACGGGGTGAAACCCGAGTCTGTGTGTACGTTAGAGTCAAGTCTGGCTGCCGTTTCCTTGGGCTGCGGTTGAAAATAGAAAGTTAAAAAAAAAAATCACTGAGAGACTGACGGGGACGCAGTTTGGAGAAAATACCTGCGCCTCGCTTGGTGGGCAGAGGGGCCCTCGCCCGGCGGCGGCGGCGGCGGCGGCAGCGGCGGCAGCGGCGGCGCGCGTCCAGAGCTTGTCTTTCCGCACCAGATAACCTGACCCCAAGAGCGTCCCTCCGGTAGGGGACCCGCTTTGTTATCGTGTTTCCTCCTTTTGTTAAGCAGCCTGTCTTACTGTCGTGGAATGTATTTGTGCCTGAAACTAGAATGCTTTGAAAGAGCTCGCCATTTCCTCTCGGAAAAATGGACGGTTTTTGGCAAATGTATGGTACACGACTCTGACAGCCCCACTCAGCTGTGGAAAAATGTGCGAGTTGGATGGAGGTTTCCCTGGAAAATACAGTACAGGAATCCCAAAGGCACATGATCTAGTGCCAGTGATCCCTGGAGTGAAGGACTTTTTCATGGGCAGCATTTTCACTATCGGTGAAATTGAATTGGCCTTGTTGGCAGTGACTTGTCTCTCAGAGGACAGATGTTATTCTTTGGGTGCGTGAAACCTTTAAAGAAACCACAGCATATGTCTTTGCACGGTTCAGATCTTGGTTGCAATAGTTTCAATAGCTCTGGACTTATTACTAAGCTAAGGACATCATAAACAAGGAAATGTGTATATCCGTAGAGGTTGTACAGTTTGTGTATCCAAAAGAAGGGAAATGTTACAGATTTCTGTACTGTCACATATGTCTGTCATTTTATTTACCTGCATGTTTAACCTGGAAGAATTGGAATCATTTTTGAATGGAGAACCTGTGGTCTCCATCTTCTATGTACTAAGGCCTTGTTAACAAGCAGTTTAACAAAGAAGTTGTTAAACAGTTTGTGGCCCACAGGATGCCCTTAGCAGCAGGGGACACCTAGGGATGTCAGCAGCACTGACTTCACAAATCAGCATCTGTGCTGGTTTCGGTGATCAAAGGACTTCTAGCTTCCCCGAGCATGTTCACACAAAAAATACGTTTTCATAGGACTCCTACAGTGCCATGGTAGTCTTCACATAGAACTAGAGCAAATTTCAGTGAGGCAAGAATTGGTAACCTTGAGATATCACCTTAGACATCTTACTCAATGGCAGGCACTGAAAATTGTTTTCTTTTGTATTTACGATTTTGACTTGGTGACTTGGCGCAAGAAAATGAAAATAATAGGATCCATACCAGAACTGACTGATACAGTTATGTCTTCAGTATGTCTGACTGCATTCTCTTGAACTCCCTCAAATATTCGCTCCCTATCTGAGTTGCCCTGTAATCTTTATGTAGTGATATGCCATCTTTCAGTCTCCTAATCCTCACAACTATATCCCTGACTCAGTTTCGCCATCCCCTGTCCCTTATAGTACTGTCCCTTCCTCAGCCACCGTGTTCAGGCTTCATTAGGGACACTGGGTGAATTGGCCCCTCCTGGGCCCTTTTTCTTTTTCCTACCATGTTAATCTTTTTAAAGACCAGAATTATCTGGCATCTCCTACTCATGTGCCTTTCTTTTGTCATTTCATGTTGCCTGTGATATTAAGGCCTAAGTCTCCTGCTTGACAGGTATAATCCTTGACAATGAGGTACTGTTGCCATCTATTGTTACTTCTGTGGAAAAATTTGTTTTCTAGTGAAACCGTCTGCTCTTCACCACCCCCGCTCCCGCCCCACCCCCACCCTTTCTTCATACACTGTGCTGACTTACTGAGCTCTCTAGGAAAAACCAGTAAAGGCTCAGTTAATGTGTATGTTAAGGTCAGTCGAAATAATAGTCCTTAGCTACTCGTATGCAGCGTACAGCCCAACAGAAAATAAAGCAATCCCCAAATAACCAAAACAGCGTAGCAAAATAATCCAGCTGCTTTTTGGTTTAAATAACACCTTGTCATATAGAATGCTGTCTTATTTCACCAGTAACTCTGGTGCTTATAGAAGGAATGTTTTAAGCCCTCATCCACAGTGTAATCACTCTATGTACTTCTGGATAATTTTTTTCAAAGATTAGTTGTCTAATTTAAAGAATATTCGAAAGAACAAATTAAAAACGTTTGGTGGTGGATGGTTGTGGGCAAAAAGGAAAGGCCACTTCCTAAAAGGCAAACAGGAATCAAAACACAAAAGCAAGGAGGGAAGAAAACCTACAGAAAATTTGCTCTTCATGGCAGTTTTGAGTCGAGCTACGGGATTCTGGACAACAGCGCCACTTTACGAAGCAGCCCTAAACTCCCCTCCTATTCCAGATGAGGAACCAGGTTCTCAGGTCACATGTGCCGGATTAGAACTTCTGTTTCCTGAATCCTAAAGCCGTTGCTCTTTCCACTTGCTCAAAAATGAAAACAAGTGATCAGCCAAAGGCTACATCGCACATAACTGACACATGAGGTCCTTAAAGCATGGAAATATGTAGTGGAATTCAGAAACATTCTTGTCACAGTGGCTACCCTTTTTTTTTTTTAACATCCTGGGTTTTTTTGGTACCGGGGATCAAACTCAGGACCTTGCGCTTGTAAGGCAGGCACCGGAACCACTGAGCTGAATCCCCGGCCCAACACCCTGGTTTTTAATGGAATAAATGTCATTTGCCTTTTTGATATTGCCCAGAACCCATCAATAATGACTTTTAAATATGAAGATAAATGAGGCCATACTGTTAAGTAGGGGAACAGGTGCCCCTCACAAGCAAGCACACACGAGGTGTTTAGTCTGCTCAAGCGGTGCCTGCTGGCAAGTCCTGCCGTGCTCCATGGACATCACACACACTGTGTGTGAGGTGGGCAGCTAGAAACGATGGCCAGTAGTTTGGCAAAATCCTTTCCCTTTCAGGAGACTCGGCCCTTCCCAAGCTCAAAAAGATGGAACCCGGGTGTCACCATGTGGTCCACATTTGTTCTTAACATGTTCCTATTCTGAATGTCACTGGTCAGCTTCAAGAAAACCTGTCTAGTCACAGTGCAAAGTAACAGCTGCAGTCATAACTGCACTAGTAACTCCGTTTCTTTATATACATGTCATTTTTTAAAATTTAAAACTCTTCTGTATTTTTAAACAATCTCAGGAAGGAAGACAGTTGCTACTTTTAAAGAACGAGGTCCCCCGATGTTTAGTAAACTGTGAAAGCACAAAGCCCGCTGAATGCTCAGAGCCCCAGTTCCTTTCTGTGCCTCCCTCTTCTCCCTGGGTCAGATGTTCTCTTGACAATTATACGATGACTGAGAAGCCGCATCTGCAAGCTGTTTGTGTGTGAGTCTTTTTAAATGCTGTGTTCAGGGAAGAGGGCAAAGAAAGGACGAGAGAGAAATGAAGCAGACCATTTTCTATGGCATGGCTTCCGAGGAATACCCTCATGAAAATCCTTTCTAAGAAACAGGTATCCCCACTCTACTAGCTTTAGGTTTATGTATCACATCCTGGCTATGACCTTTGCTTCTGTTATTCATTTCTTTACTAGGTGCATTTAGTCCTTGGAGGTGTCTGCAGAGAACTCAGCCTGCTTGAATTAAATTCAAATCCATGTCCTCTGTGCTGGATCTCAGTGCTGTCCTGCTGATGTACAGGCCAGTAAAGGTGTTACTTCCTCTGCACATTTCCCAAGTGGCCAGACTCTGCTTAGAACCTGAGCAAACCCATTCCTAAACACGGCTTTCTTTTCCTCCTTATTGAGATTTACTTACATGCACAAGTATAAAGAGACATCAGAGGGGTAGGACTCCTATTTGTTTATTTCCAAACCTAGTGCTGGGTTGGTTCATGCATCCTTGTCATTCATTTGTGATCAGGGTAATTCCATTTATTATAGCACCCCAAGACCTAGACAGTAAGCCTGCCTTAGAGAAGCCGCAGAATTCTGACGGTTCATCTGTTTTGGCTTGTTGCTCTGTTTCCAGCTTCTGATACGCCTTGCACATAGGTATCGCTGCGGGTAGGAAGGTTGGTGCTGGGGATCAAACCTAGGGCTCGAAGGCTAAGCAGAAACTCTGATACCAAGCCACACCCCCAGCCTGTGCACATAGCTCGTTTTTAATTAAATGTTTTTAAAAGAACATGTTTAACTGTGGTTGTGAGAGAATGTAAAAAGTACTCTCAAACGGTAGGACGGGGTGGGGAGGATGATGATGGTAAAGCAGAAGGGCAAATGTGAATAACCAATGAGTCTAGGGAAAGGGTGTATGAGAGTTCATTTCCTACTGCAACTTTTCTGAAATCTGAAATTAATCAAATTTAAAATTCCAAAGAAGCAAACTGCAGGGCTGAAGGTAGCGCCATGATTGTCCATCTAAGAGTCACTCTGCAGAAGAACAACCCCAGCTTTGAATAATTCTATTTCCAGTATAACTCAGCCCGATTTGTAAACCTGATTTCTGCTATTTAACTTCATCTACCTGAAAAGATGACAGCGGAAAATGAAGTTAATGGGCTTTTTCCATTTCATCCACTTCTCCCATGGCCCCCTGTCTTGGCCTACAGTAAGGTGGTATTTTGGCAGAGCAAGTACAAGAGGCTCCGGTGGCATCAGAAAGACCTCCATCACAACCAGAGCATGGTCATGGCCAGGGCACCCTTTGATCTGTGTTGTCTCGGTGAACACCACAGAGTAACGTAAATGCCTGAGCGACACATGTGAAACTTAACCGGGACCGTGCTCTTAACTTTTCATTTTTAACTTTCTACAAGCAAAAGAGCCATGCTCAGGGCCGGGGATTTACCTCAGTGGTTTCGCTGCCTGCTTCGCAAGCACAAGGACCCAAGTTCAATCCCCAGTACCAAAAAAAAAAAAAGCCATGCTCAGAGCAGCCAGCTGCTGTCATCTAGCACCACACAAGGCATGTTATAGCCAAGAATAGACTCTCTAGGTCTGCTGGCAAGAACAGCTAATCTTAACATAAGGAAAATTCAAGTGCATGTTTTTGTGGCACCAGGTAAAGAAGCTTGGGTGACATAGTAGCTCTTACCACAGACCTGGTCCAGGTGGAGCCCATGCTGTGTAACTTGTTTTTAATGCTTGATTTTCAGTCCGCTTTCCTAATATAAAGGAAAAATAAGGCTTTCTCTAGTGAGCAGGTTCTAACCAGTGAACTCGTGAGGCCATTGAGATTTTAGTCCTTCTTGAAGGCATGTTTTCCTCTGCCTTCTGTGGGTGGATGGCTGCCCCAATCTGCAGCTGGGTTGTACAAAGAAACGGAATTGGCTTGATCTGCTGCTGCCCCTAGGAGGCACTGTAGGGTCAAAGAGGGTTGTGATCCCTGGGATCACAAATTTCCCAGTCCTGAGGCCAGTGCTTATGTTAACCTACTGGCCCTGGACAACCAACCCTGAGGCAGATCACTGTGGGGCTCAGTCCTTTATCTGTTAAGTGAGATACCACCTACATTGGGTTGCTGCCTGTGGTGTGTGGGTCCTTAATAGTACCCACTATTAAGACTCCGGAGCTGGCAGAATACTATGAATGAAAACTGAACACCAGCTTATAATGAAAACGTTTCTGTCACTCATGCTCCTAAGGCTGTACTCTCTGGTCAGTGAGTGACTGTCTTCACTGTACTTAACTCAGAGGAGCAAGTGGATATTTGAGGGTCACGGGTGTGCGGTACGGCCAGCACTGCGTCCATGGCAGCATTTAGTGCTGGTGTTGACTTACCGCCACCAGGGCGGCTGTTTACCCCACATTTTCTACAGAGGCATATCAAGGAATACAGCTGTCAAATTCAGATCTCTGGCAGTTTTTGTGCTAACTTGGAAAATCTATGGTTTGTCATAATTTGTGTTGTTTTCTTTTGTTGCATCCTATGGTTACATTAAACTTTCAGGTTCTGTTTACTAGCTTTTTGTAAGCCTGCAGAGTACATAATGGAGTATCTCCCCCCAGCCAGATTAGGCAAGGAATAAATGTTCAGGTTTCATGAATCAGGTTAAATTGCCCTAAAGACACCAGTTTTGGTGGCGGCTTAGTTCCTAATTTAAAGTGTTAGCCTCTGGTTCACATGTGGGGGTTGTTTTTTCAAAACAAAGGGGAAAGATTTGGACCCAAGACATTTTCTGACTTTCATTAACACATCCTTTTTTATTGAGGAGCTAGAGGAATGTGCCTATGTTTAGAAAGCCTAAGACATGAATGAATTGCACCTGTGTGAAACTTGTTTAAAAGGTCACAACCTCTGCATGGTAGTGTAGGAAATGAGGTCGTCTTTATTTTGTTGAGGGGGAAAGTTAAATTTGTTTGAATAATATGTGTGGCATTGCTCCTGCTGTTAGTAAAGATTGCAGCCATGAGATGCTTGGCCTACTATTGTTCCTTTGATTTATAAAGGAAAAACTATACATTTTGAAATCATGTCAGTAGGTGACATTAACAGTGAGTTGGCATTGAGATAGTTGTTGGAAAATGACTTCATCTCGGGCTGACGTAGTTTCATTTTTCTTGCCTTTTTCCTTTGTGTTTAAGCAAATGAGACCATTTAATAAGGCAGAAGAATTTAGGGGAAGTTTGACTCTGCTTTTAGCTGTGTAACCCTGGAAAGTACTTAACCTTTCTGACCCGTCTTTCCTCTAAAATGATTGAGTTGGACTAGTTATAATTTTCTCTCTTTACATCACTGGTGGGGGTGCAGATATAAAAAGTTGCACCTGATTCTAAAAGTTGTTATTTTTCCCCTTAGTTCTTTTGGGTGAGGGATGATTTTTGAGACTCAGAAGACACTTCAAAGACAATCCAGGTGACAACAAAGCTGCTGGGTCCTAAGATAGGGAATGCTGTCTAGACACCTTGCTTGCTCCTCATCTAAGGCTGCTTTTCATTCAGAGGATCCACTCCTTGGCCTAGTCGTGGGTTACCCTGTGGCATTTCACACACAGTAGGTACTACATAACTTTTCAATAAATGCTGGCTTATAATGCAATTAAACCCTAATCATCACCAGGCTGGATTTTATTTTAACCTAATGCTGTATTCAGTTACTGTTGAAGGAACTCACTGATGAATGTCTGGCTGACTTCAGCCCTTCGTAAAAACTTGAGGATTTAATGTACTGTATAAGGAGTTAACTGTGCTGTTGTGGCATATAAAACAGGTGTCATGATTAGAAGTCAGAAACTTAAGCAGCATGGCTCAGGGGACCCATTCCCAGCAAGCGGCGCTGCCTCAGTAGAAAACTTGCTTAGGAAAGATGGGGAGCTGAGTGAGGTTTCTGCGGCCGTTTTTCATGGCACATGACAGTGAGCAGGGCAGATGGCCCAGTACCTACACTTCTTCCTACAGCTCCTGTGAATTCATAGCTTTCACTTATAGGCAAGTTAGGAAGGCAGCAAAGCAATTTTCCTGAGTACTTCTCCACTGAGTTGTATGTGTAGAGAGGTCCCTTTTAAAGGCAACTGAAGTAAATGAGCTTTGATGGCATTTTTTGAAGAACTGAACTGGTAAACGGCCATTTCCAAATTGGAGATAGCCCTGGAGATTGGAAGGTGGTGACACAGTAAACTACTTTCTCTGGGCCCTGCTGAGTGCAAACAAGCATCCAATAAAAGCCCTTGGAAGACACAAAGAATTCTTTGTTGGTTAACTCTTGTTTTCTCTTGTATTGTCCATAGCAGCCTTGACTGGATGTCCTGCAACTGAGAAACCCGGTTTTTAACCCATTAGTATGCCTTTGGAGATGGAGCCCAAAATGAGCAAACTGGCCTTTGGATGTCAGAGAAGTTCCACATCTGATGATGATTCTGGCTGTGCACTGGAGGAGTACGCCTGGGTCCCCCCAGGCCTCAGACCCGAGCAGGTGAGGCCACATCAAGCCATTGTTTTTTTTCAGTGATCTATGACTTCAGAACATTGTTTTAAAAATACATAGACCAGATGGGTGTAGTAGCACACACCTATAATCCCAGCACTTGGAAGGCTGAGGCAGGAGGACCACCACAATTTCAAGGCCAGCCTAAACTACACAGTGAGAACTTACCTCAAAAAACAAAACCACCAGGACATAACCAAAAACCTACATAGAATAGCACTGCAACACTGGCATACTACCCTCCTTGGTCCTCGTGACTCTTGGGGTAGCTTTGAATTTTTATTTTAAGGTCCTACTTAGTGTCTCAGTGGTGGGGTCTCCGCTCTCATGACAGATGAAATCCAGCATAGTGCATGTGCATTGTACCAAGTCACCCATCAGAGAGTGAGTGAAATTTACCTTAAAACTTCAGTGCCAACAAAAAGGTCTTCAAACTTTAGTTTCCAGGCCAGTTCTCAGGAGTGCTTTTGCCTTGGAAGAGAGATTCAGAGCTGTAAGAATCCAGAGGTGTATGGCCTAGAGTTTAACCTTTGATAACTAAAGCAAAGTCTATCCCTATACAATGGGAAAACTTCAGAGTTTAATAATCTATATAAGCCTATTTTTATTTTCCTGATGTCCTTATAATGAATTTGTTGAAAATTGCTGGCAATAGCTATTATTATAAGGCAAAAGCATATTTTGAAAGAAAAGATTGGGTGTGCAGCTGCTTCTGAGCTATGGCTGTTTCCTGTGGGGTGGGAACCGAGGACAAGGTGATCTTCACCCAGAATCTCACACAGTATGTGCACACATAGGTGGTGTTCAGTGTTTGTGACTGTAAAAAGCTTAGAGCCAACGTGGTGGGGGAAAGGGGAGTAGTGGCATTATTCTGAAAAACTACTTATTAGAGCCCTTTCTCATATCAGTCTGGGTAGGTCAGTCATGTGGCACTGATACTGAAGCAGACAGGTCCAAATAAATTCCTTCATCCATCCTTTTTTCCTGGAATCACTTTCATTCCTTCTCATCATTATAGCATGTAACCTTTGAAAACAAAAATTAAGTTCTTCCAAATAAACTAAGTACAGTTCAACATGGCCCCTCTCTAGTTTCCTTGGGAAAACTGACTCCACATATTGGAAAATAGCACCCATGGAAGCCAAGAAAGCCGATGCGTGAGATAACCTGATTGGGGAAGAGTCTAAAATGTTTAACAAAACAGCTTTTGTCTCTGTAACCTGTAAAATTCCGAGAGCAAGTAAATGTATTTATGTGGCTGGATTCTGGAGTGTCATAGAGCCTGTGTGGTAACTGCACAACTCGCCTGGATTTGGGCTCATCCCTTGGCTGACCCTTGGAAGACCTGCTGAGGAACAGTAACATTAAATGTGCATATTTTATGGCACATAATTTATGATGTCCCTAATTGTCACTACAAATTGCATTCCTGAGGAGCACTTTAGCAGCTGGATGCTGGTTTTCTGCAGGTCTGAAGTTCTGCTGAGCTGGCTCAGCTGGTCTTCTCATTAGCTCCTAGTGGCCAAAACCCATACCAAGGGGAAGGCAAAGACTGAGTGAGCTAAGAGGTTCGGGTTCTGTGTACTGGTGTCATTCTCTCTGTCCTTTATGCAGATCCAGCTCTACTTTGCATGCTTGCCAGAGGAAAAGGTTCCTTATGTTAACAGCCCTGGAGAGAAACATCGGATTAAACAGCTTTTATACCAGTTGCCACCACATGATAATGAGGTAAAATAATGGGAAGAAGGTGGATTAGAAAGAAGCAAGTCCTGATAAGCATTAAGATGCTTCTCATAAACCCCAGCTCCTTGCTCACCAGGCCCTTCTGGTCTTTCTTCACTGAAAATGTGGCCTGAGAATACAGCTTTCCATTCTTGAAGAGAAAGGGCATCAGCACAATAAATTGAACACACATTGGTTTTTATAGTGTTTGCAGCCACCCACCGGTTACCAGGGCCCCACAGATTCCTGAGCACCTCCTCCTGCCGTACTGTGGAAGTTTAGCCCAAAGTAGAGTTGAGTGTGTTGTAGAATATGGGATCAAAGTGTCAATTAAAAAGTTTAAATCTTGTTGAGAAAGGTTAATGTCTTAGTTTTTTTCAGTGTTTCTTTCTGAGAAAGGTTTAAACATTTCATATTTTAAAAAATAAAAACAAGGCTATTTCTTCAGATTACACTACCCCTTTGCTACAGAGGCTGCAAGATTTTGGTACAGTATCACTGTTGAAACTGGGGACTCATGAGGCTGGCAGCTAAATTTGCTCTTACCTCCTGAACTCTCTGGAAGACTGTACTCCAGCATGGGGCTTTTTTTCTGTGCAGGTGCGGTACTGCCAATCTTTGAGTGAAGAGGAGAAAAAAGAACTGCAGGTGTTCAGTGCTCAGCGAAAGAAGGAAGCACTTGGAAGAGGAACGATTAAACTTTTGTCCAGGGCAGTGGTGCACGCCGTGTGTGAGCAGGTAGGGGTGACATGAGTGGAAATAAGGGCGGGGGTAGGAGATAGCTGACACAGGCATGCATCAAGACAGCTGAGCTTCTTACTTTACAGTGATTCATATCCGTAACTGGCTGTGCCACCGTGTGATGGTGGGATCACTCTGCCTGTATGTAAACACCAGGAGAAAGCGTGCAGTTAGGGTACACCTAGTATTTAAAAAGTACAGAAACATGATGAGGACATCCAGGTCCTTACTGCAAGATCTCTGAGTGGGAAAGGTATCCAGCAGGTGGCTGGCTCAGGAAAGCCACTATTCGTGTGGGCTGGATGAAACTGTACTTTCTAGTGTAGTTGTCCACTGGAGAGTGTTCTCTGCGGTTGAGAATCACAATAATGCAGTATTAAGAGCCATCTAATCACTAACAGGAGGAGCCAGAAATAAAGAGCTTTCCTGCCAAATTTAGGACTTATGGTAAAGTTGGAAAGGCTGAGAATCCAGTCTTTAAAAAAGGATGATTTAACAAATCAAATCTTTTTATAGTGCGGACTGAAGATAAATGGAGGAGAGGTCTCGGTGTTTGCCTCCCGGGCAGGCCCTGGAGTGTGCTGGCATCCATCCTGCTTTGTCTGCTTCACGTGTAACGAGCTGCTGGTCGACCTCATCTATTTTTATCAGGATGGAAAAATTCACTGTGGCAGGCACCATGCAGAACTGCTCAAGCCACGGTGCTCAGCATGTGACGAGGTAAAAAAGTTCATCCTTAATGCTGGAAAAATAAGTTGAGAGTAAGCCAATATTCCACTATTCACATCTAAGCAAATATGTGTCTCTCCAGGTTTTTATTGTGCATGTATATTTTAAGATAACTTTGTACTTACATATAGTGGAATAATATGCAGTTAATAAGAGAGGCCAGCAGGTGTGTTTCTGTGTTTTCCCAAGTATGGTGTCCTTAATGAGACGTAGGAAAAAAAAACAAGTTACAGAAGAGTATGTAGCAGATGGTCTTTGTATTAAATATGGGGTGGGGGTGGGGGTGGACAGTAGAGAATACATACTTGTATATACTCAGAAAAGGACACATGGCAAGGTTACAGTGGTCATCTCAGGGTGTGTGATGTGAAAGGAAATTTTAAAGTAACTTTAAACTTATAGAAATGTTGAGAAGATACAGAATTCTCCTAGATGTGACATCTTACATATAACCATGATGTATATATCAAAACTAAGACATTTACATTGTGATAAAACCAATGCTAAACTATCGACTTTATATTTCCCCACTTCTGGTACTAGTGAAGGGTACTCTGTGATGTCCTTAATCTCCTTCAATCAGTGACAGTAAATTTTCAGATTTTCTTTTTTTGAGACAATATCTCAGCCTGTATCCCAGGCTGACCTCAAACTTATGATATTAGCACGTTATCATGCCTGGATAAATTTTAACTTTCATAGATTTATTTTTTCAATGATACGCTATTCGAACACTTTCTTGAAATAAAGTCCTTATTCTAGAGATGTTCACCAAGTCAAATGAAACATTACCTATATAAGTGCTGTTTTCACCATTTAACTGTGATAGCTCTACAGACTTTGTTTTGTTCCTGTTAGGAACCAAAGACCACTAAAGTATTTCAATGTTAATGTTCTCTTTGTGAATTATGCCACCAAAGTGTTATCGGACAGCAAATACAGAACCAAATTATTACCTCCAATGTAGACATTTTTTTTCCCACTTTCCCCTTCCACACCCAGTACTGAGGAATGAACCCAGGGCCTTTGCACTGAGTTACATCCCCAGTACTTTATTTTGAGACAGAGTCTCAGTAAGTCACCCAGATTGGCCTCACACTTAGTATCCTCCTGCCTCAGCTTCCCAGAATGCTAGGATTACAGGCATGTGCCACCATACCCACCTTTTTTTTTTTTTTTGCTATCAGGGATCAAACTCAGATCCTTGCGCTTGTGCAGCAGGCGGCGAAACCACTGAGCTAAATCCCCGGCCCCATACCCACCTTTTTAAAAGTTAAGCAAGCATCTATGTATTTTTTTTTTGTACCCTTCTCAGTCTATGCTTGTTTTGTAGCTAGATCAAAGCAGATTTAAGCCTGCAGCCATTAAGAAACAAGGTTAGCCATCTGATTGAAGAGCCAATACCTATCAAAGCTGCCCACAAAACATAAAATTACTTGGCCATTGAAAGAGTTCACATTTATTTTTCTTGCATCCTATGCGTCCATGTTTCCTTTTCCAGATAATTTTTGCTGATGAGTGCACAGAAGCGGAGGGTCGCCACTGGCACATGAAACACTTCTGTTGCCTGGAGTGTGAGACAGTCCTGGGAGGGCAGAGGTACATCATGAAGGACGGCCGTCCCTTCTGCTGTGGCTGCTTTGAGTCTCTCTATGCAGAGTACTGTGAAACCTGCGGGGAGCATATTGGTAAGTCCACAGCCCCGTCACATAGCTGTTAGTCACTCGGGGTTATTCACAGCCTTGTTTTTCTACTTTAAACAACTGAGGTGTAATTTACATGAGGTGAAATGTGTGGATTGTAACTGTTTTAGGTTAATGAGTTTTGATAAAGGATAGAGTTGATTCTTATTATTTGCCCTGGTGAATGCTGCATCCGTGGATACTGAAAGGCTGCTACATGGAGAGATGCAAAATAAGGTGTCCTATGAGCCTCTGTTCACACACACAGCTGGGGCTCAAACCCATGGTCTCACCGTGCTGGTCAAGTGCTCTGCCACTGGCCCATGGCCTCAGCCATACTTGAATCAACACATCTGTACATAACCATGTTTCGTGTGTGTTTTGAGTTAAAGCCACTTTATTTATTATTGATGGATTACACTGAACTAACAGCAACAGCACTATCACGCACGATCAGAAGTTTATCTCAGACGTGTCACAGCCTTGCACCTTGGCAGCACTGGCTAGCACCTCAGCACTATTCATGGGGGCCATGGCAGACAGCAAAATTGTCAGTAAAAAGCACAAAAATGCAAAAATCGTGGCACTGACTAGGCCATGAATGGGACACTTGTTCCTAGTAAGGAAGCTGAAATCAAGGGCAGAGCATTCTGTTTGTCTGGACTCAGCTAGGAATGTGCCTGTCTGCTGACTTCAGTGTTTACCGCTTGCCATGCCTGTGAATGACCAGGCGAGTGTTAGGCTGACTTTGGGGACGCAGATAAATTTCAGTGAGTAGGCATATTCACAAATACAGAACCTATAGAAGAATGAGGATTAATTGTACCCGTGTCGCCCACACTCCTATCAAGGTCATTTCCATCACTGGAGAGTTCCCTTTTGTCCATTTTTCTCCTGTCCTGAAGCTATAACCTGTTTTTCTTTGCTCCTTCCAAACAGGTGTGGACCATGCACAGATGACCTATGATGGGCAGCACTGGCATGCCACAGAAGCATGCTTCTCCTGTGCCCAGTGTAAGGCCTCTTTGCTGGGATGCCCGTTCCTTCCCAAACAAGGTCAGATTTATTGCTCAAAAACCTGTAGCCTCGGAGAAGATATCCACGCCTCCGACTCTTCTGACTCTGCCTTCCAGTCAGCGAGGTCGAGAGACTCTAGAAGAAGCATCCGCATGGGCAAGAGCAGCAGGTCAGCAGATCAGTGCCGGCAGTCTCTTCTCCTGTCCCCTGCTCTGAACTATAAGTTTCCTGGCCTCTCAGGCAATGCCGATGACACCCTGTCTCGGAAGCTGGATGATCTGAGTCTCTCCAGACAAGGAGCCAGTTTTGCCAATGAGGAATTTTGGAAAGGCAGGGTAGAGCACGAAACTCCTGAAGAACCTGAAGAATGGGCTGAGCATGAAGATTATATGACACAGCTCCTCCTCAAGTTTGGTGATAAAAGCCTCTTTCAGCAGCAGCCCAGTGAGATGGATATTAGAGCCAGTGAGCACTGGATATCTGATAACATGGTTAAAAACACCCCAGAATTAAAGCAAAATCACCAGAGCCTTGCAAGTAAAAAATACCAATCTGATATGTACTGGGCTCAGTCACAAGATGGTCTTGGCGATTCCGCTTATGGCAGCCACCCAGGCCCCGCCAGCAGTAGGAGGCTCCAGGAGCTAGATCTGGACCATGGTGCCTCGGGATACAATCATGACCAGACACAGTGGTATGAAGACTCCCTGGAGTGTTTGTCAGACTTGAAACCAGAACAAAGTGTTCGAGATTCTATGGATTCTCTGGCTTTGTCTAATATCACAGGTAAGTCATCTGAGGGTTTATGGGATATTTGAAAAAGGAGCCAAAGTTTACCCAAAAAAATTGTAATTCAGTAGGGGTTATTTAAAACTCTAGGCCAAGAGAAGGGAAGCACTTCGTTTAAATGCCAGACACTACAGCAAAACAAACGTGTGTGCACAGGTGAGGGCATACGTAAAAATGTTTTCAGCAAAGCCTTTTGAGATAGGGATGATCTCTGATTTAAGGAGGAGAAACTGACTTATTTTGGATAAGGGAGTCTGCAACTGGATTGTATCTGAAAGCTTCTGTGCTCTTTGGATTGTGCTGTATGTATTTTAAGGTTTTAAAATTGGCTTGAATACTTAGAAGTTTGTGACTTTTAAAAATATTTTCCTGGGGCTGGAGATTTAGTTCAGTGGTTCCGGCACCTGCCTTGCAAGTGCAAGGTCCTGAGTTCGATCCCCGGTACCAAAAAAAAAAAAATTTTCCTGAATTTCCCTATGGCAAGAGATAGCTCAGAAATATCTGAGCCTTTATATTATAAAAAACAACAGTTTATGTTCTCAAAGCACAGTCATATCAGTTATCTACATTTTACTCTTAAAATAACATTGCACTGTATAGAGTGGCCTATGTAATAGGCCTGCTATGAATCTCCTATTTGCAGTGTCTTTACACACAGAAGTGTTGCCCTTGTGTGGCTAGTTTTATAACCAAACTAATGACACTTGGTCCTCTCATAAAGACTATTACTGTAACACAGCTATGAAAGGCTTCAGTGGCTGCCCACTGCCGAGAATAATGTGTGGGGCACTGCAGTGACAGGGAGGGAGGAGAAAAGCCCCTAGGGGGCTTTAATTAAATATTGAAATTCAAAGTTTTCTTTGAAATGCTTCCATTTGATATCTGGTCTGTAATAATGTCAGAGTGGAATTTTTGATAATCACATTTTGGTTTTGACTCCTGTTCTAGGGGCTTCTGTAGATGCAGAAAGCAAGCCAAGACCATCATTATATTCTCTACAAAACTTTGAGGAGATAGAAGCGGAAGACTGTGAGAAAATGAGCAATATGGGAACTCTGAACTCATCCATGCTGCACAGGAGTGCAGAGTCCCTAAAAAGTCTAAGCTCAGAATTATGCCCAGAGAAAATCATGCCTGAAGAAAAACCAGTACATCTGCCAGTGCTCAGAAGATCCAAGTCTCAGTCCAGGCCCCAGCAGGTCAAGTTTTCAGATGATGTCATTGACAACGGAAGCTATGACAACATTGAAATCCGGCAGCCTCCAATGAGTGAAAGGACTCGGAGACGGGTCTACCATTTTGACGAGAGGGAGCCTAGGTCTCACCACCATCGCCGCAGGAGAAGTAGAAAGTCTCGCTCTGACAATGCCCTGAATCTTGTCACGGAACGAAAATACTCTTCCAAGGACAGACTGAGGCTTTATACCACCGATAACTATGAGAAATTTATACAGAATAAAAGTGCCCAGGAGATGCAAGCATACATTCAGAACAGTGATCTCTACAGCCAGTACGCCCATGCCACATCTGACTATGCACTGCAGAACCCCGGAATGAAAAGGTTTCTGGGGCTCTATGGTGACGATGATGACTCCTGGTGTTCCTCTTCCTCCTCCTCCTCTGACTCGGAAGAAGAAGGATATTTTCTTGGTCAACCAATCCCTCAGCCCAGGCCACAGAGATTTGCCTACTATACAGATGACCTTTCTAGTCCAACTTCTGCATTCCCCACCCCTCAGTTTGGTCAGAGGACAACTAAGTCCAAGAAGAAAAAAGGACACAAAGGCAAAAACTGTATTATTTCTTAACCAAGCAGCTATGGAGAGCATTTGTTTAAGCTTAGCCATTAACCATCAGTATCTTTTTTTCTTTCATAGGAAAGTTGCTACAATAGTTTAAAGTGCTTTCTTTGCCCGTGTAAATGAGAACCCTACTGCTGTTTACAGTGTCAGATTAACATTTGAAAGGTGTGATTTCTCCAGTTTACCCTCCTTGGGTGCCAGGTTAATGTGACATCTTGTGTCTGTGGCAGGTTCACTACAGTTTCATAGAGCGGCTCAGTCTCCAAGAAAGGGATGAGGTGATTGGATGGGGTGTGCATTTTAGCAGACGGAGAGCCCTGGCCACCTTTGTAACGCAATAGTGTTTGTCATTATGTAAGTCAGGTTGGCTCAGGTCTGATCGGTCTGTCTTGTGAGGCATGCACATCGTCATAATGACCTAGCTAACACTGTGCATCCTATCATGTGAGGCCAACTTGTCTCCCTTTGGCCCCCATTAGCCAGGTAAACATTGTATTAGCTCCAGCTCCAGATAGGAAAAAAAAATTGCTATTTATAATGTAGTATTTCATAGACTTAAGTGTATTACTAATTTAACGGTGCAAATATTAATGTACATACTGTACAGTTCAGATTTTAAAGCTGATATTTTTATATCCCTGAATTGCAAGATGTTTGTTACACTGCAGTGCTAGACTTGTTAGGGAACCAGAAACAGCATTTATGGATGAAATGATTGCTTGTGTTTTAGTCAGGGCTTATAAGATTAGATAGTCAAATTTATATTGCCTAGTGATGAAAAGTTAAAATTTTTTTTTTTTATTTTTCAATATTAAAAAAGGCTCTGTATGCATGGTGGGGCTATGTAAATACTCTTAAACTATGGCCCTGTTAATTTTACGAGTGTTATTTATGGGTCAAGCAATGTTAACTGTACACAAATGTAAAAAAAAAAAAAAAAAACCCCACATACCCCTGGAATATATGCTAAAAACAGGTAGCAGCTGACTGGGTGGATGTGTTTTCTCTGGGGGCATGAGGTGGGCTGCCTTTCCCAGCTCAGCTCTAAAGCTACAAGGATCAGCTTGGGGCTGGGGATGTAGCTCAGTGGTTCTGCCACCTGCCTCACAAGTGCAAGGACCCGAGTTTGATACCCGGTACCCTCCCATCCAAAAAACCCCACACAAAATACAAGGATCAGCTTGTTGTGGCAGAAGACTTTGAAGATCAGCTGAAAGGGAAAGATAGAAAGGAATAATCTGTTGGTCTTTAAAAGCAGTTCTCAAAACTAAGTTTTCTGGTTTTTTCTTTTCTTTTTGGGGGGGGGGGGTACCGAGGATCAAACTCGGGACCTTGCGCTTGCGATGGTTTTTTTCTTTTCAAATCTTTAAATCAGAGGATGCTGTGTCACTGAGTATTTCAAGTTCCTATGAGGTTCTAGTTCAAGGGAAAATTGTTGAACTAATGAGCAGATATTTTGATATGTGCCATTCTTGCATATATGTCTCAGTCCTACCTAAAGGTCCTGGAGGCATCTGGGGCCTTTTAGGGAGGTATTTAATAAATGCTTAATAAATAACAAACTACCTTTCTGAATACAAATCTTTGTAAACATATCCAGATAACTTTGTTTGCTCCTGTGCTCAGGCATGACTCACTCTGCATCCTACCATTACAGACCCTCTGAGACCTGTGTGTCCACCCCTCTCCCATAGATGGCAAATAAGCTGGAAGCACTGAGGCCTAGCTTTCCATATTTATCAGAGGGGAAAGCTATCAGGTCTCAAGGAGGACAGACGTAAATCCAGTAGGAAACCAGTGGGCAGACAGGCTGGGTAAAGTAAGGCTTTGTATCTGAGCTAGAAAGATGTTCTTCAGAAAGCACCAATGGGGAGAATGCCCTGTACTTAGAGTAACTGTATTGCCCTTTCCCTGGTCTGGTGCTTTGCAAAATAGATAACCATGAAAACAAAGTGCCAAGCACATGATGAAAATTTCAGAAAGGACAAACACTGAAGCTTCTCCTTTTCCTCCTCATCCCAAGAAGTAACCACAGCTATCCAGTTCTAGTGTATCCTACAGCTGCTCAAAGCATCTGTTTTATAGAAGTGAGCCTCGTAAGAATGGCAGGTGGTGGTGTAGCTCAGTGGTAGAGTATGTACTTAGTATGTGCGCAATCGTAGGTTCAATCCTCAGTACCAAAAAGAGACTTGCTTTGTTTTCTTTATATGTAAACATTCCACCTCATTCTTTCAATGACTGTTCAATAGATGACTTTTGGATACACATCATTATTCATTATTTAACCAGCCTCATTCAAACCTTATCCTACAGAGGCACATGTGTCTGTAAGTTGGTAGCAAAATAATTACTAGAACAAGTCCAATTTTCCTTCAAAGAAAATTCTGATTTATATTACTGCATAATACGTGAGAGAGCTTTCCTACCACAACCTCACATAATATGAGCAGATTTCTTGGTTTTAAACAAATTATTAGAAGACTGCTGTAGTGTGTTGTTTTCAGCAGATGATACTGAGCCTAGAGAAATGTAAGCATAAGCTGCCTGCACTGCCCCCAGTATATTTTCAAAAGACAAATTTTTTTGGTAAATCTGGCAACAGTCACCTTAGTGGTTTTCTTCATTTCCTCATATAAAGGTCACATAGCTTACCAAAGGCCTGAGGAAATACAGAAATACTACAATGATGTCTACGGCCATACCACCCTGAACGCGCGATCTTGTCTGATCTTGGAAGCTAAGCAGCGTCGGGCCTGGTTAGTACTTGGATGGGAGAAATACTACAATGATAATGTAACCTTCATGCTTTTAAGTCCTAGCTCTTAGCAATAAAAGACTACAAAGGGGAAAAAAGAAATGACTGTCTTACAGTTCTGTAAAGAAAATAAAAGCATGTAGTTCCTAAAAGGTGTGAACAGATCTAGTTAACAAGTGTTATAAAGTATCTTGGTCAGTCACCAAATTCCAAAATTTTGTCTAAGATAATTATAAAATGTTCCAACATACTTATCATACAGGAGGTGAAGCAGAACTTTAGGGATTCGTTTTCCTCACCATAGAGCAACCCCTGCAGAACACTGCCTGAGGCCCTGGAAGGTGCTGGTAGAAATGTAAACACTTTCAGCTCTGGTGAAAAGAAAATGGTTCATTTTACAGATGCATTTGCTACTCTCTATACGCCACTTTAGTTCCAGAGTTCAATCTAAAGTACCAGAAATGAAAGGAGGTATTTGCTATCCAACCTTATTGCTTTGAAAATAAAGCATGGACTTAAAATAAGAGTAAAACTGGACCCAAGACCCAAGATGGGTAGATCTCCAGATGTAGACTAGACTACTGCTAATCAAGGGAAGCCAAGAACCTGAGCTTCTGAGACATCTCCCAGCTTTCAAGTGCGACATTAAATCTAAATGTATCTGAAACACTGCTGAACAAAATAAGCCTGCTATCAGCCAGTCTCCATACTCTGGGCTTTGTCAAGAGTCTGAGCAGAGTCCTCTAGCCTTAGAGCTGTGTAAGGGAGGCACAACTAACTACTGTTTATAGAAATACTTACAACCTTTTTATGAATGCAGAAAGAAGAAAAATTACTGGGATCTAAAACGAAAAATTTCACTAAGAGCTTCGGTGCTAGTCACAATTAGGATAAAAATCCTTTCTAATGAGAAAATCACTAATTATATAGTGAGATTAGCCATTCATGGGAACTATCAGAAGGCGTGTTCCTGTAGAGTCACTTGGGTTTTCTGTAAACTCTCAAACACATAAGAAAGGTTTCCAGGCAAACTGAGGACAGACAAGCAGGAGTAACTGAATTTTCTACCACTAAGCTTGTATTTTGCCAAGATTATGGAATTACAGACCTCACTGGAGGAATAAAATTTAAAGGTGACTTTCAAAATGGTTATGGAAGTAAACATGGAAGAAAATACATTGGAGCCAGGGATTTAGCTCACTGGTTCCACCACCTGCTTTGCAAGCACAAGGTCCCTAGTTCGATCCCCAGTACCAAAAAAAAAAAGAGAAAATACATTGGAGATTATATATATCTACACACACAAACACACACACACACACAAACATACACACCCCGACTTGGAGGATTACTGCCTGTTTATTCCTTTTGAACAGATCCAACTAACTGGTCAAATATTCCCATTTTAGGATCAGTTTTAGCCACAACTTTTCTTTTGGCAAAGGGAAATTTTGCATCTCTGTTGTTTTATGTGTATAAGGTACTGTTACACCAACTTTAGAAGTAACTTGCAACCTATTCTCTGGAATCATTTGATTCCAGACAATGTAAACAGTACTATTACAAATACAAAAGTGGTTGTTTTAATGCTAGTAAGTATAGCATTGCAAGATAACTGAACCATTCATACAACTGACACTGAAAGATGATTACTATTCTAATATAAATGCACTCACCACAAAGTTGATTTGCAGAGTGATGCTGAACACACCAGACTGCGATTCAGGACATGTGCGTTAGGAGATCCAGCTCTCATTAGCTCATGCAGGTTAAGGCTGTGATAGGTTCCACTGTAGTGTGCAAGACCATCTCACTGGCTTCCTTCCAGCTTCATCGTTCTGTGGAGACTGAACTGCATCTATTAGGTCAGACAATAGAAGAGTCTTCTTGCTTAGCATAAAATGTTTTCCCTCTTCTGGATTACTGATCAACATACCTGCCTGGCACAGTATGTAAAAGATGCCCACCCTCCTCCTCCCTCTTTCCCTTAGCACACAGACTGTGGCTTAAGTGAGTTGGGAACTTTAAAGTGGGTTGTTTTTAAATTTTTTTAAAACAGCATTGTTACTTGAGAATCTCAGTAGCCAAAAGGTTAAATAATGAAGTAGCAATTTCCAGATGGTTATGTCCCTATCAGTGTATGTATATGCTCCAGGTTGGCCTTTTCTTCACTAACTGGTACTTAGGAAACAGCATAGAATATCTGGAGGGCTATTTTCTCCCATGTTGTTTCTCCCCAGTTCCCAAAGAGAAAAAGATTTTTTTTTTCCCTCCTCCATTGTAGAGACCTGCTACTGGAAGGCATCTTAAGTCTTGACTCTCTAACATGGTGTAAGCAATGCTAAAAAGGTAAAACTGTGTTTAATTAATCTCGGTTCCTAGTACAGAAGAGTTCGATAACCGTGTTCATGCTACTGAAATGGGTCTTCTCAAAATCTATGCTAAATCCTGGTGCAGCAGCTAGAGACTGACAGAGAATGAGTCCCAATCTGCACTGAGGCTGCAGGAGCTTAACTGTCCACTCCTTGCGTCCACCAGCTGGCTACCTCTTATGACTGTGGAGGGTGTTCCTAGAGTAGCTCTATCGCTAACGCAGAAGTCAGAGGAACCAATATGGAGGGTAATAATGAGTGAGGATAAAGTGAAAAACAGAAAAATCTACCAAACTACAGTTTGAATTTTTTCAATGTTTTTTGTAGTTAATTTTATATATAACTCATTAAAGCTGCATACCACATTAACTGCACACTCAAACAGCTAGTCTATACTGGAGTCCAGATTTGAACCCTGTTCTGAATTACCACTAACCTTTTACTTCTTTCAAGAATACTGACCTTAAGACTCTAAAAAAATCTATATAAAACCCTGGCCCTGCCCCATGATGACTATGTAGACCTGGACAAGTCATAATTTCCCTTGACTTTTGACAGTAGAACAGAATTTCACACTGATTCTGGGTTATATCATCAGCACTAAGGGTGGAAGGAAAGAATTACACTGGTAAAGAATTAATTACATATGAGCATGTTTTGTAAACCACAAAACACCAAAATGGTAGTTCTAACCTTGTTCAGGTAGTGAAGTAAGAGAAAAATGTTGCCTTTCAAAATTCTATATACTATTAGACTGAAAATACATTTTAAGCTATACCTAATATAGTACAGACTATATTCTATTTAACAGAAAGGTTTCTAAATAGGAAAAACACTAAAACCCTAAGACAATTTTAGTGATGATCTACCATTAAAACAGCAACAATCTATGGTAAGAGCTCAAAAAGCAACATGCTATAGAAACAGCCTGTACCTGGTGCTATGTAAATGTGCAATAAACTGTAACAATAGTTCATCATCTGTCATTCACATACAGCTTAGAACTCAAAGTCAGTGGGCTGGCAAAGTCTTTTATGCTGTCAGTCCCATTATCCCTAAATCGGTACAATGGAAATGGCGGACTAGTGCAACCCAGTAAGGGCCAACTTCAATTAATCCAACTTTTGAATAGCATTTGACAAAAATGAGAAATAGGTATGAGCAAAAAGTGAAACTGCTATAACGAGAAACCAAATAATTTATTTTAAATCATAAAAAATTTATTGTGCTCTCATTTAAAAGGTTAGCATGCAATGTACGCATGCAGGAATGCAGGTTCCTTCCATCTTGTGGCTCTGCAAAAAGAAAAGAGAAAAATCAAGGCTGTATGGCTATTGCTACCACTCTTAGGAAGTGACATAAGAGCAGGGAAGAGACACATTCAGTACCGGTCCAATCTATAGCATTACAAGGAGGGCATAACAAATACTGTCCTTGTTAGGCAGTTAATGTGATTATCAACTCTTACCTTGGAAAAATGAGAGAACAGATGCTGGTAAAGTTACTGATCCACTCCTGTCTTTTTCTCTTGTTCACTGAATAACACAGCATCAGTGCTCTCCAAAGAGGTAGCATAAAAATGAAAGACATAAAAATGTGCACCATGTGTATCCTACCAACCTTGGTTGAGCATGCAGGATGTGGCCATTACTCTCAGGAGCTCCAGTACCTGCCTAAGCAGTTACAGTTAAGAGACACCTACCTGGATAGCTGGCTGCCCATGCCACCAAATGCTCCCACCAAGAACCCTTGTGATGATCAACTCACAAAGCTGTAGCCAAAGAACTGTCAATGCCTTCCTTGCACCAGCTCAGGATGTTACAGCAAACTGGAGTGAAGCAGAAATCAGTATCTATTTTGGCAGTGTAGCAGAGTGCTTCCTAAAGAGGCTCTGGCCTCCCCGTACTTCCTTCAAGAGGCTCTGGATGTGTCAACTGGCTCAGGGATAGAAAATGGCTAGGAGTTATGAGAAATCAACATTTTTTGGCAAGAATACTAAATAGGTAACGGTTTCAAATTTTATTCTCAAGTAGGAAAGGGTAAAGCTACATCCATTTGACATCCTTAACATTTTGCATGTAACCTACTTCTTTCCCTTCCTCTTTTCCAAAGAAATGAAAATATAATCGTCACCTCTTTTAAGTTTGTATTTGGGACAGATTCCTGCAGAAGATTAACAAGAGAAGAAAGAAAAAGCCAGCATATCAACATGTATTGCTGTTAATCACTCGGGAGAAAAGCAACTCAAAGCAGTGGCTTAGGAGACTGACATAAATAGTATTTTAAGAACAACAAATTTCAAAGATGGGACCAGATGACAGAAAAGCAGTCCTAGGGTTCAGAAGTGGGAAAACTGTGCAAACATAAATTTATGAAAAGAAAGTCTATTCCAGAAGGCCATTTCTAAGCTGATAAGAACATTTTACTTAAAGTTTTCAGGTAGGAAAAAGTTGGGTGTGGGAATAGGTCAGAAAGACTTTCTTGTTGCATTTGTCCTTTTAGGCAAACTTAGCAAAGGCTGTTTACTTGCATTTTGATTGCCTTCAGCTCAAGAATCCATGATATTTTGGAAATGTTTTGGTTTCCTTCATCACCTTCCTCCTCCATTACCTTGCTAACCAACTTTAGTCACACAAGCTTATACCTTTTCCTATGTAATTCCATCCTTCTGGACTTTTTTTTTTTGGTACCAAGGATTGAACTCGGGACCTTCCGCTTGTGAGGCAGATGGCAACACCACTGAGCTAAATCCCTGGCCCATTCTGGACTTCTGATATTTCTCCTTTGCCTGAAAAGTCCTATTCCTCCAAAGCTCAAGGGTCACTTCCTTTGCGAAGCCACTTTTAAGTTGACAAATACGAGTTTCTACAAGGCTCCAAACTGTGCTAAGAACTGGAGATAGTAAGACAATATGGTTCCTGCCCTCCAGGAGGTACTACACAGATGACAGGTTTAAAATCCTACCATTCTTTGACATACAGATTCATAATAACACAATTATTGAGGAATATTGTGTCAGCTACCACCTTTACTTGTTTAACTGCTTCTCACATCAAAACTCCTTAAATCATCAAAACTCTTCAAGTCACCAAAGTTAATAGTATCAATTCTCAAACTTCTATCATGCTTCTGAGTAACTGAAATAAGTAATAAGTAATTCTGGAGCAGAGAGCAATAAAGTTTACATGCTAGCAAAACACTTAAGCCTGGTAAAACAAGAGAAAAGACAATCTATTTAAACTTGGTTGCTTTATTTTGCACTTTCAAAATACATAAAAAGCTTTACAATATCTGCTTCCCCAGTTGATCATCAAGGTTTTATAGAAAGACAGTTTTATCACATCAACTGGGTATATGCAAAAACAACAGATAATTTACAAATAAATCTCTTCAGTCAAGAACATTTTGCAAAATACACACTCTGGTACACATCTGAATTTACCTAAGATCAGGCTTTCAAATACATTAAGAAAAAAAAGATTTAACACTGACCGGCCTAGCAGAATAATGCTGAAGGCAAGCTATAAACAGCTATACATGTTGAATGTAATTTGAGGGAACGGAAGAAATTACCAGTTGAACCTACATTTAAACTTATATTAGCAAGACTTTTTAATAAATTTTAACAAAGTGAGTAATTCTTTTTCCTCTGGTAATTTTTCAGATTTTTAAACTTGTAACATCTTGACTAAAGGAACTGAATTCCAGGACTAGACTATTTATAGGGGAAAAAACACATCGGGGATACCTTCTTAAGCCGTTCTAAAGACTATTCCTACAGTCTTCCTTCACAATAAGAAAGACTATCAGAAATAATATATGGGATTTCATTTGCCTTATGTTTTATAAAAGATAAGTACATGTCAATGGCAAAAATAAAAATTCAAGATGGTCTCACTTAGGAAACTTTAAAAAAATTAAATGTTGCCCTAAATTAAGTTTCTAGATTTTCGAAATGGCATAATACATATTTTGAGGCATAAGGTCCATTAAAACACACTGCTATTTCCACTTTTAATATAATCTTACTGTACTGTGGGATAGCTCTTTAGAGTATCAAGAAGCTACTAAAAATAATGCCAAAAGAGTGGAAATGGAAAGACAAGAAGAAACTGGGTAGCAGTGACAAACTAATGTTTTTTAATGTTTCCTTGTTAACTAATGCCACAAAATTATATATTTTGGCTCAGTGTCAGTAGGATGCTGGAAGTGACTAGGAAATGAATGAACTGTCCCAATGGTCCCAGTTAGATTCTTAACTAACCCATGATTTGATGGCTCACTCATGAAGGACTGCTTACCCAGACTGCTTGGTAAGGGGTACTGTGCTGGGCTTACTGCTCTCCACACCTTTTTATGGTTTTTTTGAGACAAGGTCTTGCTATATAGTTCAGACTGGCCTTGAACTCATTATGTAGCCCAGGCTGACTTCGAACTCACAATAATCCTCCTGGCTTCAGCCTCCTGAATGCTAGGATTATAGGCATGCACCACCATGTCTGGCCCTTACTGCCTATTTTGCTGTGTTTTTTCAAGAACATTAGGAAAGACTATGTACCTCTCAAAGTCAGGAGAACAGAGAACTCACAAGATCACAAAGTAACAACAAAAAAATCTGTAAATGATTTAATTCTAAGCACTGTATTAATTACTTTTGAGATAGAGTATATGGGCTTATAAAAATAAACTCCAATACGCTTACATGTTTTAAATTTTTCAATTGATCAAAAAGGTTTTCAAACAATCTCAACTTTAAAATACTCCTCACCTTCCAACTCAAATTACCCCCTCTTTTAGTCTCACACATGAAACTAAGATGTCAGAAGAGTTAAGAGCTTTAGTAGTATTTTAATAGAAGGGACATACTAAGTTCATTTACTAAGAAAAAAGATTTTATTCTGATGTCTTTCAGAGATTTTAAGTGCTCTGTTTTATCACTGAATGAGAATTACATTCAAAGCAAATATCCTCTAAGATACCAAAGCACTCAGTATTATTACAATTGTATAGTTTAGCATATTAAAACTAATGAAGCCTAAGACAAACAAGCAACAAGTTAATAAAAATCACAACTCAGAATTCCAATATTTCCACATGGTATCACTCACTATGAAATGTAAAAAGACTACTAATGTTTAAGTGGAATGATCTCTAACCTGTAAGTTACACTCATGTGACCAAACAAATAACAGGCTTGGGAGCTTATGGAACATGAGTAAGTATAAAAAACTGCTCTCCGGGACTGCTTCTTCAAAGCTTAATTAACTGACCATCATTTGGGGGGTGGAAGATGAATATGGATTAGGAGGTCCTACTTGTAGAAAAAAATTCTAATTAAAATATTTTAAACAGACTATGTTAGATGTTTACTTGATACTGAAAACTCAAAATATTTCTCTTCATCACAAAAATTCCATATATTAAGGATTCACACAATCCAGGAAAAAAAATCTAGAAACATTTTTTTGCCTGAGCACTAAAAAGGTTCTCCGAACTCTTGAGTAGAAGTATCATACTCTGCAATGAAATGCTTGAGTTCTTCAACACACCGCTCACCTATTTCATGTAAATTCTGCCTCAGTGCAAACTGTATAGACTTTTCTAGGGAAGGATCTTTTTCAATCAGCATTTTCACCACCATCCCAAAAGTTTCACAGTCTTGTCGGTAAACCTAGAATGGTAAAACACATTCTGGTTAACTGAGAGTAAAAATAATTAGTCAAACATTTAGCTAATTGAGTTGACAGAATTAAAATGCTTAAATCTAAAGGGGAAACACAATAAGACAAATGAATTTCTGTGATAATGTCATGGCCTTTGCTGCCAGAGGCTGTTCAAACCTCTCTCGGATATTCACTGCCAACCTGAGTGAGTACAAAACACTGACATGCCGACACTGCTCTTCGGGCTATGGCGTGGCATTTGTTAGCACTGTGCAAGGCCGTCTAGTTAAAGGACATCAGGCTAGAGAAGCAGTGAGAATAATAGCTAGGCAGGGCACATGAACGACTTTGTTCATTTATTTGTCTGGAAGAAAAAAGTTTTGGAGGCCCTAACTTTAGATTCTCTGCTTGAATCATGACCAGATGACAAATTCAAAATTGTCTGTTATAAAACAAGCAATTATAAAAATGTTGAAGGGGCTAAAAGGTGTAGCTCAATGGCAGAGCACTTGCCTAGCAAACAGATCCTGGGTTCATTCTCCATCACCACAGAAATAAGCAAGCAAATAGAATGCTAAGTGTCTATGTGGGGGAAAACCTTTTCCGTTAGAAATATGTAACCACAAATAAAGTCATTTGAGGCAGGGCTAAGATCAAAACAGTATGTTAAACACACCTGTACGTATATATACCTGTGATACAGACAAACAATATATGCCTTTAGCATGTATTTCCACTTCAAAGTATATATTTTACTTCAAAAGTGTATATAATTTTTATCATTTTTACCTCCTGTCCCAAACTACTATATTTCTTCCCATATTAAATGTCACTTCCTTACTTTGTAGTCACGAAACTCATTTTAGATTTCTATGCTTTTTTTGGACTCAATAGTTAAGGTATTTAAGGAAAAATACACTGGATCTCCATAAACATTATGTGAAATACAAATCATCTGATTTAAAAACCTGTTACATTAACTTTTTTTTGTTTCTTTGGTATCAAGGATCAAACTCAGGACGTTGTGCTTGCGAGGCAGGCATGCTGCCACTGAGCTAAATCCCCAGCCCAAAAACCTGTTACATTAACTTTTATTTTTCAAATATAACAGTAACAATGTTGTTTATTCTCTAAAAAAAATTTTATTCATCCCCCAAAAAACTTAAATCAGTAATTTGAGCCGGGGATTTAGCTTAGTGGCACCACACCTGCCTTGCACAAGGTCCCAAGTTCGATCCCCGGTACCAAAAAAAAAAATCAGTAATTTGAGATACAGCTGGGCTTACAACAGTTTTCATTCCTCAAATGATCACTGTTAGTTGTGGTGGCTGTGAAATTTATTTTGATGGCTTAAAAAATGGCTATTTGAAGATTTTAATTTTGATTCTCAGCTTTAGGCTACTAAATTTTATGAAATTCAATTTAGTGATCCTGAAAACAATTTACAAGTCCCAAGGAAATTTAAAGGATAAGTTCTTCAAATGACACAGAAATTATAGTATTTAAAAACCTTAGCTGCCTTCTCAGCAATAACATACACATTCTTTCTAAATAGTGATGAGATTTACTCATAATAGCTATTATATTTAATTCAGTAATTTAAACCAACCATTTATTCCAGTTTATCCTGAAGTTTACATGACCCAGAACTGCCATTAGTATTCTGATAAACCACCTTCAGAAACAGTATACCATTCACATCGTATTACATATGACGCCAAGGCAAAAGAACACACCACGATTGAGCTAACAAAGCGACCAAGTCAAGCCCTGCAGTCCTTGTGGGGGAAAGCCAGAACCATGATATTTCAGTCTTAGTGGAGGTAAATTCCTTACCAAACCAGTCAGCCCACATAATAATGGCATTCTACTACCACAGACCTCAGCAGACCACTTTGTGGGTGGCCTAAATATTACAGGCTTTTTTTATAACAGATGTACTAGATGAGGATAATGTTACACTGTGAATTAACCTGCAAATTCTTTAATGTAAATCTGCTTTTTACCTAAACTGTAACTCTTCATTAAGCCTGTTTACAGAAAATAAAAATGCTAGATTTGAATGCTAAAGAACCAAAATAAAATTTTCATACCTTTAAACTGTTAGCTACTGTCACTCTACTGACAAGATACTACAAACATTTAGTTTTTATTATGCCTATTTCAACTAAAAGTCATTTTAAAATTATTCACTGGAAACAAATTTTTGTACAGTGGCTGACAAGAACTACCAGAACTATTAAAAGCAATACAATCTACTAGAGGGAAAATGTTCTAAAAAGCCTTTAAAATGTCCTGGCTGGGCATCAGACAGGAAATAGTTTGTGTTAAAGGAAGACCTCACCCACTAACATTTTATAAATACAACTCTAAACTGTCACAAACCTATTTCCGAAATCTGTTCCACAGTAAACTCAATCCCAAACAGGAAGGGTGTAGTTACCTGTAGGAGTGTTTGTTTGCTTATGGTTCCTAGCTGGGAAGTGCATTAATAATCTTCACATTTGCTATCTACAGGCCACACAGGAAGATTTTTTGTTGTTGTTGCTGTTTTTCTTGCACTTGGACCTCATCAAAATGGGAAACAGGTTAAAGTATGGGTGGGGTCTGTAACTGCACAGAAACTTAGTAAATCTACCAGCAAAATGAAAACACTATCTGAAAGTGATTTTACATACTCCTTTACTATAGTCACCAGTGTTAAATTCTCACAAAAAGTACTTCTAAGAATAAAGAAACAGGATAATAAAATAAACCATCAAAGCATTTTACTATTAATTGTGCTTTCAGATGACTAGAAGAGATCTGGCAAAACAAAACCAATGGCAGCCGAGCATGGCGGCACAGGCCTATAATCCCAGCACTCAGGAGGCTGAGGCAGGAGGATTGCCACAAGTTCGAGGCCAGGCTGGGCTACATAGTTCGTTCAAGATCAGCCTGAACTACATAGAGAGACTCTGTCTATACAAAACCAAACCAAACCAAACCAAACCAAACAATGGCAAATTTTCTGTATTTAAAACAATTATTAAGGGCCGGGGATTTAGCTCAGCAGTTTTGCCGCCTGCTGCACAAGCACAAGGACCTGAGTTCAATCCCCAGTACCAAAAAGAAAAACAACAAAAAAAACAATTATTAAGGACATAAAATCTCTCAAATATACTACTTTTGCTCCTTAAAAGAAACCAAAATTAAAGTGAGTTATGAGAATTTTCATTTTAGATAAATCATATTTAACACGTATTATAATTTGGGAAGAGTAATCTGGAGGAATGGTGATTACAGTCACACTGTAATGTGTATGTTAAAGACAAGGCTACCTATCAAATGTGAATTGTTGATGTCTCATCGTTTCATATAATTTCATTTATCTGAACTCATCTGATTCACATGCTACATGTCCTGCTTCAGAATGCTAATGCCCTAGTGAGAGAGGTAAACACAGACAATTAAAATACAGCACAGCTAAGACATTTAGATAGCAGTAGGAAAGGCAGAAAGAATAGAAAAGTGGTTCCAAAGATTAGGCTTACTGAATTTCCATCTTAACTTTAATATTATGTACAGCCAAATAAATACCTTAAGTCTACCTCCAAGGTGAACACATCCTAATCCCTGGAACCTGTGATTACTTTGTTTCACTGAACATAAAGACTTTGCAGATGTGATTTATGTTAAGGGGCCGGGGCGGGGGGGGGGGGTTTATCCTGTATTATCTAGGTGGACCACTGTAATGAAAATCTTTAAAAGAGGAGCAATATACCAAAGGTTAAGTGATGACCTGAATGATGGAGGAAGGAGCTATAAAGCCAAGAGAGTAGGAGCCTCATGCAAGGTAACAAATTCTCTCTGCAGTCTCCAAAGAAAGTGCAGCCTTGCAGGCACTCTCATTTGGATCCAATGAAACTTATTCAGGCCCATACATGCTTTGCAAGTTCAGTTAGAACAGTCACTAAGTCAGATCACTATGGGCCATAAAACACACCTTAACAAATTTATTACAAGTACGCTCTCAGACAAAAATGGGATTAAATCAAATATTAACAACAGAAAACTAGCTGAAAACTCCCAAAATATTTAGAGATTAAACATACTGCTAAATAGTATAAGGGTCAAACAAATCTCAAGAGAAATTTGTGGCGTACCATAAAAGCAGTAGAGAAAAATTTATAGTGTTAAATGTACATATTAGAAGATACAGGGCAGCAAGAAGGACAACTAGAGGAAACAGGACATTTCTAGCATGTCCAACTACACTGTATGATAGTCTATACTATGATACTGAAGGATACAGTATACAATTATCAATATCCATAGAACCATAGGACAAAACAATGAATTCTAAATGGGCCATGGGGGCACTCGGTGTAATCCCAGCACCCTGAGAGGCTGAGGCAGGACAACTATAAATTCAAGCCCAAGCTGGCCAATTCAGTAACTTAAGGAGTCCTTGTTTTAAAATTAAAAATAAAAAGGGCTAAAGAATCAATCCTAAAGTGAACTATGAACTTTAGTTAACAATCTAACAGTCCCAGTTCATCAACTGCAAGAAATGTACCAGGCAGGCAAAATGTTAATGATAGTGGCAACTTCACGGAGGAAGTACACGGGAACTTTATATTTTTGGAATTTTTCTGCAAACAAAACATTGCTCTTCACCGCCTGCTTCGCAAGCGCAAGGTCCCGAGTACAATCCCTGGTACCAAAAAAAATTGCTCTTAAAATTAAATATATTGATTAAAAATAAAGAGTCACACTAACAAGAGTGTGAGAGGTTCTTAAATTCTGTGTCTGAGTTTCAGTACTTTTACTTGACTATGTTGTTATAAGGATTAAATGAGATAATACAGCACACAAAGGTGCCTGTTATATCAGATACTTTTATTCTGTATCAGATACAGTGGTAAAGATGGAAAGACGAAAAACAGCTCTTGTGGGGTGTGTGTGTACTGCAGATTGAACCCAGGGCCTTGCACCTGCTAAACACATACTCTATAACTGAGCCACATCCTTAGCCCCTTATTCTTACTTTGTCTAGAGAAAACAAGGCATGTTAAAAAAAAAAAAAAAGATGTTAGAGCTGATAAGTTCTCTCTAGGGAAACATGGAAAAGAAAATGGAAATAGTGTTTGGGGAAATTTAATTGGCAAGGCCTAACTAGAGCACACAGTACGCTTACTCTGAAAAGGACATCATGGAGAGCTTTCTTTCAAGTTTAGCCTCAACCTATAAATGAGAAATTAGCAAACTAAGAACTACAAGGAGGAACTGGATCCTACTGGCTCTATCTGGGAAGATAAAGGTTAAGAATCAATACTTAGATGAGAGTCAAGACAATGAATGTGACATGAGATACTGTATTAGAGAAAGATGGAATTAGTACAGTCATGACAATGTGAAGAGTGACAGTTGGAAGGTTTTATACTTTTATATAGTATTTT
Source organism: Heterocephalus glaber (assembly GCF_053883595.1). Lineage (NCBI taxonomy): Eukaryota > Metazoa > Chordata > Mammalia > Rodentia > Bathyergidae > Heterocephalus > Heterocephalus glaber. Next base: position 11,439,877 of record NW_028258444.1, on the reverse strand, counting down.
AAAAGTAATGAGTGTGGAGATAAGTTCAGTACTAAGCATATCATTTGAAACACCCATGAGACAGCCAGGACTAACCAACGATAGGAAGTTGAATATGAGTCTGGGCTTCTGGAGAAAGAAATAAGATCAGGAAAAGGGAGGGATCCATCTCCATCACTAATCAGTTGTCAGCATGGGAGTTTTTGAAGGGAGTGAGTTCTTTCCCCAAAAAGTAGGTATTCCATAAATGCTGAATGAGTAGACACAGCGTGCTTCAAGATAATAAGTAATGTTAAGAGACAAAAAGAGATGAGTGGTAACTAAAACTATCAATATTAGGCACAGAAGAGACAACACGAGAAACTAAAAGGTGGACATGAAGGTACAGCTGCTGAAGAAAGAGTTTGTAAACCAAGAAGACAGTCATTTGAATGCCAGAAGAAATCAAAGAGGCTGACAACCAAAATATATTGACTATATTTAGGAAGTAGGAGGCAAATGGTTAATCTTAAGAACAGTCTGGTTGGATTATAGAGCTGCAATATCCAATACAGTAGCCATTTATACTTTAATAAAATTTGTGACTATTTATACTTTAATAAAATTATGTTAAAAATCCCATGCAGATATAAAACATTTTCAGCATTGCAGAAACTGTATTGAGTAGTGCTATTAGAGAGGGCATGAGTGAAAAGAACTTCAGTAAAGATGCAGAGCGAAGTGTTGACTGACCTGGTAAATTAAATAATACATATTTGTAACTATTTAATCATTAAAGTAGGAAATAAAAGCTAACCACTTTTAAAGGGATGTTGTGAAATATAATTAGTATCTGTGAGATGTTCTACAACCTTTTGATGAGAGGCATATAAAAACGTGAGGTTAAAAAAAGAAACTCCAATTGGGGTATCATATATAAGGAAACAATGCCTAATGTGTTGATGAGATTGGGGGAAAGTGGCAGCACACTGACGTTAAACACTGGAGACGATTTTAAACCCTTTAATTTGGGTCTATAAAAATGCAGATGTCAAAGCTATTGTAATCTCTGTTGCTCCTGGTATGTATTAACAGACACTTATCTCTGAGACTCCCCCTCAGAGCTGCAGCCCACTGGCGCATAAACCCACAGCTCCTAAAAAGAAGCCTGCTGGTTGCTAAGGTATGTGTAGCTGCAACCAGGAGGGCAAAAGGGGATTTTTTTTGCCTTTAGAGTCAAGCTGCCTCTTTGGACTTCCTCGGGTCTAGGAAACAAACTGCTCCCTCTTCCTCTCCTCAGTCCAGAAGGAACAGAATGTATGGACACTGCCACCAGGAGGCCAGAGGTCAGGGGTCCTTCCACAGGGAAAAAGGGAGTGAAAGAGCTGGAAGAGATGAAGCAAGCCTGAGCGTCTACTGCCTCACTGTATTCTCTCTCCTCTGTCCCTTACCCTTGCACACCTGGACACAGTGAGATGGTGAATGGGGGGGAAATGAAGTCTCTGCTTCTCCTGAGAGCTACCTTTGAATAAAGCCTCTTTCCACTTTACTAAACACAGCCTCCCATGGTTTGTTGGGAGCTCTGATAACTTGAGCAGTAACATTATGAACACATGGATTAGCTCTTAACCATTTATATTCAACGTGGGTAAAAGTACCTTATTCACATAAAGGGTAACTGAAAAATTAATGGTAAAGTAGGTAAAGGCAAAATGCCTTAACAATCAATGTAGAATTTTCATACAGATAAATGTATAAATTTATAAGATCAAACCAAAGATTAATACTTATGATTTTTTACCTTTCTTGGGTTATTCTTTCCATCATAATAGACAAAAAGAAATGAAACAATTCCAGTCTACAGACTGTTTTATTTACCAAAACCAGACTCCACAAAGTTTAAAAGCAAAATTTGAACAAATCTCAAATTAATGTTGGTTAAAAATTTGTCAAGATATATGAATAGTAAGGTCCATTTGTGTACACTTTAAAAATGGCAGCTCATTTAGTTTAAGGATGTATGTATATTAGCAATACGAAAGTATACATAAAAATGATAGGTCTGAGGGCATACAGAATATTTGCCTAGCATGCCTATGTCCTGGGTTCAATCCCCAACACTGCGAAACAAATAAACAAAAGAACAATAGTACTGAGAAGGGAAGGGATTAGGTGAGATCTTATAGGGTTTTTACCTTTATCTGTAATATTTTATTTCTTTAAGAAGAGAGAGCAAAGGGCTGGGGATTTAGCTCAGTGGTTCCGCTGCCTGCCTCACAAGCAAAAGGTCCCGAGTTCAATCCCCAGTATCAAACTAAGGAGAGCAAGGGGAAGACCACAAATATTAAACTCTAGGAAATGACATGCATGTTCAGGGGTGAAGAATACTGAGATTTGCAACATACTTTGACATGCATTTAAAAACAAGATGAGCAGCTAGACATCAGGGTGTACACCTACAATCCTAGAACTTGGGAGAATCGTTGCCAGTTCAAGTCCAGCTTAGGCTACTTAGTGAGTTCAAAGCCAGCCTGGGTTGCATAGCCAGGCTCTGTCTCAAAACCCCAAAAACAAACAAACAAACAAACAATTAATGAGTGAACAGAGAGAATGTACAGTTAGCCAGCTCTCCTTCCCCATAGGTTCCACATTCAAGGAGTCAACCAATTGCTGGTTTAAAATACTCCAGGGTGGGCCAGGGATTTAGCTCAGTGGTTCAGCCACCTGCCTCGAAAGTGCAAGATCCCGAGTTCAATCCCTAGTACCAAAAAAAAATAAAGAAAAAGAAAATACTTCAGGGTGTATGTTAAAAACAATGTGTCTGTACTGAATATGTTCAGACATTATTCTTGCCATTATTCCCTAAATGCAGAGTAACAACTATTGACATGGCATTCACATCACATTAGGTATAAGTAATCTAGAGATGAGTTAAAGCTTACAGAAGCTGTGTGTGGGTTACATACAGATACTATGACATTTTACATAAGAGACTTAAACATTTGTGGATTTTGGATCATGAGGGCTCCTGGAATCAACATCCCTCAGATACCAAGGGAAGTGTGTGTGAGGAAAACCCAACTGATTTTCCTCTCTCCTGCACCCTCACTCACAACACTCAGGATTTTGCACCTGTCAGCTTCACACATCAACTGCACGGTAGAGAGCTAGTATTCAGATTCAAACCCCATACGCTCAGTCCCACAAGACTGGCACCTCACTGCTGAAGCCAAATGCTGGTTGCAGATCCCCAGAACTTCTGCTCCAGCAGCTGTACATCAAGGGTCCCCACAACTCCGGCTCAGGTTTGATCATTTGCTGGAGGCGACTCCCAGAAAGCCCTTTAATCATGCATGCCCATGTACTATAGAGTCCAACCCAGGAATAGCTAGAAGGAAGTTGGTGAGGTGTTAAGGGAAGAGGCGCGCCACTTCCATGCCCCACCTGCCGCGTCACCTTCCTAGCACTTCTAGTACTGAGCTACTGAAGCATGATTAAATCATGGGCCGTTAGTGATCAACTCTGCCTTCAGCCCTTTTTCCCTCTCCAGGAGCCCAGGGAACTAGTCACCTAAGGAATATACAGAAGATGTTTATCACCTCCAACATTTAAAGGATTTCAGGAGCTCTAGTGCAGAGCAGGTTGTGTTCTGCTGTGAGCTTTGTAGCTCTCCCCTGTGCTGTGCCCTGAGAGACTCCACTTTATAATGCAGCAGTTTGTTCCACTGTGAGTACAAACTTGGAGGCAGAACAACTTGGTAACTTGTCTACGCAAACAGACAGAAACCAGATGTCATACACACCAAGTTTATTGGAAAAAAACAACCCTTTGGTGCACAGCAGAATCATAAAGCATAAACTGAAAATAAATTAATCCTGCTAATAAAAAACTGCCACCTGTAAACTTACCAAATTAAATCAGGGGCATGTGGACACATGATGCATCTAAGTTTTATCAAAGAAAACCAGACCTGTGCACTTATGGACACACCAAACCAAATGATGCAATCTTAACCTGGACCATAAAAGGAGGGACACTTAATACTGAACCACTGTCATCTCCTCAGACTATTTAGGACAGCAAAGTCAGGTAGAAATATTACAGGTCAGATACGGATAGGCCCTTTGAGAGAGAGTCAGGACAAAAGTGAAACACACATCTGTTAAAGACCAGGCCTCAAGGCAAGGATGAAATGGCCAGGCCTGCACACTTCCTCAAAAGACAAACACTGGGCCTAACAAAGTCTAGGTAGACATCAGTCACCCCAGTGGGTGACCAAAGACCTCTGGAGCCATTATTTCCTAGAAGTAGTCTTTGTTCTTCCCATGCACGATTTGTTTCACAATTAAAACACTATTACCTAAGCAATGCTTTATTGGTTAATCATAGCTGCAACCCACGTTGTACCCACATGCATTTTGCTCTATAAAACTTCTCTGTAAAGTGGAGTCCCCCATTCGGGTCCCCTCCTGCCTCTCAGGAGCAATCTTCTCAATAAAAATTTTCCTACTCTTAACCTCTGTTGTTCTTAGAATTCATTCTTTGATTTTAGAGAATAAGAAATCACCGTATCAGACATCCAACAGATTGAAAGATATATTTTCATATTTCATCTCCTTTGAGAAAAAGTAGAAAAGGCAAACTAGTTTAAGTACAGTTGACCAAGTAAGAATGCTTTGGATGTTAGTAAATCAGATGCTCACTGATAACATGGTGATGATGATGATTTTATTGGGAAATGTATGTATATTGCCAGTTTTGTTTGTTTTAGCCTTTAATTCAGTTATATCCCAGAGAATTTGACCTGATACTCAGGTTAAATAACTAGGTCCTACAGAGTTCAAAATTAAAGAGCGAGTCAAGCTGGGCTGGTGGCCTGTGCCTGTAATCCTGGCACTGAGGGAGTCTAAGGCAAGAGGACCGCAAGTTTGAGTTCCCCTGCGCCACTTGAGACCATGTCTCAAAAAAACAACCAACCAACCCAGGGATGTAGCTCAGTAGTGCACCCCTGGGATTGATCCCTGGTACCACACACCAAAAGGCAAGTCACAAAATCAAACTACACCTGCTAACTCAGTTAGCTCATACATTCAAAGGAGGGAAAAAAAGAAAAATATGCCCTACTGGTTTTTTCTTTAAGCTTTTTAAAACAAAGCAGGAAATAGTCGATATAGTTTAGAATTTTCCACCTAAAAGGAACAAACAGCATTTTAAAACAAAGGTTAGTGCTTCACAATACTTTGAAATTCAGTTTTCCTAGACAAGTAGAATGCTGGAATAGGATTTTTCTTTTTGACATGTAAATCTGTTAAACATACTAGTTTTTCTGCTTGAAACATGGTGGCTCCTCGTTATTCACAGAGTAAAATTCAAAGCTTTCTTCATGGCTCCAGAGGCCTGATGTCTGTCCTCTGCCTCTCCACCCAGAGTTTTGTGTTCCTCTCGTAGTCCTCTCTGTAAGTAGTTCCACCATCACTGGACCTACTTTCTTCTGTTACACTTAGCACAATTTCGTGAACATTGATGTTTTTATATATCTTACTATATTTTTGCAATTAGAAATGCATGTTTTGTTCAACAAATGAGCTCTGTATACAGACTCTACACGCAGTAGGCCCTCAAATGTCTGTTGAATGACTGGGTGGTTTCTGAGTATTAAGTCCTATATTTTTTATGTGTTTTATCATTTAGTCTTCAAAAAACTCCTGTGAGCTAAAGTACTGTATTATCTTAATTCTCATGAAAATGGTAAGAAATTATACCTATGGGTTTTTTTGTATGTATTGTTTAATTTTTGGTGTACTTGTGGATATAAATGGCTCATTTTCTAGGGTCATAGCAGTTGATTCTTACTGTGCAAAGTTGAATTTGACCCGCTTTCCACACATCGAACTCAGACCTTGCACTTTTAAGGCAGGGGCGGCACCGCTGAGCTAAATCCCCGGCCTGAATTTGAAGCTTTTACTTGTAATTATGTCTGTGCATAGTGATTTGAAGGCTAAAAAAAGCCTCTTAACCTGATTTCCATTTGGGTGGTTCAGATTGTGTTCAGTATAAGAAAAGAATGGTTGCCGCTGCTTTGAACAGAAATATAGTACACTGTAGTTGGAATTTGACTGTTAAAGTACTATTCAGGTTGTCCAGTTTAACATGGCCTCTTTTGTCTGCAAAACTGAACTGCCATTTAGAAAAAACAATGTGGAATGCAGCTGCTACCCAATTGTGCTCTATGGTATAAACACTGGCTTGCATCACTGGAGATGATTCAGTGTGAGGAAAAACATTTTTAGAGCTTTCCTGTCACACCTACACATGGGAGACAGGCAGAACTGGCAAATTTTCCTTTTGTTTTACATGTTTACATTTTGATTATTGCTTCATGTTAGTAATACACAATTCTTTTGACTCCTTAAGTAGTCCCATCTTGAATGGTACCTTTTCTGGATTAGTTTTGTTGGTTCTTATGTGTGTGTGTTTTTGTTTAGTTTTTTTTTTTTAAGATAATATATTTTTAGACATTTTGAAACTTGTCTCTGTATAGTAGTATTTAAAAACTTTTGGTACTCAGTTTTAGTGGAGAAAACTTTCTGAATAGACTCTGAACAGGTTATTTCTAAGTGAATTTTAACTCTCTTCTTAGGGTGTGATTGTCTCATAAGAAAAAGAATTTTAGACCAAATGTTACTTTATCTCTCTATTCAGAAAGTTGATTCTTACAAAATAATAGACTGTTGTTAATCTAATAGAAATTGGGTATCTTAGCTGGAATATGATCTGTGATTTGAATTAGCAATCACTTCATACAATGTGTAGAAGAAACATTTTGCTAAGAAGACTATCAGTAAACTTCTGTGTATACCTTTATATATGAAGAAAGTTGTAACAATATATTTGAAAGTAATAACATTATAATACCTTTTCTATTTCCTTTTTTCCTTTGTTTTCCTCCCTGGTATTGGGCATTGAACTTCATGTCTTCATACTGAGTTATATCAGTATGAAGTCCTTTTTATTTTGGTACTGGGGGTTGAACTTGGGACCTTGTGCTTGCCAGGGAGGTGGCGGAAGCACTGAGCTAAATCCCCGGCCTGGCATTCAATGTTTTGAAATGACTTTATAGTGTAACTATAATTGATTTCAGAACATTTATGTTCTATAATTAACCTTATTTTAATAATGCCAAATCTATTATAAGTTTAATTATGATGTTAACTTGATCAAGGAACAGTGTTTGTTGACAACCCCCTTTGAACAGCTTTATTCATTAATCTCAAATAATTTGTATATGGTATCAACTGGATAGGAGGATGGTCAAAATGCAAAGTTTGAGCCAAGGCCGGAATGTTTGATTTTAGAATTTTCAAATTAATCAGAGGTAATTAAAGATCTGTTTTGTTCCCAGGTATATATTTAATCTGAGATAGTTACAAAAGAAGGGAAAGAAAGAATTTGCCTTCAATATGATAGAAGAGGTAGGGTGAGCATGTATTTCATCTGTAGAAATTGTGCCAACCACACACGAGGTCCTGGAGTTGATCTCTAGCACTGCGAAAAAAAAAATAGCAGGGGAAAGAAATGTCTGTTTCTTAAATACTTTACAGTAATCTAGAAAACTTGATCAAGAGAAAGTTTATGGAATATGTCTTCAAAAGTTTGAGGAAATTGGGCCAGGGATTTAGCTCAGTGGTTTCGCCGTCTGCTGTGCAAGTGCAAGGACCCGAGTCCTATCCCTGGTACCAAAAAAAAAAATTTGAGGAAATTAAGTAGAAAAACAAGTGAGGTTGATGATATGAGTGCAGATAAAATACTTAAAAATGATACAGTATGCTGGTGGGCATGGGGAGAGTTCAGTAGCTAGGACTTACTTGCCTGCCTGCCTGCCTGCCTGCCTGTCTTCTCTCCCTCCCTCCCTCCATCCCTCCCTCCCTCCCTTCTTTATTTTTATTAAAGGATTTAGTTGAGTCAGATCTTAGGAGCCAGAGCAACCATGCTGTGAAGTGCCTTTCTCCCTAGGAGGTTGGTGCCTGTGAGTGGGAACACTTAGGCTGGAAGGGGCACTGGTGGGAAGAAGGCTGTTGTGTTCTAGCAGCGCTGTGCTGGTTAGGCACACGCTAGCATGGTAAGAGTGGAAAGAGTGAAGCCAGGCACTAAGGGTGCAGAACACAGTCCAATTTCACCACTGTGGTGCCTCCGAAAACCCTTTCTAAAATAACAGGATAATTTAGCAGTTAACTTTTACAAATAATTTTAGGGTTGACTCGGGAAAGTAGCCTTAGCTATAAATAATAATTTCAGGACTTTTAAATACACAGTATGAGTAACACTGACTCTCTGAGATAGAAGACATATTTTTAAATTTATGCTTTTTTATTGTCTTAGGATACTGCAAGTGTGTATGAAGAGAATGACTGAATGCTTTTTTCCAGGATATTTTTATTTGAAAAAACTTCTATCTGTGTTATATCTACAGGAGCATATGGTAATCTCACATGAAGCGAGGTTAAAAGTGAAATTACAGTACTGTTTGTTTTGGCCCTTATGGTAAGGGGTCAATCTTTTGACCCTTATTTTATCTGAAGCAATCAAATGTTCAGTGTCACTAGTCCAAATGAAAGATTTTATTTCTGGATTTCCCTGTTGTTCTTACCCTAAATTTACTCGTAATTCTAGTTCTAGTGATTTTACCAACCAAAAAAAGCTAGCAGTATTTAAAATCAATAGCTCAACTTTTAAAAATTCATTTTAATAAATACACCAAATAGTAATATTATGTGGCAAGGTTTATTAGATACATAGAATTTCATAATTCTACTATTATTTTTCCCTTCCTAACCTCCCTCCCCGACGAATCTAGGGCTTTGGACATGCTAAACAATTGTCCTACTACTGACATGCTAAACAATTGTCCTACTACTGACATGCTAAACAATTGTCCTACTACTGACATGCTAAACAATTGTCCTACTACTGACATGCTAAACAATTGTCCTACTGCAACTTACCCTACTTTATAGTCCTTATCCTACTTTAATTTACCTTATACTATATTTTCTATTTTAAAAATCTTTGGTATTTGTTAGTTACAGATAATTCCTTACTCTGGAAACAAAAACTTTTGTCTTAGAAGAATTCAGAGTGGTAATGAATGCTCTGTGATTTAAAAGTAGAAATATGATTAAACAGACAGATAATTTTATTTCCCACATTTACATATGATGAGCCGTTAGCAAATCCATTACTTGTTTTTCCCCAGTAGGAGTAACAAAAGCTATATTTTCAATAGACTCTCCAAGGATTGATAATGGTTTACTTTTCACCATGGAAAATTGTAGACTGTTTTACCTATGTTAGATAAAGGATCATAAAGCATCTTTGGTTGATTTGTGATTACATTGAAGAAGAAAATAGATTTGTACCATCACCTTGGCATCCTAGCCAATGCTAAGGTACTGCTTAGGGGCAGACATGCTGTTTTGCAGGTAGGATGGCACTGGGATGTTGCAGCTTCTAGGATGCCACTCAACCAGAAGGCTGGCTAATGTAGCAGGCAATCATGATGGGTATGTAGAGGATGCAGAAACTACCTTTAGCAGGGAAAGGGAAGCCAACTGGGGTTTGGGGTGAAACATGGGGCTGAAACCAAGTTTGAAACCTATACATGAAAGGCCACCAGACCTAGTCTCTCTTCCTCAGCCTTTCTTTTCATGCCTGCTTCCCTACCCTTCCAACCCTTTTTCTGTATTCCTGGCAGTGGTAACATTATAAACCCAACTTCATAAGTTAGTAAACTCTGGGATTCATCTGTATCACCATGATCATATCTATCTGCTATAAATACATACTTTTAAAATGGCATGTAATGCAAATGTAGCTCCAGTGCCTGTCTTGGGACCTGAGGAGGGAGCAGCTAAGCAGAAACTGTAGAAGCTGCCCGTGCACTGGAGCTGTCGTGACTCCTGAACCACTTCTCTTTCCTTCCCTTCAGAACCTTCTGGTTCTGTGACCTCTTAGCAACTCCCACACGCATCACCATCCACAACTAGAGATTAAGGCATAGATTTTAAAAGTTTCCCAAGCTGTCTGTGGTGGTACGCAGTGTAATCTCAGTGTTACTCTGGGAGGCTGAGGCAATAGGATTGCAAGTTTGAGCTTAGCCTGGTCAACTTAGGGAATCCCTGTCTTTAAAAACAAAACACCCCCCCCCCAAACAAAACAAAACAGTGTAGGGGACATAACTCAATGCGAAGACCCTGGGTCAATCCCTAGTATTGGAGAAAAAAAAGTTTCACCAAACTATTGGATTAGCAAGGACTTTTTTGGGGTTTTGTTTTGTTTTGTTTTGTTTTTTGGTACCGGGGATTGAACGCGGGACCTTGCACTTGCGAGGCCAGCACCAGAACTGCTGAGCTAAATCCCCGGGCCCAGGACTTTATTTTGAACTGAAAAATCACAATACTGTGATGTTATCAAAATTATTTTTAAAATTCTAAACTATAATACAGTGTATACAGAATATTTAAACTATTTAAACAGAAAACAAAAATACTTCACTGCCTAGCATTAGGGCCCAGGTTCAATTCCTGCCATCATGCCAAAAAAAGAAAAGAAAAGCAGAAACCAAAAACACGAAAGAAAGAAGAAAGTAGCATAGTGGCCCATATGTGCTAAAAGGATAACAATTTTTCACTGTGAGATAATGGAGAAATTTCATACTAGGAAAAATGGCTTCCTCTAAAATCAACTTCGTAATGTAGGCTTTTAATGATGATAGAAATGGTACCTAGACTGAACACACCTGGCTCACTTTGAGTCATCTGGCAAAAGCTGAGGACCACCCCCGCCATACATTGAGCAAGTTCTATTCAGCCATGAAATGTTCTTTAACCAATCATAGCCTAAGCAGCTTACAGAATAATAGTACTTTTCCCAGCATAGGGAAGATGATGGCCTGACCTGTTTATTTTTCATATGTTTATTATAGTGGCATCCCTGAAGCTTTATGAAAAAATAGCCCCAAGTTACAGATTTCACTAGGGGGAATGACGTACATATTAGACACCAAGCATACACACAATTAATGTCCCGTGTAGTTAGGAGTTCTGAGCAGATGACCTGGCTTTCAGGGCCCACCAAGTCACTTTCTTTACTCTTTTTGAGACAAGACCTCACTGTGTAGTTCAGACTGGCCTTGAACTTACTATGTAACCCAGTCTGGCCTTGATATGGCAATCCTCCTACCTCAGCCTCCCAGGTGGTGGGATTACAAATGTGTGCCACCATGTCTGGCTTAGTTTCTTTACTCTTAAAAAACCATGTGTGTTAATTTATCTTTGCCAGGGATTGGGCTCAGTTATGGCTTTATTTCTATTTTGGATTTAAACAATTCTCTGGAGTTATAGCAGTAGCCTGCCTGATAAAGGGTGAATTGGAAACCCCAGCTTTAATTGTGTTTCTTATAGCTAAGCTAACCCTCTTAATCTCTTAGTTTCAATGTTTTATAAAATGAGGCAGAAAAGAAAAATGAGGCCATCTCCCTAGTGCTTGTGCAGGTTCCCGGTACACAAACTAATGTAAAGGTCTCTATGAAAATAATTTCTAAATGCCATTGTATTTAAACAAAAAGCTCTTTAAAATTGTAACCTTGACGTTTTCTAAAGATAGAGGCCTTTGCTAAGCTTCCTCTGCCTTCTTCTAAAAACCTCTTGGTTAGTGAGAGCCCTTCCTACAAACTCAACTGATTGGGCCCAGACACTGTTGAAGTGTCTGGCTTTTGAGACATACTTGCATATCTTTAGATCAGAATAGCCTTACTGTTGGGCTCCATCAAGTGTTCTTTGTAAGGGGGAATACTGAGAAGGAGGGGGAGGTAATTTCTGAAGAAGCTCAGCTGCTTCCTCCTCAGTCACCTCTGTCAACAAATTTCTCCTGTGAGGGTATAACTGGTGGAGGTTGCTGCTCTTACATCTCCCAGACCAGTATTATATTTTTTGTCACTTGTGAGAACAGGCTGTGTCTTAGTTATTTTCTTGTTGAAACAAAATACCCAACACCCAAAGTTAAAGGAGGAAAGGTTTATTTTGGCTCATGGTATGTAGAGGTTTAAATCCATAGTTGGCTGGCCCCAAGGCAGGGTGTCATGGCAAAGGAGAAACAGTTAATGATGTGGCAGGCAGAAGGCAACAAAGGAGCAAAGCAGCAAGCCACAGCAGTCCTCTTTCTGTCCTTTATAGTCTGTCGGGCCACCCCATTATCCACACCCAGAACTGTGTCACACCAATCAGTGGACTTATTTAGTAATCATACATCCTTGATTCCAGCATCACACCTTTGATCCCAGCCTCACACAGTTTAGATCCAGCCACCTCCGAAATGCTTTACCTTGGGCTGGGGAATTAGCTCAGTGGTTCCCCCACCTGCCTTGCAAGTGCAAGGTCCCGAGTTCAATCTCCAGTACCCCCCCCCAAAAAAAGAAATGCTTCATCTCTGACCACATGAGGCTTTAAGGGGACATCTAAACACAAGCCATAGCAAGCTGTTTTTATTTAATTAGTTTAGCTTAGATCTAAAATGAGACCCATTGTACAATTGTAACATTGCACTTTAGATTGATCATTTCAAATCATTTTGAAGACTGAACTACCTCAAGCAATTAAAATTTTTCTGTGAAATTCTACAAAGATTTGAAAGTTATGTTCATAAATAAATCTGCCACAGTGAAACCTGTTAATCTATATAACCAGTATGCACTAAGAAAAAATTTTAGGAAGAAAAGAAATAATCTAAACCAAAAACCATTAAAAATAAATTTTCTTTGGCTAACTGGCACAAACTGTTAGATTTTTCTTTTGGTGGTGTACTCATTAGCTTCATGTTTTGTTTTTTGAGACAGGGACTCACTATGTAGCCCAGGGTGGCCTTGAACTATGTAGCTCAAGCTGACCTTGAACTCGTGGCAGTCCTCTTGCCTCAGCCTCCAGAGTGGTGGGACTACAGGCGTGCGCTACCACACCTAGCAACTTCATTTTAATTGTTACACAGTGGAGTTTCTCCTGTAAGAAATAGCTGTTTATAAAAACCAATTCATTGTATACATAAGGATTTTACCTAAGTGACAAATTCCTTTCAAAGAGCCGAATTGCCATTTTAAATTGTTGTTTCATTTTGGTGGATATTTTAGACATTACTAGGAAAAAATATCCAAGTTAAGCCTTTGCCAAGCAGATTGTTTATTATTCATGAAAATATAAAAGCCACATTAAAATCATATTGCTTATCTTGTATTCATGATGAGTATTTTCCATTAGGTTTGGCATTATTATGTAGTTTTTGCATCTTAGAAGTTCTTTTTCAAGCTTTAAACATTTGATCCTTGCCTTACCTCTGTTCGAATCTAGCTTCACTTTGATTCCAGTCTATTTTGAGACCATCATTTTGGAAACTTCCCTGTATTCCAGGGTCATCACTGTTCACATGTTCCATAGTGTTGCCTGGAGCAGCCAACACTGCTTCAGGGCGTTTGCGCCCCCTACCCCCTTTTCTTTGAAGTCACTGTAATATTGTGCATTTCTCTTCTGGCATTTAGTATATTCTGCTTTGTTTTATGGCTTTTTACAACCTATTATTCTTTTTTAGTAGGATGTAATTTCCTTGTGCAGGGCCTTCTCTATTACCAAATTCAGTGTCTTACATGTAGTGTGCAGCCCTAGTGACTGGCAGTCACATTTGTCACATCACATTTACAGATTCCTCACAATCTTACCCACACTGAGAGAAGATGTAAAGCTCATCGTCCTGGGTCAGAGCAAAACAAGGATCCATCTGTATTTATGCACTTGGGAGATCAGACCCATATATTCACTACTGTGCCTCCTTTGCTTTAGACTTCACTTTACCTGTAATATTTTGTTATGAAAATTTTTGGACAAAAGGGAAATTGAAGGATGTACAGACATACCCATACCCCTTTCTTTTATGACTTATGTATCAATTTCTGGGTATAACAAGAAATACATATTTGGTCTTTGTTCCTGTCACAAAGCTGTTGTAATGCCAGTAAGGTAGAGAGTATGTCTGTCTTAGAATCAGAGTTTATTGAGTAACAATAAAATCATGAGCTGTGTCAGTTTCTTTGGCCTTGTATGGCTGAATATTAAAGATCTGCGTTGTGGCTGGTAAGCCAGCCAATCACAGGTACATTTATTGGAGTCTTAATTACTAATATCTAGCGCAAGGTCCTGAGTTTGATACCAGGTACCCAAAAATAAATAAATAATATCTATAGCACTCAAGTCACATGTCATTTCACACAGTAATATATAGGTTAGAGAACAGCTCAGCAAAGGCTACCAGTGCTACAGGATTTAAAGAGGCAGAACTGAGAACTATGACAGTCTATAGAGATGTGGAAAGTCCCTGCAGGTGGCTTACAAGGTTACAGGTTAGGCAGAGCTTCTTCAAGCAGCTCCAGCCTTAGCGAGAGCAGAGTTGGTTCAAGGCCTGAGTCTGGATGCAGGCAGTCCTAGTGGGCTGTCAGGCTGGGGTGACTGAGCTGAGCTCAAGCTGGGGTTCAAGGCCTTTTGACCTTGGGATGTGTTCATCAGGTGGTCTTGAAATATGAAAATATATCTTTGAGATGAAATATGAAATATAGGACTTAATACTCAGAAACCACCCAGTCATTCAACAGACATTTGAGGGCCTACTGCGTGTAGAGTCTGTATACAGAGCTCATTTGTTGAACAAAACATGCATTTCTAATTGCAAAAATATAGTAAGATATATAAAAACATCAATGTTCACGAAATTGTGCTAAGTGTAACAGAAGAAAGTAGGTCCAGTGATGGTGGAACTACTTACAGAGAGGACTACGAGAGGAACACAAAACTCTGGGTGGAGAGGCAGAGGACAGACATCAGGCCTCTGGAGCCATGAAGAAAGCTTTGAATTTTACTCTGTGAATAACGAGGAGCCACCATGTTTCAAGCAGAAAAACTAGTATGTTTAACAGATTTACATGTCAAAAAGAAAAATCCTATTCCAGCATTCTACTTGTCTAGGAAAACTGAATTTCAAAGTATTGTGAAGCACTAACCTTTGTTTTAAAATGCTGTTTGTTCCTTTTAGGTGGAAAATTCTAAACTATATCGACTATTTCCTGCTTTGTTTTAAAAAGCTTAAAGAAAAAACCAGTAGGGCATATTTTTCTTTTTTTCCCTCCTTTGAATGTATGAGCTAACTGAGTTAGCAGGTGTAGTTTGATTTTGTGACTTGCCTTTTGGTGTGTGGTACCAGGGATCAATCCCAGGGGTGCACTACTGAGCTACATCCCTGGGTTGGTTGGTTGTTTTTTTGAGACATGGTCTCAAGTGGCGCAGGGGAACTCAAACTTGCGGTCCTCTTGCCTTAGACTCCCTCAGTGCCAGGATTACAGGCACAGGCCACCAGCCCAGCTTGACTCGCTCTTTAATTTTGAACTCTGTAGGACCTAGTTATTTAACCTGAGTATCAGGTCAAATTCTCTGGGATATAACTGAATTAAAGGCTAAAACAAACAAAACTGGCAATATACATACATTTCCCAATAAAATCATCATCATCACCATGTTATCAGTGAGCATCTGATTTACTAACATCCAAAGCACTCTTACTTGGTCAACTGTACTTAAACTAGTTTGCCTTTTCTACTTTTTCTCAAAGGATGCTGTGAATTGCTGGAAAAAGTCTAAGACTGTAATTACTTGATCCACTGTGAACTCCTTAATCTCTCTTGCTGTCTTCCATATCAACATAGAACATGTGGTGTATTCTAAACCCTTTCCACACCCAATTCAGGAACTCCAAGTGCTGACAGGACAACCCCCCCCTCCATATCTCATTTTCCTCTACTCTTAGAAAATTGCCTCTTTTCCACCTTACCTTCTTTCCATCTCAAAATGCTACCACTTTATTCTCTTTTCTCCCTAGTTCCATAAAGTTTCTCTGAATTCTCAAAGTTAGTCTCTACTTGTGCTATTGCAGGCTCTTCTTGCTTCACCAATTACTCATGTTTATCTTCAGTTTCCCTCATAGAAGAACCCTTACCCTTTTACAAACACTCAAAAGTAGATTCATTCCTCTGCCACACTCTCATGCGCTTTTTCTGTATTTCTGACATCACTAACCCTGATTCGGGCTCTCATTCATTATGTAAAAATTGACAGAATATTTCTGTACAGCCAAACTGATCCATAAAAAAAACACCTGATCCTAATACTCACATGTTCCAATTTCACCCACCAGCTATTGCTGTCAACAGAATTCAAACACTTTTTTTCTGTCATTTCAAAAAAAAATGTCTTCAATCCACATATCCCCATATCCCTGGATGGCTAGGTACAATCTCTTTTCTACCAACAAATTTCAGTAAAGTATGGTCTATAATCACACTTTTTCATTCTTGATTTCTCACCTTTTGAGGAACTAAACCTTTTTACCTGTGGGAGTTGAAGAGAAATGTCAGAATTGAATTACAGTACACTATTTGAAGGTTGAAACAAAATTATTTCCTTCTGGTTCTTTATCTTTTATAGAAAAATGTACTCATAGGTATGGAGATTTTTTGAGTTCTTAAGGAGGATGGTCATGGGAACCCCTAGATTCACAGCCAATTTGGCAAAAGCACAAGTAAACTAAGAACCCTCTGAGTGAGACTGGCAACTATGCCCTTTATGTTGTGTGGTACATACCAACGCCAGGGGGTTAGTGCCAGAACTGAATTACACTGTACCTGTCGGGGTTAAAACAGAATACTTTCTTCCAAAGCTGCTCTACCAAAACCAAGACAAAGTTCCAAAGCCCAGTATTCGAGACTATCCAAGCTCCTTCTCAGCTCCCACAGTAAATATAATTTTCTTAACATCTACTATACGAAGTCATTGCAATACATGTTGATGGGGAGAAAATGGGAAAGTAAGACCTAAAATTTGTCAGTGTAAGATATGGTTTTACCCATACTAAACTCCTTGTGACTATTTCCTATAGTTCCCTATTTTCCTACTTATGCTCATGCCATTCACTCTTACCTAGAGTCCTTTAGAGCCTATTTCTATTTATAAGAAATCTACTTGAATTTATTGGTCTGATCAATTGTTACTTCCACAGTGAAGCTTTCTTTGGCCATAACTGAAACTGATTTTAAAATCTCAGTTTCAAGGCAAACGAACATATCAGAAATCTAGTAGTCACTGTTCTTACCACTTCTACGATAAATTTGAACAAATCACTTGAGCTTTTAAAACATAATACACTACATTTCTCAGAAAGCTCCCCTGCCTTGAAACACATACCTTTCAAAGCACAGCTACATTCTTTAAGGGAAAGTGCCAACAGGCATCAATAAAGAAAAGACAAGAAACCAGAGTGAGACGCTAATACGGATCCTACGGCTACCCCACCACAACTGGTGTCCAAAGAACCAGGAACTCAGAGCCCAGTAAGGAATGAGAGATTGATCATAGGCTCATGAAAATACTGCACTAGATCTGAGACATCTGCATAAAGTTAAGAAGTTTTTGAATGTATGAGTTAGTTAGAAAAAATAAAAATAAAACTACAGGTCTTAGTCTGGGTTCTAAAATGCTGAGAAGTAGTTTCCCCTGAGAATTCACACGTATCTGAAGTTCTGAATATAACAACTCCAATCCAAACACCAAAAAAACTGCTACCAGGAGCAAGTCCCTGAAGAAAAGCAACAGGTAAATTAAAGCCAAGACTTCAGATATTAAAATGATCATTTATAGTACAGGATGTTTTTAAATGAGAATGAAAACATGAGCATAAAACCCATTTCTAAGCACATCTGTAATGAGAACTAAACTAAATTTCTCAAATGGAAAATAAAATAAAATAACAAGTCAGTGGATGAATTAAATAGTAAATTAGACAACTGAAGAAAGAGCAAGAGCTAGTTCTGAACAAGATACCTACAATTTAAGATTTAAAAAGAGAGAAAAAGAAATGGAAGATGGAATGAAAAAAATCTATGTCCAACTAGAGGATATGGAAAAGGAGATATTCAACACTCAAAGAAATAATATTTTATGAATTCCCAGCTCTAACATAAAATGTCAACACTTAAATACAAGAAGCATGAATTATCTTAAGTAGAATAAACTTAAAAAACAATCCATATCTAGACACATTATGATAAAATTACATGTGAAAAGTAAATGTTTTAAAATAATTTTCTCTTCCTTCACAGGTTGTCATAATTAATTAGAATCCATAACTTTGTATATAAGTCTTCTCAAAATGTTTTAGTCCCACTGCAAATTTCTGAGAAACCCTTTTCATCTTGTAGATGTTGAAAACCATTAAAACCTGCCTGCATTTTTGCAACCAAATGAAATAAGATGGTTATGCTTCTCTCTCCTTTGCCTTCTAACTTCCAGGAGGGCAAGATCCATGAGGAGTTGCTACAGTGTTAATCTTCCCGAGCCTGAATTAACTAAGTGCAGAGCCAGGGAGCATGATATGCCTGGGTGCTTCAGGCATTCCTTCCAGTTCCAGTCATTCAAGTGTTGAACAAACACTCACTGTGAGCTGCCGCAAGAACTCTGGATGATGTAAACATAACTAAACAGATAATTTTCTTTTCAGTCTATTAAAAAGGCAAGCAGAATTATACCTCACCATATACTAACCATGAGTAGGAAGATGATATGAAACTGTCCATGCAACTTTCACTGGCAAACAAGAGTTCACTATGCAACTGATAAACTTTGTGAATAAAAATATTTTTAAAAGTAAATAAAACAAAATTTGAAAATTCTATTGTAAACTATATTCCCTTTATGACAGTTTCAACTAAAAAGTCAATTAATTTAATACCTACTACTCTTCCACTTTACATAGGGCCCAATCACAGTCAAGAATGTACTACATGAGGAAAAATATTTTAAGAAAAAATCCTCTAGCCAGGTGTTGTGGCACACACCTGTAATCTAGAACTTGAGAGGCTGAGGCAGGAAGTGTGAGTCTGAGGCCAGCCCAGGCTATATAGCGAGTTCAAAACCAGCCTGAACTACACAGCAAGACCCTGTCTCAAAAAACAAACAGGCCAGGGATTTAGCTCAGTGGTACCACGCCTGCCTCGCAAGTACAAGGTCCTGAGTTTGATCCTGGTACTGAAAAACAAACTAACAAAGTAACAACAAAAAAAGAATAAATCCTCTGCTGAGAGACTCATATCCAAGCTTGGTCCCAAAAATAGCAAGGGTTACTAAAATAGCTTATGGTGAAATACTGAGGGAAAATGATTGTTTAAGAATCTCTAGATATAAAAGATTTTTAGTATTAAGACCTCATCTGATCTTTCACAGAAATCACATGCAGCATATTAATTTTTGAAATAAGATTTTTCCTCTTAGATCTCTACCAGCAGTAGCAATGAAGTATGCTAACAGAACAGAAGTTCAAGGCAGAATTACTCAAACTAGCATTAGAAATCAATGCAGTATAAAACTGTCAGAGGTCTCAACAAGAATTATAACAGGTTACTTAACAGAAATGTCTGTGTATATGAACATAAATGTTTATATACACACATGTATTTATACACTTTCCCAATAGAAATTGATGATGATATAGAAATAAGCATTACAAATCTAGAACACCTGTATATAAAACAAAAGACAGAGGAGTAAATACATTACAGAAAATCTTCAGAAGAAATGACACAAAGTAGTTTAGTAAATGTGAGTAGGGAGTGCTACTACATTTGCTGATGTGAGATTTTAAAACTTCTGTAACTTCATATTCACATACTATATAAATGGTTATTTTAAAAATCAAAGTATTTTCCAAAAAAAAAAAAAATCAAAGTATTTTCTATCAACCTAACTATGTAGATAAAATAATAAACGAAAATAATAAATTCTTGCTGTCCCCCAAAACTGTTATTCTATATTTTAAAGGCTATTTTCCAATCAAATTGACTTTTTAAAAGACATCTCTACAAAAATCTAGTCCCACTGGCTTCAATATAATCACTATCACCACAGGTCAATGGAAAGGACAGTGGAACAACATAATGTCACAAACCTACATGTTTCTGTTCTCCAATATCTGCTTTATCATCTTTTTATTTTTCACTTTTTTTTTTTTTTTTTAGACAAAGTCTCGCTATGTAGTTCAGGCTGGCCTTGAACTCATGGCAATCCTCCTGCCTCAGCCTCCCAGTGCTGTGACTGCAGGCGTGCCCACAACACCCAGTTCAGACACACATATCTATCTGTATATATGCACATGTATGTATACTGTATGTGTATCATGACAACATATATGCCGGAAGAAGAGTAAACTCAGGGGTGAGAATAAAACTTTTCACAGCATCATCTCTTGTGTTTTTGCAACTTCATGCTTTTGTTATGTTATGACCTATAATGCAGTTTACTGGAAGATAAAATTAACAACAAATCAGAGCACATTCTTTGTGAGACATGAGCATAACTAAGTTTTATATATATTTTTATTACACTCAGTGAAATCAAGTGAAACCATTTCCACGTGTATGTGTTCAGAATAATGTCCACATAGGGCCACCATTTTCACAGCTCATCCAACCATTTGAAACGATACATTTTATTGTATAGTGACCGTACCTCAGAGAATATGGAGGGCAGAGCTTCTCTAAGTTATACCCTAAATATAGAGGGCAGAGCTTCTTCTGTGTGGTAGTAACAGTCTCTAACCTTTCAGTGCAAATACCAAACCTTACGAGAACCATACTTAAAATGGTACAAGTACTACAAGGGACGAGACCATTCTGGAGTTTATCTCTGGAGATTTATCACTGCAACAAAAAGCAGTTCCAGTTACATACTCCCTGTACAATGAGCCTGAGCATAAGTTCCTCAAGAGCCAGGCCTGTAATCCTAGCACGCGGGAGACTGAGGCAGGAGGACTGCTGCCAGCCTGGGCTACATAGTAAGTTCAAGGCCAGCCTGAACTACATAGCAAGACTCTGTCCAAAAAAAAAAAAAAAAATTTCCTAAAGGAACTGCTGCACTTGCAGACATTTAGCACTAAAACAAATTTTGGCCTGGAGGCTCAGTCCATTTCATACTGTAATACTGTCTCAAGTTAATGACATTCTAGGGATTCAACAGCTAAGGGACAGACCAAAGTTACAGAAAATATCAAAAAACTAGATACTGTAATTTATTTTTACAATATATATGAAACACATTATACTGATTTACGAAACAGGGAGAAAAGACATCTTGGATATTACAATAGTATTTCTATTTCTACATTACCAAAACTTGATTTTTATGGTCTCATCTACATGATATTCTGAGTTATTACATTTAATTTTGAAATATTTCAAGTATATGAAAAAATGCAAAGAATTATTAGAGATTTATGTTAACTACTATCCTAGCTTCT
The DNA here is from genome assembly GCF_053883595.1 of Heterocephalus glaber. NCBI lineage: Eukaryota > Metazoa > Chordata > Mammalia > Rodentia > Bathyergidae > Heterocephalus > Heterocephalus glaber. The sequence goes on along the minus strand of NW_028258444.1, from coordinate 11,418,493 downwards.
GAAATTCTAGTGGTCTGCATGACAACTTTCCTATCCTGGTTCTTACCTCTTGTCATTGGTGTGATAGCAACACAACTAGACATACAATCATATCTAGAATTTAAGACTGTCCACAACCCAACCAAGAGGAGATTTAAATTAACATAGAAATGGGACAACACCTTAAGAAAATAGCTTAATTTTTTAAAATTTCAAACTGTTTTGAGATTATACAATAATGTAACACAATTTATTAAAAGTACCAGAGAATAACATCAAAAACAAACTCCTATACAAAACATGTTACATTTTAGAAAGCCCTTTCACCTTTTACTTATATCATCAAATCCTCATAAAATGATAATGCTCTAGTTAGGTGGATAGTAGTTGCACAATCAAAACAAAACCCTGTTTCTCAAAATGGTATCAACTAAAAATATAGATTAAATCCCTTCTTGTCCCTTAAATTTTTGGAAAATGCTTAAAAGAAAAACAAGTATCTAATAGTAAAAAATAACATTTGCTAACATTTCTTGAATTTAATATTCTTCCATTCCAACCCTATCAAGTTAATTGTTTCATACCAACTATACCAATATTTTCTTTTAAAAAAACCAACACCCAGACCGGGGATTTAGCTCAGTGGTTTCGCTGCCTGCTGCGCAAGTGCAAGGACCCGAGTTCGATCCCCGGCACAACAAACAAAAAACCCAACACCCACCCTCCAAAAGTGTTTTCTTTATTTAAAAATAACGAAGACAAGGGAGCATACTGACCAAAATGACTGAAGTCAAAAACTGTTTTGAAAATTTTTGAACAGAATCTCAGTCACAGGTGGAAAAAGACAAAAAAAGAAGCATAGCTAATAAGTACTTATGTGCAAAGTGATATGAGCCAAAGATTATCTACCTTATGTAGACTGCAACCTCACCTGTTCGATCTCTTTGGTTTTCGATGCTATTGCTTTACAGCGACTGCTGAGCTGACTGTCTTCAAACAATTCTGTGCTGTCTGCTGCATTGGTCTCCGGCTCCTCTGGCTGCTCAATGAATAACGGTGCTGTAGGTCCCGCCTTGAAAAAATGTTCCAAATCTTTACTTACTTTCTTAAAGGACATAGAGCACTTCAGATGGTACATTATATTGAGAAAACACTAGGTTTAATCTGTTTTAAGAAAACTTTTAATCCCATTATACATATGAAGAGGATTAAAGAGGAAATGATTGTTTTTTAAATTTTAGGTAAAACACAGCCTCTAGGCTTATTACATGCCAAAATTATACTTCAGTCTATATTAAGATACAGCTAGAGGGCCAGGGATTTAGCTCAGTGGTTCCACTGCCGGCCTCGCAAGTGCAAGGTCCCGATTTTGATCCCCGGTACCAAAAAAAGAAAAGATACAGCTAGAAAATTTTGCCCCATAAGTACTCCTTAAACAGTCTAATTTGGAATATACAGGAGAAAAAGTCCAACTACAAGTGAAAGTGTGCACACATAAAAGAATAAAAGGAACATAGGAAAGGGTTCCACTTTCTAAAGTTAAAACACCTTGCTACTGTAACTTAAGCACTTACTGAAATCATTAAAGAGAAAACAATCCAACAAAACATAATAACCACTAATATTTTTCCTGGGCTTGGTGGTATAGGCCTATAATCAGGAGGCTGAAGCAGTAGGACTGTGCACTCTAGGTCAGCCTGGGCTACACAGCAAATTCCAGGCCAATCTAGACAACACAACAAGAGCTTATCTCAAACATGAACACATAAAAACACCAAGTCTCAAGTAACAAATCAATAGTGAATAACTGAGCCGGGGATTTAGCTCAGTGGTGCTGCCACCTGCCTTGCAAGCACAAGATCCTGAGTTTGATCCCCAGTACCAAAAATAAGTGAATAATCTCATAGCCAAGAGGCTATTCCCTATTAATATATGCCCACTGTGTCACAAAGGTGGTTACAGACAGAAACACATACATCTACACATATGCATATCCATAGGTATCTCTGGAGTAACACTCTCCGTGGGAAAGGGATTAAAGCAGGTTTCCGACAAGAACAACACGGAAGTGAAGAGGATGCAAGGGACACACTGTGAATGCTTCAATACCTGTTGTAGTGTGCAAAGGTGGCAGTCTGGAGAATGAAAAGATTACTTGGAGACAACATTTGGTCCGAACACTCAGAGGTCCACAGGGACTGTCCCGAGAGGTTCTAGTGTGAGGGAGTCTCAAGAGACCAGTGCTGAACCCAGAACTCTCTTGATTTTGTTGCAGCGAAATACAGGAAGAAAAGCAGTCTGAGTGTCAAGGAACAAGAAGGTCTGCTACCTGCCATTTCTTAGGGTAATCGGAGCAACTTATTGGGCAGGTGGAAGGACAAAGGTTGAACCTATTATGCTTCCCAGATCTTTAACCATACATTCCAGAGCATGCGTGCTTTTGCCTCGCAGGCCCCTTTATGACTACAATCATTCACTCCTCTGACCAAGGCCCCCAAGTAACCCCTCCCCATTTTTTGTTTTAAGCATTAGGGATTGAGGAGAAGAGGAATGTGGTATAAATAGGTATTGGGCTTGCTGCAGGAAGTCATCATGGCCTCAACACAGTGTGTTCGTTGGAACAGCACACAGAGAGCTTTTAGGACTGCAAGAAGACACAACAAAAATATTATTCCTATAGCAGTAAGTATCCATATATAGTGGTACCTCAGTTCATGAACCTAATTCTTACCACAACTCTGGTCACAGAATTTGTTCCATGACTCTGACTGTAACCAAATTCTGAGACCAGAATCATGGAAAGAATTAAGTTCATGAACCGGAGGTTGAGGCCAGAGAGCCAGTTTTTGGGGTTGAGCCAGCAGGCAACAGTATTACGATGATCTAGAGTGACACTGCAAGCTTCCATTTAAAGTTTGTGAAGCTGGGCCTTCAGTCGGCCCTGGACATAAGAAATCTCCCCAGTAAGATCCATATGAAAAGCACCACGGAGCACCGCATCCCAGGAACCAGAGCTATTAAACAGGATGGGTATGATACACACAGAATGACATCCTGCATCACACTAAGTGGAGCCAACTGACAGCAGGCTCAAGAGCGTCAGGGCATTGTTATGATCTCTCTGTCAATGCTAGTCTATCTTAGCAATGCAGAGGTAACGTTTTTTTGAAAGTAGCTGTCCATGGTTTGAGTACTTTGTAAGAAATGGGTCAAAGCAACTGCTGCGGTCACCACTGTGGCTGCCAGTGCTGTGGCTGCAATAGCAGCTGCAATCAGAATACCAAGAAAACGTTTTTCTCTGCTATGTTCAAGTGCTGAGGTAACCTGTTCAAGGACGGAATTTCCTGTCCATTCTCTCATGAGGACAGTGGGGAGCCACGCTTTGGCGGGTTGTCTGGGTACCACAATATGAGTAATATTTAATAGGGAAATATCAAGGTTGGTGACACACGGAGTGAGCCATGTAGCATTAGCTGGTGGGTAACACTAAGTGCTTTCGGGTGGCTAGAAGAACTGTACTCTGCACATGTCAGTTGTTAGACTAAAATGTATGGGCGGGAGCTCGAATCATCACATGGTCAGAGGTATCATGGAAACCCATGTGATGAGTTTACTTACGGGCCAATAGTTGCTAATTCTGAGAATATAAGGGAAAAGGGGGATAGCTAAATGCCACAGAGATTTTTTAAGAGGAGAAATATAAGTGCCTGAGGAGAGGCACAGTAAAGGCCCACTGAGCCCATGGTTCCATAATGCTGAGCTGCTGCTATGAATAAAGGGTAAGCATAATTCCAGGGAGAGCTAGACTTTAGCACTACTAAATTGTGAGGTCCCCGATTTTCTAGAGTCAAACTGTAAGAGAGGGGATAACGGTAGGTTGGTGACCTACATGAGGCCCATCCCAAATCTGGGCCATCTCAGATGGGCACCCAGGGGTGAGAGCAGGAGGGAATACGGGGCTTGGGAAAGTGTCTTCTGGACCAGGGGGCTCCTCCTACTCTGGCACTGTTAAAAAAAAAGCCTGATGACAGGCTCCCTCCATTTGAATACCTCCTATGAAAATATAGTTCACATACTACTGGGGCCAGAAGGGAACGTGATAGCTACTATCAGTGATGTTGGTGACCACAGGCAAGGGAAATTCTTCTGCCAAAAAGGACCTCTCCTGGGGTTAACGGGTGCCACCCATTAGAATAACCAGAGTGGCTGCAGTCCCTCTCACAGTCCCACAAGGGGCCAGGAGGTGGCAGCCAAGTTCCGCCTGTATAAGAGGTATCTTTAGAAGAAGGGGGTGGGGTTGTACCAGATCTCTCCATGTGACTATGTCAAAAACAGGTGGGGTAAGAACATGGGCCCAGAAGACCACGCCACTTACTTACTTACTTGAGGTAAATGTACCAGCAAGCTCAAAAGAATAAGGGACCTTTTTACCTGTGTAGCCTTGGAGTTGGATGTGATCTGCTCTATCATTGAAAGAAACAAGTTTTCAGGAGAGGAGGGGGTTCCTGTGATTTGGAGAGTTTGTTCGGCTTGATTAGTAAGCTTCTTAATGCCTCCCCAGGTGGGTCCTGAAGCATGTGTTGTAGAGGGCAGGGGACCCATCCTTTTCTTCTTTTTGTTCATTCCTGGGGGAAGTTGTATTGCCAGCTTCTGGAGCTCCAGGAGAGGATTGCTTCCCAACTCATTACACATGGTAGGGACGCACAGCCTTTGCAGGAACCCAAACTGCGCCTGTGGGTGACAAAACGGATGCATTCCCTCTCCCCCTCCCCCAGGTAAGCAATTCCATGGGCCCCAGCCACTGTGGACCCAATAAAAGCTGTTGATAAAGAACCAATGATCTCGGTCCTTCCTTTATGGGAATAAAATGTTTTCTTCTGCTCTGAAGCCATCTGAGTCAAAATTTTAAAACTTTAAAGAGTGCTTTATATAACTGTTCCTGTGGAAGAACTCTACCATATCCTGCCCCCCCATTTTTTTTCATAGTCCCCCTTTTAAATACCTGAATTTTGAGGAGCCCAATCAGCCCTCAAATGGGCCACTATAGCTTGTCTGGTAGGATTATGAGGTATATCAGTGACATGTTTAACATGCCAGAGTTGGGAAGAATACCTCAAAAGAATTGGATGCATGGGCAGGGCAGATTTTCCTCTATCTTCTTCATGGAGTGGGATAATGAAAAGGCAATCATTAAGATCCACAACTATAAGACAATAGGTTTCAGGGATAAAAGGAGGGTTAGGGACTATGTGGCTGTTCACCTGATAGAGGTCATGTAATAGCCTCCATTTTCCTGATATTTTGGTATTCAGAAAACTGGACTGTTCCACAAGCTACAAGCAGGATCAGTATGGCCCGCATGCAGTTGCCCTTCCACCAACAGGTGGGCCTGTTTCGGTTTCTCCTCTTCAGAGATCATTCTTCCACCCAAAATGGAAAAACAAGCACACTGACCTAGCTCACTTAACAACTGGACAGTGAGAAGGCCTCTGGGCTGATAACCCTAAACTTTAACCCTGCCGTAGAAGTGCAGGCTACTCCGTGGCTGCCTATTTCCCCTTATGGAATGAGAAGTTGGACCTTGTTCTTTTTGCAGGCTTTGGAAGATTGACTGGTCCTCCAAGATGATCTGCAGCAGCCAGTTGCTTCGGAGTTTCCCACCTCACACAGAGCGTCACTTCTCACAGTATGCAACTGTGGTAGCTCGGAGGATGAAAACATTACTTGGAGATGATACTTGGTCTGATACTTGGTCTGAACACCGAGAGGCCCACAGGGACTGTCCCAAGAGCAACCAGTGTGAGGAAGTCTCAAAGGAGAAGTGCTGAATCAAGAACACTCTGGCTTTTATTGCAAGGAAATACAGGAAGAAAAGTAGCTTGGGTGTCAAAGAACAAGGAGGTCTGCTGTATGACACTTTTTAGGGTAATCTAAGCAATTTATCAGGCAGGTAGAAGGACACAGGCCAAACCTATTATGCTATGCTTCCCTAATCTTTAACCATACATTCCAGTGCCTGCAGGCTTTTTGCCCTGCAGGTCCTTTCTTAATTTTAACCATACATTCCAGAGCAGGCGTGCTTTTGCCCCGCAGGCCCCTTCATGACTTTAATCATTCACTCTTCTGGACAGGTTCCCCACAAACACCATTTGCATTTCTGATACATACATATATTAGCTACTAAAAAACTACTCTTAACAAGTCTGAGGTGCAAAATTTAAGGGATTTAAATCAAAATCATGAGCATCATTTAAGAAATAAATTCTAACATCAATATATCCTAGTAACCAGAACCATAAGAAATAAGTTTACAGTCTTTGTAAACTGTTTAGTTTCCAGTACTATAGTAAAGCAGCACGAAAGTGACAAAAACAGTCCTACAAACAAAAGATGTAAATTGGGGAGCACATCAGAGGCAACAAGTTTTGGTAAATCAAAAAGCAAGGACCCAAGATACATCATGTAAAGGTACAATCCCAATGATGAATGCAACTGTATTGTATACCTAAAATGTACCAATAAACTTAACAAAAAACAAAGCAAGAAGAAAAAGTAACTGACAAAAAGCACAACAGACCTGTTCTATTGGAATGTTCTAATAACCTTCAAATAATCTGGCTTTCATTTAGAGTGTAAAGCCAATCTCTAACAGCTATTTATGGATGGTAAATTATATTTCCACAAAACATGACTGAACTCTCCTCAACAGTAACCTCTAATGCAGTGCCTGACCCAAGCAGATGGAGAATATATAGTGAATTTAAAGCCAGTACAGTATTTTTCTCTGAAAATGTGTGCCTTGAAACACATACGCTGTTTAAAAACAATCTATAATTAAAAGTTTGGTAAATCAAACTCCATTATTAATTCTTTCACAGACACAGATGAGCATATTAATATATTAAAATTGCTATATAGTACTGACATAGCAAAACCAATCTACCTCTATTAAATATATCAATCTACCTCTTTTAAATACAGCATTTCCCAAACATACTGGCTAAGAGAATCTTTTTTTCTCCCTCAGACTAAGACCCTACAGAATTACCAGTTTGTCAAAACCTTTCAGAAATGTTCTATTACAGTCCAAAAGATCAAAGTATAAAACTGAACAGAGGAATGAACTGCAATAAGCCTGAATATTTAAGTATATTATTGAATTTATATTCACTTTCCCTGGACTTTAAAAATTCCAGGGTCTGGGCTGGGGATTTAGCTCAGTGGTTTCCCCACCTGCTGCGCAAGAGCAAGGATCCGAGTTCAATCCCTGGTACCAAAAAAAAAAAACAAAAAAAACTTCCAGGGTCTCCCATAGAAACTAAAAATTATACAATGGCAGCAACAGAAGATAAGCAAGAAATCCAAGAAACTCAGTTTTGTGCAAGCGCAAGGACCTGAGTTCAATCCCTGGTACCAAAAAAAAAAAAAAATTCCAGGGTCTCCCATAGAAACTGCTAAAAATTATACGATGGCAGCAACAGAAGATAAGCAAGAAACTCAGTTTCTTTCAACTCATAAAAGTGAGTTTACACAATATTTCCAAAGTAATCTTTAATATTATCTTATTTAATATTATCCTCTTTAATATTATTTAAAGAGCTAAAGGAGTACCAGACCACCACAATTAGATTTAAACAGATACATAAATGAAACAAAACTATGCCAAATTCTTAACATCAAGCAAAGGTCTTTCTTCATTCTAAGTTATTCTATAAAATTAGGTATGAATTTACAGGAGAAGGGTCAAAATTCTGTCTCGCCACAAGTACGGATCCTTGAGAAAACTATTTAACAGCCTGTGAACTTATATTACTATTATCTGAGGAAAATATTAATAAGATGTTTGGACTCAGTTTACAAAGCCTAAAAAAAACTTCTCTACTTCTTTATTTCCCGTATGAAAAAAGTTTCAACCTGACTAGGAAAACACTGTAGACAAGGGTAGGGTATGAAACTAATGCTGCCGTCCACCATTAATGATATACACTGACAAGCACACATCAGTAATCCAGGTCCTATGCTCACACGTACCTCTCCCCTTTCAGCCAACAAAAGACCATACCTGACCTATGACACTACTTCCAGATTTTCAGGGTTATCTAGTTTACATTAATCCCAAATCTAACAAATTCTGGTCAAATTTTATTAGAGAAAAAACAAAGAAGTTTAAGAAGTCTTTCTAGAACCCAATGTGCCTGACTATTCAGTGTCAAAATCTACCCAAGAAATGAGAAAACATGAATATTTAAAATCTGAAAAAGGTACATAGTAAAATTCTGTCAGAAATTATTATAAAAAATTGATGTGAAGGGCCGGGGATTTAGCTCAGTGGTTTCCCCACCTCCCAAGTCCCAATACCCGATACCAAAAAAAAAAAAATTGATGTGAAGATGGGGAAGATGAATGTATATATTAATATTCACAAGTACAACCTTCCTTCTGTATAAAAATAAGACCTAAATATATATTTTTAAAGTCTCATTTTATTAATAAGTCATTACACAAATAAGAAATGAGTTTTAGTCCAAAACAGCAATGCTGAAGTACAAATATCTACATATATTTTTAAAAACACTACTCTAGGACTGGGAGTATAGCTCAGAGGTACAGCACTCGCCCAGCACATTCAAAACCCTGGGTTCAATCCCCAGTACTACCATAAAAAAACAAAAAACAAAAAGCACTAAACTGTTGTTTTTTTATTCTAAATTAAAAGGGCAAAACTCTTTTATTTAAGGTTACCCCTGCCAGGGATTTAGCTCACAGGTTCTGCTGCCTGCCTCCCAAGCCAAGCGCAAGGTCCTGAGTTCGATACCCGGTACCAAAAATAAATAAATAAAGTTACCCTATTAATTGTATTACTATTCAATTGTTCATGCTTTTAAACAGTGCTAGGAAAGGGCTAAAAAGAAAATTTCTGATGCTTTTGATACATTTACTCAAGAATATGCAACAAACCTATTTTAGGGTTACAATAACAAGGAAACCTTGAACTATTTAAGAACAATTGCTATCTAAATGACAGATCAGCATTTGTATTCAGAAGAAAGGCTCTATTTGGGTAAGTTTTGACAGGGTTTATGCTTCTTATGAGCAGTGTAATCAGTTGTTTTGGAAAGGATCTTTTAATACAAAGATGAGGATGATTTTTTTTTTTTTGAGAGAGGGTTTCACTATGTAGGTCAAGTTGGCCTTGAATTTGTGGTGATCCTCCTGTCTCAGCCACCCAAGTGCTGGGATTACAGGTGTGCACCACAACACCCAGTTGTAACCCTATCATTGTTATAAAGAATTCTAATAATCCCTTTTATGAAAAAACTTTCCATAGAAGTTATCCCAGAATACATCAAAAAGCCAAATTTTTCCTTCAAATATAGTTATTTATCAAGATAAGGAAATTTATTATCTCTGCCTACCATGTCCACATTAATTCTTTTAGGATCAAATCCTGCATTTAAAAATTTAGTTCCTGAAATTCCTTTGACTAGAGATGTTATACATTATACAGAAGTTTTTCAAATTATTTTCAAATATTTTAATACAAACATGTCATAAACAATTTTCCATAACCCCCAAATCAAGATTATTACTCTGGGGGCCAGGGATTTAGCTCAGTGGCAGTTGCAAGGTCCTGAGTTTGATCCCCAGTATATTTAAAAAAAAAAAGGATTATTACTCTGTATGGCAAATTTTAATAATTCAGGAGCACATTTTCCTCTAAATGTATTTTGAGGTACTACAACAAAGCAAATGTGTTCCACCTGTAAGGTAGCCACACAAAACCTGGAGGTGTCAAACATAATGGAGAAGTGATACCATACCTGGAACTCAGAAATCACAGGCAAGTTGCTGTCATCTGACTTCTCCAGCTTTTCAGCAGCCCACTTGCTGGCAGCCTCAGCAAGTTCCTTTTCAGTTAGCCTGCCGGGTTTATCTAACACCTAGTAAAAATCAGAGCATTTCTATAACAATTACCAAAGGTGTTTACACTTCAGATACATCAAGAGTCACACCCTACTTATACTTCAAATCACAAAATCCTTCAAATTGATGACAGGAACTGGTACTCTTTTTCCCTTTCCTTCAAAAACAATAAACAAAAGGTTTGTTTAAGCAGCCAGTCCTTTGGGACACCTACACTAGATATGACCCAATTTCATTTACACAGAACTTCAGAGACTCATCTAAGGCATAAAGCAGAGACTGTGACAGCTCTAATACTAACTGTATATGTATAGAACACAAAAGATGTGCTGCTTTCAACTTGTATCTTTAATTATGTTCAATGAAAAAATAATGCCAAAATTTCATTAAGGTCCATTCCTGCTTAACACAATAGAAAATCCTAGATACGCTATCTTTATAAATTATATAAATCTTACTACTTACAGAGAATTTTTAAATTTAAGTTTCATTGTTTGAGCCTACCCCTATTTCTTTTCTCTAACCTAATATAATACAAACAAAGTGTGGGCTTTGGAATTAAAGACAAATCTGAGTTCAAGTGAAATTTACCTACTTGCTAGAAAGATGGTTTTATATATATAACAATACTTTCAGTCTTGGCATTCTCATTAACTAAGCAGGATTCACAATGTTCACATTAGAAAGTAGTTTTGAGAATTCAAAGAGGCAACAGATCTGAAAATATCTAAGGTAATGTGTGACACTTTTTTTCTATATTCCATGATATCAATCTATTTTTTACATTAATCTATTATAGTAAAACACCTGAAGAAAATTAATCAGCTCATGGGGGAAATATAAAATCAAAGAAAACAAAAGGTATTTCTGCAACACATATAATTTGCCTAAAGTCATTTAAAGGCTTACACTATAGATTAAAGTACTAAAGCACGAATTAGGAAAACTCTTTTCTTAAGGCCCTTACATTAACTCATTAATTCCATTCCATTTCCATAGAATAATTTTCCTCACTTGTGCCACCACACCTAATTTTCTCCTATCTCTTGCTTCTCAAGTCATATCACTGACTCCAAGTATATCTCTGTCCTAGTGCTCCCTTCGGCAGCACATATACTAAAATTGGAACGATACAGAGAAGATTAGCATGGCCCCTGAGCAAGGATATCCCTGTCCTCTGGAAGACAGTCCAGTAAAAATCTCCATCTTCCGGTGCATTTCATTAATAAAGTGCTTCTGTATACAAACAAGAAAAGTACTTTAATTAAACAGAAGCTCATGGAGATGATGAGAGTGCACCTTATTACCTCAAATTATAACCCCGGAGACTGAAATGCTAGTTCCCCGGCCCAAGTCACTAGTGAATCCTGATGGAAAGGGCACCTGAACTTCCTCACACTGGCCACTGGTACAGTCACAGTGACGATCTCTATGGAGGTGTGGGAGAGTAAAATACCTCACCCCAAACACACTTCTTTGCCATATTTTGACTTGGTGATTCAGAGGACCTGCAGACAAATAAGTGCTCTGAAAAGCTGTCCTCTTACAAAACAGAAATTTACATACATAGCTACACGAGATAATATAAAACGTATAGATAGCAGCTTTTCTCTGAGATCTCCATCTGCCTAGGAAAGACTCTTCACCTCTCAGGCAGAGAGGCCACAGCTGGCTGTGTGCATAATCAGGAAGGTTTTGATCCAGAATTTCCCTCCTGAACCTCCCGTGGCTTGTGAGGCTACCTCATCCCTTCAGGAGGCCCAAGCCCTATTCTTCTGTAGGTATTACAGGAGGTAGTATATAAACTTCGGCCATCTAGTCGTCTCCTTGATGTCACGTACTAAAATTGTCACGCCTTTGGAAGGAAAACAGAACATTTCAAACTTCCCTTATTCCACAGCCACTGAGGGGGTCTACATAGCTCATTCCCAGCCCCTGCCCATAAACAGTGTTAAAAAGGCCAGGTGTGATGTGGCCAAGGCAGGAGGGTTGTCAATTTAAGGCCAGCCTTGGCAACTCAGCAGCACCTTATCTCAACAAGGAGAAAGGGACAGGAGTGAGCTTGGTGGTGGAACACTCCTGGGCTCCTTCCCTAGTTTAAAAAGAGTTCCCAGCTAGCCTGGATTACACAGTGAGACCCTGTCTCAAAACAGAAACAAAAACAACCTGGCATTCTAGATCCCCTCAAATGTCTAAGAACGTTCCAATGATATTAAGTCATCACAATGAAAGTTTTTTCCTCTCCGAAGCAGAGAACCAGCTGCCCTTGAATATCCTGTATATTCAGGTGCTATCCGTGCTGGCTGAAAAGTCAAAACTATCAAAGACAGAAGAAAGCACTGGACACAGTGGTGCACGCCTGTCATCCCAGCCACATGGGAGGCTGAGACAGAAGGAGTCCAAGTTCAAAGGCAGCTTTGCCAATTTAGCAAGGTGCTATCTCAAAATACAAAAAGGGCTAAGGATGTGGCCCTGTCGTAGAGTGCCCCTGGGTTCGATCCTCACAGTGGGAGAGAGGGAGGAACAAGAAGAAGTGAATGAGACTGTAAGTAACAGTGGTGGACAAGAAAAAGAGTAACCAAGGAGAACACATGAAATCACCAATTCCTCAAATTTGAAACTTCTGAGGATTAGAAACACGAGGTCCATCTTTTCAACATGTTTTGAGATGCTGAGAAGTTAGGAGTGAAAATGAAGAGTAGCTATCCATTTGAGAAAATCAATTAACTTCTGAGACGTTAATATGTTGTAGAATGGAAACATACCGACCATATGGCACACAATTTCTGTATGAATAAGAGAAAATCACTTAGTATCCAGAACCAAATAGTCAAATTTTAGGTCTCTTGCGTATGCCCACAACCAACAAATGCAAAATCTAAAACATCTTCCCATCTGAATATTTACTGGTTATGGTCAAGATGAGCAAGATGAGCAGCAGTAGTAATACTATCAGAGCATAACTTACACAAAATATTTCTATAAGAAAACTGCTCACTTGCTTTCGTAGCTATCTTCAAGGTGTGGTTACTTAAAATTCAAGTTTTTAAATGCAGCAGTTAGACCATCAGTATGACATAAATAATAAAAGCATTTGTGCTAGACAGTCCATCTTACTTTGCAATTCTTTAAACTGGTTTTAGAAAATTAACAAACCTTTGACGAAGGACCTGCTGAAGAACTTGAGGGTGAAGTGTCTCTTGATGTTTTCAAAGACTGGACTTGTCTCTCTTTACCTATGTAAGAAAACAGAAGATGTAATTTCCTAGCTCATTGTTTTCAGTTAAGTGACTTGGTAACTGAATTCATGAGGGGATTCATATACTCATTCCAGTACTGAAACTTTCTATTACATTATTAAATTAATTGATATCTAAAACCACCTCTCTAAGAGGCTGACTGGAAGTCAGAATTAAATGATGTCATGTACACCAGCCCTAGTCCACATCAAAGTCAGCTAACAAACAGGAAGCCCAGAAACGCACTGGGAAAGGCAAAGATGTGTTTGAAAATGAATGCACCATCTTCTGTTTCTAAATGGCAATTTCAGTATCTCATAATATAAACACATGGTTAGATATTTCACTTACTGCATATACCTACAAACAGAACTAATTAAGGGATAGCTCAAGGAGAGTTGTATATAGGAAATTTAGCACATACTTCGGCAATGTTTATTCAAGTAAAAAAATAAAATTTTAAAACTACATTTAAAAAAAATACATTTAGAGCATTAATCCAGTGCCCACCTCTAATGAATCCTAAATATTTGTAAAATTGTTTAAAATAAACCACTGAGATAGTCACCAACCTTCATCTTTAAAGATTACTTACATATCGTTGAATGTACACTTTTTTTTTTGTTTGAGACAGAGTCTCTCTCTGTAGTTCAGACTGGCCTTGAACTCACTGTACAGTGCCAGGCTGGCCTTCACTTGAGGTGGTTCTCCTGCCTCAGCCTCCCAAGAGCTGGGATTACAGGCATGTACCACCACCATCCCAGAAACTGTATATATACCATATTTAAGAAATAGGTTTAAATAGAATCTTAAAAATTAGTAAAGTTGAGCTGCTACTGATAGAAAAACATCTCATTAAATTTTCACATACAATTATCTGCTCTTGACTGTTGAGAGAGAGACAGACAGACAGACAGAAGTGGCACTAAATTTGAAGCCATACAGAGGCTGGTCAAGACCAGACAGTGAGTTAAAGCCAGCACAGTAGTCAAGAACAAAAGCAGAGAGAAACTTCCTTGAAACTAAGGCAAAGCCAGCTTCTGTCAGCTCTTTCTTATCACAGCCAAGATAGCTAAGCAAGGGCCTAGAGACTCAAAGGCTGCTAAGCGCCTATGGCAGTGGTCACACCTTTTAGGTCCTGAAGACCCGAAGGCTCTCTCTAGACCAGTGCTTCTCAAGCAGGGAGCTTTCTTCCTCCTACCCACAAACACCCGGAAATGTGTGAAGACAACCGTAATGGTTATAAGTGAGAGAGTCACTGACAGTGGCCAGGGACGCTGCTAAACACCCTGTTACGGAGGACAGCTGCCCACCATGAATCATCCAGCCTCATCCAACCTCAAATGAAGCTCTGCTCCAGGCTGGGTAAAAGACAACCTAGAATTTTATGGTACACCAACCTCGGTACCACAAGAGGCTTCTACATCAAGCAGATTAAAAAATTCCTGCAGACCTTGACAAGCAAAAGAAACACGATATAAACCATCATTATATCCCCAAATGGCCAAAAACAAATTTTTTTTTTTTTGGTACTGGGGATTGAACTCAGATCTCTGCGCTTGCGAGGCAGGCGGCGGAACCACTGAGCTAAATCCCTGGCCCCAAAAACAATTTATTTAGTTATTCCTTACTGCATTTCCACTGCACATGGGAAATTTAACATTGTATTGTGACAAGTGTAGTCTATTCCACTACACCAAAAGTTCCTAAATGAACAATAACAATTTTATTCAGTTTCAAAATAGCCATGACCTTAAAGACAAAAGTAGGTACTCAATGTGAGATAAAGATAAATCCTATTTTACTACCCTTCAGATCTAATGACCTAACTCTTCATCCTATTTAAATACTAAAAAGTCCCTGAAAGAAGACCAAGTGCTGGACCAATCAGCACAGCAGACTATGCTAACTACGTAAATAACTGCAGGTTCAATTTTAGCATTCATCTGCTAAACACGAGGGAGGAATTCTGTCACAAGTACTGTAGCTATAAATCTCTTGCTTAGTGTTTACAAACAGGACATCTGTTCAACAGCTATGCCATTCATGCTCCCCAAGTGTAATCTTAGGACTTGATTTCACAGGCTCAAAAGCTTATTTAAGCAGGTATCAATCAATCTCAGTGTGCAAAGGCAAAGGACACTGAAGGAAAGGGCAAGCAGTTTATTACAGATCCACATACATTCATTTATACCTTTACAAATGGGAGGCCTAGGCAAGATGCAAATGACAAAGAAAAAGATGATAAAGATGGCAGCAGAAAGAGCTTAGAAAAGGAAGTACAGATTCCTTGATTCTATCTTGCCAAGGGCCTATTTTTCCTGCAGATCTCAGCCTGCTGCAGAGTGACTATTCCTGACCATGAATGGTTAGCCCACATAACAAAAACCATGTATCGCCCCAAATCTTACTACCTGATCTACTGCTGTACTGCTACCCAACTCTCATGACAACAGACTAATGGAGTACTTACATACTTTCCCCATGTTTATGACCTCCACCAATTCAAGCCTCCCAACCCTTCAAAAATCCCAAATCAGAATCTAGCTCAAAACTCACCTCTTTCTGGCTTTCCTTCATTCTGCCGCTTGGAGCAGGCACCGGGACGCACAGGCTCTAGGGAAAGTTGGGCAGGGAGGAATTAACAGCAGGACCTCTGCACCCAGCACAAGTGAGGTAAGAACCCAGAAGTGATGAAAAGTGGGATTTCTGAGCATTTGCTGGTGACGCTAAAGTTGTTGCTACCACGTACTTTTGAGATCTGTGGGCACACTGCTAACTGAGCAGCTGTCCCTAGGAGCTCAAGCTGCTCTGTCAGGGTGATAGAGCAGAAAGAACGTATGTGCTGAAAACAGTACAAGATGGACACACTACTTAATTTGATGAGTTTAGTTAAGCAGAACCAGGCTTCCGTGTTCCTTCATCTCATTCTGCTGGTGCTGAGATTAGTACCAGAATGCCTCTAGTTTGTCGCGTGCCTGTACTCGATGTCCCTTGAGTGATCATTTTGTTAATTAGTAATTTTGCTCTCACTTCCTGGTATTCTGATTAAAAGCTGCACTGGCCTCACTCTAGGACTGCTTTCCAACCTTTGGAGCAGTCCTGGTCTCTCAGCATTCTTGCAATCTCTGACTGAGTAATTCGTTCTGTTCATCTCCAGCATCCCAGGTAGGCATTCTGCCACAAAGCTGGACTACCTGAGCAAATACCACTGAAGATGCATCACAACAGAAAAGGAGAAATTTCCACTTAAGGTGCAGAAGACCAAATACCATCCCCAAAGTACACTCCTTTGGCATACTGAGATGACTACTGAAGAAGAGTTTTGAAAAACTGTTTTTATAAAAAGAAATTTAAGGCGGATGCAAAAAGAGCTTTCTCCAAGTCTCCTTAATGTGCCTGAAAATGGATCCAGGAAGGAGCATACCACAAGAAAAGCAACCAGAGATTCAGCACCAACCAGAGACTGTTTCAGGTTGTCAGCTACTCTTCTGAGACCAGCTCAGATTACTGGAGACTTTACCTACATAATGAGAAAATCATTTATTTGCCATGCATATCTCCTTCACCCTCCCGTAGATGACTGACACCTCCACACCAGAAGCCCCGGGTTCTATTCCAATGTGATATAAAAAATTCAACCATCTGGCCCTTCTTTGTGAAACTTCTACGTGGACACATTTAATAAATTTTAATGTCATTTCTCCTGTTTATCTGGCTACTGTCTACTTCAGAGTTACGATTACTGAAACATCAGAGGGTTGAAGGAAAATTTGTAAACTCCCTACAAAAGTCAGAGGCTAAATTGGAAGCATCGGAGAAAAGTGTGTAAGGCAAGGACCACATTTTATTCATCACCTTCCATAAAGTTCACATTCAAAAGACTAGCAGGGGTGTGGGATTTAGCTCAGTGGTTTCATCGCCTGCCCTGCAAACTCAAGGACCAGAGTTCGATCCCTGGTACCAAAAAAAAGAAAAGAAAAGAAAAGACTGGTAAAGGAGACACCCATATCCACATCCACACAAGTCAAGCCTGAAACATGGCAGGGTGTGGTGGCAAATCCCTATAATTCCAATCTACTCAGGAGGCAGAAGCAGAAGGATTGCAAATTCAAGGCCAGCCTGGTCTGAAAAAATTAAAAGAGGAACAGAGAAGGAGAAAGAGGGAAGAGAGAATTACTAAAAATCAAAAAGAACACTGGCAAAGTTTTCAAATATGCATTTTGACTTGTTCTCAACAAACTGCCTATGACAATGGACTTGGAGCTGCACATTTACAAACCCAGCATTCAGGAGGATTCCAAGTTTGAGTCTTGCTTAGGGAATTTAATGAGAAGCTGTCTCAAAATTTTTTTAAAAAGGGGTGCAGGGAGCTGGTATGTAGCTCAGTACAAAAGCCCTGGGTTCAATTCCCAATATGAAAGGAAGGAGGAAGCTGAAATATGCTGGTCAGGGTGCCCTAATATTTTTCTAATGGGACCAAATGTCAAAACATTTCATTCAAGTCTTTTTAGCATAGATCCTAAAGTGCCAGTTTATTTTTATTTTTTTCTTAAAAAAACAAACATTTCCTAAACTCTTTTGGCATTGTTAAGCAATTTCCCTAGAGATTGGTTTTAAATACTGCCATCCTACTTTTGCAATAATTTTGTTATGGACCCAACATTCTTTTCTTTGGCACTGGGCAGTTTTTGTTCCTCTTGAGCAGTGGATTTGCTACGTTACATACATTATGAACACTATTGCTGTTGCTTTTCGCTCTGCTTTGGCCAAACTTTTAGTTCACCTATAGCAGCCGTCTAAAACATTATGATAGGGCCGGGGATTTAGCTCAGTGGTTTCGCCCCCTGCCTTGCAAGCGGAAGGTCCCGAGTTCAATGCCCGGTACCCCCCCCAAAAAACCCCCCAAAAATCACGTTATGATAGGCATTTATTTCATGCATTAACTTTATTCTCACATTTGTCTTCCCATTCTTATTCCTTTTTACAGAAATTCTTCATCCATGTACTTAGTCCTGTTTTATTAAGTGTTTACTTCATTAAACTACCTCAAATTCTTTTTTGAACCAAGCCAAAAGATAAAAGTAGTGATATTTCACAGATGTACACTAGATATTTCATCATTTCATATTAGCTATAAGAGTGGACTGTATGTATCCATCTCTTCCAAACTTTGTGTTGTTACTCCAAGTTGGTGGTATGAAATAAACCCTGACGAAACAGTATTTACTCCACTGACATCAGCAAACACAACACCCCCATTTACTAACACACCACTGGTTATGTATCTATTAATTCTGATTCCAAATTTCAGAGATACTGAAATTATTAACACATTTATTACAGATTCCCATCCATATTGCCCTGAGTGGGTAGATTAATTAATTTCCTAACAGACAAGTAAAACTACCCAGCAGAATTAAAGGATCTGGAACAATTATTTAAGTAGGTAGTTTCAATGCACTAAATTTTGGGTTTGCTTTTTTTTTTTTTTTTTTTTAAAACAACCCCACTGTGCTTAAACTTATGCCAGTTTTCATTGGTCCACTCACATGTAAACCAACAGTCTCACGCTTGTCAGCTATGACAGCATTTTAGTGATGTATAAACAAGATTTTCGAAATATTTTGGCGTTTCATTTCCATGCTTGTGTTAGCTTTCCTCACCGTGACAAAATGCCTGAGATAACAGCTTACAAGGAGCAAAGGATCATGTTGGCTCACAGTTTTGGAGGCTCCAGTCCTGGTCACTTGGCTCCACAGCTTTGAGCATGCAGGGACAGAGTATGTCATGGAAAAAGCTGGCACATGATCACGGTAGCAATGCAGTGCACGGCAGCAGAGAGAACAGCAAGGGGCTAGGGTCCTCATCTCTCCTTTGAGGGCAGGCCCCTAACGATCCAACTTCTCCAACTAAACCCTACCTCTTACAGGCTTCACCATCTTCCAATAATGCCACAGACTCAGGAGCACATCTGTAACACATTTCAGACCCCAATGCCTTTCTGTTTTAGGGTTAGTCCCCCTATATCTTTCTCTCTCTTCAGTAGGTTGAAAGTATTCCTCGTAACCTCAATACTTTTTGCTGTACTATTTTTACATGGCTCTATCCAATGCCATGAATATAAATGTCTCTCACATCTGTCTTTTTCACTTGCCATTCGACATTCTGTTAGGATGCTACTCCTCAGCTAGTTCACCGTTATCTCAAATTCATCTCATACATGACCTCAGAAAGTAAACACTAATTTTCTATTTGGGACTAAGGTAAAAAAGGCATTCCTACCTTTCCTGTGACTTGGTAAAGAAAATGAGTTCTAAATTAGGATGAAGGAATGAAACCAGGAATGAAAAATTGTGAAAGTAGCACAACAGAAACCAGAATTTATACTATTGGTGAGTTAAAGAATATATGAGGAAGAAGAAAAAAACAAAGGATATCTAAGATGAATTCTGTCTTTAATTAACTTACAATTTTCCAACTTTATGGTAGTGGAATAACCATACACATTCAGTGGAAACTGTATATTATGGCTTGTGTCTAGATGTTCACCCAAAACCTCATGCAGTCATAGGTGGGGCTTTTCAGAGGTGGCTGGATCTAGGGTGTGTGATGCTGAGATTAAGTGTGTGATGCTGGGATTAAGGATATGTGGTAACTAAATTAGTCCACTGATTGGTTTGGCATAGTTCTGGTGTGGATAATGGGAAGGACCTCCCTGGGTGTGAGTGCTACCCATCCTAAGGGCATGTAGCCTGGACAGACTATAAGAGACAGAAAAAGGGTGGCTGTCATTACTTGTTGGTTGTTACAGCACTGCTTTGCTGTCTTCCTGCCTTCTACCCACCATGAACTATTTCTCCTCTGTCGTGCCCCTTTGTCATGCCACCCTGCCTTGGAACCTCCAACTATCAACCAAAACCTCTAAAAAATATGAGTCAAAATAAACTTTTCCTCCTTTAACTTTGGCATTGGGTATTTTTGTCTCAGCAACAAGAAAAGTAACCTATACTCCTCCATACTTCAAATTCTGAACTTCGATCTCTTCTGGGGCTAATAATATACTCTCAATGCTAAGCAGTGACAGCGAGCCACAGTTCTCAGCCTTCCATACCCATCACAAGGAAAAAGTATAGTCTACTGTGTTGCTAAGCTATGGAGTTCAACTACATTAGGTGTATTAAATGCATTTCTTAACAATATCTGCAACAGGGGCCAGGGATTTAGCTCAGTGGTTCCGCCACCTGCCTCGCAAGCGCAAGGACCCGAGTTTGATCCCTGGTACCAAAAAAACAAAACAAAACAAAAGAACAATATCTGCAACTTATGATGGGGCTCATAAGGATGCAGCCACATTGTAAGTGAAGGAACTGGTTCCACATATCAGTACAAACTTTTTACCACTGAGGTGAAACCAAAAACTGGAGAAGAAAGCATGTTAAGATTCACAGTATTTGGTGACTCTCTGAATGTAGCTGCTAACTATAAAGCTAATATAATATTTCAAAATCTACTTTCTTCCAGATATTTTTTTTCCTGCTTAAAGCAAGGATAAAGTTAATCCATATCATTCAACCCTATCAAGTGCTATTAATTACTGATCATTCATAAAATAAAGGATACTACAGGATAAAACAAATCAGTAGAGATGATGTTAGAGGTTTTATCTTGGAAACTACTTGACTCTCAGAGGAGTGTGGGGTACATAGGGACAAACAAATACTTGGAATTCAAAGAAAAAAATTTTACAGCATAGATTTCTTCTTCAAACAGCTGAAGTTTTGAAACAAATTAAAATATGAAAAAATGATGCTCCAAATTATACAAATGATGAGAAAATGATGTTTTTCTGGATTACAAAGACATTGGAATTTGGAGCTTTTAGTTAGGAAGAACATTATTTCTTAAGAGATTTACCAGTTCATTCAAGAAAGTATAAAACAGCAGTGTGGTGGCAAACATCTGTAATCCCAGCTACTCAGGAGGCTGAAGCAGAAGGATGGCGAGTTTAAACCCAAGTTGGGCAACTTCATGTGACCTTGGCTCAAAGAAAAATTTAAACAGGGCGCAGGACGCTGCTCAGTTGATGGGGAGCACGTGATGAGTATGAACATAAGAAGAGTGCTCTTCTATCAAAGATGCCCAAAAATGACAGAAAAGATACAGGTAGAGAAAGCCTCGCACCACCTCTGCTACTCTCAAGCTGAGTATCTCTTGGAACTCAGAGCCACAACCAGCTGAAGTAAAGGCCTATTGACTAGAAACACTAGCAACTACACCAGTGATCAGTGCTCTCTCTTAACCCACTGGCCAAAACTACAAAGCCTCACTCTTAAAAAACGTATAGAAGGTTTCATCATCTGTATACATTATAAATGAATGCTGGCTACTGAAAGAACATACTAAACAAGGAGGCTATAAAATTCCTGCATCCATGGCCTTAAGGATTGCTGTTTTAGAACCTCCATCATTCACATACCCAAAAATCTATCACTGTACTCTTAGGATTTGTAGGGACAGGGGTCTGTTCACAAGAAAATAGAATAGAGGCCTCATTAGGTCTTTTAGCTAATCCTGACTAAAAGGAGTTAAAATTCCTTAGAAAAGATTCCCCTGGGCAGCATGTCAAGTGTGGAGGTAGAGAAAGTTAAAAAACCAGGTAAGAAAAAGCACCAAGATATACGGGTGGCATTGTAGTTCAAGAGAGGGAAAAAGAGCGACAGGCAGAGCAGAGGCGGCCAGGTGCATGAAGCCAACAAGCTGAAATAGCCATCCCTTCCCATCTCCCAACAGATAAGCGGGAAAGGAGATGGGGGTCTAACTTGAGGGGAAAGCTCCTACACACACACACACACACACACGCACACGCACACATATGTACTCACTCTAGGGTCACTATGTTATCCATCCTATGGTCACTATATTCATCATATAATTGCAGACTACAATACCCTTTACGCCAAGCCCCCTTACTAACTCAAGACTAACCATGAATAAGGCACCCCCTTGCCTTGAAAAGTAGGTCAGTAAACAGAAAGAAAAAAACCTGCACATAGGCCATGGGAACAGACGACACAGAGATGCCGGGAAGCCAATCCAGTTATGGCAAGTTAGGGGGACGCTCTATAAAAGCACCCCAGAACAAAGGGCCTACCTATTACCACCTTTCCAGTTCCTCCTGCTCTAGTTCTTATTGGGGAAGCTATCTATCCTCTCCTATTCAGCCCTTTCCAATAAAGCTTTTCTTTCCTTAAACTTTGCAACTCTGATGCTTTACTGATATTGAAGTTTACAATCCCACTGAGCTGCTCGCCATACTTGGCCAACAGATTCAGCCTCGAAACTCATATAAGAAGCTCTCTTATGAGTGAACATGTTCTCAAATAACACTAGAGAATTTAATTCAATACCCTAGATCGACAACCCAAGACTTTTCAGGAAAATATTAAATTACATTTCAGGGTCCGCAAACAACACAGCTCATGCCAATTAATTCTTCACTAGTATTCTTCCACCAAAGTTTACTCATTCTTCAGATAGTGTCTAAAAAGCTTCTGCATATTTAATCACTTATTTGCATGTCTCTCTCTGTAAATCATAAAGAAAACAGGATAGAGATTTGACTTGTTTGACAAAATGTATATGCTCAATATATTTTTGTTTATTCAGAGACAATACACAAGCTGGGTATGGTGATGCACACCTGTAATCCTAGCACTCAGGAGGCTAAGAAAAATGACAAGTCCAAGGCTAGCCTGGGCCACATAGGGAGACTCTATTTTAAAATAATAAATAAATAGAGATTGTATATAAATACAGCTTTTAATCTAAGAAACTATGATATTTAGCTACCAAGAGAATGGATTTATTCTCTCTTCCTTATTTCCTAGTGTATAAGATCTAATGATAAGGTTTTTTCTCCATAATCAATTTTTATCTCCACTGAAAAGTCTCCTCTATAGCAGAATTAAATGTTAAAACTTTATTAGTGTTTCAGCTAAAATCCAAATATTTGGGCCAGGGATTTAGTTCAGTGGTTCTGGTGCCTGCCTCACAAGTGCAAGGTCCTGAGTTCAATTTCTGGTACCAAAAAAAAAAATCCAAACATTCAAGCAGACTTCAAAATTTATTTATAGCTGGGCCGGGGATTTAGCTCAGTGGTTTTGATGCCTGCTGCACAAGGACCCAAGTTCGATCCCTGGTACCAAAAAAAAAAAAAAAAAATTTACTTATAGCCAACAGCTCGTAGGACATGAACACTTCCTATTATAACAAGGTTTTAATGAATTCTGATTTTCTAGATATACTCTCAAAATATTTTTAATTCTTGTACGCTTTATCTTAGAATAGTTATTTTTAAAAATAATTGATGCAGATGAATAGTCTTCCTTTAAAATACCTGCTACTACCAAGAAATAAGAGGGGCCAGGGATTTAGCTTAGTGGTTTCGCCACCTGCTGCACAAGTGCAAGGACCCGAGTTCGATCCCCGGTATCAATTAAAAAAAAAAAAAAAGAAATAAGAGAAGCAAGGCCCAAAGTCACAGCAGTTGAAAAAGCTAAAAGCAGTAAATGTGTAAATCTCCCATAGAAATGGCATTTTAAAAATTCAAAATACTACGTAGCCTCATTAATAAATCAGCATCTTTGATAAATTTCACATTAATTTCTAGCAGATGTTCAGGGTAAAGATGTAGCTCACAAGTACTAACATAACCATCCCTATAAGATAATGCAATGCAAACTTTATATCACTGTTTTAACAGAGGAAATGATTTCCAACTTTAAATTATCAACAAAGCTGTTGACAAGGTGTTCCATGAGATCCTCAAGTGGAAATAAAGACAACAGAAAAGTGGGGGGGGGGGTCACAAGCAACCAATGCTGATTTAGTAGCAATTAATATACAGATCTCTACAGATTCTGTATTTGGCCCTTATGCCACTCAATTAAATTATTAAAAATTAATATAAAATATATAAACATACTTAGTTTGCAGACAAAAGTGAACTATGCTTGAGGAATACTAGATGAAATTTTAGTATCTCTAGAGAATAAGAAAGTAAACTTAATAAGATGAAAGTTAGCATTCATATATCTACATTTATACATGTTTGTATAAATGTAGCAACTATAAACAATTGTGTCTGAACAATGTACAGGCTAGGGGGCATTTTGTCTATTAGAACTACATATGAAAGTAAGTTTTATGTGCCTACAATCTCAGTAAGTGTCAGTAATAAAATATAGCTCTCAAAATAAAAGCTCATTTTAGATGTCCCAGTTTAAAATGAACACAAGAAAAATCAGTAAAGTACCAACTGTGGAAACCATATCTAATAAAAGGAATACCAAAAGTTACCAAATCTATTTACATATGGAAAAAAGACTGTAACACTATTACTACAACACATTAAAAGTTACAATAAACAAAGGAAGAAATATCTTTATATGAACCTAATACTAATATATAGTATTTTTTTTGGTACCAGGGATCGAACTTGGGTCCTTGTGTTTGCGCAGCAGGCGGCGAAACCACTGAGCTAAATCCCCCGCCCCCTAATATATAATATTAATTAGATGTTACAGGAAAAGATGTTTTTACTCCAAGGAGCTACACAAAGGTGGAAAGATTGGATTCGAATATAGCAAGCTTCTCAGAAGGACTTAAGAATGAGTGTGCCACACTTCTCTGGTGTCACTCTTACGCATTCTATTATCGTGAATAAAAGTTCAATGATAAAAGTATAAGAAAATGAGATTAGGACAACCTGCTTTAGCATGGGAAAAAGGACAGCCAAAGGCCTAAATGTTGCATTCACAGCCATGTCCAGGTTAGCCAGGAAACCTTAACAGTTAAAAAGTTCTTATAAGTACAAGATGAAAACAGGAGTTTGATTCAGAAGGAGACTATGAAGTGATGCAAAGTTTCACAGGACCTGTCTGAAAAAGCAAAAGGGCTGTGCATGTGCGTGTGTATGTAAACACAAAATGGGAAACAGGCACTTGAGGTAGAAAGGTAGTTAAATCACTCTGTGGCTTTTGGAAGGACAAAGGGATGTTAGAGGTACATAGGAATTATGAATAGAGCCAGGAGAGGTGGGTGACACATGCCTTTAATTCCAGCACTCAGGAGGCCAAGGCAGAAGGACTATGAGTTTAAGGCCATCCTGGACTATATAGCAAGAGCCTGTCTTGAAAAAGAACTATAAAGGATTACTTTTAATAGATGCTAAAGCCAAACCTCCAAAGGTTACTAAGGCCAAACAACTAGTTATTATAAAGTAAAATTACTCTGAAAAGTACAAACAAAAATTTAAAAATTAAAAGTAATAGGGCCGGGGCTTTAGCTCAGTGGTTCCGCTGCCTGCCTCGCAAGTACAAAGACCCGACTTTGATCCCTGTTACCAAATAAAAAAAATAAAATAAAATGAGTCTCCATTTAAAAAAAAAAGTAATAGAGGGCTGGGGATTTAGCTCAGTGGATCAGGCGCCTGCCTCACAAGCACAAGGTCCCAAGTTTTATCCTGGTACCAAAAAAAAAAAAGTTAAAGAATTAGAAAAACTAGGGCCTAAGAAATAGGACAACTGTTACTTTAACCTATTATTTATATTTACAAAAACTTTTTATGGGCTGAGGATATAGCTCAGTGGCAGGGAACTTGCCTCAAGTGGACAAGACCCTAAGCTTGATCCCCAGAACTGCAGATACAAACAAACAGAACACCACTTTAAAGATTTCCTAAATTTTCAATTACATTAGAAAACTAAATTTAACATATTACTAATTAATCCAGAGTAAACTACTGATAATGGAAGAAGTTCTGTCTTTTGAAGCAAGATGCCATCAACATCAGATTTTAATAAGAACTGATATCATGAATATGTGAAGCATTTTATAAACATGAAAGGAATATATTCCTTTAGTACAACCTAAGTAGTTAAGAAATCAACCTAAATAACTTGAAAGAGAGCTTTATCAAAATAAACTTTTAAAATCTCGATTAAAGAACTTGACTTTGAAAGTTAAAAGGACTAAAGAAAATAAATATGCCCGCAACAGAAGGTCATCTGGTCTGTTTCACTCAGTTTCCCCCAACTGGCTTTGCTATCCTCTTATCACACGACATACTAGCAGCAGCAAACTTCAAAGGACAAGGATAATATAGTGAAAATGGAAAGAGGAACTCAACACTATGGCTCACATTTCATCTCAAGATTTTACACCTTTCGCCATGCAGCAACCAAAAGCAGATAAATAAAGAGAAGATGATTCCCATCAGAAGCTTCTAGAGGACAAATGGAAAAATAAGGCTAATTCACCAATAACTACCATTAGTAGATTCACTATAAGCTATTTAAAAAGAAAATATTAAGTATCCATTTTATAATTTTCTTTATACTTTGTTTCTTTATATTTTGTTTCATTATCAGTTTTCAGATGCTTTCTTCCTCTTAATCATTACTGGATTTGCACTTAAGCTATACATATTTGGGGGAAAATTCTTAAAAGCTGGCTAGTTTTAGATATGTCCATCCATAAGAATATTTACTAGACTTTAGAGGATACCTTCTTGAAGGTTTTGTTTTGTTTTATTTTGTTTTTTTGGTGGGGGATGAATAAAAGCAAAGGAGAAAGGACTTGTTAACACTGAACTGCGCGGACAGTACAACTTCACTTTCCCAGAAGTGTCTGAAGCACATTTTCAGCAAGCAGGCATATGTATGTCGCTATGTGTTGAGAGCAATGCTACATAATAATAGGGAAAAATCATTTGATTAGGCCTAGTTCTCCTGCCTACAGGCCAGCTATGGCATTTTGAGACATAATTCCATCTTGGCCTCCGGTTACAACTGAGACCTCAATGATCCCGTGATGCTGTGATTCTCCAGGACAAGATTACACCATCATGGGCAGAACAAAATGTTCATCTACTCAGTTAATCATTGTTCCCGGATTGTTACTTTGTTTATCCCAATGTACTGAACTCTCAGCAAGTCATTTGTTACACCTTGTTTATGCAGAAGTACTGAACTCTCCACAAGTTGTTACATTTGTTTCTCCTGATGTACCGAATAAAAGGTGGGTAAACCGGAGGCTTTCAGCTTTGCTACCCAGATCAGCACTGATCAGACCTAAAGCTCAGCTTCTTCTCCGACTCATTTTTTTTCTACCTTTCCTGTATAATAAATTAATTCACCTTGTGCTGCCCTGGCTCCAGGAGACTAGGACTCACTGCAGAGTTTCTAGTAACATCCCCTTTCCCTGTTCCCTACAGCTATTTTTGTTTGCAATCTTTCCAATGGTAGCCTTACCTTCCGCAGGATCACTCAGACATGTGGTTTTATAACCTGTCAAAGATCTGCGAAACAAGAGAGTTGGCAAGAGCTACAAAGGAAGTGGACAATAAGTGCACTCCACTCTCATCATGCAGGAGGCAAAGGCTGTCAGGTTAAAACTCTTACACAGTAAATGGGAAGGAAGTTTAAAGGGAAAGGAAAACACCCTGGAATTTCTGATTTCTGCATCTTAGCTTACAAGCCTTTCTGCTTAGAATGCACTTCTGCACGTGTAGAAATCTAAATGTACATCCTGCATGGCATGTTCTCCCATCTCCAGAGTGAGAACCAAGCTCTCCCCTTAACAGCATCTTTGTGGCAAGTGATTTCACTCTGGCACATCATTTTTGTATAAAACTCCCATTTTATATACATTTATACACTGATAAAGTTGTCATTAGCTGGTAGAAAATACAAACACACGTGCTACTTCCTTAATGACAGGGACATCCTTGAATCTAACACAGTGCCTTGCACATAGAAGGAATAAGAAAAGGTTTTGTGGATGAGCTCACTGCAGGCTGTGATGTCTAGAGAAAACTGTGTAAGAATGCTTTAACTAGAAAAGAGTTCCCCTTTGTTTCTATTCCAATACACTAAGCAACTCAGCCAGGACCACATCTTCGATCACACAGAATGTCATGGACACACAGGCATTCCCCACTTGACCCTCCCCGCCACAAATCAGAGGCTGGAAAAGAATGAACTTACGGTACACTATAGCTCTGAATTGTATAAAGTTACAGCAGATATTTAAAACAGATCCTTGGTCTTCGAAAGTAAATCAGACTATCAGATACATAAAGGTATCATCTAAGGACAGAAGGCTGGAGAGGCTGGCCTGGCACAGGCGTTACCAGGAAACATGGGAATGGGCAGGTTTCAGACAGGATTACAAAGGTCCCTTACATGCTGACAAATGTGAAGATGAGATATCATGCAGACTCCAACTTCAAGAAGATATCTGTAATGCAGTTTGAAATTTTCAAACTAAAAAGTCTCATAGAAAAGAGTACCTATGACAACACCTAGTAAGCAATATGACTCAGTACACTCCCTTCAGTGGAGGCTGAGAAAGAAAAAGGAAAAGTCTTCAAATACATACTTCTATGTTGAGACTGATGGAAAGAGTACATTTTGCTTCGGTCTGGAGAGTAGCTTCTACTACTGACACTGGAGCCAGATCTGCTGTGTGGAGAGTCCTTTCGGCCTACAGATGATTCTCGGAAAAAAGGAGGATCCCTTTTATGAGGAGACCGGTCTCTCACATAATGGGAAGAGTAGAAACTTTTCCTTCTAAAGCCATCTCTCATGTCCCTGTGAAGAAAAAAGAAAACTGATTACAACCCATGCATACAAACACGTGGAAAAAGGTCTAATTAGAAGCTACCCTTTAAATTGCAATCTTGGTTCTCTAACTGCTAAAGGAGTGAACAAAATGAATCTAGATCAGGGCCAGGGATTCAGCTCAATGGTTGTGCCACCTGCCTCGCGAGCGCAAGGTCCCAAGTTCGATCCCCAGTACCAAAAAAAAAAAGGATCAATGAAATATGATTTAGAATACACTACTTTTTCAGTGGTTAAATATAAAGGTATTTTACTGTAAGCACGCACAAGTTCTAAAATGTGAAAAACAAAACCATGTACCATAATTTCTACTTCTCTTGCCATTACTGTTACACCATAGCAATATAACACAGCTACCATATTCTCAAAGGCCAATAATGCAAAAGATTTCCCAAATGAAACCCTTCAAGGTCAGCATAGCAGAGGTTAAGTATCCCTAAGGGGAAAAGCTCCAAAATCTCAAATTTTTTGAGTACTAACATCATACTCAGAAACTTTTTAAATTTTGGAGCACTTCAGATGAGAGATGCTCAGGCTGTAAAGTATGCAAATACTCTAAAATCCAAACACCTGAAATCTGGAAAGCATCTGGTCCTAAACATTTCAAACAAGAGATACACAAGTGTTATATTCCTGGTTTTTTGGTCCCCACCCTACCAGGGCACATTGACATCTAGAGGACGTGGGTTTGTCATGGGGAGGGGAGCAGCACTGGGAGTGAGGGGCCAAGAATGCGGACAAAATCCTAAATCCCCAGAAACCCTTCACACAAACACACACACAAAAAAATCTACCTAGTCCAGGCCTGGGGATTTAACTCAGTGGTTCCACCACCTACCTCACAAGCACAAGGTCCCGAGTTCGATCCCAGGTACCAAAAAAAAAAAAAAAAAAAAAAATCTATCTAGTCCAGAACAGGAATACTGCCAAGTTGAGAAATCTTGATCTATATTCCATTAAATTTGTGCTCTGAGTTTGTACCCTTGAGTACACAGGCTGTTGCCCACCCCTAAATCACCTGGCTGGATGAAGAGACTGCGCAGGGGGCTGGATCCAGGGTTCCTGACGGCTGTGCTGTTGGAGGCAGGGCCCAGTGGGGGTGGTCACCGGTGCCTCTGGAGGGGTCTCTCAGGCACGCAGTGCTCTGATTCCTGGGCACCATGAAGGGGACCGCTTGCTCCACCAAGCTCTTCCACAAGGATTATTTCTGCCTTGGAACCAGCCAAGCACAGAATGAAACCTCTGAAATCACGAGCCAAACTAAACCTCTCCCCTTTAAGGTGTATGTGCTGGGTATTTTTTCAGCAATGAGAAAAGTTGACAAATACAGTAAAACCAAGAAGCCATGAACCTTTATTAAAGGAACACTCAGTGTCAAATGGAATTTAATTGATGTTTAACCAATGTACTCATTAAAATATAAATAATATTAAATTTCAGACATAAGACTGACAGATAAATCAAAGGCATGGAATTTCCTTCTTTCTTTCTGTGGTCTGAGGGCTCAAACCCAGGGCCTTGAGCACACTAGGCAAGCACTCTACTACTGAATTACCAGCCCATGACACGGAATTTCTAATCTCAGCAAAGAATGTAAGTATATTAACAGTTCCCACTATATATATGGGCTATTGTCCTAAAGTTCAGTTGAATATGAAGTTCAGTAAAAAAAACTACTGCTACAGTGACAATTATTAAGCATTCCTGAGAAAAAGGCAAGCTAAAATTCATTTACAATAAATGAACTCATACAGAACATCAATACCAAAATAAAATATTATAAAATTCTAATAGAGTGAAACCTAGTTGCTAAAACCATAGGGTCATACCAACATCACTAGTTAGCCAGTGAGGAAAAGCTGACATTAAATAAATGTACATAACACATATAGCACACACAACACATACAGTCAAGAATAAATGCAGAAGCTGGGCGGGGTGGCACACACCTGTAATCCCAGTACTCAGCAAGCTGAGGTGAGGGTCACCACAAGTTCAAGATCAGCCTAGGCTGCATAGTGAGTTCAAGGCCAGCCTGAACTACATAGCAACACCCTGTCTCAACCCCCCCCCCAAAAAAGATGCAGAGAAACAAGGAGTCTACTTAGACAAGAGAAAAAAAGAGTAACTTAGATGGAGTCACAAATTTTACACACACAAGAACGTATCTTTTCAACTCCATGGGAAGTAATGAATATTTGACTAAGGAGTATAAAAGATGGGGAATGCCAAGTGGCTTTCCAAAATTCTAGCATGACACGGTACTGAAATGATAAAAACTGATGTGAGAGATGGGGATGGAAGAAAGAGATCCACATTCAGACAGCAGCTGCGCCTGAAGTTCATGTACAGCTGGGTAGCCAACTCATGTATCTATAATTAGCTCTGGATGAAGGGACCACGCAGCCACCCATTTGAGACTCCTCCCGGGAAATTCAAGATCTAGTCTTATTGTTATTTCCAATTAACTCCTTTGGTTTACAACTTCATTCTTCCACAATGTTTGTGGAACCACAGGGAGGGAGGAAGGGAGGGAGGGAGGGAGGCGTATATATTCCAGAAAGAAAGAAAAAGAAAAAGAGAAAAAAGGACAAGAGTACATATTCCTGGAAGCCAAGGAAAGAATATTATATGAAAGGAAATAAAGGTTTCCTACATTTAAATCAGATCAGGCCTTACTGAACACTTGGTTAGCTGATGGAGGAAAGCTGGCCCACATGCAGAGGAGACTGACTCTTTCCATTGAAAACTAGTGAAAAGCTGAACTACAGCTTCCAGAGGCCGACACCAGATGGCAGTAAAATCACAGCCCAATTTGTAACTGTAAGTGTGGCCTGGGCTGGCTGGGAGGACCAGGGGTGGCGCTGGAGCACAGGTCAGGTTCAGCAGAAGAGTACTGTCTCTCCTCCCTTCCAATCAACCTCTCCTACTGCCAACCAAGTTATGTAAAAATATCACAATAGGTAAAGATCCTAAGTACCGTTTTTGATAATATTAGCTAACTTATTTTTTCAGGCATATATATGTGTGTGTGTGTATGTGTACTTACTGCCCACTGTATGACAGGCACCATGGAGAATAACCCTGGCTCAGAGCAAGCCTGGGCTCTAAATGGGGCTTGTGAGAGGGGTTGAGGCTAGGAGAGACCCATCTCAGACCTAGGAGTCATGTGACCAGTAAAAGCATGGAAACAAAAACAGATTGTCAAATATATCTGAAAGAATGAAGTCATTACTTTTCTTCACAAAAAAGCTTCACAAAGGGAAGACAGAAGGGAACTGAAACTGATTTTACTTTGATGGAAGGGATTTATCTGAACAAACCTGGAGTTTGAAGGAGAAATCTAATTTTCATCAGGGGAAACTAATAATTCAAGACACAAAACTGTTAAAATGTTAAAGGAGGAACCAAAGTCAAGAGGAGAAAAATGAGAGAAAGGGAGTAAGTAGAAGACAGTGATCTTGAATAGTACAAAAAGAATAAAGAGAAAAAAATTTCTATTCTAAAATACAGGGCTTAAGGGAAGCATCCGCAAGGAAAGAAAGGAAGGGTGAGGGCCCTCTGTGAACCAGCCTCCTGTACTCAAAGACTCTTGCAAAGTAACTATTAACTACACTCAAGGGTGCCAACGGACATGAATTTTTCATTATTATTTAATTACCTGAATATAATTTGAAGAATTATCTTCGAAATAGTTTAAGGAGTAGCATCAGTCTGCCTGGCTTTGATTCTTTTCCACAGCTTACAACAGTAAGCAGCTTACTTAACCCCCTTATGTCTTGATTTCCTCATCGATAAAGTGAGGATAATAGTATTTCACAAGGTTACAGGAAGAGTAAAAGAAATAGTACATCAGTAGTGTTTAGAGCCAACACTGCGTTCAACAGATGTTCGCTATCAACTGTATTACCCCAGTATAATTTCTATTAAACCAGTAAAGGGTTTGTAACAACAAACAGCTAGGCACGCCAGTACAACTCACTGACAGCTACAAGTCACCCAGAAAAGTAAAACTATGAAATCTTGCTTATCTAAGTGTAAAACCAGGCCATAGTGATAAAAGCCTCTAGAGAAAGACTTAAAATTGATTTCCAGACTGATTCCTTCATATAGCACATACTGGGCTGGGGATTTAGCTCAGTGGTTCCGCCGCCTGCCTCGCAAGTGCAAAAACCCAAGTTCGATCCCAGGTACCAAAAAAAAAACCCATATAGCACATACCATGATGAATTCAGGTGGACTAAAAAGCTAAATATTTACAAACAAGAGACAGAAGAAAAAAGTCTCCATGAAGGAAAAAAAAAAACTAAAATACTAAACATCCATAAATATATAAAGAAACAATTTTGCATCAAAATGCTAAATATAAACTGTATCTTAAAAAGGCCTATGCTCAAAAAAAAAAGGCCTATGCCAAAAATTAGAATTCAGTTTAAAACAAATTTCCAATTAAAAATGAGTATCCCAGGGCTGGGAATTTAGCTCAGTGGTTTCGCCACCTGCTGTGCAAGCACAAGGACCCGAGTTCAATCCCTGGTACCCCCCCCAAAAAAAAAAAAAAAATATATATATATATATATATATATATATATATATGAGTATCCCGTGCTCGCTTCAGCAGCACATATACTAAAAATGAGTATCCCAATACTGACTATCCCAATACCAATGGCAAAGTTCTAAATATTAGTATTCAATAATTTATATAATAGTTTGATGCTAACAAAAACATTATGAATAAGGTGAAGACATCAACAAAAAATAGAAGCTATAAAGATGATTTGAAGCCAGGCATAGTGGTGCACGCCTGTAATCCTAGAAACTCAGGTGGTGGAGGCAGGAGGATCACTACAAGTTCAAGGCCAGCCTGAACAAGGTGAGACCCTGCCTCAACAAAAACCAACAAAAAAAGATAATTTGATAGAAGACAGAAAATGTCATTTCACTAAATAATTAAGACATTAAAGTTAAAATTTTTTTTCTGGCCTGGGGATATAGCTCAGTGGCACCATGCCTGCCTGGCAAGTGCAAGGTCCTGAGTTCGATCCCTAGTACTGGGAAAAAAAAAAAAATTTTTTTTCTATTGGATAGGCAAATTATCCTGTCCAGTAGTAAAAATGAGAGTAAATAGATATTTGAGCTTTATCACACAAATTACTAGAGATTTAAAGGTCTGAAGCAATCTCTTTCCCTCTCTCCCTTTCCTTCTCTTTCCCCCTCCCAATGTATGCATCTGTGTTTATAAATATTTGACTTCTAGGTTCAATTTCACACAGTGCTATGGAGTGGTCTTAATTCCTCATCTTTCTTGGCACAATACCTAACTACTGAATGTAGTTTGTATTAGGTTTCAAATGTTGACCGGGAGTGTTTACATCTTTGAGGGAGGGAAAAAAGTAGAGGTTATCAATACAGCCCACAGATGGATGTCTTAATGTTAATCACTGCTTAATTTTCCATCACTAACAGAAGCACACAAACATTATTATGACTAATGGTGGGCGTCCTGTACTAGGTTGGGTGTTCTATACTAGGTTGAGCATCCTGAATCTCAAAACCCGGAATCCAGGATGCTGCAAAATATGAAGTTTTCTAAGCACAATGTTAAGCACGCAAAAAAGTTTCAGACCTGGAACATTTCAGATTTGGTTTTGTGAATTAGGGATGCTCTATTAGTAGTCTGCAAATACTGCAAAATCCAAAAGTCTGAAACCTCAAACACAGGCGATCTCAAGCATTTTGAAAAAAGGATACTCAATGTGCACAAAGTACTAATAGTACACATAAGGTTAATTTTATGAAACATTTGGGTCCTAATTTTCTAAAATTTTTACCCTCCATTATATAAATATAATGTATGATGAATTTAGATAAAGTGTAAACTCCAAGTCCACGTGACTCAAGGCCTACCTCCTGCTAGGCAAGGGTGCTACCACTGAACATTTCCAGCCCCTTTTATTTTACTTTTTATTTTTAGACATGGTCTCATGAAGTTAAAAAAGTTGTCTCAAATTTGCCATCCTCCTGCCTCAGCCTCCTGAGCAGCTGGGATGACAGACATGCACCACTAGACCTTGGGGAGGGGGGAGGTTATTGGGGACAGTAACATGGTTAAAGGCAATCTAAGTAACCTTTTGTTTTAATTTTACATCTAAAAAAAAACCTCTTTACTGGATTTACGTCTATTTGGCTCAATAACTGAGGGTAAAATAAATTTTTTAAACGTACAATTCACCAGAAAAATTAATAATGCCTTCATTAGTAAATTCATCCCTAGTAAACTCAATCCTACATTTTCCTTTTGTTATGAATTACTTTCATGTGATATTATTTTATAATAGAAATTTTTAAATCTATTTTACTAGTTTTGTTTTGGTTTTTTTTCTTTTTTTTTGGTACCAGGGATTGAACTTGGGACCTTGCGCTTGCAAGGCAGGTGGCGGAACCACTGAGCTAAATCCCCAGTCCCCTATTTTACTAGTTTTAATGAGAAAATCAGTTTTTAAGTTATTTTCCCTTCATTTGTAGTTTCCATTCAAATGAAAACCAAACCATTTCTGAAATAAATTACTCTAAGTGCTATAAAAACTTATGAAACTAAATATTTTCCTTAGCATATAAATATTCAAGTTTCTTATTTTAAATTTTTAAAAAGATCTTCCGGTGTTCTATGCCACTTTCTCTCATTTCACTAGCTCTCCAAAGCCTATCCTGCAACTCAGGCAGGGATCTGGCTAATGGAGACTGTCCCTAGTAATGACTCATGTACCTCAAGGAAGAATAACAAACAACTTTTCCATTATCAGCTCACTGATACTGTATCATTCCTGCTCTGAACTTCTGATACTCTAAAGCCTAAATACCTATTCTTCCAAATTATAAACACCAAAAATACTCAAAATAAATATAAAAATGAGGAATGGCGGCATTTGTCTGTAATCTTAGCATTTTAAAAGCTGAGGTAGGAGGATCCTGAGTATTCGTTCTCAAACTGCAGAGATTTTGCTTCCAGGCAATTTCTAAAGAGGTCAGTGGCAATATTAAACATCCTAGAACCCACAGAAGACCACCACACAATAAAAAACAAATGCCAACAGCAGTTCCAAAGTTCAGAAACCAGGGTATATATTTTTCCTATGAATTTAATCCATCAGGTTCTGAAATATGCAGAAACGTTCTAGAGCTTTCTTGGGACTAATCAGTTCTTATAATAGATGTCTAACTTCAAAAAGTAAAATTTCCTGGACCAGGGATTTAGCTCAGTGGCACCACGCCTGCCTCAAAAGTGCAAGGTCCCAAGTTCGATCCTCAGTACCAAAAAAAAAAAAAGGTTCCGCCACTCCTGGACCAGAGGAAGGGGCTTCTGGGCCGCCATCTGTCCCACCACTCCTGGCCCAGAGAAGGAACTTCCAGGTCGCCTTCTGTTCCACCGCTCCCAGCTCAAAGAGGCGGGGGAACGGGACACGGGACACGGGACACGGGACAGGGACACGGGACAGGGACACACAGCACACACCTCGCCCCCAGGTCGAAATGAGAAGACACATAAACAAGTCTCAAAACCAGACCTCCAGATCACCTACAGCAACCCCAAAGGGAAATGAGATGGAACCCTCTGATACTCAACCACCTGGACTCCCTGAACTGGCAACAAAAGAGGATCTGGAAAAAATGAAATCAGAAATAATTCCTTAGATAACAGCAGAGATTGTGCTCGTAGTGCAAGACATGATTAATAAATCTAGAGAGGACACAGATAAAAGAATAAAAGAGCTGAGGAACATGATGGAATTCCAACATAGGAAACAAATGGAATCCACAAAACAGATGCAAATAGATTTCCAGGAGATCAAAAATAAATAAATAAAAATAAAATAAAATTTCCTGTTTTGTGACCTCCATGAGCTCAGTCTGTCCCTGCCAGTTGCCTAATATGTCCAAGCTCTCTTCAAAATGCTTACTCCTGAAACTTAGTCCTGTCTTCTAACACTTGTGCTGAGGACTCTTCTGTGTAGCGCAATGATAGCAAATATACATCATCTCTACTACCACCTATCCATCCATAAATATATAAATATATAAATAAAATTCCTTCAGTTCTGCAAAACATTCAAAAAACACGTTACATTCATTATTTTAGTCCATATATGTTCTAGCATTAAGTGTACAAGTTCTGGAGCAAGTCCACCATGGTTCAAACACTAGCTGTAGTATTTGTTTACTACTGAAAAGGTCTGATAGTTAATTATTCCCTGCATCTTTTTTCCTCATCTGTAAAACAGGAATGACAGATAAGAGTAAAAATGCCTACCAAATATATAATAAGCACTTTATATATTAATGCAATTGTTCAAAACTTTTAAATTCAACTCCTAGAGTCACCCAAGAGAAATGTTTGTGTGCATGTGTACAAACTAAGTTGGCAAAACCAAGAAACCACAACAGAATGGTTTTTTCTGTTTTTTGTCTTGGTGGTACTGGGGATTGAACCTTGGGCCTTCATATTCAGCTATATCCTTAGTCTTTATTTGAAATTGGATATCTAAATAACTAATTTGCCCAGGCTGAGCTCAAACTTGGGATCCTCTTGCCTCAGCCTCCCAGAGTGCTGGAATTACATGTTTGCACTACCATGCCCAACTAAAATAGATCTTTTTAAATTATACAAGGAGACTATAGGCTACATTCTATGATAATGAACAATGTAATAAAATAATGAACATAACAATGAAAATGAAGGGACTACTGAGAAATATCAAGTTTAAAAGAAATCTGATACAAGAGTATCTTGTTGGGCACAGTGATGGACACCTTCAATCACAGGTACAGGGAAGACTAAGGCCAACCTGGATAATGTAGCAAACCCTGTTTCAAAATAAAAAATTAGGGCCAGGGATTTAGCTCAGTGGTTTCGCCACCTGCTGCGCAAGCTCAAGTAACCGAGTTCGATCCCCTGTACAAAAAAAAAAAATTTAAACATAGGGACGGGGGGTGTAGCTCAGTGGTACAATGCTTGCCTTGAATGTGATCCTATGTTAATCCTTATTACCACAAAAAAGGGGGGGGAAGGTATCTCATACAATTCCACTTACAGCAACTCTCACCTTACAACACAGCTCTGACTCCCACACACTTTGGTACTGTACTGTGGTTTGGGTAAGTCCCCCTAAAGACTTGTGTATTAAATACCCAGTCATCAGCTTAGCACTACTGGAAGACAGCAGAATCCTTTCAGGGGTAGGGAAGCTGTAGGTCAACATGGGAACTAGAACTACTGAGAAGTTTTAGGTTGACAAGGGCATGCTCCAGTAGGACTGTGAGACACTGGTCTCTGCCCCTCGCTCGTGTCATAGTCACGGGGATGAGTTTCACTGTACCACGTGTCCCATCAAGATGTCATGCTTTGCTGCAGGCCTCAAAGCAATGGAGTCACTGATTATGGGCTGAAGCCCCCAAAACTGAGCCAAGATAAGCCTCTGGTGTCTTGACACAGTTGCAGAAAGCTGACCAACACACTGGTTTAATTTACTAACACCAGTCTTCCAACATGGTTCAAATCTGATTTTCCATAGTATATTAATGTAACTGCATAAAGTCAAAATTTTTCTGCCAGTTCTTCAGAGCCCAAGTCATTCAGCTGACAGTTAAGAGTGCCTTTTTTTTTTTTTTTTTTGTACCTGGGATCGAACTCGAGACCTTGCACTTGCAAGGCAGGCAGCAGAACCACTGAGCTAAATCCCCGGCGAAGACTACTTTTGAAGTTAGAACTGTGATTACTTTTGGAGAGGAAGAACAATGTAATTGAACAGGGGAGGAAGGAAGCTTCTAGGACAAGTAATATTCTTTCTTAACCTGGACTGTGGTTATACTTAAAACGATCCTGTGAGCTATACATACACCTTGACTTGTGTGTTTTTCTTGTGAAACCTAAAGAGTTTATTAGAAGTGCTTACTTACCTTACCTCTAAAAAAGTGATATATAAAAATACAACTATCATTTAACATGAGCTGAATTAGAATGCCTTGAGTTCCCAAACTTTACACTTAGAATCTCCTGATGAGCTCTTAAAAATTACTGCTGCCCAGGCCCCACGCAAGATCAACTGAATCAGATCAATAAGTATAAGGCCCAGGCAAGTATTTTGCTAAATGCCTTTCACATAATTCAAAAGACAGCCAGGGTTGAGAACTAGTTTATCAGACAAGCTGCTATTACATTAAATCATTGGCTCTTCATTCCAGAGTCCCACATTGTTACCTGGCCCCTGAGATTGCAAACTGCTTTCAAACAGTTGTGAGCAATGAAAAAAATGAAAAGACTTCAGTTTTCAAATCTAAAGTTCTTTCCTCTGAAGCAGGACTTGCTGGGCTTACAAACCTAAATAGCAAAGAGAGCTAGTACCAAGTAGCAGCAGCTCTAATCTGGCACTCATTTACATTTATTGCTTGAATTTTACAAATATTATATACCAGTTATTTTTACTAGTAGTCAGGGGCATTAACATTGCAGCTAAGTAACTACATTGACTGTTTACTAGGAAAAGTTGCAAGTACTTTTATATACAACAACTGCATTTCAGTATACCTAAGTAATACAATATAGGAAGTTAAAGTGATCTTGTAAGTACTTGTACATTCTCAGCCTCTTCCTAAGAAAATCCCTCCAACTAAAACCTGGCATTTGAACACAAATTCTATCTTCCCTCAAGCTCCTGAGTAGTAAAAGTGCACACTGATAACCCCATTTCAAGGTCCTGAAGTAGATGAAGTGTAGGATTTTTTTTTTCCAGTACTGGGGACTGAACCCAAGGGAGCTCTACTACTGAGCTATACCACCAGTGGGGGGGTGGGGGGAGGTGAGGGAGTGTTACTATATAGTTCAGACTGCTGCCCTTGAGCTCACTATGCAGTCCACACTGGTCTCCAACTTGCAGCAATCCTCCTGCCTCAGCTTCCTGAGTGCTGGGATCCCAGGTATGCACCAATAAGACTGGCAACCCTTTTTCACTTTGATACACAGTCTCACCAGGCTGTCCCTGGGGACGTGAATTTATAATCCTCCTGCCTCAACCTCCTAAATGCTGGGATCACATGTATGTACCACCAAGCCTGGATAGGATTTTTAAATCCTCTGGCCTTTAAGAAACAGTGGTGGGGTGGAGTTCAACAAACTCATTGAAGTTCATACCATCCCATGGCACCCTACCTTACCAACTTCCTGATAATGTTTTCACCATCCCTAAAGATGACATCATTCATAATGTTGCCACACATCTCATCCAAATTATGATAAACTTTCAAAATTCAAGTGGATAATCTGTATGATACTGTGAATTTGCAATCCCTTGCCTATGTCCTATATGTTCACAATACATTGCAGCCAACCACCTAATTCCTAAACCTTACCATGTGCTATCTGGAGGTGCCCTTCATCAGAATATTTTATTCCATCATCACATTGTAATCACAATGTCTCATCTTTAAGTTTTCTTACTCTTATCCATCTCCAAATCCTGGGTACTTTTAGTCTCCTTTATTTTTTAGCAATCCTAAACCTAGCCTCCCTCACTGCCCTGCCTGCCTAACTAACAGCTTTCCACCCCTGCAATACTGATGATACATCAACTTAGTCAACCAAAAGCCAGAATTAACTTCAAACTGTGATTTCTTTACTGATACAGTTGGATTGCTTTATCCTAGAGAAATTACTCAAACCTAGAGATTGGCCCCAGTACAGTGTCACAGTCTCTAATTTCCACTCTGCTTTCAACTGCACTCAATATTTTTACTTACCACTTGTAAGCACAATCTCTCATTTACCTCAACAGCTATTCCATATCTTGATTATTCTCCCAAAGCTCTGCAACTAGCCCAAAACCCTTCATTGTTGCCGATTGACCTCCCTTTCCTAAAAACAATGAAAAGGATAGCAGTCATCCAGCATGAACTGCCTCAAGTGCCATCCCTAGAACCCGCTACCCCCAATTTACCTCTACTGAACTCCTTCCTCATTTCATCTTTCCTTTCTTTATATATGGCTTCTCTCCTGTCAAAAGCTGATCCTCTCATCAGTGGTCTTCATCTTGGTTCTTCATAATTTTGTCAGGTTTCCCTTTTCTGCCTTGTATCTTTAATGTCTACCCTTTCAACCTACAAAGATGCCCAAGTCACTAACCAACTTAAGCTAATAAAAACATCTCCCTTTAGCCATGTCCTTCTCCAGCTAACACCATTCTCCACTTTCCTGCTCAACTAAGTACTTTTTAACAAGTTATCTACCCACATGGAGACTACTTCCATCTTCTTCAACCCTTTACAACCAAATGTGAGTGATACCTTAAACTCTACACTTGAATACTTAGCTGCATTAGCTACTGGTGACTGAAGTACTGAAGACTGAACTCAGGCACTGAGCTACATCTTCAATCCTCTTTATTTTTTTTTTAATTTTTATTTTCTAATTTTGAGATAGGGTTTCCTGTATTGCCCAGGCTGCTCTCAAACTTGTGATCCTTCTGCCTAAGCCTCTGGAGTAGCTGTGATTACATGGTATTCCACCATGCCCAGCACTCAAAACTGCTTTAACATGCTCCCACTGGCTTGAGCCATGGGTGGTACACACGTCCATCTTATCAGGTGGCTTGGTGGTAGAAGTGGTACAGTCATGCATGGGATGATCATCACATAACAACCATGGTTTAGGCTGCCTGACAAGGCCTATGAATTACTGTACAGCCCCATTATGAACATGTTAAAAGTTGATTTTTCATCACTTTCAGGGTTCTGACCTTAGATCTCTGCTCTTGTCTGACATCTTCTCCTTAGACAATCTTTTTTTTTTTTTTTGGTACCAAGGATTGAACTCGGGACCTTGCTCTTTCAAGCCAGGCAGCGGAACCACTGAGCTAAATCCCCAGCCCTAGACAATCTTAATTTTGAAGGCCACTTCTCCCTGGAAACCATTCCTTCTATATTGTCGATATCAAATAATGGAATTACTACTACATACACAGCAAACAGACCCAAAAAGCTGCATAGTTCTCTCCTCATTTTCACACAGCAACAAACACATCTTGCTAATCTTTCCACTCGTAAGCATTTACTGAAAGTTATGATTTTCTCCATCCCAACTCCCCTTTTCCAATTCAGATATTCATAATTTCTTATTTTATCTCCAGTGTCTTTTTTAAAGTCATCCTTTACACTGAAGACAAACAATACTCTCATTGGGTTTCCTTAGCCCCCTTTCCCCTACCAGGTTCAAATTTCTGAGACATCTTATAATTTAACAATAAAATGCATCCTTTTCGGAATTTAATCCACAGCTCCTCAGCTCATATAGAATCACCTATTAATACTGCTCCACACCATGTTTGATGCAGTTGTGCTCATCTTCTTCCCTGTGCAGGAGCGTGTTCCTCATGGCTCATTTCCTGGTGAACTCTCCAGCTTAACTCAGCTTAACTTCAGCTTAACTTCAGCTTAACTCTT
This sequence comes from Heterocephalus glaber, assembly GCF_053883595.1. Lineage (NCBI taxonomy): Eukaryota > Metazoa > Chordata > Mammalia > Rodentia > Bathyergidae > Heterocephalus > Heterocephalus glaber. The sequence continues at coordinate 11,376,174 of NW_028258444.1, read as the reverse complement.
CAGGTTAACTCTTCTTCTAATGCTCACATTATGAGCTCTTAGAAGAAACTTCTAGAACCACACTGGTAAGTGTTCCCATCTCCCTACAGCACTGTACACAACTTGAGCATGTATATTATCTGCTTGTGCATTTATTTCACTTACTAGACAGTAAACTAGTGATATACACACAGTCCCCTATATACAGTACACACTCAGTAAACACCCGAACCACTGAACTAAATGAATAAAAGTTGTTTTATTGGGCCAGGGATTTAGCTCAGTGGTTTCACCACCTGCTGCGCAAGCACAAGGACCTGAGTTCAATCCCTGGTACCAAAAAAAAAAAAAAAAAAAAGTTATTTTATAGCATTACTGTCAAACAATATATCATCGAAGAAGGTAAACCACTACAATTAAAAGTAAAATCTTTTTTAAAAATATCAGTAAGTGGGGCCGGGGATTTAGCTCAGTGGTTTCGCCGCCTGCTGCGCAAGCACAAGGACCCAAGTTCAATCCCCGGTAACAAAAAAAATTAAAAAATTAAAAAAACAAACAAACCAAAAAAAAAATCAGTAAGTATGAAAATGCTGAACTATTTAAAAATTTCTAAATTGAACTTAGGAAGGAAAAAAGAAAAACCAACATGTAAAAATAATGTAGTCTGCCGGGGATTTAGCTCAGTGGTTCTGCCGCCTGCCTCACAAGCAGAAGGACCCGAGTTTGATCCCCAGCACCAAAAAAGAAAATAATAATAATAATAATAATGTATTCTGGCTACTTGGTGACACTCTTGTTTCATATTTTTAAACATTACAGACACACACACAGACACACAGCCCTACCTCATAACAGAACAATAGGAGAAAAAAACGACTGTTAAAAAACAACTTCATTCTTCGTAAACCGATAATCCTTGGTAAAACATAACATACTCCTTAAAATAAAATGAAAATTCCTAATATGTTCTAAATTTGATATAAAGGGTGTTTTGACTGAATGGGTATCATTCTGTAAATACAAAAGCAAAATAAGGTGATGACACACTTGAAATGTAGGTAAATAATCAGGCTCTATTAAATATGAAAGTCATAACTTCTGGAGTTAAGCAGGAGGGTGATGACAGAAAACTTGCTACATTATCTTGCCTCTTTGTTAATTGTTAATCTAGTTGCCTCCAATGATTCCACACCCCCATTAGTATAATATGAATCACTAAACCACATATACTACATTTACACACTGTAAAATGTTCTACAGTATGAAACCCATAAAACAGAAAATGAAAAGAATAGCAAAATTATAAAGTTCCACGGCAAGTGACAGATCTGTGGAATATGAAAGCAAGGTGGCCTTGTAGTGGCCAGCAGCAGCAAACTACAAATGGAAGGCGCTAGAGGGAGTAAGGAGAACTATGTAGAGGAGTCGAGAATAACTACATACAGGAGCATGAACAAATAAATATGTTGCTGATACTGGTGTTAGGTCTGGGGTTTGCTTTTACCTATAAGCTCATAAATTACTGTTACTGTTTCATGGATGAGAAGAATCCTGGTTTAGAGACGAAGAAGTTTATCACTCACAGTACAAAAAGTATTGCCAAGAACTAGCACACCTGCATCAATTCCCACTGGTCACTAGTCCCACTAGGTCAGGGTAATACAAGTATACACTGTGCTGCACATGCAGTGGGCTTGCTCACATTTTGGGGGAACACTGAATTTGGAGAATCCACCATTTTTACACCATGCAATAAACAAGCCTACTACCTGACAAAGAGGGTAACACTACTTCATCCTTCAAGATCACTCACTCCAACCACCACTCTGAGAACTAGCCTAAATAATGAGCAGTCAGGCCTTGCATATCTTGACAAGATGTGTAGGAGTAAAAAGATACACAGAGGTCTCTTTTGCCAAAAGAGGACGGTCTCTCCCCACAACTCACAGCCAGATTTCTCACTGACAGAAAAGGACAAAAATATAAGGAATGGAAAAAATATTGTGATGAATTCATGGTTGTCAATACACAATGATTGACTTCAAAAAATTATTCTCCATTACAAAGAGCTGGTGCTCTTTTGAGAAGTAGCTAATTTTAGAGCTGAGGCAGAAAAAGTATAAGAGCCTGAAACATCTTTTTGAGAAAAATGAGCACAGAAAGATGTGGGCCTGCCACAATAAGACAGATGAGCTTGGTCTGGCAGTAGATTCACAGATATGAAATGAAAAACATAAGAAACAACAACAAAAAAAGAGACAATGGACCTCAACGTTACAATTATTTTGTTGTGAAGAACATGATTAATAAAGCCAAAAGAATGGGCAAAATATTTGCAATTCGGACTAAACAGTAAATGATTAATACCAAGAATATAAAACAAAATAAAATAAAACTCATTAACAAAAGACAGAATTCAAAATTGGGCAAAGAACTTGAAGAGACATTTTCCCAATGATACATAAACAGAACAACAAGCGGAAGAAATGATATTCATCACCAGCACAGGAATAAAGGTAGATTGTAGAACCTGAAAAAATGAAGAGAGTCCCTGAAAATAAGCGCTACTGCATCTTTTGAAGCAAAAATCAATATAAGACTAAGTCTTACTTTGGGGAAAATGTGGTACTGTAGTACGATCACATTGAGAGTTATAGAATTTCAACATATGAACTCTGGGAAACACAAACATGTCCAAACAATATTGATAATTAATTCAGGCAAGAAAAACTGATGCATGCTAAAAGTAGCAAGTTAAAATGCAATAGGGAATAGTATAAATATGTAATTTCATATAACATCCTAGTGACAAAACTTTGCAGACTCTATCTTAACCAATAAAGTCACCACCAATAAGGGAACACATCAACAGTATGTACATCCTAAAATGAAATAAAATCAGGGAGAGTGGTGCACACCTATAATCCCAGCACAGTAGGAGGCCAAGGGAGGATAATTAAAATTCAAGCCCAGGACTGGGGATGCAGGTCAGTGGTGCCGCGCCTGACTGGCAAGCGCAAAGTCCTGAGTTCAATCCCCAGTATCAGGGGGGAAAAAAAAATTTAAGCCCAGCCTGGGTAACTAGTGAAAATAAAAAGTGAAAATAAAAGGAGGTGAGGATGTAGTGTGAAGGTCCTGAGTTCAAAAACCAGTACCAAAAAAATACATTCAGGAATTATCATGACAACAATTATAACCTACATGTAATCACGAAGAAACACCAAACTACACAGAGCAACATTCTGTCGAGTATTCATTTCATCTTGCCAAAACCAGTAAGCCAAAAACACAAGGAAAGACTAAGGAACTGTTCCAGACTGAAGAGTACAAAAATGTGATTCATGAGACCGAAATAGATCTCTTTGTGTAGCACATGACTAGGGCCAATGGAGACACTAACAGGAACTCATGAAGACTTTTTGAGGGTCTTTGAACTGTTGTTGTAACTTTCTATAAATTTAAAATGTATTTCAAACATTCTCATGTTTTCATCTCACAATACAAAGAATCATTACACATGCCTCATTGATAAAAACAGTACTGACTAGCAGTTTTCCTAAATGCTCAGAATATTACTAATAAACACCACTCTTGGCATGACTACACTGCAGTTTTTTCTAAAACAATAGCTACTTTCTATCCCAATACTCTTTCAAGTAGGAAATCTTCCAAGAGCCCACAAGATAGAGAGAATGGCTTATAGACAGCCAGAGAGACGTCAGGCAGTAAAGCTATAGCTTCTGTGGTAAAACAAAACCCAAAGTACTTCTGATGACACCCTGCTGCCACATGAAGGTGTAGGAAGATGTACACAGCTTCAGTATTTTCTACCCCATGTTCTGCTTTCTCTTCACAAAAACTTTGTTATTTGTCCACTACCTACAATTCATATTAAAATGTAGGTTAAATGAAGGTAGAAGATTTTTAGTCCCAGAGGTCAGAAGAGCAACTGACATACAATTAGACACAAGAAATATTTTACACAGGACTGAACATACAATACAGAATAAACTCTATGACCTGAAACAGACTGTTACCTATTTTGATGTTCATGACAGCTAAGAAAACTGATCAAATAAGGAACTTCTACAACCACAGGACTTAAAGGGTAGAATGAAAGCAGCAGCGACATTCTCTGATGAAAGAATCAGAATGTACTGTACTATGTCAAAATCACTCCATCAGAATCATGGGATACTTATAGCAGCACACTTAAGGGAAATTACAAAACTGTAATTATATTAATAAATCAAAAGGAAAAGTGATTATCCAAGTTAAAATCTCACATTTTAAAAAATATTTTTGAGGGTTAGGGATTTAGCTCAGTGGTTCCGCTGCCTGCTCCACAAGCGCAAGGTCCCGAGTTCAATCCCTGGTCCCAAAAAAAAAAAAAAAAAAAAAAAATTTGAGGATCAGGAATTTTGAGGTGCAGTGGCACCGCACCTGCCAAGCAAGCCCAAGGACCTAAGATCGATCCCTACTACCAAAAAAATATTTTTTGGGGGGGAAGGCAAACTGACATCTGTTAAAACTTAAAATCAGTATGCCCTTTCAATCAAAAATTCTGTTTTTTTCCCAGCACTCAAGAGGCTGAGGCAGGAGGATTGCTGGGAGTTTAAGGCCAGCCTGGGCTTCATAATGAGTTCAAGGCCAACCAAAACTGCATAGCAAGACCCTGTCTCAAAAAAGAAAAAAAAAAAAGTTCTGTTTTTGGCAATTATTCCATAAAAAACAAAACAGTGATTCATAGATTATCACTGTATTATCACTGTACCACTGTCTTCTACTGTACACTGTCTAGTGAAATTTGACATGTATGTACACTATTTGACACACATATACACTATTGCTTGACCTCTACAAAGGCTCAATTCAAGTTAAATCAAAGAATTTGAAAGCATTTCCACAAGCAATTAGATGAACAAAGCAATACAGGAAAAAAAAAATACAGAAAAATCTTATTAGTAATGATGAAAACTCCTATTTACAAATATGAAGGATACAGAATATACACAAAGATGTTAAAATAACTGTAATGATTAAGGATCCATATATATAATTTGATTGCATACATATGAAATTCTACATACTCCCACAAGCCCAATCAATCAATCAATCAATCAATATGGAGAGAGAAAAGGCTGGGTATGGTGGTATATATCTATCATCCCAGCTACTCCAGAGGACTTAAGGCAATAGAATCACAAGTTCCAGATCAGCCTAGAAAACTTAAGACCCTGTTTCAAAAAGGCTTGGGCATGCCTGTAATCCCAACATTTGGGAGGTTTCAGCAGGAGGATCATGAATCATGACTTCAAGACCAACCTAGGTAACATGGGAAGACCCTGTCTCCAAAATTAAAGGGAAAAGGGATTTAGCTCACTGGTGCTGCACCTCCCTTGCAAGTACAAGGTCATGAGTTCGATCCCCAGTACCAATAACAACAACAAAAAAGAATAAAAGGGGGCCAGGGATTTAGCTCAGTGGTGCCACCACCTGCCTCACAAGCGCAAGGTCCCGAGTTCGATCCCCAGTACCAAAAAAAAAAAAAAGAATAGACTGGTGTCTCCCCAAAAGTGCTCCGCCGGTCCGTCCCAGTCCTGTCTGGCCTGTGCCTGGGCTGGGGAGGAGCGGAAGACACATGGAGCCCCACACGGGCTGGTGGACTGTGCAGCTTCAGAAGATCCTCTTCAAAATTTATGCTTAGCATCTCAAGAAATTCTTCAAAAAGCTCAGCAAAGTGGGAGGTCAAAATGTCTCTGGTGTGGTGGCTCAAGGATGTTCTACTGCTATACGTGCTATGTCTCAGTGGAAAATGTACCTGTTGGACAGATGCCACTTGTGAAGCTGCCACTGAAGATTGACATCATTAAACATCCAAATGAAACAGATGGCAAAAGCACTGCTATCCATGCAAAACTCTTAACACCTGAATTTGTCAACATTTACACATACCCTTGTATTCCAGAATATGAAGAAGAGGATCATGAAATTGCACTCATTTTTCCTGGCCCTCAGTCTATCTCAATAAAAGGTATTTCTTTTCATCTGCAAAAAAGGATTCAAACTAAAGCCAAAACTGATGGCCCTGAGAGGACATCTTTTAAGAGCAAGAAAACTGAAGAACAGGAGAGCTGTGATTTGAATGACAGCAAGTGCAAAGGCACAACCCTGAAAAAAGTGATCTTTATAGATAGCACCTGGAACCAGACAAACAAGATGTCACTGAAGAGCAGCTCCAGGGGTTGTTACAAGTTGAGTTGAAAACAAGAAAAACTTGCTTTTGGTGCCATCAAAAAGGAAAGCCAGATACTTTTCTTTCTACAATTGAAGCCATTTACTACTTTCTAGTAGACTACCATACCGATATATTAAAGGAGAAATACAAAGGACAATATGACAATCTTTTATTTTTCTATTCATTTATGTACTAGTTAATAAAAAATGCCAAATATGCTGGAACTATTCAAACAACAAAACTTAACCCATTAGTTGTTTACAAGCCACCTGTCACTGTATTCTGCTAAAATTAATAAACTTATACTTGTGCTTTTTGTTTAAAAAAAAAGAATAAAAGACTGGGGTTGTAGGTCACTAGTAGAGTGCTCCTTCATTCAATCCTTAGTACTGCAAAAAACCCAACAACAACAATAAATAAATTAATTCTCTCGTGGGAGAAGGATACCTATCAACTAGTCTAACTTTCCAAAGAAACCTTTAGCTGGGCTTGGTGATGAATGCCAATTTAGCAACGTAATGAGACCCTGTCTTGAAATAAAAAAGTAGAAAAGGGCTGGGGATGTATCTTAGTGCAAAAGCCCTGGGTTCAATCCCCTGTACCACACATACACAAAAAGTTTTATACAGTGTTTTTCACATATACAGTAGGTCTTTTTTCGTTTTTGTGCTTTGTGGCAGGGTCTCCTAGGTAGTCACTTTGGCCTTCAACTCACTATGTAGTCCAGGCTGGCCTGGAACTCTTATCAATCCTCCTGTTTCAGCCTCTTGAGTGCGGGAATCATAGGCATGCACTACCAGCGCCGGCTACTAGGTCTTAATTATATCATACATTATTTTGACATACCAAGTTTCCAATTTTATGTTTCTTAAAACTTGGTCCCAGCCCAGGGATTTAGCTCAGTGGTGCCACCATCTGCCTTGCAAGCTCAAGGTCCTGAGTTCAATCCCCAGTACCAAAAAGAATAAAAAATTAAACTTGTCCCACTACTACTTATTTATTCTAAGTTCATCCTGCCTATATTTAGTTTCAAGTGCTACTACTGTTGCCATACCCCAAACTCCTAAATATCCCCAGGTTCATTTCAGGTCTACTTCACATTTATATCTGACCATACCTATGACATTACAGTATTCTTCATTACTTTACAATTTGGGATATAAGGTACCTTGAGTCTTCATTATCTTTTTTCAAGGCTATTTTTCCCAAGTGGTCCTTTATTCTTTAATACTATTTTTGGAAGCAGTATGTTAACTTGTACAACAAAAACTCTTAATTTACTGGAATGATATTGAATTCACACCTTAAGTTGGACAGAACTGACAACTTTATTCAACTATTCCTAGGCAAGGATATATTTAGCTCTTTTCTTTTTCCTTTCATTTCACTGGGGATTGAACTCAAGGCATTAGACTAGCCTATATCTCTAACCCTTTATGGTTTTTTGAGGCAGGGTATCAAACTGGGGATGTAGTTCAAGGATAGAGGACTCGCCTATCATCTACAAGGCCCTAGGTTCAATTGCCAGTACCACAAAAAAAAAAAGTTGAGGGCCGGGGATTTAGCTCAGTGGTTTCACCGCCTGCTGTGCAAGTGCAAGGACCCGAGTTCGATCACTGGTACCAAATAAATAAATATAAAAAGGGTTGGGGATGTAGCTCAGTGTGAAGGTTCTGGGCTCAATCCTGAGTACTGCCAAAAAACAAGGGGAAAAAACTTCCATTGTAATCTCTACACCTTTACTTTGCTTGTCCTTCCTGCAAGAGCCGAGATGTATCATCCTGAGCTGCAACAGCAATAGCAGGTGTCACTATTTTGTTCTGATTTTAAAGCAACTGTTCTAACTTTACCTTTCAGTACAGCAAATGCTATTTATCAGGTTGAGGAAATTCTCTTCCATTCCCAGCTGGCTATAATAAGCTTTTTATAACTACTGAGTGTTCAATATTATCAAAACCTGTTTTTCAGCATTTATTCTTTTTTGCTTCTCTTGGTGGTCTGTAATGGGATCTGAATGTCAAACTATAAGACCTAACTACATACTGATGCCAAGCAGTCTCTATGGTCGTTTATAGAGATGAGGGAACTACAGCCTAACTACTGAAGGGCTGCTCACTACCAGAGAAAGGACCAGCTCGCAACTCCCTGCTTGCTCCAAAAGGTAGTGAGCTCTTGACCCTGGGTTCCTTAGCCAAAGCACACCCCACTGTGTGCACAGCCATCGACTAGGCCTAACACAATAAAATGTATTGCTCTGACCCACTGAATTTGAGTCCAGCTCTGGCCTGGTACCTATGGTTTTATGGCAGACACTATCATTCTTCATGTCAATACATTCTCTAGGAATTTGGGCTTCTTTTCCCGGAGAGCTCATAAGACATCGTTAAAGGGCTTCTTTAAAACTCTCAAAATGAATACTGTAGAGTCATTTGAAGAACAAATGACAAAATCATGTTTTCAAAAGGGGAAGGTGGTCTGTGCCTGTACACACAGCACTCTGGGAGGCCAAGGCAGAGGATGGCAATCTGAGCCCAGTCCATGCAACTGAAGAGACTTAGTGAGTCCTTGTCTCAAAAATAAAAAGGAAAGAAAGGGCTGGGATGTAGCTCAGTGTGAAGCCCTGGGTTCATTCCCAGTACCAAAAATTGAGCAAATAAAAAGTTGCTTATCTGCCCATCACTTTTTTTTTTTAATTGGACCAGGGATTGAATCCTGCAGCACTCTGCCACTGACCTACATCCCCAGCCCCTGTTTTTGAGACAGGGTCTCACTAAATTGCCCAGGCTGGGCACAAATTTGCAATCAGTAGCCTCTTTGGGCTACTGTGCTCAGCTCTAGTTGTAAGTTTTATTCGCCAACTATTCTATCAGGTACCCTCTATGAGTAACCAAAGCTAACAAAGACAGGGCCTTTCAAAAAAATTTTTTTTATTAATCAAAATAAAGCAATTGAGGCAGGGGATTTAGCTCAGTGGTTCCACTGCCTGCCTGAAAAGCACAAGGTCCTGAGTTCGATCCCCAGAACCAAAAAAGAAAGCAAGCAAGCAGTTAAGAACATCGTAGAATTTCAGAAGGCTATTTGTTAAAGAAATGCTTTACTTCTAATTAAGCAAATGTATACCTCATACTTCATATGACACATCAAGAGTATTAACTTGCAAGAATACATCAATATTTGAAATTATTTTAAAGTATTTCCATTATCAATTTCAAAATGTCAATATACATAGAATATTAATTACCAGATTTATTATAGTCACAAAGAGAATACACTGCTTGCTGCTTTCAAAATTTGAAATCCTAGTATTTTCAGCTATGTGCCTGAGGGCAGCACATATTGCAGAATGAAATATTAAGGTACTTTCATTATTACTTTATCTGTTTACCTGTAGTCAGTCTGTCGACTTGCAGAATGATCATCTCTTGACCATCTATAACCAGATGCATCCTGTAACATAACAAAGTTATTTAGACAGTTAACACTTTTTGGATGAGCAGGATATATCCAGCATGACTACGGAAATCTTTTTTTTAACTTGTTAAATATTTATTAAGAATTTTTCACAAAAAAATCCAAACAAACAAAAAAGAATTTTTGGAATGAAGGATATTGTTTTTTTGTCTTTTAATGTCTTTAAGATTTTACTGGTCTCAAACTAATTGTTGATATGTCTTCTCTTCCTCTATTTTCTGCAATGTGTTTTGTAAGATTGGCATTTTGGTCATTTTGGAAAAATTACTTTTTTAGGTACAGCTTATTTCTGCTGATGTCCTCCCAATCCACTTAAGTTGCTCATCTCTATATTCCTGTACAAATTTGTAGAAAGTATTTTTAAATATTGTCTAATAATTTCAACATCTGGTTTATGCATGAGTCTGCTCCTATGAGCTTCTTTATCTCTTGGAAATAAGTATTGCTTTCCTAGTTTTTTGTGTCTAGTATTTTTTTATTTATTATTTCCTTATTGTATGCTGGGCTTTATGGATGATATATTGTGGAAACTGGATTATGCTTCATCCTTTTCAGCTACTTATCACACATGGATCATTTCATCCTCTTCTCCGGAAATCTATTTTTAAGGTCAAACTTTTTAGAGGAAAAAAATACTTTAAATATTCCTACGCTTCAAAGACAAGTCATCCATTTCAATAATCAACAGTAGATAGTATGTGAGAACCTATGGTACCATCTACCTCTATTAAAAATATGAGGGCTGGGGATTTAGCTCTATTAAAAATATTTGAGGGCCAGGGATTTAGCTTCTGCCACCTGCCTCGAAAGTGCAAAGACCCGAGTTCGATCCTCAGTACCAAAAAATAAAAAAATAAAAATAAAAATATGTGACTCACTTGGTAGATTCACACTGTACAGATGTACTGCCAAAGACACAAATACCAACAGCAGGACAGTTAATGGCTACTGGAGAACAAAGGCTTGAGTTGGTTATAATTTCTCCACCCATCATTTTCCAAGTTCTCTCCTCAATTTTTGATTCAAACTCAGAGAAACTATCTGCTTTTTCCTCTTTCCTAGCTCAAGTTTTCTTTTCACACCTCTCTGACTAAAAACCACAACTAAAAGAAATACACTAAAGAACTATCACTGATAAGCTATGTAAAGAGTACTATGTAAGGGGCTGGGGATTTAGCTCAGTGGTTTCACCGCCTGCTGTGCAAGTGCAAGGACCCGAGTTCAATCCCCAGTACCAAAAAAAAAAAAAAAAAAAAGAGTACTATGTAGCACTAAATTTAACATTAATCAAACACAATTTGCCCTCTAAGATACATTCACAAAGATACATAAAATAAAATAGCAATCCATACCGGTTACTTTAAAATAATGCAATGCATAAATTATAACATGTAAATTACTTATAATTAGGAAAACTGATTCAAGAAGAAAAACCCTTCATGTTCCTCTTTATCAACACACTCCTATTCTCAAGTAAAATGTATGTATCATTTTCCTTCTCAACACTAAATCAAAAGGAAACAATTCAACAGCTGTAATACAATACCAGATCAAGTAAGTAGTTTTTTTATGTAAGTGGACCCCAGATAATAATTACTATAAGGATGATAAATGTGGTTGGTGTTTGAAGGAAATTTTTTTAAAAAGGTAATACAAAGCATGAAGACAAATATAATTGTTTTGGTTTTTTGTGTTTCATGGCGCTAGGGATTGAAATCAAAGCCTCGCACATGCTAGGCAAGTGCTCTACTCTTAACTGTATCACCAGCCCAGACAGACAAAATTTGGAGGCCAATAGGAAACAACTGTGCTCTTCTGGAAGCACCGTCATGGTTCAGTTTTTAAGCGGAGAAAAAAAAAAACATGTTCATAGTGTTTCAGAAATTAGTCCAAAGAATACACAACTCCTTGTCTGTACTAGAGGCCACAAAAGATTTTCACAAAAGAGATAACAAATGTTTATTCTACACTCAAATTGTTTCTCCCTGGATCTACCTGGAGAATAATGGCAAGATCCAGAATTTCTAGCATAGAAACAATGCACAGCATTTACTTTGTAACATCTGACCCCGCTTAACAAGGAACAGCATGACTTTTAAAATCTGAAAACAAAAAAAAAAATCAATTCTATGACAAGTAAGGAGACTCTAACACTCCAAAGTTTAGGAAAGAGAAAATGAAAAAATGGAAACAAAGTCTCTGTAAATAGGGAGGGATGGAGGGGTTGGAGGGAGGGCAGGGGAAGGGGGAAAAAATAAGAGAGATTATGTAAAGGCGCAAATTTCTAATGATGAATGTCATTATATTGTATACCTCAAATGTACCAATAAAATTAATTTTAAAAAAACACAAAGTTTAGGAACACACACAAGAACACAATGAATAGTCTTGTTAGCGCTTGTCAATTTGTCAAAGGTACTATTATGTAATAATAAAGAGAACTGAGGTCCCATTAAGTACCCATCCTTGGAAATTGCTGACCTCCATTTCTTCAAGTGTACTCTATGGGGACTAATCCCATAGCCAGTGTGAGATCAAATTTTATTGTAAGTGTTTAAATATATACTGTTAATTACTATGTTACATACAGTACAAAAGGGGAAACAGAAAAGGTACAAAAACATGAAGAGGAATATTGTAAAGATGCAAGCTAAAACATGAATTGTGTCAAAAAATACTTTTAATCAAATTAATAAGAAATGAGGACAATTTTACACATGTAACAACATGTATCCTTTTCATGTAGTTTCAATAATGAGAAATTATAGGGCCGGGGATCTAGCTCAGTGGTTTCATCGCCTGCTGCGCAAGCACAAGGACCAGAGTTTGATCCCCGGTACCCTCAAAAAAAGAATAAGAAATTATATTTATGTGAATTCTATATTCTGGTAACATTTTAAAAACAATCCAAATAGTTACTTCTTCAGTATGCCCACATACATTTTAGTGGTTATAAGCAAAAAAGTTTTGTTGTTATGTACAGATGGACTGTTGAATTAAAAGACTATATATTTCTCCCTTAAAAAAAAAAGAGAACTTTATGAACTTCTAGATTATCAAGAGAAAAATTATAATAGTAATAATAGCAATTAATATTTTAAAAGTGCTTACTATATGACATGAACAATGTTTTGCATACATTTTAATACGAGCTACCAGACTTTAACAACGACAACAAAAATGAGACTATCAACAACTTTAACCCCTTTTCTCATAGCATTTTATCATGATTAATATATAGTAATTGTACCAGCATTAAATGGTAACCATTTGCTCATCATTTTTTAAAGTATCAAGACAAGAGATTATACAGCTCTGAAAATCCCTGCTAATCTGAAAGATAAAAAAAACAATGTAGGATATGGTTTAGCGGTAGAGCTCTTGCCTAGCACCTGCAAAGCCTTTGGCTTGATCCCTAGCACTGAGGAAGGCAAGCTCAGCGGAAACAATGACATTCTGAGCTGTCCAGAGTGCCTACCCACCTTGTCTATGACCCCAAGATACAATTCCCACTGGACAGCTCCAGCAGGCCGTTCAAGAGAGCATCAGCAGGAAATGTTTATTCAAATGCTTTTATGGCTATCACAAACATTTTCATCACATGAATTTTAAACTTATGATAATGGTTAGTACATGGGGAAATTTACATACTCCTCTGTGAGGTGGACCACTTCTTCGATCGTGAGAAAAACTGCGGCCCTGGTCATATTCTCGGTAAGCAACATGACTGTAATATCTACTGTAGCCTCCTTCACCAGGTCTGTCTAGCAGTGGTGGTTTCTTTTCTAGCAGTGGAGGTTTCTTTTCTAGCAGTGGAGGTTTCTTTTCTAGCAGTGGTGGTTTCTTTGGCACAATATTAACTACTCTATGGTAGCCATCCTAAAACAGACAAAAAAGAAATATGTAAAAAAAATCACTAATTTCTCTAGTTAATTTTGGAAAGGTTTTTTTTTAAAGTAATAAAAATCTTATCCATAATCAAATAGGATAAATATGTACACAAAAATGCATTAATGAAATAACATGAATATAACTAATAGTAAAGTCTTTATGAGGATGAAAGGAAACAAAACTGTTCAATGAAGAAAGCCAAGCATTTAAAATAACAAAGACCAATGCCAAAAAATAAAAAAGGAAAAAGGAAACAAAATATTACAATTTCATAAAAAAATAAACTCCAGAGAATAAGGATGTTACATAACTCTGTTTCTAGTTTCCTTAGAAATGTAGAAATAAACCCATGAAAGATAGCACATATATTTGGTGTACTGTGTTAGAAGTATTCTACTTAGAAGTACAAGATTTTTATACATAAGCAACAGCAAGCAAGGAGATAATGCTGAGCCAGACAGGTGAAAAGGAAACATTTTGCTATTCTTTCAGCACAACTGAAGAGGAGAACCTTTGGCTTAACAAGTTTAGAAGCAAAATAAAAGCTGATAACAAAATTGTAAGGGCCCAGGATTTAGCTCAGAGGCATCCCACCTGCCTTGTAAGCACAAGGTCCTGAGTTCCATCCTTGGTACCGCAAAAAAAAAAAAAAAATTGTAACTAGTTTTTAAATTAATATGCTCTTGATATTTTAACATTTCAGCAACAGGGTGGGTTTTCTGTGGAGGAACTTGGGGAATTGGATGGAGGAAGAACACCTGTCTCCTGTTAGGAGCTGATGTAAAATAACAAAAAGATTATTGCAGTAAGAATAGAGAGCTACAGAACATGTATCAGTCATCTGCTCTAATATACTCATGGTACTTCTAGCAATATTGGGTGAAATATATGTGAAATAAATTTGAAAACTTGCTGTTAAGATACGATTATACATCACCCAATATAACAACAGCAACAACAGCAAAAAACTCTACAAAGGGTAAAGCTCAACACACAGGTGTTTAACTTAAAGTTCGGCTTCTCATGTATAAAATAGGATTAATACTAATATCCCTGAAATTACTAGGGGACTAAATGAGAAACGGAATGTAAAGTGCTTAGTGCAAGTCCCAGCACATACAGGGCCCTCCAGAAATGTATGCTACATTATTACCTTTGCAAGTCTATTTTTTAAAAAACTAAACTCAAGGTGTTCCCTTAAACTGCTTCTTAGCATTAATCACAAAAAGTATTGCAGTTATTAAATTACTATTAACATTCAAATTTCCCAAGAGACAGGAAAATTTTCAACTGTAAAGAAAAACCAAAGTCAATACTTTATATCTGTTTGAAAGTTAAAAACGTCTGATTTTTTTCCATGGGGATATAAAGTGCCCATTTAGTAGTATATTCCATATTAAACTGTGAGATAAGGGGCTGGATGTGCAGCTCAATGGTAGAGGACTTGCCTACCATGCACGAAGGACCTAGGTTCAAAAATCAGCACCAGGAAAAAAAAGAAATGGTGAGACATATTTGAAAAAAAAAAAAACCTAAAAAATAAATAATAAAAACTGTAAAATATATTCTGCTTACATGAAAGATAGTACACAAATAAATATATTGACACATTTTTTTTCCCAAAACTACCTTTCACAGAGGATTTCAATTAAGTCTGGGTATGGAGCTTCTGCAAAATGGCTTTAAACCAAAATAGGAAAAACTATAAATTTTCAAAGCATTTCTAATTCCATATTAGTGATTCACAAAATTAAAATAACTAATTCTTCCAATTCCAAGAAGCCATAAAAATCCATTCCTAATATCCTTAAATGATTATTTGTTTATGCTTACTTGGAGGGTTTATAAAAACATACACATGCCATAATGCTGCTATGAATAAAGAGATTATCACTCTACAAAGCAGCCTTTTCCTCTGTTCAACTGCCCAGTTACCAGAACTCTATTTCAAGATTATATATGATAAAACTTTTGAAGAAATTAAATTTAAACTGCATTTTAGTTCTATATTTTCAAAATTGCCTTTACCAGCCAGACATGCTGGCACACACTGTAATCCCAGCACTCTTGGAGACTGAGGCAGGATGATCCTAAATTCACACCAATACTGGCAATTTAAGGACCTGTGCAGATCCTGTCTCAGAATTTAAACAAAATAAAAAGGGCTGAGGATGTAGCTCAGCGGACAGACCCTGGGTTCAATCTTCAGCATCATTTACTAATTAATGAAAACATTCAGGTCACTGGTTAGCAAAAACAAAAAAATTCCCAATGACAGCTTTTATACCTATAATGAATATCAAATGGGCAAATGGGCACTTCCTGTATGTTTTTAAAAACTGCTTAAATAGTAAATATACATATAGTACTATCTTTGCTCTTCAGACACCTACTCTTTTTATTTTTTTTTGGTACCGGGGATCAAACTCAGGACCTTCTGCTTGCGAGGCAGGCAGCGGAACCACTGAGCCAAATCTCTGGCCCTAGACATCTACTTTTAAAGAAAACTCCCAACTTACATGAAAAGATTTTTTTTTTTTTGGTACCTGGTATCGAACTCTGGACCTTGCACTTATGAGGCAGGTGGAGGAACCACGGAGCTAAATCCCAGCCCCATGGAAAGATTTTAAGAAACAAAGATTTCAGATTTTTCTCCTTTAGAAGCTTACATTTAAAGTTTTAAAAGGAAAAATAAAAAAAGTAAAGTTCAAGCAGTACTTCCTATTTACCTTCACTTGTCAGACCTGAATGAAAATATTACCATTTGAAATTCTTATACAAATCTTACACTGAGTTGTAAATATATAATCTTCCTTTCTAAATGGGCACATGATACAGAGGCAACATTCCTCCATTTTAGGAATACCAACTAAAATAATGGCCATGGAAACACCATTACAATAACAAAAAATTTGGAGGCTGAGGACGTAGTCAATGGTAGAGAGCCTTTGCCTAGCATGCTCAAGACCCTGGGTTCCATCTTCTATTTCAGAAGGACATAAAACTAGAATAGAAAAACTGAATGTCTTACATACAAACAAGAAATAAAAACTATAAGAGCATCTTTAAAAATTGTTAAGGATAGTTGGATATAGTGTCACATATCTTGTAGTCCCAGAACTCAGGAGTCTAGGAGTCAGGAAGATGGCAAGTCTGAAGCCAACCTGAACAACTTGGTGACCCCTTGTGGGCAGGTACATACATAGGTAGAGATAGGAAGGACAGACTAGGGATGTGGCTCAATGATAGGGCGTTTACTTAGTGGTGTGCAAGGCCCAGGGTTCAACTCAGGGAGTAAGAGATGGAGGAAGAAAGAAACTCTAGGGAGCTGAAATTTCTATTATTTCAAAAGCAGGTATTTCAAGTGATAGATTTGGATATAAGTATCTCAATTTAGCTCAATGAAAGCAATTTTAATTGCTCTCTCTATATATAAGTAACACTTGGATTCATTTTAACAAAAAACATTTTTATTTAAAATCAGATTAATTCATAAGCTCCACTCTTTAAGTGTCGTTATCAGTAAGACACATACTGAAGTATTTATTTACACTTGAAATTTACTTCAAAATAATCTGGAAGAGAATGGTAGAGACAGAGGCAAAATACAAATAGCCTTGAGTAGATAACTGTTGCTTGGATGATGTGTCTTTTGGGAATTGATCATATTATCTATTTTTATGTACTTGATACCATATTTTCCTCATAAAAATCAAAATCAACTAACATATGGCACTAACTGCCTAGCAGAGGAACTGAACATGACTGCACATGCTGGTGGTCCTGCAGTGACTTCCTGTCTCAATGATTGTGAGCCTGCAGAATGATGTTGGTCTCTCTGACTATTCTACTCCCAGCACCCAGAATACTACTTGGCGCAAGGTGAGCACCACACACGTACTACATACCTTACTTTGTTATCTAAATTTTATCTTACTTTTGTCACCACATTCTTTTTTACTAGAAAACCCCCACAAATAATGTACCTAAATTTAAAAAACTATTTATGGAGGCTGGTAGACTTTTGCTTTCACAAGCTCTGAGGTTTCCTCTACCTGATCCCTCATATTTTATGACAAGTATTTTTATTATCACACCTATTGGTTTAATTCACTCACTGATTCTTCAGTGAAATACTAGTGTTTCTGGGCCGGGGATTTAGCTCAGTGGCACCACACCTGCCTCACAAACACAAGGTTGTGAGTTTGATCCCCGGTACCAAAAAAAAAAAAGAAAGAAAGAAATACTAGTGTTTCTGAGTCATTCCAGTGGTTTGCAAGGACAATAAAGCACAACACGATTGGCACCAACCCCCCCAAAAAGCGAGGACATTATTACAGAATTTGGCCAAGAATTTACTGCATGTCCTGGAAAACAACTACAACAAAAAGAGTCAAAGCCTGGTATGGCTGGGTGTGGTGGGGCACACCTGTAATCCCAGCACTAGGGAGGCTGAGACATGAGGATCACCATGAATTTAAGGCCAGCATGGGCTACATAGTAAGTTCAGAGCCAGCCTGAACTACATAGCAAGACCTTGTATCAAAAACACCAGAAAAAAAAAAAAAAAGGACTGATGTGGTGGCACATAACTGTAATACCCATATTCTGGAGGCCTCCAAGTTCAGGCCCAGCTTGTGCAACTTAGTGAAACCCTGTCTCAAAATTTAAAACTGGGCTGGGGGTGTAGCTCTGTGCAAAGGCCTGGGTTCAATTTCCAGTACCAAAAACCAAAAAGAAAGTTAAGTTCTTCCAATTATTTCAAACAAGAAATTAAAACACCTCCTGGAGTAGTTCTACACAGGGGATCATTACTCAAAATTCAGCAAATGAACAATTAAGATTTTGCATTTCACCAGGTATATAGTGGCACAAACCTATAGCCCCAGCTAGTCAGAAGGCTAAGACAGGAGAATCACAAGTTTGAGGCCAGCCTGGCAATTTAGCAAGTACCCTGTCTCAAAGTAAGAAATAAAAAAGGTGGGCAGCTAGGTATATAGTTCAGTGCAAAGGTCCCCATTTCAATCCCCAGCATCAAAAAAACAACAACAAAAAACACTGTGCTCTACCTAATAAAATATACAAGGTTTAGTCCTTAGAGGGAGGAGGTACTCTTGCCCACAATTTACTCTGAAATTCATCAGAAAACTTAGATGGATTAATAGCATGGGTAGATGGATAAATACATAATAAAGCAAGCACAGTAACAGGCTAACAGTTGCATCTAAATAGTAAGAATATGGATGTTCCCAAGTTCGATCCTCGGTACCAAAAAAAAAAAGGTACTTGCAGAATATGGATGTTCACTATAAAATTATTTCAACACTGCATTATGTTTGAAAACTTTCAAAATAAAATACTAGAAAAAGTTATACAGTTAAATTTATTTGAATACTGATTGTATAAAACACTGAATTGGAAGTGTAGTTCAATGGCAGTACATTTATGCCTAGCATGTTTAAGGCTGTATGTTCAACCTGTAATACTACAATCAGTCAATAAAATAAAATAAAAAGTCCGACACAAAAAGAAAATTAAAGAGGCCAGGGATTTAGCTCTGGTGCCTTGCCCGCCTTGCAAGGTGCAAGGTCCTGAGTTCGATCTCCAGTACCATAAAAAAGAAAAGAAGAAAGAAAATTAAAATATAAATATATCTTAAATAAAATGTTTCAGAAAATAAGAGTGAGAGGAAAAGACTATTTTGACATTAATACATTGTGAAGAACGTGAAGAAATATATAAATGATTTACTTATGAGACAAGAGTTTGGAATTATAATTTGAGTGTGACTACATTTGAGAATAACATGCCATGTATTTCCTATGGAATCGCAGATACTAACAAAATCAAGTTCTAAATTCACCAAAGAACTTTTTAATTGATAAACTCAGAGAAATAATCAATGATAAGAATTGTAGAAATACTGTTAACTTTCAAAGCACTTTTACATAAATTGAACATCTAAAACCTCAATCTGAAAAGCTCTAAAATCTGTTTTTGAGAGCTGACATGATGACAAAAGTGGAAAATTTCACACCTGACTTCATGTGAGCAATATTCCAAAATTTGAAAAAAATTTAAAATCTGAAATACTTCTAGTCCCAAGCACTTCAGCAGAGAAGCTGTATAACTACTTAATTATAAAACCTAATAATTATGTTACTCAAGATTAACGTGAATGTGATAAAAAAATAAAATGTTCCTCACACAGTTTTTACTATTGTTACCACTGCTGTTAAAACTCAGAAAAATCTACTTTAAATAATGTATTTCTTAAAGCCCAGAATGACAGCACAAGGCCAGCCGTGGTGGCTCATGCCTGTAATCCCAGAACTCCAGAGGCTGAGACAGGAGGATCCCTGCGAGTTCAAGGCCAGCCTGGGCCACATAGTGAAACCCTCTCTCCAAAAAAAAAAAAAAGCATGGTGGCACATGCCTATGATCCCTGCATACCTATAATGCCAGCACTTATGAGGCTGAGGCAGGAGCATCTTGACTTCAAGGTCACCCTGGACTACAGAGCAAGACCCTGTCTCAAAAACACAAAAAGATGAAAAAAAACCCCACAAAAAATGAAAAGGATAATCTATTGGCTCTGCTTCAGTGTCACCTATTATTACAATACCCAGAATATAAGCAGCTAGTGCTCTGATCCCAATCTTCAAATTTTATTATCTCTAAAAATTTTGAAACTGAAATTTTGCCCCCAGTTCCAAATAAGCTGGTAGAAAATCATTATTTCATGTTTTGGTCTCATTAGAAATTCCATATTACCTATTTGTTCCTCCTTAGGTGAACAAAATGGACTCTCACACCTGGAAGTTTACCTGTGTCTAAAAAACATTCTGGCTTAGACTTGATAAAGACTAAGAAATCAGACAACCATGTAGAAATTATAGATTAGGGACAGGGATTTAGCTCAGTGGCACCGCGCCTGCCTCACAAGTACAAGGTCCTAAGTACCAAAAAAAGAAAGAAATTATAGGTTAAAAGACAGCATACTGGGGGGGCGGGGGGCGGGGGGGGTGGTGCCGCACAAGCATTGTGGATAGAACCCAGGTCCTCACTCATGCTAAGCAAGCACTCTAGCACTGACCTATGCCTCCGGCCCAGAAAGCATGCTTTAAAAATGAGAGGGCATCGGAGCTGGGGATTCAGTTCAGTGGTTCCGGTGCCTGCCTCAGCAGTGCAAGGTTCTGAGTTCAACCCCCCGGTACCAAAAATAAATAAATAAATTAATTAATTAATTGTTTAAAAAACGAGGGCATCATAGGTATCTAGACATTAAATGTAGACACCTGCTGGTTTCCAACCTGTAAAGCACATGCTCACATCCAGATTCTCTGTCCTGCACATTCAGAAAGAGATTGCCAATATTTAGATGTATTTAAATGAGTGTTTCCTTGCCTTTCCAGGTTTACCAAGCCAGGACTCACAGGGGCTTTTATGACTACCTTCCTACTAGCATGGGAAGCACCTTCTCAATAGTCCCCCCTTTCTTTCATAGTTTATATGCCACCCACATCCAAAACACTGTCAAGTACATTTTCTGATACAGCAGAAATGGAAACAAATGAGGCAAAAGTATACTATTAAAAAATGCATGGCCGGGGGCCGGGGATTTAGCTCAGTGGTTTTGCTGCCTGCTGCGCAAGTTCAAGGACCCGAGTTCGATCCCCGGTACCAAAAAAAAAATGCAATAAAATTCCTTCTTTGTTGGACAATAGGACCCAAATGTACAAAATAAAATAGAACATCACATTCCCTCATCAGTGAAACTAATGTTGTGGTTACTAACTTTTTAAATGATTAGATGAAGTTTTAAACTTAGGAAAAAATTCTCTATCACTGAGATATGACACACTTTTAAGAAATATACAAATCATAAATATACTGCTGGAGATAAATTTTTACAAGACAAATACTATATAATTATCGTGCAGATCAAGACACTAAACATTCCTACCAAAACAAAACCCTTGTACTCTCTCCCATAACTCCCAAAGTAACCACGTTCTTAGCAATCGTAGTGTTCTAGAACTTCACCAAAAAGTAAAACACAGTTGTGCCCGGCCTCTTTCAGTGTCAGGTCTATGGCATCTGCCAGCGGACCATCTACTCGCCTTCCTGATATTGGAACCCTTCAAGTGGCCTGGTGTGTGGCGTTCATTTGCTGCCACTTGGAAGCTCTCATGAATAATGCTGCTTATAAACATTTTGGTACATGGCAGTACGGTTTTTAAATAACATTTGATAATCTCCACTTTGTAAACAAAGATATTTAAACCTGAAATAACAAATTAGGTTTTATTAAATCTCAGGTCAACAATTATTTAACTTTACATTTCTTTTTCTTTTTTTTTTGTACCAGGGATCTAACTCAGGGTCCTTGAGCTTGCGCAGCAGGCGGCGAAACCATACATTTCTTTTTCAATGTCAAACATTTTAACCCAAGGATTCAGTGAGTCCCTTTAAATCAGATGTGAATAGAAAATTACTTTTTCAACTAAATGTGGATACCAATAACACAACTCCAAGTATGTAACTGAGTCATTAACAGAAATTAGATTATCATCTTCAGATTATGTTACTGCTAGCTGTTACAAGGATCTCAAACTACATCCCTACTATAGAAATTATGGCAATGGAAGGCCCACCCCAACTCTTCACGGTGATGGCTCACTGCTACAGTCTTGCCCTCCACCTGTCCCAGAGGCCCATGTGGTAAAGAGTGGTTCCCCAGAGAGGTGAGTGGATAAGGCCTATGGGGAGGTTGTTAGGTCACTGGGGGTCATGACTTCAAAGAGGACTGTGGGGCCCAGATCCCCTTCTTTTCCTTATGCTCCCTTGCTACTTGGTGAGCAGCTTTGCTCTGGCACACACACCCATAAATACAGATACACTGTCTTGCCACAGATCCCATCTGTCATGCAGTAAAACATTCAAAACTTTAAGCCAAAACAAACCATTCCTCCTTGTAAATTGACTATTGTTATACGAATGAAAATCTAAATCTGACTAATCCCATCTACTGAAGTACATATTATTGTGTCACAAATGAGGTTATTTTGTAGTTCACACTGACATTTAAATATAAGTCGCCTGCACCCATTTTGTGTATCTTTAATTTATAGCTTAAGAACATTCTGAGAAAGGATCTATATCACTGATCAACTTAACAACAGCAACAACAAAAATACCCTGCGAAACTATGCTATATTTAATTAAAATGAAGGTCCAACACTGAAGGTAAACTGGTAATTTCCAAGAGTAACCTGTAAGGCACAATGTCTTGAGGGGAAGAGGAGCTTTAAATTACTAACGAAAATAAGGCTCTAAGTTCACCAGAAAGGGGGGAAAACATACCTGAATCCTTGGGAGGAGGGACTTGGAAGTACAGAAAGGCTTATAAACGAGAAGAGGCTGGCTGAGGGGACAGTGGAATTAAAAGAACGAAAAGAGGAATGAATCTGTACAAGTTGTGGGCAGGTTCTGTGATTTTAAAAAGAAGAAAGGCAATCAAGGCTCCTCCTCTTCCAGGGGGAACCAAGAAGCCAGAGAATTTCAGGAAGGGAGATTTATCTTAGACAGTTCAGGGTACATCTAGTCTGGTTATGAAGGCACTCATGAAAACATTATCTCCTTACTATTCATTATTGTTGAAAATATTTTTTGAAGTGAAAAAAAACCCGTTTCCCGTAATAAACAGAAAATAATAATATAAAGGGCCGGGGGTTTAGCTCATTGTCACCACGGCTGCCTCACAAACTCCCAACCTCAAGGTCCTAAGTTCGATCACTGACACTAAATAAATAAATAAATATAAAACTGAGGACCTCTGATCTAAATCATTTAGCCAAAAATCTATTCATAAATTTTCTTCCTGTTAATTTCAGTATCTTATACCACGTGCCTATTGCCATCACCACACACAACTTCAAACAGAACTTTCCTAGCTTGGAAACTCCATGCTCTTAAAAAACCAACTGCCTATCTTTCTGCCACACAGTGGCTTCAACTTCACTGAGCCTTCAGTCCCTCAACCCCTCTCACAGCCTTAATCCTCCAGCCCATTTTGGTTTTTTTGTTGTGGTTGTTGTTGTTGTTTGCTCATACTAAGAGATCGAATCTAGATATACTCTGTTACTGAATGACAATCCTAGGTCTTTTAAATTTTGAGAGCCTGGCTAAGTTGCCCAGGGGGCCTCAAACTTTCCATCTTTCCACTTTAGCCTCAGGTGTAACTAGAGATACAAACGTGTACAACCGCCAGCCTCACTGACCCCCCTCCTCACCTACTCTCCTGCATCAGCCCACACCACGTAGTACATCACCTCAGTGATTCTCAGTCAGACCCTCCACAGCCTCATCCTGCAATCTCAAATCAATAAAACCACCAGCTTTTCCTATTCTCACACAGGGCTGCTCAGGTAATACAGCACACAGCCCTACAGGTGGGTGCCCAATTGATGACGTAACCAAATAGAAAATTCTTCTACATATCTTTGAAATACAGTATTTAAAATTTAGTTTCTTCCCATCCCTTACCTGCTTCTACATCACATTTACCTACATCATTTGTTCACCCTTCAGGAAAACTGTCAATTTTATCAAGTCAAGGGGCCAGGGATTTAGCTCGGTGGTGCTGCCACCTGCCTTGCAAGCACAAGGTCCTGAGTTCGATCCCCGGTACCGAAAAACAAAAACAAATAAAATAATAATATATTGAAGGGGTTTTTAAAAACAAAAATTTTATCAAGTCAAAAAAAATTTAAGGGCCGGGGATTTAGCTCAGTGGTTCTGCTGCCTGCCTCAAAAGCGTAAGGACCTGAGTTTAATCCCTGGTATCAAAAAAAAAAAAATTAAAATATTGAGTTTTTGATTATAAACATGAAGTCTACATATTAACCTGGAAAAATGACATATGGTAATAAGTTAGCCTGCCCATCCTGAAATATAACAACCTCTTCATTTTTTCCATCTTAGATGACCTTGTATCAATACCAATGTAAGCTATAATCTAGGCCAATGACAACCCTGAAAAAGACACTGACCACTTAAGGGAGTCATATGAATAAATAATATGCTGTAAATAGAAAACACTAACTTATATATAAACAAGTATTTATGCCCTCTGATGCTGTGTACCAGACTCATGGTATCTCAATACATCATCACCACAACCCAATTGGCCTAGTGCTTAGAAAGGCCTCGGCAGAAGTCAAGGGCTGCTGCTGGTGCTTCTACTTCTTTATTTGGGGGGAGACCAGGGATCGAATTCAGGGCCTCACACTTGCCAGGCAGGCATGATGCCACTGAACTATATCCCCACCCCTGCTGCTTCTTATTTCTGAAACAGGGCCTTGCTCCTTAGCCCAGGCTGGCCTCCAATTCTCAATCCTCCTGCCTCAGCTTCTAGAGTGCTGCAATCTCAGGCATGCACCACCCCTCCCCAAAGCTTCCCTTAGGCCTCCACAGAGGAAGAAAGAGAGACAAACAGATAGAGACAGAGAGAGAGAATTCCATATTCATTTAATAAATACTGAGCTCGCTATCATGAAATCAACCAATAACAAATGCTGGCGGGGCTGTGGGGAAAGAGGAACCCTGCTCCACTGCTGGTGGGAGTGTAGACTGGTGCAACCACTGTGGAAATCAGTATGGAGATACCTCAGAGAACTAGGACTGGAAGTCCCATTTGACCCCGCTATTCCACTGCTGGGGATCTTCCCCAAAGAATTAAAAGAATCATACCACAGTGATATATGTGCTCCCATGTTCATAGCAGCGCAGTTTGTAATAGCTAAAACTTGGAAACAGCCCAAATGCCCATCAACTGGAGACTGGATAAAGAAAATGTGGTTTTTTTTAATGAAATGGAGTACTACTCAGCCATAAAAAACGAGAAATTAGAGACATTTATAGCTAAGTGGATGCACATTGAGGCCATACTCTTAAGTGAAATAAACAGGACACACATGAATAAATACCGAATACTTTCTCTGGTGTGAGAAACTGAAAGTGTAAATAAGGACTAAATGTATAATAGGTAATGTGAAATAGGAAGAAAAGGGGCAAAGGGGAAGGAAGTAGGAGGGCTCGGGGAAAGGATGGAAGGGAGTGGGATCAATATGAGCAAATGGAAAAATAGGAACAAAATCTTTGTAAATAGGGAGGACTGGAGGGGTTGAAGGGAGGGCTGGGCAAGGGTGAAAAATAAGAACCAAGAGAGACTATGTAAAGGTGCAAATTTGCAATGATGAATGTCATTATATTGTATACCTAAAATGTACCAATGATTAGAATGAATAATCGATAATGTAAAATAGGAAGAAAAGGTCCAAAGGGGCAGGGGTAGTGGGAGGGGCAGGGGAAAGGAAAGAAGGGAAAGGAAAAATGATGAGAAATGGAAATAAAGTCTTTGTAAATAGGGAAGGGTGGAGGGCGTGAAGGGAGGGCTAAGCATGGGGAAAAAATAAGAACCAAGATGCATTATGTAAAGGTACAATTCCCAATGAGAAATGTAATTGTGTTGTATACCTACAATGTACCAATAAAAGAATTAAAAAAAAAAAAAAGAAAGAAAAAAGAAAAAAAGAAAGAAAGAAATAAATAAATACTGAGCTCCTGTTGAGTACTAAATAGAGTACTGGGAACAGTAAGCAGAACAGCAAACTCCTAGGATAAAGGCCTAGCTCAAAATTCCCAACTCCTGGAGCCAGAGACAAGCAGGAGGACAGACAGCAAACTCCCTGCCTGAGCCTAAAGGCATTCTTACTCACTGGCCTGGCCGCCTGACCAAGGGAAGCACCCCACAGGAGCCCTAACTAAGGACAGTAACATGTTTCTGCTCCAGGAAGACAGTCAGCTTCCTCTAAAATGAAAGTCTACTCTTACAATTTCATATATTCAATCCATAAACATTTTTAAGAACAGAGACAAATACGTGATAGCCAATAACAAGAGTAGATGCTCAAATACTTACTAATGGATGGTCTGACCTTTGTATGCTAAATCTTCACAAATTAAATTCAATATAAACTTTTTGTTTGTTTTGTTTTGTTTTGTTTTGTTTATTTAGAGACAAGGCAGTTCAGGCTGGTCTTGAACTCACTATGTAGCCCAGGCTGGCCTTGAACTTGCAGTGATCCTCCTGCCTCAGTCTCCCAAGTGCTGGGATATACAGGTGAGCGCCACCACACCCAGCAATATAAACTCTTTGTTCTAGAAGTTTAAACAACATAAAATATAGATTTTCTACATAAATAAAATGTCCTTTATTTTCTAACTTTTAAGAGATAAGCTTGGCCTATTTTTCAACTTGAAGTATTAGTTAATTTCTGCCACTTGAAGATATTCCTAGGCCAAGCTTTGCTCTATCAGGTTAACTTACACACTAGGTTCTCCGTGATTCTGTGTGTAGGAGGAACTTACACTGGGGTCATTCCGAGGAGGCACTCGTTCTCTTGGAAGCCTTTCATAGTCATATCGTTCCTCAGACCACATCGCATTTGTTCTGTCAGCCACTAAAGAAAAAAAACCCAAACAGGTATGTTTTTTGTTATTAGGAAGTAACAGATAAGTGAATGACCAGTTTCCTACCCAAATATTTTCTATACAACTTAAGGGGGGGGGGGGTAACCAAAAAGGATAAAAGTGATTTGATTATAGCAATGCTTCTTCCAAACCATATTTCTTCTTAAAAAAAGAAAAAAGAAAGAAAAAGCCCCAGGCTCCGCCTTCCTTCTATTTTCAGGGTTATTTAAAACATCAAAGAAATCGTTCCCAACAATTATGGGAAGAAGATCCAAAGACCACACATACTTCTCCATTCTCATATTAGGAAAAAAATGATTCCACTTATTACAGTTTAAAAGATGAGCTGGCAAAACTATTCCTATTTCCTGTTGATTGGCTTATGTAACAGTTTTTTGCTTCTCTGCATTCTTAGAGCTTACATCTCTCTACATGGTTCAATTAAGTAGTCTTTACTGGGGGAAAAAAAAGGGTTAAATGAATAATCCTACAAAGAAACAGCCAAAGAACCCTAAAACAAATCAGTGATTTCTGAAGAAAAAAACATTGTGGTTTTAATGCTATTTATTTTAATGCAAAGAAATCCTGATAAATTTTGAAACTAAAATAAAATTTCTTTCAGCATTGTTTCAGTTTGGAGAGACAGGAGGGTATATTCCGTTCATCAAGTAAGAAATGCTTCCTGGGCTGGGGATTTAGCTCAGTGCTGCCACTGCCTGCCTCGCAAGCACAAGGTCCCAAATTCAAGCCCCAGTACCAAAAAAAAAGAAATGCTTCCTCTTGAGAGTCAACACATTCAGGGTACAGGTAAATGTGGCACACTACAGATACCAAGAGTACACAGCTGCAAGAACATTTAAGGAATCACACAGGCCAAACACAAATGAACAATGCACACAGAGAGAGGAGAACAGGATGCAGAAGAGAGGTCATTCACACAGCACAGTAATACAGTGGTCAGAGCGGTCATACTCTGCTGTAAGGGACAAAATACTACTTTCAGTCTTTTGGCCTCTCCGCCAGTTGAGAGTTGGGTGAGGCATCTTTTATTGTTATCTCTGAGAAGATGGCACGAGATATAAGGTTTCTTTTAGCTATAATATTAAGAACACTAGCTTTAAAATATCTCACGAACTTTGAAAACCTAAAAAGCAAGCATCCTAATTCTGGAAGTTCCTAGTTTTGTACTTAGCAAAAAATAGTCTCATGTTCAAAAGTAATTCAGAAATCAAGGCAACAATCCTTTCAATCGTCAAAGAACAGGTTCAATTTATATGAAAGTTTGTTAAATTTACATGAAACTTTCCCTCAAAAGCGTAAGGCACCCAAAAAAAAAAAAGTGTAAGGCACATCTGAGTAAACTAAGATGAAATTTAAAAAAAAAGAGCACATGAGAAACACATGTAAACTATAAATCTATGAAATATTTTTATCTTAAAAAAAAAACCTATGCTAGGCTAAGTGGTGTTAAGTGGTGTTATGTCTTTAGTAAGTTATTTGGAGGCTGAGGCAGTAGAATGGTTTGAGCCCAGAAGTCTGAGGCTAGCCTAGGCAAGACATCATCTTCAAAAACTAAATAAATAAACGGGGGGGGGGGGGGGGGTGATGACAGACAACTGTTCTAATCAGGCTTACTGCTCTACCACTTGACATGAAATTAAAAACATAGAAGAATGGCTATATTAAAAAGGCAAGACCCTCTAAATGCTGCAGAGATCTTATGAAATGACTTATTACTACATTGCAGAAATAAGACTACTAGAAATAAGACTGTATATATAGGTCCCTCCTAACCTTGTTCCAATTTTCTGCCCGAAAGTTTGAAAGCCAGCACAATACTGTTTTATTGCAATAACCTCAATAACTTAATTATGTACTTTAAGAATCAACCCAGGCCGAGGATTTAGCTCAGTGGCACCGCACCTCCCTCACAAGCGCAAGGTCCTGAGTTGGATCCCCAGTACCACAAAAAAACAACCCACAATTAGAGTTGTTAAAAAGTAGCAACAAAGGTAAAAAGAATATAATTTTGATGAAAACAATAAAAGTTAGGATAAAGCAAAACACCCCAATATATTCATATAGGAGTTCAAAAATCATCATCTACTATACACATCAAGCCTGGCATAGTGGCACATGCCTGTAATTCCTCCTGAGGCAGGAAGATTGCCACAAATTTGAGGCCAACCTGAGGTACATAGCGCATTTAAGGCCAGCCTGAACTACACAGGGAGATCCTATCTCAAAAAACAAAACAGGGCCGGGGATTTAGCTCAGTGGTTCCGGCGTCTGCCTCCCAAAAGCAAGGTCCCAAGTTCAATCCCCTGTACCAAAACAAAAAAAAACCCAAAAACAAGGAGCTAGGCTACATCAAGACAAAAAAGACCAATTACATTCACTTATGGAAAAGCTAACAATGAGCAAATGTATCAGGAACTACAGTCTAAAGATGCCACTATAAATTGAAGCAAAAAGCCTAAACAGAAGTAAGTTAATTCATTAGCCGGAGAGGCATTGTTAGTAGAATTAGTTTGGGAACATTAAAAAATTTCTACACATAGACACTGGTGATAAATACAACATGAATGTATATAATGCTACTAAAATACATTTTCTTAAGTAGTTAAAATGATGAAAACTGAAAACAAAAGTGTTAGTGCATGTTTGCATTAAATATTACACTCCTCATGTGGTTGGTACACACACATAACACATCTCAATTTTTCTCATCCCTTCCCTCCATGCCATCCCGCCCAGTTTTTGCTCCCCTTCCCGTTGGAAAAAATTTTATTCCTCTACTTTCTATTATCTATCTTTTATTTTGCTCTCTATTTACATTTTGGGTTTCTCATATAAGAGAAACATTGTGTTATTTAAGCTTGTGTGTCTGATTTATTTCACATTAACATTATGGTATCAAGATTTATCCATTTTCCTACAAAGAACTCAAGTTTATCTTTATGGCAGAATAGTGCTCCAGTGTGCATAAATGAACACCATACTTTATCCATTCATCTGCTGATGGACATACAGGCCACTTCCAAGGTTTAGCTATCATGAATTGTGCTGGTATAAAAATGGGAATGCATGTATCACTGTAATATGACTCTTTTTTTTTTAGTACCGGGGATCGAACTTGGGTCCTTGCACTTACAGGGCAGGCAGCAGCACCACTGAGCTAATTCCCCAGCCCTAATATGACATTTTTAACTCTTTCAGGAAGAAGAAACAGTTGGGTCAAATAGATTTTCTAGTTTTGGTTTTTGAGGACTCTCCATGCTGATTTCCAGTGGTTACACCTGCGTACGTTCTCGCCAACAAACAGAAGGGCCCCTTTGTCCTCTCCGCCTCTCCCACATGTCACTGTTTTCTGACAGCCATTCTTCTTGCGGCAACCTGGAATCTCAATATTGCTTGTTTGTTTTGGTTTTTTGCCAATGTTGCTTTAATTTTCTTTTCTGTATTGGCCAGAGATGTTGAGCATTTTTTCATGTATTTATTGGCCATTGTACTTCTGACAAGTGTCTACTCATTTCAGCTGCCCATTTTTGGATTGGGTCTTTTATGTGGGGGAGGTAAATTTTGTAGTTCTTTATATTCTATAGATATTAGCCCTCTGTCTGAGGAACAGCTGGCAAAAACTTATTTCCCATTCTGTAGGCTGACTCTTCACTCTACTGACTGTTTCCTTTGCTGTGCAAAAGCTTTTCAATTTGATATAATCCCATTTGTTCATTCTCGGGTTTTTGTTCAAAAAGTCCTTGCCCATGCCTGCGTCTTTAACTGTTTTAATTAGTTTATCTTCCAGTAGATTATTTGTTTTAATATTTACATCTTTATCCATTTTTAATTTGGTACAGTGCATAGGGAGAGATATGGGTCTAGATTCAATCTTCTGCATGTGGACAGCCAGTTTTCCAAGCACCATTTGTTAGAGACTATCTTTCCCTTTGTGCATTTTTTTGGCCTCTATGTCAAAGATCAAATAGCTGAATGTGTCTCTGCCTCTGTTCTGTCCCACTGATCCACATACCTATTTTTGTGCCAGTACCATGCTGCTTTTATCACTGCACCTCTGCAACCTGAAATCTGGAATTGTGATGCATCCTGCTTTGCTTTTGTTATTCTGGGTCTCTTCTCCTGCCGTGTGAATTTTAGGGTGGTTTTCTCTAGATCTGTGAGGAATGCTGTTGGTATTCTGGTTGAGATTGAATTAAATCTGTTTATTAGTTTCGGGAGTATGGCCATCTTGACTATACTGGTTCTGCCTATCCAGGAACAGGGAACATCTTTCCATTTTCTGATGTCCTCTTTGATCTCCTTCTTCAGAGTACTGTACTAGTTTTCATTGTGGAGGTCTCTTACTTCCTTGGTTAAATTCCTAACTATTTAATTTTTTTGATACTACTGTGAATGGTTTGTTTTCCTAATTACTTTCTCAGTGAGATCATTATTGGTATATAAGAACGCTATTGATTTTAGTGCGTTGATTTTGTATCTTCCTACAAGCTGACTTTAGTTATTACTGTAATTTTAGGAGTCTTTTGGTGGAATTTTTTGGATCTTCTAGGCAGAGAATCATGTTGTCTGCAACACGTGTTCCTTTCCTATATATATATTCCTTTTCTTTCTCTTGCCTGATTGCTCTGGCTAATGTTTTGACTACAGGAGTGGTGACAGTGGACATCCTTGTCTCGTTCCTGATTTTAGAGCAAAGCTTTCAGTTTTTCTCCATTTATTATGATGTTGGCCATTGGTTTGTCATAAATTACATTTATAAGATTGAAAGATCCTGGTCCAGGGATTTAGCTCAGCTCAATGGTTCCACCTCCTGCCTCAAAAGAGCAAGGTCCCAAGTTCAAGCCCCAGTACCCAAAAAAAAAAAAAAAAAGATTGAGAGACTCTTCTACCACTACTTTCTTCAGGGTTTTTTATCATAAAAGGATATTGGATTTTTGCCATAGGCTTTTTCTACATCTATTGTGATTATGGGATTTTGGGCCCTGCTTCTGTTAATGATGCATATGTTGAACTGTTCTTGCATCTCTAGGATGAAGCCTACTTGGTCATAAGGTATGATCTTTTTGATGACTTGTCGCACTGTTTACCAATATCTTGTTGAGGATTTTTGCATCTATGTTCTTGAAAGAGATTGTTCTATAATCCTCTCTTTTGATTGTATTCTTGTCTGGTTTTGGAATCAGGGTAATGGGGGCTTCCAAGAATGAGTTTGGGAGTACTCCTTCCCTTTTAATTTCATTAGAGTTTGAGTGCTATTAGTGTTAGATCTTCCTTGAAGTTCCTGTAGGATTCAGCAGTGAATCCAGCAGGACCTGGACTTTTATTTGGCATTTATTACTACTTTAATTTCATTGCCTGTTATTCAATTATCCATGGTTTTTATACCATCTTGAGTTTTAGTAATTCATATGTATCTAAGAAACTATCCATTTCTTCTGAGTTCTCCAATTTATTGGCATACAGGTTTGCAAAATAGTTGCTAATAATCTTCTGGATTTTGGCAGCGTCCACTGTGATTTCAGCTTTTTCATTTCTTTTTTTTTTTGTACTGGGGATCAAACTCAGGACCTTGTGCTTTCAAGGCACGTAGCAGAACCACTGAGCTAAATCCCCAGCCCAGCTTTTTCATTTCTAACTGCAATGATTTTGGGTCTTTTCTTTTTTGGTAAGATTGGTTCAAGATGGTTTTTATCTTTTTTTTCTTTTTGGTACTGGGTATCAAACTCCAGACCTCACACTTGCCAGGTAGGTAATGTGCTGCTAAGCTACATCCCTAGCCCTTTTATCTATTTTGTTTATTCTTCCAAAGAACTAGCTCTTTGGTTTTTTTTTTTTTTTGGTACCGGGGATTGAACTAGGGTCCTTGCGCTTGCGCAGCAGGTGGCGAAACCACTGAGCTAAATCCCCGGCCCAGAACTAGCTCTTTGATTCATTGATTCTTTTTTTTTTT
The DNA here is from genome assembly GCF_053883595.1 of Heterocephalus glaber. Classification (NCBI taxonomy): domain Eukaryota; kingdom Metazoa; phylum Chordata; class Mammalia; order Rodentia; family Bathyergidae; genus Heterocephalus; species Heterocephalus glaber. The sequence continues at coordinate 11,343,088 of NW_028258444.1, read as the reverse complement.
TTTTTTTTTTTTGGTACCGACGATCGAACTCCAGTCCTTGGGGTTGCACAGCAGGCGGAAAATCCACTGAGCTAAATCCCTGGCCTTTCAATGATTCTTTGTATTGCTTTTTTTTAAGTCTCCATAAAATGATAGATTTAGTGTATATTTTATTAGATTAATAACATTTTTTCCTTTTGGTACTGGGGATCGAACACGGGTGCTTGCGCTTGCGAGGCAGGCGACGGAACCACTGAGCTAAATCCCCAGCCCCAATAATAACATTTTTAAAAGCCAAAAACATGAATTTAAGCTTTCAATCACCTAATAGAGTTTACTCAGTTTGCTAAATCTAACACTCACTTTGGCAAACACTTCGTTATACTGAACTTAACTTCTATATGGAACAAACAGTATCCATGACACAATCACACATCAACTCCTACAGTTAATCCTAGAACAATTTTGTATATGTGACTCCATTACCTGAAGTATTTGCCTTATAAGGAGCTACAAAAGTTAGATTCAAGTTAAAATGTTTAATAAATACTTAAATGTTGACAACTTTTAAAAGACCTCAATTTAAATTTTTAATTTTTGTACACACAGTGAATGATTTTATGAAAAGAAGCTCCTCTTCTAAGTACAATAAATGGCTAAAGTCTCTGTAAATATGTTGCTTTAGGTTAGGTTTTAAGTAATCTGCTATTATCGTCTACTTCATTTTTTCTTTCCCTCTGTACTACGGATCGAACTCAGGACCTTGTGCTTTTGAGGCAGGTGCACTTTTGAGGTAGGCTTGGGGCATCCCCAGTCCTTTTTTTTTTTTTTTGATACCGGGGATCAAACTCAGGTCCTTGCACTTGCGCAGCACGCAGTGAAACCACTGAGCTAAATCTCCGGCCCTCCAGTCCTCATTTTTTAAACTTATCTCTTCCAGATGAGTATACAAAATACTGAACTAATATGTTTACACAATCTGCAAATATTTAGTTTTTAGATTATTCTAAGTACCTAGTGTTTTTAAAAATCAGCAATATCAGAATTTTTTATTACCTAAATTACTACAGAGTTTCAGAATAAAGAATATGAATATGTGCTAGGGATATAATTCATTAGTAGAGCACTTTCCTACCATGTGTAAGGCCTGGGTTCAATCTTTAATACTGCAAAATATAAAGATAGAACACACTATTATGATGATGAAGTTACGGGTTTGGTGTAGCAAAATGACTAGTATCCACAAGTACAAAAACTCAAAAATGAAACAGTCCTAGTGAGGCCTCATGCCAAATTATTGAATGAATATCCCTCACCCTTCAAAAATTTATAATTAGGGAAAGGAGGAATAAATAAGAAAACTCTACATGCAATCTTATACTGCTAATACAAGTAAAAGGCAGACTTGATTCAATATTAAAAAAGCTTACAATTCTAATTAGCGGAGTACGTTGGTTATGCTATTATTTAGACTTAGAAATTCAGTCCTGCTCAAAACCACAGATCCATCCCCAAACCAATCAGCTACATTTGTACCAAGGTATTCTGACTCCCAGGGGGCAATCATGCTTTTTTTTTTTTTTTTTTTTTTAATCATGCTTCTTGTCATGCTGTCATTTTGCTAAGTCTCCTCCCATTACTGGAGTCTCAGAAGCACTTTGGTAAAGTTCTCCAATCTAATGGGACATGCAAAATTAAGAACACGATAGGAATATGGATATTCCTCACAATTATGCAGAGAAGAGAATTAGAATTCAATGCAGAGAATGCAAGTTGCATTAAGTACATGTCCTGCAAGAGGGAATACTCAAATTTCATTTAGAAGGGTGTCTCAGGGTGGCAAGTTCCTATAATCCCAACTACTCGAGAGGCTAAGGCAGGGGGATTGCAAGTCTGAAGCGAGCCTAGTCAACATGGTGAGATTCTATCTCTAAAGAAAAAACAGATTCAGTAAAAGTTGTGAGCACCTGTAACCCTAGCTACTCAGAAGGCTGAGTGAGGAGGATCTCAATTTGGAGGCAAGTCTGGGCTCCATAGGAGTTCCAGACCAACCTAGTTTAGGTCTTCCTATATAGACAACACAGCAAGAGCTTGTCTCAAAAAACAAGTATAAACCAGGCATGGGAACCTATGCTTGTAATCCCAGTACTAGGGAGGCTGACAGGAGGATTTTAACGACACCATCCTGGACTCTACAGAGGGAGTTCAAAGCCAGCCTGAACTAAAGGCAGACCCTGCCTCAAAAAAACAAATACACAAAACAAAACAAAAAAAGGAAAAAAGAAAAGAAAAATACCTGGGCCGGTAACTGCCTCCACCAAACTATAAAAATCTCTCTTCTCTTATGCTATAATCAATAAAGATTGTGTGCTTAAAATATCATCATGGATTTTAGTTCCAGAAAGAAAATAAGCTTTTCTTACAGCATTCCACTGAACAAATCCCAACCATTATTAAGATAACTTCAACTGAGGGATAAGAGGAAAACGGGATTGACAATCTTAAGTGAAATTGGCCAGGAAATTGAGAAAACAAAAGCCACAGCAAAGATCCTTGTCTCAAACCACTCAAACGTTGTAAATCCAAAGACAAATTGATACAACTACTATATCAGGTTATACAAACTAGGTACATCAGCAGCTTAGGTTATAAACTCAATCTGTATTTTTATCCTATCTAACATTATTAAATATGGCCAGCATAGTTTTCCCTCCTCCCTAAACCCATACCTTTCACTTATTGTCATCCAGCAAATACACTGAGATCCAACAACAGTAAATAAAAAACTCAGATTTAACTTCCTAGGTATCTGAATGATAGGCATTTGCACCTGTAATTCCCTTCTTAAAATGTTTTTCTCCATATCTCTGCATGATTGATTTCTGCACCTTTAAATATCAACTTTTAAATATCTTAAGGTCACCACACAAAATCTCCTAATTTTGCTATTTTTTCACAGTGCTAATCATTTAATATATAATTTATTTTTAATACATTTTATTGATCTCTTCATACTAGAAAATACAAGCTTAATGAAAGTGGGAATCTCTATGATGTTAGGTGATCATGCCTCTAGAACAATCTGCACAAAATATGTGCTCAGTATTCAGAGGATATTATAAATGCTAAGAAAATGGTCACTGTAAACAAAACAATTCCACATCTCTACTTCCATCCTAACACCTTTCAAGAGAATGTCTTACAGATACCTGCAATTCAAAATGCCAGAACAATTCCTCATACTCCTCAGAAATCCACTTCATCTCCTGGCTTCCCTGTTGTTAAGTCTTGTATCTGGATGTCCCTTCAAGGCCTCCTGTGTTTAGGTGGGGCTTTTGAGAGGTGGCTGGATCAGGCGGGCATGATGCTGCATTAGGGCGTATGGTACTGGGATTAAGGGTATGGAGTAACTAACCTGGTTTAGCATAGTTCTGGTGTGGATAACGGAAGCCCCACGATGGGTGTGGGGGCCACCAATCAACAGGCTTGTAGCCTGGATGGAATACAAAGGGACAGAAAGAAAGCAGGCTGCTGTGTGCTCTCTCCTGCCTGCTCTGCCATGGACAGTTTCTCCTCTGCGATGCCCCTCTGCCATGCTACCCTCCCTTGGGGTCAACCAACTATGCACTGAAATCTCTACAAACTCAGGAGCCAAAATAAACCTTTCCGACTTTAACTTGTGAGCGTCAGGTATTTTACCTCAGCAATGAGAAACTAATGAAGGCACCTGTTTTGGTCAATGACCACACCAGCTGCCAAAAGGCCCAAATCAGAAACCTGAGACATATAAAACCCAAAATTGTTCCTACCTAAATATTCACTAAAGCCAGGCATTGCTATCCATTCTATAAAGCATATGTATCTATAGACCACCTATTTCAACATAAGAAGCACATAATACTATTTCTATTGAAAAATATTTAAAATTCCAGATGACTGAATCAAAAATAAATTTGAGACTGGAATTTGTTATAGTCTTCAGAAAAACATTTACCATTGATGCCAACTAAAATGGCCAAAATAAAGTACCCACCATTATGCAGCATTATTTGAAATTCTAGAAGAGATAAATGCAGGTAGTGGTAGTCAAGAAAGTCTTTAAGAAAGCTAAACATTTAAATAAAATTTTAAGATTGCTTAAAAGTGCATGGGTAAGAATGAAGAGTACAATACAAGAAAGGGAAAGGCATTAGGGAAGACAAAAAGTGCCAAAGAAACATGTGACTGACCAAAATGGAGACATACTGCAAAAGAATGGAAAACAGGTTGTGTTCAAGGAGCTTTCATTTCCACCACTGTGAACATGAATTTGCGAAATAAACTTGCAGAACATGGTAAACCATTTACTCACACAATCCTAACAGCAGAGATGCAATCTTTCACATTCCACATAACAGCATGCAACCTTTGAAAAGCTTAAATTCCAGGGTCAAATGAAACCTGTGCTCAGACTCATGATTTGAGAAGATGAGCCTGACAGGATACAAATGGAATAGAGGATGAACAGGCTGGAGACAAAGACATCACTGATTGCATCCATGAACATTTAAATGCTGCATTCTCTACTAGTTCTACAAGTCACTTGACTTTTCAATGCTTTAAAAATACTTTTAATTGACTCAGGCGTGGTGGCCCATGCCTATAATCCCAGCTCTCTAAAAGCAGGGGGCTAGAGGATCCCCAAGAGCTCAAGTTCCCCCTAGACTACATAGTTGAGTTCAAGGCCAGCCTGAAATACATAGCAAGCAACCTGTTTCAAAAAACAACAACAAAAAAACGCTTTTTAGTTGAGAGTAGCATAATGGCTACGAGGAAGGGGGAAGAGGAGGAGGGGAGGGAAGTGTACTTAAGGTTGAGAGATAGATGTTAATTTACATATTCAAAATTAAAATACCTCTTCTCTTTTCTTTTCTTTTCTTTTCTTTTGGTACGGGGATCAAACTCAGGACCTTGAGCTTTCGAGGCAGGCAGCAGCATCACTGAGCTAAATCCCTGGCCCTGTTTTCATTCTTTTATTCAATTTTGACCCTTACACCAAAGCCCTGCTAAAAATCTGTCATTGTCCACAAAATCCATTATCTGAACTCTACAACACTTAAGGCAGATTCCAAACCTGTGACTGATTAGGCCACATGTGACTTCTATCTCTCACTGAAAAAATATTCCATTGGGCCAGGAATTTTGCTCAGTGGCGCTGCACCTGCCTTGCAAGGGCAAGGTCCTGAGTTTGATCCCCGAACCAAAACACCCGCTCCCGAAAGCAATAAATATTCCATTGACTACATTTAAAAAATAGGAGACAACTGTATTCTTTAAAACTCTGCAGTTTTTCTGGTAGAAATTAGATGTTCTGCCAACACTGGAATCCTATTCTCACAAGCCAAATTGGCTGTAGATTAGGAGCAGCTGACCTATTCATCCTCAGGTTTAGATGCTCATTAGGTGGCTTGGCCTCTGAAACCATACTTTCACTGCAATCTTTCAAACACTACCTGCCAGTATGAAGTGCCAATAGTGAATTAGACACTAGAATTCCAAACATAGCAAGGCAAACAGTGCTCCCTCCCCACAGACTACCTTTGCAGGAATGGCGGAGGCAAGTATTTATCCATGTGATAACTACTACAAAGACAGTAAAGGGCATTTATGGATGGCAAGGATGTCTGTTACCGAACACCTTCAGATAAAGTGACAGACAGCTACCAAGAATAATTTTCCAGAAAGAGGTAGGAGGGAAATGAATACCTTAAAGAAAGAAAAGGATGTCGGAGATTTAGCTCAGTGGTTCCGCTGCCTGCCTCACAAGCGCAAGAACCCGAATTTGATCCCCGGTTCCAAAAAAAAAAGAAAAATAAAGAAAAGGATCTTTGCAAACACACTGGACAAAAAAGTATTCTAAGGAACTGAAGTCAATTTGATATGCCTAATGCCGAAGACAACCTTAAATATCAGTGTTACATAAACAGCTCAATTGCCAAAGCAAGTAGGAAAAAAACACATATTAATGAAGAGTGAATTTAAGGAAAAAGAAAGGAAAAGAAAAGCAGTGATAACCCAAAACAGAAGCATCACAAAGCACAACGGGGATGAGGGTATAGCAAAGACCAAAGGGGTTGACATCCTGGGGAGTAAGCTAGAGTAACAGGGATGTGAAACATGATAGGTTTGGTTGGCCACAAATTTGCCACAGTCTCAGCAGTCACTTTAGCAACACGGAGACATCGAGGCCTTCTGAGATTCAGCTGTGCCCTAGATGGACTACACTTCAGGTCCTCGAGAAGGCATCGGCTCGAGTCTACGATTGAGCAGGCTCTAGGGCAAGGTTCCAATCTCCTGACGCACAGACACCCAGGAAATTAAGAGGCCTGCCTAGTTTGTACGTGCAGTTAGGTAGAAGTTAACCCTAACCCTAACCCTAACCCTAAACTAACTTGCGTTGCTTTTTTAATTTTTATGTAGGAATAAAGGACTGTTAAAAGCTCTGGGAGAAACTGCGGCATGTGCCCATTCTAGATGCACAAAAACAAAGTAGCAACAAAACTCAGTATTTTTTCATACAATCTCCAACTCTCCAAAAAATTGGTCTTCTTTCCCCAACCAGTATATATCTCCCCAAGACTTCTATTTTGCACTTCATTATTTTTATCTCCCAACATGCCTAATAGCAACATGTGTCTGCTGAACACATTTACTAATTTTACCCATTTCCTGCTCTCGAGTCCAGATACCTAGCTCGCTGTTCTTTTTGCGAAATGAGGCGCTGAGAAGGGGACCAGTATCTTCCACTCCACACCTTCCTCTCGCCCAAAATTCACGTCTCCCCACCCTGGACTGCAAAGGCAGGTCTGTTACACGTCTCCAAAGCAGCAGGATACTGCGCATCGGCTACAGAAAGCGACCTCAGGCTACCACAAGTGCTCCAGCCCTCTCTCCCATCCCATTACCTCTCTAGAAAATAAAAGGCCTCGCCGTTCCCGGGAAGCCGGCCACCCCGCAAACGCAGCGTTGCACAGGACCCGCCACCGTTCTCCCAGGAGGCACTTCCGGCGCGCGCGGTGACGTCACGGAGGCGCCCGCCAGTACGGCCCGACCGATGGGACCCACGCAGGGCCCCTCCGCTGCCGCGACCCCACCCCGCCCTGGCACAGGATGCTCAGGCCGCTGCGAGGGGCCTCCATCCTCAAGAAGGTACGCCTCCTTGCCTGCAGCCCTTCCCCGACGCCGCAGCCCAGACCATTCGCGCCTTTCCTCCTGTCAGCCTTTTGATTCTAGGACGACAGCCTTTACCTGCCGCGTACTTCTTTCCACGATGTCTAAATGCCGTCGCTAACAAGAAACTTACCACAGCGACCTATGAGTGGCGTTCATGCTGTTTTCTAAATAACTTGCCTCCGTCACCAAACCTCAAAACAGTTTTTCCTTTACTTCGAGAACTGGCGGGACTTAGCACCGGATTTTGCTGTTTGTGATCGTCTGCTCCCCACCCTCGATGTACGCCACACCCGCGATTTACCTCGAAAATATGAACTTGGATTAATCCATGTACGGATCACAGGTACAACCAAGTGCACGCCTGGAATCCCAGAACTGGGGAGGCTGTGGCACAAGAACCTAGTGTTCAAGACCAGGCCGTGAACGTGGCTAAACCCTGTCTCAATTTTTTTTTAAAGAGAGGTTATAGCTGAGTGGGAGAGCATTCCTGGGTTCTAGACCGAGTACTGCAAAATGATAATAAATTTTATGGCTCATTTGCTTATGTTGTGATATAAGGTGTGAAGATAAATTACAGGATATGAAAAATTTTTAATCCCAGTATTTCTCCACTGCGCCGAGATTATGTATAAAATCAATGTATCCTTTTACAATTTGGGCAATAATTAAAAAGATTCAAAAGGTCTTTACATCATTGTCTTAATATTTTTGTCTGGACTGATGTGAACGAGAAATGTCTCACATTTCTCACAATCACAAAAGGTACCCAACAGAAGTGTTAGCAAGAATTAGTGGCTGAATTTCTTTTTGAGCCCCCAGGCTCTTTCTGAAGTGGGTGAGCAAAGGCAAGGTATTGTACAGGTGTGAAAGCACTTTCTAGCTTTTAACCTCAGGGAAGTAGCTTCAGGGTTTCTCAATCTTTTTGAAGATTCTCCTCTCCTGACACACAGGGTTAAAGCACTGACAGGGTTAAAGAAGCTACTTGAAAGGAGGTCCATAAATACTCTTTAGTGCTGGGAAAAGGGGAAGCCTTAATTCACCCAGATGGAGTGATTCTAACTGCTTAAACTAAGGAAGGTGTGTGACCCGCCAAAATTAAATCAGTGATTGCCTGTATATTTGATTTGACTTGGAATGAGGAATACCTGCTCTAGAGTGCTTATGTGTTGGCTTGTTTTCCGTTTTAGAAATGAGTGGTGGCTTGGCTCCAAGTAAGAGCACAGTGTATGTGTCTAACTTGCCCTTCTCCCTGACAAATAACGACTTATACCGGGTAAGTTTTAATGTTAATACATTATTTATGTATGGAACCCTGTATCTGATATACAACATAACTTACCCACTTGTTCTGCCTGGGGAAATACCAGAATTATGGTGCACGTAAGCCACAAATATCAAAGACATCTTTTGAAAATATGAATAAGTAAAAAACACTGAAACTTGTAATTTCCAAAGAAAATTTCAAGCACTTTGAGGGTAGAAGTAATAGTACTATGAATTGAATGCAGGGCCTTCACACTGAGCTATATCTCCAGCCTCTCCCTCTCTTTCTATCTTTCTCTCTTTCTTTCTTTCTTTCTTCAATTTTTTGAGACAGGATCTTCCTGTGTAGTTCAGGCTTGCCTAGAACTCAGTATATAGTCCAGGCTGGCCTGGAAATCCTCCTGCCTCAGTCTCCCCAGTGCTGGGATTATAGGCAAATGCCATCCAGCCATTTTGTTTATTTACTTACATACAAATATATAAATATATATATATAAATATATATATATTTGCTTTTTGTTCTTTTTGCTAATGGAGATTGAACTTGAGACTTTGCGCTTGTGAGGCAGGTGGCAGAACCGTTGAGCTAAATCCCCGGCCCTACTTACTTACATTTTTGGAGACAGCGTCTTGTCAAATGGCTGGCTTGCCCAGGCTGGGCTCAAATGTGTGATCCTCCTGCCTCACCCTCCTCTGGGATTACCAGCTTGCATCAGGATACTCGACTTGGCTTACTTGTCTTTTGAAACTGGTAGTAGGATAGAGGTTTTCAAGCAGATGACTTTCCTAACTAACCCTCCCAGTCTGCAAGTATTTTTTACTTTACACACATGGCAGAAGCCTAACAGTTTAATACATTTTGTTTTCAGTTCATGAAAGGGTGATTGAGGTGGGAAAAACCCCTTCCAACATATTCCTTCACCTCTTTACCTTAGAGAGAACAAAATTTTCCCACAAGACCTGTCTTGCAAGTGGGTAGCTGAGAGGAAGTAGGAAGGATCTGAATCTTTTCTTCAACTGTGCCCTATTATTCTTCCTTTTTTGGGTAGATATGAACCAGAGAGATGTTGCATGTGTGATACACAGAACTTGATTAATTAGGACAGCTTGAATTTCCAAAAATAGTTTCCCTGTACCAAAATAAAGACTTAATGTACTAAAAGTATATTATGTGCTGAGTACTTTTTAGGAGAATAGAGACACATTAGAGAACAAAAAGAAAAAAATCTATGATAATGATTAGCAAAAGAAAGAATGCAGGATATGAAAATGTCAACATATATGTTAGACACTAGGGAGATGTTAAGGTGTTTGGTGGGTAAGGGAAGGTAAGCCCACCCTGTGGGTGCCTCACTAGTGACTGTACAGATGGGGTACAGACTCGGGCTTTCACTGAGTGAAATGAGAAGGCGCAGGAAAGCTGTCACAGCGCAGTGTTGCCAAGACTGTAGTTCAGTCGTGCAGCATGACAGCTCTGTCCAACTAACCATAGAACGCAAAATTGTCTTGTTACTGGTTGGATATTTTAACATTCTAAAAATACTCCAATAGACTTCTGAGAAATATTATAAATGGGGCCGGGAACTTAGCTTAATGGCCCCATACCTGCTTCGCAAGCACAAGGTCCTGAGTTCAATATGACAGAGGAAAGACAAATACTATTATTGTTCACATGTTAATATACTACTGCTCTATATACATGCATGTGTAGACTATTTTAATATTCTACGTGCAGTTTTCTTTTTTTAACGATGAGTGGCTTTCCATGTACTGTACTATACAGATATACCCTCATATTTAATGGGGTTTTTGGTATTAGTTTATATGTCACTTATTCTATAAATCTTTATTAATTTCTTACCATATTACTAAGAATGAAAGCTAATTCTGCTATCTAATATAAAATGTAAAGATTAGATGAAACAAATATTTCAGTGATGAAAAATATCAGTCATACAATTTAGCAAAGAAAGACTATAAAAAGAAGTATTTCAATGCCTATGACTTATAAGGTCCTTTTAAACCATTCTCTACTTTCATAGAAAGCTTAAATATCATGGGGAAGACTGGAAACATATAAAAACGGTAATGGATATTAGCAGTTCAAACTGAGCATTGAGAAACTATTAAAAGAATTTGAGGCTCTTCTTTATTTAGCTATTTTAAATCAATTAACTATAATGGGCGAAAAAACGAAAGCAAAATACCATCATTCCTAACTATCTTGAACTAAAATACATTGTCATGTATGTAAAATCCTATCTGAATCCCAAGAATTAGAGCGTATCTTTTTTTTTGGTACCCAGGATCAAACTTGGATCCTTGCACTTGCAAAGCAGGTGGCGGAACCACTGAGCTAAATCCCCGGCCCAATAGAGCGTATCTTGACAAGTTATTTTTCTTCATACCTTCCATAAGTGGATATTGAACAGCTGAAGTGTGTGAGCACTTACTTTAAACTTACTTTGCTATTAGAAATCATTATTAAAAATGCTTCTGGGTGAATGTATACAGAATTTTGAATGATCATCTTCAATCAAAACAATAGTACTGCTGATGATGTAACACTTAAATAAGCACATGCCTTTATATGTGCTAGGCATTGTTCGCATCTCTTCACATATGTGGCCTCATTTCATTCTCACGTGCCCTTTAACATATGGATTATTATCATCCTGATCTCACACATGATGAAACTATAGCACACAGTAAGCTTCAGGTCATCGCTGGTTACGTGACGGAGTCCAGATGTGAACCCGACAGCCTGATTCCCAAGTCTGCTCCCTTCAGTGTCCCATTTACCTATTCTGGGTGTTTTCCCCCTCTCTGCCAAAATACCATACAAATATATACCTCTGTGAAAAGAATGGGATAAAGTTAAGGACCCAGAGTTAGAGGGACCTATAAACAGAGAGGACCTGATCGGGAGAATTCAAGAAGTCTTATTTAGGTCCATATCCTTTGTTTTGAACCCTAAAGTCTGAGTAAGAATTACACAGGCAAAAAGAATGGGAAGAACATTCAGGAACAGGAAATCATGTGAGCATAGCTCTGTGTCAAGAGAAAATAATGAAAGATCAAGAAAGGAAACCACATGGGCACGGTGGCACACATTGGAGTCCCGGCACTCTGGAGGCTGAAACAGGATTGCCCCAAGTTCGAGGCCAGCCTGGACTACATCATGAGCCCCTACCTCAAAAAACAAAAAAGCAAAGAAAGAACAAAAGCCAGGAGTAGTGCCACATGCCCATGATTTCAGCACCCAGGAGGCTGAAGCAGGGTGATCTAGACCTTTCATCATTATGAAAACTTCAAAAAGTCAAACCAACTCTCTACGTGATACTTTTTTTCAAAGTGAGTTAAACATTTTACTGTGTGTGGTCACTTCATACTGTAGCAAGACAAGCAGTCTGAATTTCACCCTCCACCTAGTGCTTGACTTCTCTTCTTTCCTCCTAGTCCCATTGTATAAACAGGTGCTCTCCATCAAGGAAAAATCCTCAGATGCCCTAAATTTAAGCACAAGGGCCAAAGATAAAGAAGGGAAGAGAGAAGCTAGTAAGCCAGCCTCCTCGGGCCAAACTAACTTGTTCCAAATTATTTTAAAACCTTGGCTTCAGTCTCGTCACAGCAGACCACCAGGGACCTCACACCCTGTTTACATATAAGGTTAATGGTTATATGGGCTGCCCTCCCACCTCCTTGTCTATAAGCCAGTATGGAGTTGAGCAACTTACGTTTTCCTCCTCACGTTTTCATTAGAAAAATACTCTTCATTCTAGGTGTAATGGACATTTTCCCAACTGATACCTAGCCTTGCTGTGGTAGTTATGGAAACTTACCCCAAAACCTGGTCCTTTCTCTTGCCAGTATCTACAGTTGCTCAATAAACCCTTGAATTTCAGAGATCCCTTGTGTGGCGTTTTGGTTTAATACACATTTGAGAGAAACTAAGCCATTGTATTGCTCATTTTTCCCCTAAGTTATTTCAAGTTTGTTGTGTTTTTGTTGTTCTTGGGGTTTTTTTGTTTTGTTTTGTTGTTTTTTTGAGACAGGGTCTCGCTATATAGTTCAAGCTGGTGTCAAACTCACAGTGAGCCTCCTGAGTGCTGTCAAGTTTTTAAATGACAGACATCCCCCCTTCTCCCTATCCGGCCCCCTGGTGCAGTATTAGGGATCGAATCTAAGGCCTCACATATGCTGCGCAAGTGATCTACCATTGGGTCGCTTGACACAGTTCTCAGTATGTGGCCTAGGCTGGCCTTGCCCTCACATTCCTCTTGCCTCGACCTCTGGAGTATCTGGGAGAACAAGTGTGTCCCACCATAGCCAGCATACTTTTTTCTTTTTGATAAATGTTTTGCCTGGCAAGTGCAAGTCCCTGAGTTCGATTTCTGCTACCAAAAAAAAGGTTTTTTTTAATACCTATTTTATAAAATACTGAGTATTGGGCTAGGGATTTAGCTCAGTGTTTCCACTGCCTGTCTTACAAAGACAAGGTCCTGAGTTCAATCCCCAGTGCCAAAAAATAAATAAATATTGAGTATCAACATGATATTTCATACCTGCATATATTTTGATCATAAACTCCCCTCCTTATTTCCTTCCTCTTATCTATTAGTAGTTTACTTTCATTTCATCTTTTTTTTTTTTCTGGTCCCAGGGATTAAACTTGGGTCCTTGGGCTTTTGAAGCAGGCGGTGGAACCACTCTGAGCTAAATCCCCAGCCCTCATGTCATCTTTTAAAAATTCTACATATGTGGGAAAACGTGACACTTCTCTTTCTGAATATGGCTTATGTCACTTAACACGATGATCTCCAGTTCCATCCATTTTCCTGCATCCATTCATCTGTTGATGGACTCCTACCTGTTTTCAATTCTGGCTGTTGTGAATTGTACACAAGAAACATGGCAATGCAGGTTTACCCATCTTGTGCCGACTGGAACTGCTCTGGGTGTGTAGGAAGGAATGGTACAGGTGGTCATACAGCAGTCCTCCGTTTAGTTTTCTGAGGAGCTTCCATGGTGGTGGTATTAATTTACATTCCCACCAGCAGTGTAAAAGCATTCCTTTCACCTCCACTACCATCTCCCACCAAGCATCCTCATCAACATTTATTTTTGGTAATCTGAGGATAGCCCTTCTGACTGGGATGAGATGGGATTTCAGTGTACTTTTGATTTGAGTCTTCCTAATGGCTAAAGATGTTTAATGGTTTTTCATATACCTCTGAGCCATTTGTACTTCTTTTGAGAAGTCTGTGCTCAATTCCCTAGCCCATTTATGACTAGGATACTTCTTGTTGTTGTTGTTGTTCTTGTTTTATGTTCAGTTTCTTTAGTTCTTTACACATTCTAGGTCAGTGGTGCTGAACCTATGGCACAGCTACCACAGAGGGCTGTTTGTATCACAGAAAGCTCTGAAAGGTTTGCCACTACTGTTCTAGATCTTCATCCTCTTTCAGAAGAGTAGCTGGCAGATAGTTTTTCCCACTTGATTCTGTTGCTTGTTTCCCTTCTGTGCAGAAACTTTCTGCATTTCATGTAGTCCCCTTTGTGGATTCGTGCTATGATTCGCTGTGCTACTGGTGTGCTGTGAGGGAAGTCTGCCTGAGCCTATGGCCTCAAGTGTTTCTCATAGCACTTTCAATGTTTCTGGTCTTATACATCGGTCTTGGATCCATTTTCAATTAACTTTTTGCAGGATTAGATACAGGGGTCTAGTTTAGCTCGCCTACACAGGCTATCCAGTTTTCCCAGCACCATTTGTTAAAGAGCTTATGTCTTCTCCAGTGTGTTTTTGGCTCCTTCGTCCACAATCAGATGGTTGTAAATTGGATACCTTGATTTCTCTACCCTCTGATCCACTGGTCTGTGTATTTTTGTGCCTGTACCATGCTGTCTTTGTTACTATGGCTTTGTAATATAATTTGAAATCAGGAATTGTGTGATGCCTCTAGCCTTGCTGTTTTTGCTTAGAACTGCTATTCTGTTCTGGTTCTTTGTGCTTCCATATGAATTTCAAGACATGTTTTTCTCCTTTGGTGAAGAATGTCATTGAAATTTTGATGGCGATTGCATTGAATCTGTGGATCACTTTTGGCAATATGGCCATTTTAATTATATTAACTCAGGGTGCTGATTTAACTCAGTGGCAAGTGCAAGGTCCTGACTTTGATTCGTGATACTGGAGAAAACATATATATATTAATTTGGCCAATCCATGAATATGAGAGTTCTTTTCGTCTTCTAGTGTCTTCAGTCTTATTCTTCAGTGTTTTATAATTTTCAGTGTAGAAGTTTTTCACCTCCGTGGTTAGATTTATCCCTTGCATTTTTGGTTGTTTTTGGTTTTTTATATATATATTTTGAATGGATTATTTTCCTGATTTTTTTCTCAGCTAGTTCAGTATTGGTGTATAGAAAAGGTTATGTTGATTTTGTCTCCTACTGCTAAGCTGAATTTATCAAAATTCTTTTGGTAGGGTCTATATGGTTTCTAAATTAAAAGATCATTATCAACTGCAAATAAGAGTAATTTGAATTCTTCCCTTCCCATTTGTGTCCCTTTTATTTATTTCTCTTGCCTAAATGCTCTTGCTAATATTTCAAGTACTATATTGAGTAGGAATGGTGACCTTTGACATCTTGGCCTTGTTCTTAATTTTAGAGGAAAGACTTTTAATTTTTGCCCCACTGACAATAATGTTGGCTGCGGATTTGTTGTGTGTATCCTTTATTATACCTTCAATACCTAGTTTCTTCAGAGCTCTGTCATGAAGGGATGCTGAATCTATTCACATGGTATATTATGTTTACTGATTTGCATGTTGAACACACTTCGATCCCTGTAATGAAACAAATGATTGTGGTGTATAATCTCTTTAATGTACTGTTGAAAAGAATTTTTGCATCTATCTTCATGAAGATTATTGTTGCATCCTTCAGCTTTAGTATCAGTATGTTACTTGGCTCTCAAAATGAATCTCTCTATTCCTTTCCTTTGTATTTCTTGGGAGTATTTTGAAGAGGATTGGTGTTAGTTCTTAACCAGTGAACCTGTCTAGTCCTGGGCTTTTCATGGTTACCAGACTTTTTATTGCTGCTTCAATCTTAATTGCTTGTTATTGATTTATTGATGATTAGTTTCTTTTTTTTTTTGGTACCGGGGATCGAACTTGGGTCCTTGTGCTTGCGCAGCAGGCGGCGAAACCACTGAGCTAAATCCTCGGCCCATGATTAGTTTTTTTATATCCTCTTCATTCAATCTTAGGTTACATATATCTAGAAATGTATCCATTTCTTCCAGATTCTCCAATTTATTTGAGTACAGATTTTCAAAATAGTTCCTGATGATTCTGTGCATTTCAGTGATCCCCGAAGTCATCCTCTTCCACTGAGCACTCAGCTTTGGGAGGGACACACATGGAGCAGTGAGGGAGGAAGAGGATACCCGCCTAGCCAACCAGATCAGCCAAGTCAACCCTGGGGCTGAATGGGGTAACAGATGTTGCAGCCAGATGGCCCTCACATCCTTTTTTGCTTTTTGAAACAAGGTCTACCTATGTAGTCCAGGCTGGCCTTGAACTCGCAGCAATCCTCCTGCCTCAGCCTCCTAAGTGCTGGGGTTATAGGCATGTACCCCCAAACCTAGCTCAGTGATCCTGTTTTTCCTAGTTACATAGATGTGAGCCTTACTGCTCTTTCATTTGGTTAGTTTAGCTAAGGATTTATCACTCTTGTTCATGTTTTCAAACAACAAACTTTTTGTGCCATTGATTCTATATATTTTTCTTTTTATCTCTAGTTCATTATTTTCAGCTATGGTATTTTATTCATTTGCATTTGGTTTTGGTTTTTGTTTTACTAAGTTTTTGAGATATATCATTAGATTATTTGAGATTTCTGACATTTTGTTTTTGCTCCCTACCACCTAGGGATTCAATCCAGAACCTTTGTATGAGCTATAATCAGCATTTTTTTTTCATTCTTTCTTTTTTCTTGAGACAGTGTCTTGCAGAGTTGTCAGGTTGCCCTGGCTATACAGGAACTTCAGATACACCTGCCACAACCTTACAGAGTATTGGGATTAATGGTGAGCACTACCACACTTGGCTTTCTCTACACTCACTTCGGGGAAGTATTACATACATACACAACATTTTGATCATTTTCTGATTTTTTGATATAGGTGCTCATAGCTATAAGATTCCCTCTTAGAACTGCCTTTATGCAGACATTTTGGTATATAGTGTTTCATTTTCATTTGGTTCTAGGAATTTTTTAATTTTCCCCCTGATTTCTTCAGTGATCCAGTGATCATTCAAACTGAATCACTCAATCTCAGTGTTTTTGTGTAGTTTATATAGTTTCTCTTGCTGTTGATTTCTAGTTTCATTCCACTCCGATCAAATAAGACACAAGAAATTACTTCAGTTTTTTAATATTTGTTAAGATATGCTTTATGGCCTAAAATATAATTTATTCTCAAAAACACTTCATGAGCTACTGAAACAATGTAGTTTGTTGAATGGAATGTTCTGTGTACGTGTCTGTTAAGTCCATTTGATTTTTGATATTATTTAACTGACGATTCTTTGTTGATGGGGGGTTGGGATGACGAATCTCTTGGTGAACTCACTACTACTGAATTAGGATTTATGTCCCTTTTTCTATTAAGTAGTATCTTATGAAATTGGGCATAGCAGTGTTCAAAGTATTATGTATTTATACTTGTATCTTCTTGTTGGATAATTGCCTTCAGCAATATGTCATGGTCTTCCTTACCTCTTTTAATTTTATCTTGAAATTTGCTTTGTCAGATTTAACTATTCCTGCTTGATTTGAACTTCCATTTATATAGAATATTATTTTCTGTCCTTTCACTTTGTCCATGTATGTCTTTGCCAGTGAGGTGGGTTTCTTGCAGGCAACAAAGAATTGGGTACTATTTTTCGAACCAGTCTGCCACTGTTTTTTAATTAGAGAATTAAGAACAGTTTCAATCAAAATTATTATAGAAAGGTATGTTCTATTTGCTGTCATTTTGTAGTTTTTCTTTTTTTTGGTACCGGGGATCGAACTCAGGACCTTGCGCTTGCAAGGCAAGCGGCGGAACCACTGAGCTAAATCTCTAGCCCTATTTTGTAGTTTTTCTAGTGTTTGATTCTTTCCTAATTTTCAATAGCTTATCTCTCTTCCTCTTCTACGTGTAGTGTTCTTTTGTTATCTTAAATGCTGGCTTAGTAGTCATTAATTTCTTTTGGTTTTGTTTTGTTTTGTTTTTTGGTACCCAGGATCGAACTCAGGACCTTGCACTTGCAAGGCAGCCGGCAGAACAACTGAGCTAAATCCCCAGCCCTAATTTCTTTATGATTATCTGAAAGGCCTTTATTTCTCCTTTGATTGTGAAGCATAGTTTTGCTAGGTATAGTAATCTAGGTAGCCAGTTATTTTCTTTCAAGGCTTTAAGTACACCACTCTATGTACTTTTGGCCTTTATAGAGTTTCTTCAAAAAAGCCTGCAGTTTTTTATGTGTTGGCCTCTGTGTGTAACTTGGGTGTATCTCTTTTGCAGTTTTCAATATTCTTGTTCTGTATTCTTGACATTTTTACTATAATATCATATGAGGAAGTCCTTTTTCTAGTCATCCCTGTTTGGAGTTCTAAATGCCTTCTGTACCTGGATGGCCACATCTTTCCCAAGATTTGGGAAGTTTTCTGTTGTTATTTCATTAATAGATTTTCTATGCCATTACCCTGAACCTTGGGGGCTTCTTCACCAAAAATTCCTAACTTTTGTCTTTTAACTGTGTCCTAGAGTTCTTGGATATCTTGTTCTTATTTTTTTCTTATAAGTGTTTGAGTGTGATGACTTATCAGCCTTATCTGCAAGTCCTTAAGTGGTACATTCTGTTTTACCCAGTCTGTTGGTGAGGTTTCTTTCACTGAGTTTTTTTACTTAGGTACTTTTCATTTCCAATATTACTATTGGGTTCTTCTCCAGAATCTATCTTTATTGCATTCCTCCTTCATATCCTGCATTTTCTTACTTCAATCACTTATTTATTTGTATCTTTTTCTTTCTTTCTTTTCTCTTTGGTACCTGGGATGGAACTCAGGACCTTGCACTTACCAGGCAGGTGCGGTGCCACTGAGCTACATCCCCGGCCCTATTTGTATCATTTTGAAGTCATTAATCATTTTAGAAATCAGTTCTTTTAATTTTTCTGGCATTTCATCCATGGCAGCGGGGGTGGTGCTGGAGTGTAACCCAGGGCCTTCACACTGAGCTACATCCCCAATCCTTTTTATTGTTTAGTTTGAGACGGGGTCTCACTAAGCTGCTAAGTTGCCCAGGCTGAGTTCAGACTTGGCAGTCCTCCTGCCTTAGTGTCCCTGATTGGTGGGATGACAGACATGTACCACCATGGCCAATTCTACTTTCATATCTTTCCATTCAGGTATTGACAAGTTTAGATACCTTCAGAGAAATCATATGGCCTTGTTTTTTCATACTTCTATTTCTGTGTTGAGACCTATGCATTCGCTGATATGGAGATCTCTTTTGTTTTACATGAAGTTCTAATATCCTCCCTTCTATATTGAGGACTTAATTCCCAGTACCACTCAGACTGGAGAAAACAAACTGTAGTAACAACAATGACACAAAGACAAACCCAGTATTGACATATGGTAAAACAATTAAATGGCAACAGTTATACCATCATTAACAGTAGAACATTAGCTGTCATTGACAATAGGAAAAAAAAAAAAGGGCATAATAATAATATAAAATAAAAGGCTAATAATGTAAACTAAAGGGCTAAAAATTTATACATGTTAAAAGTAACAATAATAAAGGAATAAAAATAGAAGAGGTTGGGAAAGGGAAAATGAAGTAAATTTTTTTAAATTAAAAAGATTTTTAAAAAGCCAATTATAAAATCAAAAAGTAAATAATATTAGATGAGATTAACAGGGGAAATAAAAAAGGGAAAAGAAATGAACTACAAAAACCCAAAACTAGTTCAAAACAATTCCTCCATGCTGCTAGCCCTGTGTTTCTCATAGGAGGGCCCCCACCCCCTCCTTACCTTTCACTTGCGCTCTCAGTGGTCTACTCTTTATCACAGGAAGGCTTTCTCTCAGCTCACCTTTTGCTTGGGCAGTCGGTGGTCCACTCTGCATCACAGGGAGGCCCTCTGCAGGTTCATTTATTACTTGAGACGTTGGTGTTCCACTCTGCATCACAGGGAGGCCCTCTGCAGGCTCACCTTTTGCTTGAGCAGTCTGCGGTCCACTCTGCATCACAGGGAGGCCCTCTCCAAGCTCATCTTTCGCTTGAGCAGTTGGGTTCTCCTCACCCTCACGAGCTGGGGTTGGCACTGTGGACTGCTCCGTACTTTTCTCTATGTCATCTTTCTGTTGCTCTGAAATGATTGGCTGTGCTGCCACTGCCTTCTTGGTTTTCCTAGATCTTTTTCCCCTTTTCTCTGGTGCGTTGCTGTTTTCCAGGGCAGGGAGAGTCTGTTGACCTGGGAACACAACATACTTTTGTTTATATGGTGGGATCCTTTTACTCCTTTCATTCATGACTATACAGTGTATGTACCTTAACCCAAACCAAAATAAAATAATGTCAATATAGGAAATTGTCGAATAAATTTTATTAACTAGTATCTATTTTCCTATAATTCAGATTTTAGAAAACTACTAAGCTTTGTCTTGAACATTATCCTTTATTACTACTTGGAAAAACCCTCAAACTTATAAAAAGTTGCAAAAATAGTACAGAGATCATCAGAATAACCTTTACCCACTGAGTAAATAAACTTTGCTTCTTATAAAAAAAAAAAAAGAATCCTTTATTCCATTTCACTTCTCAGCATTCTCATTTGCTTTATCATTTGCACTCTTCATAAATGTGAATGCACATACATATATATGCACAAAGTTTTTCAGTCATTTAATGGAGGTTGCAAACATCAGTGTCTTTCATTCCTAAATACTCAAGTTCCTAAAATTACAGAGTGCTTCCTTAGCACGTCCAAGGCCCTGGTTTAATGCCCATTTCAGAAAAAGAATATAAATATACCCTGTTGGGCTTGGTGGCATACATCTGTAATTCCAGCTACAGTGGAGGCTGACAAAGGAGAAGTTCAAGCTTAAGGCCATGGTGTGCAATTTAGCCAGACTTTCTATCAAAATAACCTTGCTATGGACCAGGGCTTTAGCTCAGTGGCACTGCGCCTGCCTCCCAAGCACAAGGTCCTGAGTTTGATCCCCTGTACTGAAAAATAAAATAAGTTTGCTTACCTAGCATGCCCAAGGCTGTGGTTTCCACCTCCAGTACCAGGATAAAAAGAGAAGGGTATGAAACCAGTCTTCCCTTGTCTTTTTTTTTTTTTTTTTACTGTTAGATTTGTGTTATATTTTTACAATTAAGATTTGTGTTATATTTTCTGGACTAGGATAGTTTATATGATATTGTGCCCTTTTCAGAGTATCACAGCAAGGCATATAATGTCCATCTGTCCCTCATTGTTGACATTAGTTTTGATCGCCCAAGTCAAGATTCTATCTAATTTTTTCACTATATCCTTTATTTTCCCTTTGTAATAAGCAGTCTTTAGGAGATACTCTTAAGAAAAGATGGGCCGGGGATTTAGCTCAGTGGTTTCGCCGCCTGCTGCGCAAGCGCAAGGACCCGAGTTCAATCCCCGGTACCAAAAAAAACCACTTTATTTTAGACTTAACATGTTATTTGATTCTTTCAGTATGTTATTTTAATATGTTGTTTGATTCCAATCTCTACCACGTTGTTGCAGACTGGTGATTTTCCAGCCAGGCATAGTGGCACACACCTGTAAACCTACCACATGGCAGGCTGAAGGAGGAGGATCACAGCTCAGAGTCAGTCTCAACTGTGTAGCAAGACCCTGCCTCAAATAAACAAAACAAAAAGGGGACTTTCTGTCACCAGCACTCCCTGCTCATTCACCAGTCACCCACTGGCATTCTGCTGTAAGCAAGGACTCTCCTTTCTCTCCCACTTACTTATCTGTTGCTGGTAGAGCATTCCTACCTTTTCTGTGTTTTTAATTCATTCCTGTACTTTTGATGCTTGGATTATCCTGGACTTAATGAGTGGCAGCTCCTTTCTACTGGCTTCTATACTCTTGGGCCATGTCCCATCTTTTAGTTTACTTGAGGCTTGCACTTTGTCACATAGTAAACATACCTCATCTTGTACCTACATCTGCTGTTACTCCCTATTGAGCACTGCTCCTAAACCACACTAAATGGCAAACGGTTAGCCCACAGCTCCAGCACTAGGCAAATTCCAGAGGCAGAAGAAAGACCAAGCTCTGTGCTTTTATCACCCTAACTTTCAAATAACCAGGAACTGGGCTAAGAACCACTGAACTGGCGGCAACTGCTTCAAAAGAATACTAAGACTAGAGAGCCAGGCACGGTGTTGCCACACCTGTAATGCCAGCATTCAGGAAGGCTGAGGCACAGGATAGCGAGTTATAGGCCAATTTCGGCCACATACTGAGTTCCTGCACATCCCAAGCTACAGTAACAAGATCCTGTCTCAGACAGGGTTGGGGATGTAGTTTAGCGGTCCCCTGGGTTGAGTCCCCAGTACTCCCCTCCAAATACAATTAGATTCCCGAACCTTAGAAAAAGAATTTAAGAAATTATTGAATATTTAATTGCTTAAATATTAGTTACTTAACAGTTCCTAGAATAATTCCTTAATAATGTAAGTAAAATAATTTTATTTTTATGTAGAATAGAATACCTCAAGTTTTGTTTCAGGTTTTTTTTTCTTCCAGGTTGAAGAAATTAGGCAAGAGGTGTGCTTAACTTGTAAGAATCCATTGTCTGTAATCTCTCCACCCTTCAACTCCTGGCTATCTCCTCATGAGTTAACGCTTGTGCTGCTTACATGTATTAAAGCAATAAAACTTTCTTATTTCCATTATTCTTTTTTTTTTCTGGTACTGGGGATCAAACTCAGGACCTTGCACTTATGAGGCAGGGGGTGACCACTAAGCTAAATTCCCAGCCCTCCATTATTCTTGATGTCCCATGACTTTGAAGAAATAGCTAGGTTTTATGTATTTCTCTTATTTTTCAACCTTTAAACTTTTTTGCAAAAAGCTTCAGTTTTCTAAATATCAATGTTTTATTTATTGCTTTTTTATTTTTAATTTGCTCTTTGTTCATACTTTTTAAGGGTTACTATAATGAAAGACAAGATACGAGGAAGAGTAAAGGGGGTTGCATTTATATTATTTTTGGATAAAGACTGCTCAAAACTGCACCAGAGCCATAAATAACAAACAGGTAAGCCATTCATTTGCATCTGTTTCTTTTTAAATCCCAAAAGCCTTTTGCTCATTCAGACCAAAAAATGTGGAAATACAGGAGCTGATCAGACATGATGAATATCATTAGATTCAGAGAATATCTTACTTATGTCAAAGTTGTACTGGGTTCTCAAAACACTGGCAGAATGTAAGAAAAGTAATACAGGATAGACTATCAGACATAAGTAGGAAAATTGCTAAATTAACCCACCCCAGAAATGCAATTGAAAGTTTGTGGAAATAGAATCAAATTGCTGGATTGATTGTTTGATTTATTGGTACCGGGGATTGAACTCAGGTCCTTGAGCTTGCGCGGCAGGTGGTGAAACCACTGAGCTAAATCCCTGGCCCAAATTGCTGGTTTTAGATTCCAGTGAAATACAACCTTCTGCATTTACATTTTTCTCTGGTTTAGTTATTTGGTAGAGTGATAAAGGCAAGCATTGCTGTTGACAATGGGAGAGCAGCTGAATTCATCCGAAGGCGAAATTACTTAAGCGTTTTCAATGTGGGGTGAGTACACCTGAAGCTTTGTGAAATCTTCTGTACAGTTGTTTCTTTTAAGGTAGTTTCCACACCAGTCTTTTATTGGTGCCCACCAGAATTTCAGGCGGGCTGTAACCAGGTGATGAAAGTTATTTTACTTAGAGACTCATCTAAGTAAAGCTTAACTGAAAGGTATCAATCCCAGCCAAATGGAAGGATGAGGCAGGAGAATTCAAGTTTGACACCAGCCTATGCAACTTGGCAAGATCCTGTCTCAGAAAGTAAAAGGTGGGTGTGTAGCTCAGTAGTAAAGATTCGTAGAACTTAATCCCTAGTTCTAGAAAAGAGAGAGAGAGAACAGACAGAGCAAAGAAAACAGAATGAAATGAAAGATAACCTGGAGCTGGCAAGGTAGCTCAGTGGTAGAGAAGTCCCCTAGCATGCTGAGGCTGAGGGTTTAATCTCCAGGACTGCCAAAAACCAACTTGGGTTATTTTAGGTAAATCCAGAGATGTTTTTCTCTAGTTTCTAAATCTTTAAAACTGTTCCTTATTCACTTCAGTGCTGGGAAGGTTTTAATGACTCATCTATTTCTGTTACGCTCGCTGTTTCTGTAACATTTGGGCAGTGGCCAGCATCACAGTTCAGTACCATTATCATCTGTCCCATCCTCTATGAGATATTATGAATTGAATTTTTGTTGTTGATGTGCATTCTCACTATGTTGCCCAGGCAGATCTTAAACTCAAGGGCTCAAGTGATCCTCCTGCCTCAGGCTGTTAATCTAGTGGGACTACAGGCATATGACATAGCAACTATTCGTGAAATGCCTCTCCTAAATACATTCTCACTACAGTTCAATTAAGGATAAATAACAACACTTGTGTTCATGTTACATGGCCTGTGGTCTATTTGCCACTTTGTCGAATATAAGTTTTTTGTTGTTGTTTTGATTTGGGGTTTTTCTTTGTTTTTTTCTTGTTTTTCTTTTTTTTGCAGTACTGAGGAATGAACTCAGAGCCTTCACACTAAGACACTACATGTCCAACCTGTTTTTTATTTTTAGTTAGGGTCTTACTGAGATTCCACACTAAGTTCAAATTCGAAAGCCTCCTGCCTCAGCCTCCTAGAATGCTGGAATTACATCTGAGTGCTATTACCCACACACAACTCTTAACAAATTATTCTTAAATGTATTTTTGTGAGGTAATATAGAGATTATATTCAGAGTTACAGTCTAGTTCATTCCTATCAGATACAAGTATTATATAAGCTATAAGTATGATTATCAATTTTCAGCCACATTAAAAAAAACAAACAGTTGGCAAAGAATACAGCTCACTATTCTTATATAGTGGGTTTAATCCTTAGTAAAATACACAAGAAAAGGTAAAAATTAGTAACATACTAGTATTTTTTACTTAACCCAATATATGTCAAAAATAATATCCAATAGCCAGGTGTAATCCCAGCACTCTAGGGGGCTGAGACAGGAGGAACTTATGTTGAGGCCCAGCCTGACCAATTTAGTAACTTAATAAAATTCTGTCTCAGAATAAAAAAGGATTATGGATATAGCTCAGTGTGGAGGCCCAGGATTCAATCCCAAGTACCACCAAAACAACAAACAAAAACTATGACGACAAATACCTTCTAAATTAATATACACAAGGTTTTTTGGTAGTGTTTTTAGACAGTGCCTCACGACGTACATCACGCTGGCCTTGAATTCACTTGTAGCTCAAGCTGTCAATGAACTCTAGGCAATCCTCTGGCCTTAGCCTCCCAAGTCCTGGGACTGCAGGTGTGAGCAACCAGGCCCAGCTGCTGTCTAATTATTGGGAGTCATAAAATAACACTCTTCCTTCTAAAAGTTGATTTTATCATTAATCCATTTTGTATATCCCCAGTTTGAGAATATTCTTTTCTAAATTCTGAAAGCTTGTAGTTGCAGAATTCCAGACAAGTTAATAACAGTAACAAATACAGTATCTTTCCTTTCCTCTTCAATGCTCACCAAAAGGAAAGTGGACACTTAAGTTATGCCTGTCCAAACAACATGCTCGGAGAAAGTGAGCCTCCAAAGAAGAAAGAAAAAAAGAAGAAAAAGAAAATTGCTGAACCGGAAGAAATGTGAGTAATCTGCTCTCACTGAGTACCTCACCATTGGCTTCTGTCTTTAACGCTGGCTGATTACCTTCTGCTGTTTCTCCTCAAGTGTGGTAGTGAGGACATAGCAGAAAGTGAAGACGAAGGGGAAGACCTTCGAATAGTGCATATAGCTCTGGGTTCCATCCCCATTTCTACACACATGCAAACATTGCCTGGGATGATTTTGAGCAACACAGTGCTGGGGACCAGGTGTGGGTCACGGGGAGGATATCTTGTTGTCTGTGTGGCCTAGGAGGGTGGGAATCCCTGGTGTTCCTGTTGACTTCACCATGCAGGAATTAATCTACCCTAAATCAAACCTTGGTTTGATTTTGTTTTCTGAATCCCATTCCAGCAAGCCAAGATTGAAGAACAGAACAAATGGAAACCCAGTGCAGCAGGCCCCTCCACATCAGAGGATTCACGGCGCCCAAGGATAAAGAAGAGCACATACACTTCAGTGATGAGGAAGAATTTAGAGTTGTATAATGTAGATGTCAGGAAAATTAAAAAACATCTGCAGTACAAATTATTTGCATATAAGAACACTTAGGACCAAATAGTAATTTTTTACCATAAAACAGTGCTTAAAAGATGAAAAATAACCTTTTAAATTATCATGTTTCGAGCTAGGTGTGGTGACATACTCCTGTAATCCCAGCACTCTGGAGGCTGAGGCAGGAGGACTGCAGGTTAAAGCCCACCTTGGGCAACTTAGCCCTGCCTCAAAATAAAAGATAATTTTAAAAGTTACACTGAGGATATAGCTCAGTGTGAAGGTCTTGGATTCAATTCCCCATGTAGAAAAAAAGATATTTCTACCTTGCCTTAGAATACTATAGACTTAACATCTCTAATCCAAAAATCCAGAATGCTCAAGTGGAAAATTCCACACCATGCAACTATGATTCACAGGCAACATGAAAACTACTGTATCCAATTGCCTTCAGGTTATGTACAGAAGGCATTTATGAAGCGTAAGTGAAACTCATGCTTAGACTGATATTCCATCCAAAACATATCACGTTCTGTATATGTACATATTCCAAAATACTTCTGGTATGAATCTTTTTGTTTGGTTTGGTTATGAGACAGGGTCTTCCTATGTAGTTCAGGCTGGCCTTGAACTCGCTATGTCGTAACCCAGGCTAGCCTCAAATTAAAAGGGATCCTCCTGCTTCAGCCTCCGAAGTACTGGGATTAGGAGAGTACCACTGCACCTGGCTGTTCCCAAGTATTTGGGAAAAGGGATACTCTGCCTGTACTAAAACTCAGGATTTGTTAGTAGTAATCAAACTTGAAAAGAACTAATTTTAATAAAAACAAAAATACTACAATGGTAATGCTTTTTTATCCCATAAAAAGGTAGGTATTAAAATTTGAAAACTTTACTGTAAATGCTTAGTCATGTCTCACTGGTTTATAAGTACTTCTGAAATAAATTCAATCTTTAAAACAAAAACTTCATATGAACTGAAAAAATAAGGGGTTTAATAGTACTGTCAATAAACTTCAAAAAGATGTTGTCTTTAAATATGGGTGCTTCATCATCTTACTTCTTTCAGCTTTCTCCCAGTCTACATGTATGTAAGTTATAAATATCCATAAAATAGCCAGCGTGGGGACGCACACCTGAAATCCCAGCACTGCGAGGCTGAGACAGGAGGGTGCCATGAATTCTAGGCCAGCTTGGCCTGCACATAGAGTTCAAGGCCAGCCTGAATTACAAAGCAAAACCCTGCCTCAAAAAAACAAAAAAGTTCTGCCGCCTGCCTCGCAAGCACAAGGACCCGAGTTCGATATCCGGTACCAAAAAAAAACAAAAAGAAACGAGGAAAAAAAAAATACGTAAAGTATGAAGTAGCTCTAAAAGGCTTAAAGCCAAATGGGACATACCTATCTACTTTGTCTGTAATACCAAATTTTGTTTCCAGAAGCAACTACTTTCCATTACTGTTTTATATATATGCACTCCAATAAAATGCCTAAATTTCTATCAACTGATAAAAGGATAAAGGAGGATTTTCGAACCCATCATAATGCCCCCATTGCCTTACTCCACCTCCCAAAGGTGGCTATGTTAAAATTTCAATTAGGGCTGGGGATTTAGCTCAGTGGTTCTGCTGCCTGCCTGGGAAACACAAGGTCCTGAGTTCGATCCCCGGAACCAAAAGAAAAAAAAAATTTTTTTTCCAATTAAATCCATATTTATTATTTCTGTTTTTTGTAAACGATCTTGTAAGTTTTTCATATATTTATTAACGTTTCTTTGTATGTTATGAATAAATCTTCCTGTAATTCTGTGGTTGGTTATATAAGAGGGATTGTGGAGTCTTTAATTTTCTACTTTGTATATTTCCGTACAGTTTAATGCTTTGTAAGAACACCTACATTTGCCTTTTTAATTACTAAAAGCAATAAAATATTTCCACTTTGAAACTGCAAAGCAGTGAAAAAGTTAACCACCCCACTGACATCGACTCTTCCAAATTTCAACAGGGAAACCAGACAGAATAACTGAATGCAGTACTCTTCTTTCCTTCACCTATTAAGTTACATACTCTGAAAAGCAAAGAAAAATTCTGTCTTCCATAAAACACAAGTTTTCCTAAATTCCTCAAAACAGGCTCAAATAGAAAATGGGCTAGGGCCGGGGATTTAGCTCAGTGGTTCTGCTGCCTGCCTCACAAGTGCAAGGACCCAAGTTCGATCCCCAGTAACAAAAAGAAAAAAAGAAAATGAGCTAGTGCCATAAACACAGTAAATACTAGATAATAATGAATTTTTTCTTGGGGTACTGGGAATTGAACCCAGACCCTTGTGGATGCTAGGTTAGCATCTATCCCTGAGCAGTATCCCCAGCCCCTATTTAATTTTACACATGGTCTCACTGAGTGAGGCTGCCTTCAAACTCCTGGGTTAAAACAATCCTCCCTCAGTTTCCCAGTAGCTGGGATTACATGAATGTGTCACCATGTCTGGCCATGACAAATGTTTCTATTATTGTTGAAAAAAACTGCAGGCATTGTGTTGCACCACTGTAATGACACCTCTTGGGAGGCTGAGGCAAGAGGATCTCAGCAAGTGTGAAGCCAGCCTGGCCTACATAGTAACTTTTAGCCTATACAATAGCAAGATCCTGTCACAACTCTCCACGGGCACACAAGATAGAAAACTGTCAATTAGAAAATGAAAATGTATCAGTGTTGTCTCAGTCACTCTCCTTGTGGCTGGGACAGAAACTCAACCCTATTTGGGCTCATGTTTTAGACGTCTGAGTCCTTTGTGTGGTTGGGCAAGGTGGAAAGGCCTGGGCCAAGAATAGCTGCTCACCTCAGGGCAGCCAGGACTCAGAGCCCACAGGGATGAGCGTGACCGACCCTGCTGAATAAAGATCAACCAGAAACACAGGAAGCAGGAGGAAGACAGAGGCCCTGATCCAGGAAATCAGTGTGGAAGAAGAAACTTGGGGAAAGCTGGTGTTACAAACGGGAAGGATCCGCTGGGCTGGGCCAGTCTGCAGGTCAGCACTCTGACCCACCAGGAAGCCACCTGGAGAATTTCTCGAATGGGGGGGAACCGGGGACAGCAGACCTGGCCTCCCAGGATACACCTGGGTGCACAGCCCTGCCCCACCATCCGCTCCCCAACACTAAGGAGCCCGCAGCCCCAGCCCGCAGCGTCTTCCCCACCAGCAACTGCAGCACACGGGCTTCTTCCCCAAGTGCCCCTTTCCCACGCACCAAGCTCAGGCTGCACGTGGAGAGACAGGCAAACTCTGCTCGTGAACGGCACCCCGAGTCAGCGCCGAGCGCCTCTTGTTTGGAGGAACCCATCTGGGACACAGCTCACACGGGTCCCCTCTGAGCCGGTGCCTAGCACTCTGAGATCCCGTGTGCTCCCACCCAGCGCTCACTGCCTGCACCCCTCGAGACCTAGTCTGACGTCCAGCACCCATCCTGGGCAGCCTGGTCTCCACAGGAGCCCCTGTCCCGTGCGTCTCCATATGGTGCCCAGGCATTCCCGAACCCTCTCCATGCCCGGCGCCCTGCCCCACCCTGGGCACATCAGAAGCTCCGTATATGGCACCTCGCTACAGTCTGAGCAGAGTCTCTACCGGCCACTAGACCAGACCACTGCCTGCTCTGCAGTAACAGTTGAAAGTCTGCCTGGACACCCGTGAGAACCTACTCAGCACCCCGCACCCTCCCTGGGCCACCACAATCTCCCCACATCCGTCTGTGGCATACTGCGGTCTCCACAGGGCCCCACCTGGTGCTCTGAGCCGGTCACAAGGACCCGGGAATATTATACACTAGGTACCCAGCATTGGGCCCCAACCAGTAGGAATCCTTGCCTAGAGCCTCAGGATCCACCACCCCACGCCTTGCCTGTACGTGTGTCCCCGCTTTAGCAGTTCCCACACGCGGGTTTACACACAGAGGTGTTGTGGCAAAGTGGAACAGCTCAGTGCTATATGCCCGTGTTACAACTCAGTGGCACGGCCAAGTATTACAGAGCTCAGTGTTAAAGCTCTCTCGATTGCAGCTAACACAATTTGAAGACTCTAGAACCCAAAATTCATTCAGAGAGGTGGAGAAAAACCTTTTATTATGGCAGCAGGCTCAGAAGAGTTCGTCCTCCAAAGTCTGAGCACTTTACCAGCAATGGGAGCCTCCTTATATAGGGATCTAGGGGTAGGCGAGCATGCTCACTGATGCAGGGCGGGCGGACTTACAGAGCATTCCTGAATGACACTGCTAGAGAGCATGCTCACAGGAGCAGAGGAGCAAAGTTAACAGAACATTCTTGAAAGGGGCATTCCTGTAAGGGGGTGGGGCTAACAACATTCTTGAGAAGTCACCCAGTTCAAACAGTTACAAAACATTTTGGGGCGGGGATTTAGCTCAGTTGGTTCCACCGCCTGCCTCGCAAGCAGAAGGTCCCGAGTTCGATCCCTGGCACCAAAAAAAACATTTTTAAACGTTGAGCCTGAGCACTACCCAGCACAAACTGTTACATTTCTGGAATAAAACATTTTGTGGGAAAAAACATGGAACCAAGGCAAGGGCCTGTTTTATTGTGTATTACTGCTCTATCAGAGATCTCCACACAAGCAGGACTGTGACTTGTGGGATGGAAGACAGAGCCTCTGGGAGAAAGACGCGCTTCTGGAAATATAGAAGAATTTTTCTTTCCTTTTTTTCCCCACACTTTGTTTGACCCAGGTTTTTTCTTCTTTCTCTTCTATTTTTTTTTTAAAATTTTCTTTTGGTAGAGTTTGGAGTTTTATCACTTTTTCTTGTTCCCCCTCTTAAGTATTACATTGTTTTATTTGTTTAAATTGCCCCCCCCCTTTTATCTCTCTTGTTTCCTTAACATTTCCTCAATTTGTTTCCTTAATATTTTTTCCTTGGCCTGGGGATTTAGCTCAGTGGTTCTGGCGCCTGCCTCAAAAGCGCAAGGTCCCGAGTTTGATCCCCAGTACCAAAAAAATAAAATAAAATAAAATAAAATATTTTTTCCTTTTTTTCCCCCTTTAGTTTAATCTCTATTCCTTATTATTTATCCTTTTCTTGGTTGGTATTTTCTGTTACTGCTATCTACTACTACTAATTTTATTTTACTGCTTACTATGATCTTTTGTGTCGCTCTTACTACACGGATAGAAACCCATAGGTAGTGGAAAAGGAGGGGAACCCCCCCCCGCCCCAAGGAGTTTAGACAGATGGAGAAGTTTAAACAGGCTTAACCACTGCAAAGAGCGGACAGCTGTGGTCACACTTCCTCTGTATGCTGTACCCTGAAAAGCTTAGTTTGCTAAAGTTAAAGGAAGAAAGGGAACCTGACCCTAGAGTGTGAAAAGCCCCCAAAGACCCTTCCCCATCCTCCCTAATAACAAGTCAATCAACCAATCAAGTAGGGGCGCCCTCAGCCCAGAGACGGGATAGGCCCCCAGCTACTATAAGGTCAACACCTTAAGCCCACCTTCAATAGTGGCTCCGTTTCGGGCACCGCTGCCTGTCTCCCTGAGAGAAGGCAGCTGTACTCTTGCATGCTTGCTGAACTGAAAATACAAACTTTGCTTCTAGGCTTTCAATTTCTATCTTATTCTTCCACAACCTTCTGAGTTATTGGGAGAGTCAGGACTGCAGAAGACTCTCCACCAGTGTCCACCGTGACATACCACCTGCTTCCTATCTTCCATGGCTTAATTTTTCAAAATCTGATTTCTTTCTTTCTTTTTTCCTGAGGTTCTCAAGCCCACATCTTTTTGTGTGTGTGTGTGTGCCAGGGATCGAACTCGGGACCTTGTGCTTGCTAGGCAGGCGCCTGAACCACTGAGCTAAATCCCCGGGCGCAAGCCCACATCTTATGGTGAAACTATTTACACTTATAAATCTGTAGATAGCTATGTATACCTTACTGCAGTTGAACACTGTTCTATTCTGGACTTAGGTAAAATTGCTCTGTTGAGTAGACAGCTACTGTATATAAAGGTATGATTTGTCTTAGAATTAGTACTATAACTATGGATCTCCTTCCTATGGTTAAAGGTGGTACAGTGTTAGTTATTATAATTTGTAGTTATCTTGTTTGTTTTTGCTGCTATTGTTGCTGTTCATTTTGCTACTTTAACTAAGGGTGACACAGTTGTTGCTATCAATTAAGCTCCTGTTAGATGGGTGTGGTGGCACACACCTGTAATCCCAGCACTTAGGAGGCTGAAGTAGGATTGTTCTGAGTTTAGGGCCAGCCTGATCTACAAGGTGAGACCCTGTCTCAAAAAAAAAAAAAAAAAAAGACCTCTGTATCTGGGGATCATAAACAAAACTAAAGTCTAATACCAAAGCACTGGGCATAGGACCAGTTATGCTGCAATATTCCTCCCTTATAAATGGGGGTGGTTGGATCCTGGGACAGACCTAAAGGCCAATAGGTAGTACCTAGAAGACATCTATGAAAAGTAGACATTACCTTGAGGTCTCAATACTACCAATAAAGCTACCCAGGGCCGGGGATTTAGCTCAGTGGTTTCGCTGCCTGCTGTGCAAGCACAAGGACCGAGTTCAATCCCTGGTAACAAAAAAATAAAAAAATAAAGCTACCCACCATAAGCAATCTGCAAGCCTCCATACAGAAAACAGAGAGAGAGAGAGAGAGAGAGAGAAAACACATAACCAAAATGCCCCCCCAAAAGCTCCTAACTCCCCCATGGCAAACTGAGGGGGCAGTAAAGGGGAAGACATCCAAAGCCACGTGACTGAAATACTTGAAATGGTAGCAGTGGAAGTAACAAAACAGATCAATAAGAAGCTCAGCAAATTCAAAGCAGAGATAATTGCACAGGTAATTAAAGAGATAATGACTGTAATAAAATGAATGACTAGTGAGTCTAGAAAAGATACTATTAAAGAAATAGAGGAACTAAATAAACAAACTATGCATGCGAACCATGAATGGCAAACATAGAAAAGAACCCCAGTCCATAAAACAGACTCAAAAAGAAATCCAGGCCAGGCCCACACCGGAATCCCAACACGCAAGGTGGAGGCAGGAAGACTGGCAAGAGTTCAAGTCCACCCTGAGTGGGATCCTGTCCTAGAAAAACTAAAAAAAAAAAATTCAGGATATTAACCATTTACCAGTCCAATTATTTAAACACAGGATGAGCAAAAATTGTGTATTTTGTTAATTTTAACAAGATAATATGCTAGGAAATATAAAAACAACAATTTTATCAAATTTATTCAATACAAGAATTGATGGGTTGAAATGACACCTGTCTAAGTGAGTCTTTTTTTATTTTGTTTTGTTTGGTATGGGGGATCGAACTCGGGTCCTTGCACTTTCGAGGCAGACGGCGGAACCACTGAGCTAAATCTCCAGGCCCAAGTGAGTTTTGAGATAGTCAACAAATGTGCTGCCCAAGTGATGCTCAGAGTAAACTGTTAAGTGATGAAAAACTCTATTGAAAGTAGAGGCAGCAGAACCAATCAATGAGAGGGCAGAATATCTAACATACAAGTCAGGGCCGTGGTGATCAAGTAATGAGAGATTCCTTAAAATATCAAGGGACCATGAAAAAAATCCACCCAGCGGCTGTTAGATGATGCAAAGAATCTAAGATTAATTGGAATGAATGACAAATCAGATTATAGCCCAAAGGACATAAAAAACCTGTTTACAGAATTAATAGCAAAAAACCTTCCAAACATGGAAAAAGAATTTGAAATAAAGACAAGTGAGGCATATAGAACCCCAAATCGTCTACACCAAGACATAATAGGTTTCCAGAAATTCAACACAGAAACAGAATCTTAAAATCTGTTCCAGAAGGACTAGGGATTTAGCTCAGTGGTTCCACCGCCTGCCTCAAAACACAAGGTCCCGAGTTTGATCCCCGGTACCAAAAAAACCCAAAAAACCCACAAAAATCTGTTAGAGAAAAGCAACAAATCACCTATAAATGAAAACCCATCAGAATTACAGCAAACTTCTCAAGACAAACCCTAAAGTCTCTCCAAGGAAGGGTGGCATAAACTGTTTCAGGCCCTAAAAGAAAACAACTCAGATTCATGTATCCCACAAAATTATCTTTCAAAATTGATGAGCAATTAAGATAACATAATACATAATTAAGATACATGAATGCTTCTGTTTGGAAACAATTCAGTTCGCACACAAAAACTTTCATCAAAACTCTGCTTCTATTCTCAAACTCACAATGGGTGACAAACATGACCAAGGCTATTTTCCCCACACATACACAAACACAGCACACGGCTCAGACGAAGAAGTAGAAGCAGCAAATAAATATATGAAAAAATGTTCAACATCACTGGTCATTGGAGAGATGCCGATGAAAACAACACT
This sequence comes from Heterocephalus glaber, assembly GCF_053883595.1. Lineage (NCBI taxonomy): Eukaryota > Metazoa > Chordata > Mammalia > Rodentia > Bathyergidae > Heterocephalus > Heterocephalus glaber. The sequence goes on along the minus strand of NW_028258444.1, from coordinate 11,308,736 downwards.
GAGATTCCACCTCACCCCAGAAAGAATGGCTGCTATCAAGAAATCAACCAATAACAAATGCTGGAGGGGCTGTGGGGAAAGAGGAACCCTGCTCCACTGCTAAGAGTGTAGACTGGTGCAACCACTGTGGAAATCAGTATGGAGATTCCTCAAAGAACTAAAACTAGAGGTTCCCTTTGACCCAGCTATACCTCTTCTTGTATCTTCCTGAAAGAATTAAAAGCATCATACCACACCCATGTTTATAGTAACAGAATTTGTAATAGCTAAATCTTGGAAACAACCCATCAATAACCAAATGGATGAAGATGTGGGTTTTTTATACAGTAGAGTACTACTCTGCCATAAAGAAGGATGAACTTGAGACATTTATAGCTAAATGGATGCACCTTTTAAGTGAAATAAATCAAACACAGATGTTTAAATACTGCACTGTTTCTGTGGTGTGAGAAACCAAAATTGGAAATAAGGACTAAAATTAATACACATTGGGAAATGGGAGGAAAATGAACAACAGAAGGGGAAGGGGAAAGGAAAGAAGGGACATGGAAAAAAAGAGAAAATCAAAGGAAAAATGGAACCAAAGCTTTTATACTTAAAGAAAGGGAGATGGGGAAAAAAAAGAAGCAAGATATATCATGTACTGGTACAAATTCTCTATGATGAATGTTATCATTGTATATATCTAAAATGTAACAATAAATGTTTTGCTAAAAAAAAAAATAGTTGGGCACAGTAGCACACACCTGTAATCCCAGGAGCCTGAGGCATGAGCACTGTAAATTCAAGGCCAGCTTGGGCAACTCAGCAAGACCCTGTGTGGTAGATTAACTTATGGTCAACGTGGAATGCCCAGCTGAACTGAGCGTGGTACTGGGTGTGGAAGTCCCACCTGAGGATTGTTGCCAACAGCATAAAAAGAGAACTAGAGGGGAAGATTGCACGCTGTTGATTTTCTTGGAAAAGCTTGCTGTGGCTGGTTTGGCTGATACAAACTAGGCTGTTTTCATCTTTAGAGGAGCTCAGGTCCTGGCTGTCATTGGGGATAACAGCTGTTCTCGTCAGGAGAGCTCTGGTCTTTGCCTTGAGAGTCACTTCCTGGCTCCAATACACATCCTTCACCCCATTGGCACAGACTTTCTAGCTTCCGCCACTGGCCTTTGGGCCTTCCCAGTGCAGATTCTTGATTTGGACTTGCATGAGACATTGCCATAGGTCTAGGCTTTCAGCTGGACTTACAGTGGGCATTGCCGTGGGATCTAGGCCCTTGGCTGGATTCTTCGAGTCTATAGCATGTGGGCAGATCTCTCGCACTCCTCTGCAATTAACTTTTTGGGTGACTATTATAAAATAATCCTATAAATGATGTGTCCTATATTAAATCTGTTCCCTTGTAAACCCTGATTACAACACTTTGTCTCAAAAAATAAAAAGCTAGGGCTAAGGATGTAGCTCCATGGTTGAGTGTCCCTGGGTTCAATCCCCAGTACTTCAAAAATAATAATAATAATAATAATAATAATAATAATAAAGACTACACCTAAAACAGAAGTAAAAGAAATTATAAAAATCAGAGGAACCAAAAATTCAGAGTACGAAAAAAAATCAAAGAAATCAAAGTTGGTTTTTTGAAAAGATCAGCAAAATTGACAAATCTTTAGATATATACAGAGAGAATATTAAAGATGTCCCTATTGATCTTATAGTAATTAAAAGGACCGCTGGGGGGCCGAGGATTTAGCTCAGTGGTCCGGCCGCCTGCCTGGCAAGCGCAAAGACCCCAGTTCAAGCCCCACTACCAAACAACAAACAAACAAAAAGGACTGCTGGGGAATATGATGGAAAATGATGAGCAACTTTATGTTAACAAATTAGATGAAGATGATATAAACAAATTCGTTGAAAGATTCAAGGTACCAAAGGTAACTCAAAAAGAAATGGAAAATATGAACTGCCCATCCATTCATTTTCCTATTGTTGCTATTGTTCCTATTGTTTGTTATCTCAAATTTAGTGGCTTAAAACGGCACAAATTTATTATCTTACAGTTCTACAGGTCGCAAAGTCTTAGCGGCAAACAGGTGTCAGCAGAACTGCACTTCTCTCTGCGAGCTCTAGGGGTCATTGTTTCCTGACTTTTCTGGCTTCTGGCCTAGAGGCTCAGGAACGCCTTCCTCCACCTACTGAACAAGCAATGGCAGGTCAATTGCCTTGCACAGCACACTGCTCTGACCTCTTCTTTTCTCTTTTTCACTTTTAAGAATCCCTGTCAGAGCTGAGGGTGTAGCTCATCGGTAGAGTGCTAGCCTAGTATTCACAAAGCACTGCATTCAACCCAACTGCAAAACAAAACACACTCTTGGTCATTTTCTTGGGCTCAAACGCAGAGATAATCCAGTATATCTTGCCATCTCAAAGTCCTTAATTAATGATACCTGTGAAATCTCTTCTACCATGTAAAGTAACACTCACAGGATGCAAGTATTAGGACATGAAAATCCTTAGGAGGTCGTCATTTTGCCTACCATATCCTATAACAAGCAGCTGAATTAATGTACAAAACCCTGGATTCAGTCACCAGCATCAAAATCATCATGGTCATCAGTCATATCATTAACTTTATTTGTTCATCATCTAGCCAGGTCCAGATGACTTGTGAATTATTTCAAAAATTGAATAATGCCAATGGATGGGAGAACACTTCCGAATTTATTGCAGATAGCTAAGTTAGCTGGAAATTATTATAAGGCAGTTAGACAAAGCTGGGCCCTCAGCATAGAAAAACTATGGAGGCACAGTCACTGGTTAACATTATAAAAAGAGAAAAAGTACTACACTTAACCTATTTCCCCCAGAGACAAATAGTAGTGATTGATATTCTAAATAGACTTCAATCTCCCTAGACCATTTCCTTTCCAGAAATGCCTTGTACGTGACTTGTTTTCCCATTTGATCCCCATTTAATCAATATTACCTGGGTGACTGTACTTGTAATCTTATTGGTTGGTCATGGTTTTGTCCCACCTCATGCCCACCTTGTGATTTTCCATTGGGTCTTATAGTTTTGTCCAACTTTGTACCCACCTCACCTCGTGGCTTTGTCCTATAAAACACCTTTGAAAAGCGGGGTAGGCAGACAACCCACTTTCAGGTCCCCCTTCTGTCTCACTCTGACAGAAGCTATCTTTCTCTCAATAAATTCTTCCTACTTTTTTTTTTTTTTGCACCGGGGACAGAACACAGCAAGTGGCAAAACCACTGAGCTAAATCCCTGGCCCAATTCTTCCTACTCTTAACCTCCATTGTTCCTAGAATTCATTCTTCGATATTAGAGAACATGAACTCGCTTTTTGGATATCTAGCAGGTTGGCAGTTATGATATTTCCCTTGTTTGAATTAATTTTGCTTATTTGGATTACTTGCCCTATATCAGTTTTGGATTAGTTGGTGCCCTATATCAAAATCATCCTATGAGGCCATTATTACCCTAATACTCAATTGCAGACAAAGATATCATAAGAACTACAGACCAATATCCCTTCTAATTATAGGCATATGCACACCCATGCACACACAGAGATCCCCAACAAAATACTAACACAAAATGCAGTAACATCTACAAATATGTGCATATATTTACAAATATAATTTATTCCTATGCACAAGGTCAGTTTGATACAATACACTTGTAATATAGTAAAACACACAGTAAAACATTAATACACAGAAAAAAACCTCACAACAATAACTCAACACTCGTTCCTGATTTTTAAAACTCTCAGCAAACTTGGATAGAAAGTAACTCTCAGACCGATAAAGTGACTGTGATCACACCTACAGCAAACATACTTAATGATGAAATACTTTCTTTTAGATTTTTTTTTTTTTGAAAGGCGGTTTCACTATGTAGTTCAGGCTGGCCTCGAACTCCCAGCAATCCTCCTGCCTCCCAAGTACATGTGCCACCACACCTGGCCTAAAAATCATCTTTTTTTGGAGACAACATGATCCTTTATGGGGAAAATCCCAAGAAACTCTAATAAGATTAGAACTGGTCTGCTACAAAATCACAACATGAGATGGACATACAAATCCCAACTGCTTTCCTCTAGCAAGAAATCATAAAAAACAAAACAAAGGACGATTCACAATATTATCAACCAGAACGAAATGCTAAGGAATAAATTTAACAAAAGAAGTGTAAGGTTCTGTACTCTGAAAAACGTAAACACTGCTAAAAGGAACTTTGCAAGACTGAAATAAACAGAGAGACACTGAATGTTCTCAGGCAGTCGGATTTCACATTATTAATGTGGGCAACCATGGATATTTTACCACATGCTGGTGCTCAGTACTGAGTCCATAGGGAAACATTAACTTCTGCCCTCAGGCTACAGTAGCTCCACAGACATCACTAGGTCACCTAGTCCTCCGCATATCTGAGAGAATATCCCTCCTTCCCCATCCCAATATAATGTCAAAAGCCTCTTTTAGTACAAATATATGTATTTTTCTGACACCCTTACCACTAAACCCTAATTAGTTTATACACATTTGTTAACCCTACTCAGAAGGACTGTTTATTTTTTTTAACAACACCAGGAATATTAAACCCTATTGATATAGGGGAAGTACTATAACTCCCAACCTGGTATATAGCAGATACCGAGTTCATGTTTCCTAAAATCGAAGGATGAATTCTAAGGAACAATGGAGGTTAAGAGTAGGAAATATTTATTGAGAGGGAGAGATCTTAGCTCCCAAGAGACAGGAGGGGGCCCAAGTGGGTTGCTAGGAATTCCATTTCACAGGGGAAGTCTTACAGAGCAAAATCACAAGGTGGGTACAACGTGGGGCAAAACTATGATCAACCAATAAGATTACAAGTATAGCTGCTTAGGTAATATTGACCCAATGGGGAAGCAGGTTATGTAGCAAGTGTATGTGGACAGGACAAAACTTTTTCAGGAAGTGGTGGATCCAGAGGTCCTAGTTACCCTCTGGGGTGACTGATGTCTATCTAGACTTTATTGGGCCAGGTGTTACCACTTATCCCTTGGGGAGTATGCAGGCCTGGTCATTTCTCTTTATCTTGAGGCCTGATGCCCCTCCAACAACAGTTATAATGTGTTTTCATCTTTTGTACTGACTCTCTCAGAGGCCTAGCCCTGTTTGACTGCCTATAATATTTCTACCTAACTTAGCTGTCTATAATACTATCAAATTTTTTTTTTTTAGGTAACAGGGATCGAACTCAGGTCCTTGCACTTGCACAGCAGGCGGTGAAACCACTGAGCTAAATCCCCGGGCCCTATCAATTTTTTTTTTGTACCGGGGATTGAACTCGGGACCTTGCACTTGTGAGGCAGGCACCAAAACCACTGAGCTAAATCCTAATACTATCAAAAGAAAACATCACTCAGACTTCAAACATTTGGCTATCCTCAAAATCGAGACTGATGGACAGGACACTAAAGCCATGAAGATCTGGTAACAGCATTCCTGAGAAAATGTTCCTACATTTCCTAACTTACACTGAAACCAAATATACAGGTCATTGCTTTTCTCCAGCCAGTGTATTCCTCTTGGAATTTGCATGGTACTGTCTAGAAGAGCTATCAATAAACTTCTAATTATTCTATAGTCCTCATCTACTGGGTAAATTCTTTTCACCTCCCAATATTGTAGACAGCTAAGTTAGTCAGACATAACATAGGCAGTTAGGCAAGGCCTGGCCCTCCAGGAAATCAGCCCAGAAAACAATTGTGGCCAGAGGCACATTCACTGAAAGCCAGGATTCAAGAAAAAGAGGAACCACTACACCCACATCCTTCCCCTAGGGATGAACAGCAGTGATTGATATTCTAAATAGGCATCAGTCACCTGGGAGGGGGACCAAGACCTCCCTGGCCCATTCCTTCCCAGAAGTCCCTGTTCATCCCCCATTCCCCCCCCCACACTTGCTACCTGACTTGTTTCCCTCTTTGGTCCCACTTAATCCATATTATATTTGTTGTAAATGTTGGTTGACTGTAGTTTTGTCCCACCTCATGCCCACCCTGTGATTTCCCATTGGATTAATATTACTGTCAGGCTTGACCTGGTCATGAAATAGTGAATAAGCTCTTTAATTCCAAGCTACAGTTTGACGAGATACAAAAATCCACACCAAATCATGGGCCGGGGATTTAGCTCAGTGATTTCGCTGCCTGGTGCGCAAGCGCAAGGACCCGAGTTCGATCTCCGGCACCAAAAAAAAACACAAAAAAAACCCAAATCAGGCAGCAGTGCAGCGGCAGTCTCTGCCTGACAAAAGCTGTGCTATCTCAGAGCAGATAGAACACGGAACACAGGATGGGATGTTCCCAACGTAGCAATAACTACAAAGTACAGCATCTTTTCAATGCCAAGTCACCTAAAAATATTCACACATCTGCCTCGATCAGTGCATGGACCCCGGCCACAAGTATTTGCTCTGATCCCCATGCATAACAGACGTGCCAGAACTCTCTTCCAACGCCCTATAAAGAAAGATTCTTGCCTTTTCTTTCTTCCTCTGCCCAGGTGAATAGTCTGTACTCTTCGTTTTCACTAGCCTGCTCCTATGGTCTCATTCTTCCACTGTTTGTTACAATTATCTAAGTGACTATATTTGTAATCTTATTCGTTGGGTATAGTTTTGTCTCACCTTGAACCCACCTCACCTCATCGCTTTGCTCAATTAAACACCCTTAAGAAGCAGGGTCCCTGGCCACCCACTCAGGAACCCTTCTGTCTCTCTTAGAAGCTATCTTTCTCTCAATAAATTCCTCCTACTCTTAAACTCCGTTGTTGCTAGAATTTGTTCTTCAATTTTAGAGAACAAGAACTCCCAGTGCCGGACATGGAGCAGGTTGGGAGTTACAATGTTTCCCTTACATTATTTGGAGGTCCACATATCACACCCCTGTATCACGTGGCACCAGCCTCTGACACACAGCGTCTGGTCTAGCAATGGGTAAGGGGTAGGGGGTGGTACAGGCCATAATCCCAGCACTGAAGAAGGGGGGGGGGGGGCACAAGTTCAAGCCCAGGCTGGCCAATTGAGTGATTTAGGGCATATCCGTCTGTCAGGAGCAATGCTATATAATTTTAGGGTAAAATCATTTGGTTAGCCTAGTTCTCCTGCCTACAGCCCAGCTATGGAATTCAGAGACCTAATTCCATTTTGGCCTCCGGTCACAACTGAGACCTCAAGGATCCGGTGATGCTGTGATTCTCCAGGACAAGATTACACCGGGGAAGACACCCGGGAGGAACAAAATCTTCATCTACTCAGTTCCTCATTGTTCTTGGATGTTACATCTTGTTTACGCGGATGTACTGAACTCTCTCCAAGTCATTTGTTACATTTGTTTCTCCCGATGTACTGAATAAAAGGTGCGGTAAACTGGGGGCTTTGGTCTTTGCCGCCCAGAGCAGCACTGATCAGATCCACAGCTCAGCTTCTTCTCAGTCTCCTTTTTCTACCTTTCCTGTAATTCGCCTTGTGCTGCTGTGGCTCGCAGGAGACTAGCACTTACTGCAGAGGTTCTGGTAACGTCCCCTTTCCCTGTTCCCTACACCTGCCTCAAAAAAAAAAAAAAAAGCTGGGGACATAGCTCAGTATGAAGGCCCAGAGTTTAAACCCGAGTTTAAACACACACAAACACAAAAGGCATGATTTCTGTTTTTTCCCAAGATAGACAAGGACTTAAAAGTGATTATTTACTAAAATCCAAGACTCTTTCACCTAGACCTACAAATAGGTGACAGAAGTAAAACAAAGCTTTTATTTTGTAAAACTCCGGGTCAAACTCTTCTCGGCTCTCCCTATAGACATGCTAATCATTTAGGGAGTGTCTGCCTAAAGGTTGGCAGAACAAAGTTTATTGGCCACAAATTTACCCAGCCAATCTCATCCTCCTTCAAGATTAAGACAGCAAGCTAAGAATACCAGGGCTGGGGATTTAGCTCAGTGGTTTCCACCGCCTGTGGCGTTAAGCGCAAGGACCCGTGTTCGATCCCCAGTACCAAAAAAAAAAAAAAAAAAAGACTATCAGGAGCCCTGTAATTTTCAGGGTCCACAGAACTTCTATCTAATTCTCAGCTTGTACACGTCCAGCTCCACACCGGCCTCCCCTCCCTGGAGTAGAGCTCGAAATCTCCAGCCATCCCATTGATACTCGTCAAGCAAAACAACTAGCCAAGGGCACGGGGCCATCCCTCCCACTAAGATTCCCAGGCCAGCCCTAGGAAGCCATGGCTGCGACTCCAACCAAGCAGGCCGAGCCACCTCCCCCAACCCCCAATTGGACCTGCTCCTGGGGTGGCCAGTCTGAACCCCTGCATCAGAGCGCGCCCCCTCCGGCCATCCAAGACATAGCTTTTCCCTATTTTTTTTTTTAATAAATTTTATTTTATCCCATTGCCCCCTTCAAGCTACCAATTTGTTCTTATTTTACTTGTTAGAGGACCAGGTTGATCCTGCCCAGATGCCCAGAGCTGCGTCCCCTTTCTCTTACTTTTAAAGTTTCTTCTTGCACACTTACGCTCTAGTTGTAACTTCCATTACCACTAAAGCAGGGACCCACACCAACCAGGGGTGGTGTAACCAAGGCAGCAAAGAAGCTGCTTCTCCCAACTTCCTCCTGCCTGAGGGACAAACCGCCACCCCTCCCACTTCCCCACCCAAAAGGATGGAACAGTGTGCAGATGCTGGCCGAAGCGGGGTCCGGTGCAGTTTCAGGCCTTGGAAAGAGCAGAAAACTTGGAGGAGGAATGAATCAAGTGTGCTGTCCCACTCGGTACCCTCGAAACTCTTTCCTGCTCTGGGAGGCCCTTCCACACCTGGACACAGTGAGGTGAGTCCCAAGGCCCCTCCATCTCCTCGGAGTAGCTCTGAATAAAGCGCTTCTCCTTTTCAGCACGCTTCCCAGGGTTTGGGGGTAGCAGGAGGCCGCCAGGACTTGAACGGCCCGTGAGAAGACAACTTACCAGGTGTCTTCGCTGTAAGGAGCGGAGGAAAGCTGTTTTCCAAGAGGCTGTTCACAGGAGGCGCTCTGTTCCACAACCACCAAAAGGGAAAGGGGCCGGCCGGGGGCTGCTGCGGGCCACCGAGGAGTGCAGGAGCCTGCTGCTGGGTGAGGGCCAAGTACCAGAAGTTGTAGGAAGCAGCATATGGACTGTAGGAGCTGGAGGCTGCAAAGTTAAACATGGTGCAGGAGCCTGAGGTGAGCGCAGGGCTGGCAGGAAGTAGAATCCCTTTCTTCGCACAGTGCCTCTCTAGCGCCCTCTACTGACAGAGTTTCGGCGCCAAGGAGCCAAAGATTAAAAAAAAATAGCCAGACCTGGTGACACAGGGAGGCTGAGACAGGAGGATTGCCTGAGCTACATCGTGCGTTAAAGACCAGCCTGAACTACAAAGTGAGACTCTGTCTCCAAAAAACAAAACAATAAAGTAAACCATAGTGGATTCAAGGCCAACCATAGTGGATTACATAGATGGTATCTAAAAAACAACAAAAGGTCCAGAGGCAGGTGTGGTGGTGCACACTGGTAATCCCAGCGTTTGGGAGGCTGAGGTGAGAGGATCACCACCAGTTGAGCCCAGCCTGGGCTACATGGTGAGTTCAAGGCCAACCTAGAATATATAGCAAGACCCAGTCTCAAAAAAAAAAGAAAAAGAAAAATATATCATGTACAGGTAACATTCCATATGATGAATATGATCATTATGTATATCTAAAGTGTACCAGTAAAATTAATTTCTAAAATATAAAAAAAAACTTAACTCCCAGAAAAAATAAAGTTATTTATATGGTTAACTAATAATCTCAATGGCAACAAGATGAAGACTTTCCTGCATTTGTAAGCTTCGGACAAGCTTCCTACTTCTACCCAACTTGGTCTTTGCTTGTCTCTTTAAGGTCAGCCTGAGGCACCATTGAGACCACCAAGGCAGGCAAAGTTCAAGCAACCGGTGAAGAGTTTATTGCAGTCTGGGTACAGACGGGCCAACGGTGAAAAGACAATTTGCCGGGCTGGGGATTTAGCTCAGTGGTTCTGGCGCCTGCCTTGCATGCGCAAGGTCCTGAGTTCGATCCCCGGTACCAAAAAAAAGAAACAACAATTTGCCTGGAGAGGAGGGTGTGCAGGGTTGACATAGGGGAATGTAGAATGAGGAGAGGGGCACTGGTCGAGAGGGTGGAAAACTTTAGAGTCCCAGGAGTGATGGGCCTGGGGCTGGCTGATAAACAAGGCAGTCATAGGAGCAGGGCAGAGGTGGTTACAGCATTTCGTAGAATCAGCTCCCCCACCCCTCAACAGGGATGGAACTCAGGACCTGGCGCTTGCCAGGCAGGCAGGGCACCACTGAGCTACATCCCCAGCCCAGAGAATCAGCTTTCTTTTTTTTTTAATAAATAATTCCTTTATTATATAAATAATGAAAGTACATAAAGATGGAAAAGTTTTCTTTGAACAAAAATTAAACACAGCTGCTCAACATAACATAACACAATGGCCAATGCTTGGATTTTCTCTTCAAACAATGGTACAACAGCATATATACAGCCTGATAGTGGGAGGGGCCAGCACTGAGGACTGAACCCAGGGCCTTCACACTAAGCTACGTTCCCAATCCTTTTTAAAATTTTGAGATGTCTCACTAAATCTCTAAATTCCCCAGGCTGGGCTGTAACTTTGCTCCTCCTGCCTCAGCCTCCCAGAGTGCTCGGATTACAGGCCTGTGCTACCAAGTCTAGTTCTGGTTTTGTAGTACTTCATTGTTCCTAAAAGCATATTACATCAACCTTTACTTATTTATTTAATTACATCTGATATTACACTAATCATAATCTTTTTAATGTTTAAATACCATTAGAGGGCCGGGGATTTAACTCAGTGGTTTCGCCGCCTGCTGCACAAGTGCAAGGACCCGAGTTCGATCTCCGGTACCAAAAATAAGTGAATAAATAAATAAACACCATTAGAATTCAACTTTGATCATTTGTGGAAATTTCCATGCAGGCTCAGTGAAAAATCTCCACATGTTTACATATTTTCCTCTTCAGAGAAGTCACCTCTAGACCTCTTGGATATATCACTCTTTCCTACAAAAATGTAAGCAACTCATAAGTTCTCTGAATTTCAGTATTGAGTAGTTACTCATGTTGTCTTTCCACGTTTCCTAAGTTCTCAATTTGTCGTAATAACTTCCTTTTATCAAGTTGAAATCTGATCCGTTGCTTTTAAATAACTTTCTTTTTTTCCATATTTCTTTCCAGGAGTCTTCGAGTTTTTCCAAATAACTTTCTTTTTCAGATTCTTCCTTCCATATTCCGTCTCCTTTTTTTTATAGCCGTTAATTCAGTTTTAAGTAATTTTCTGTGAATTGTCCAGTAAGTTTTGGAATTATAATTAAGCCCTTTAACAAGAACAGTTTTGCCAGGCCTCTTTGCAAAATTTCTTCGTTCAGATTCACGCTAAAATATCCACCCTTATTCACTAAAAGGTAGCAAAAGAGCACTGAATTCTCCTTTCCAAGAAGTTGGAACCATAGTACTTGGGACGCTTTGAGCTCTTTCTGTATCCGTACCTTCCCAGCTGCAGTGAGTTCTACTCCAGCCAGCTTAACCAGCAAAACACCACATGACTCTTTTCTCCATGAAGATGTAACAGGTAAAGTGATGGGAATATGTTCAATTTCTAAACCATTCTCAGTTACCCGGTATAATCGTCATCGTAGTTTAACATCCCTTCTTATAAATTCTGCTGGAATATCTGAAGATCTTATCAATTTTGATATCAGTCGAACACGTCTTAGAAATAACATTATTCCACCTATGGCCATCCCAGTGCTGACGTTGCTGCGGCCTCTTCCTGAGCTCGCTCACCGCCGAGCCGGACCGGTGGGCCTGCGGTACCTGGACTAGGCGCAAGTGATCGCCCGCCCACCGCAAGACCAGGCCACCACGTTGGGGGCCCCCCCGGGCCGCCCCGCCTTGTTGGTGGCTTCCCAAGACCGCGCCAGAATCAGCTTTCTTGCAGGTGTGGATGCAGGTAGCAGGTCTGCTTGGGTGGGGATCCGACTTGGGGAACCTGTCAGTCTCCCCTTGCTAGGGAAATCCTAAGTTATGTGCCAACTGCTTTTAACTCATGTACTACTATTTTGAATTTGTATTTCAGTATTTCTCAGAGTAATTATTGTTTCTATCAAAACAACTGAGACAACTGACAGGCTGTCAAGATTTAAAACATTAATTCCATGTAATATTTCATGTTTAAGTGAATCATGCAATTAGCCAACCTGGATTATTTTCACCATTAGACAATAAAAAATAAAGATGTATTGTGGCTTGTAGATTTCTCATTGTAAATTTATAAACATGCATTTTATCAAATTCTTATTCATACTTACAATATCTTATCTAGAATATGATTGAGTTTTAAATATTTACCTTTATTCTACTCAGATGTAATTTCTGTGTTATTTATCAATGTTGTGTAAAAATGTTAGACAGAGTACAAGACTATTGTTTTGTTTTAACCATAGCTTTTGTCTTCTGTATTTCTGGTCCTTTGAAATCTTGGGACCTTATAAACACTGGAAGGGAACGTGCCCACCGATAGCAAACACCTTGCCACTGATGCAGTCTTTATATGCAATCAGTCCGTCCTCCGCACTCCCAACCGGCTCCTTTCTTGGGTTCTCACCCTTCAGCTACTCCCCTCTGCCCTGATCATCCCAGGGTCAGATGCCAGACAAGGAAATGCAGCCTCTATGCCTCAGAGCCCACTGAAATTACTCCAACTAGCTGACCCTAACACCAGCTTACCTTGCTATATCTGTTCTTTCCAACAGAAATCACCGTACGTTACCTGCCTGCCTTTCTCCCTCATTCTCCCCACCTCCAGACTGACCCTGGGACTTGCCCACTGGCCCTGCATGCCCTTTTCCTCCCTGAAATAAACTATCTTTTCAATGGCAGTTGTCTCCTGGACTGTCGGTTTCATTATATTTGAGTAATAAAATCTACTTTTTAAAACACACACACACAATCTTACCTACAGCCTTCGACCCCTCCCCTAAGTTTAGGATCATAAAGCAAAAACATCCCAGGTCTTTGGTGCAGCACCCTCCTCCCTTCTTGAGTGCACCAGACCCCTGTATAAAACCTGCTATGTTGTCTTCCTGCTGTTATAAACAGCACACATGAAACCACTTGTTTTCGTGAGGAAAAGAAAAGTTTATTCCAGTGAACAGAGACTAAAATCAAGGATAGGTTCTAGCAGCTAGCACGGAAAGAAAACTAGGCTTCTATAGATTTGGGGGAAGGGGCTATAGTCATAAGGAATGTTAATGATTTGGGTGCCTGAGGACAGTCTGCGCTGGTGTATGGACAATCACTGGCCTTCTTGGTACCAGAGGGACTGTGTACTTCCCATTTGTCCTATTTACCGAGAGGTTGCTGTTGTTTGCTAAAAGCAGCCTGTTTGCTTTGTCCTGTTTGTTCACTTAGGCCAGCCATGACCCCTGCTGCCTGCATTGTGTCTTCCCTTCACTGCAGGTCCCCCGCCGCCATCTCGCGGGGACTCCTAGAATCCAGACGTTTCCACCCTTCACAATGCACCCCCAATCCCAGAAAGAGTCTCCTTAAGCCTCTCAGGCTGGTCCCAAACTCTGGGTGCAAGCGTTCCTACTGCAGCTCCTAAGTACAAGCCTTTTTTGTGGAGACAGGTCTCACCATGTAGTTCAGGCTGGCTTCGAACTCCTGAGGGCTAAGATTGCATAGAGCATGCGCCACCATGGCCCGCCATTGTCTCCATATTTTGAATACCACAGGAAACCACTATTATTGGTTTGTACACTCCATGCTTTAGATTTTGTCATACATTTGCCACTTTTATACTCAATTTTTTCTTGTATCAGTGAGCTTTTTTCCTATAGTATAGCCTTTAGCCTTAAGTGTATCTTTTAATATTTGTCTGTTGCTGATTGTTTTTGTATAACGTGTGTGTGTGTGTGTGTGTGTGTGTGTGTGGTACTGGGGATTGAACACATGGCCTTCTCACTGAGCTATATCCCATCCCTTTTTTATTTCTTATTTTGAGATATTGTCTCATTAATTTGCTAAATTGCCCAGACTGGGTTTGAATTTGGGATCCTCCTATCTCAGCCTCTCAGAATGCTGGGATTACAAACAAGTGTGCACCACCACACCCAGCAATTTCTCACTATTTATGGGGGACCAATATTCCACTTTTTTTTTTTTTTTTTTTTGGTATTGGGGATCGAACTCCAGACCTTGCACTTAGGAGGCAGGCGGTGGAACCACTGAGCTAAATCCCCGGCCCATCCACATTCTTAAATTTTTCTTTTTCTTTTCCTTTTTTGGTACCAGGGGTCGAACTCAGGTCCTTGCACTTTTGAGGCAGGCAGCAGAACCACTGAACTAAATCCCCAGCAATTACTGCTTTTTTTTTTTTTTTTTTGGTACCAGGGATCGAACTCCGGACCTTGCCCTTGGGAGGCAGGTGGCAGAACCACTGAGCTACATCCCCAGCCCCACATTCTTGATTCTCTCCAGTCAGAAGTGTGGAAGTGGGACTGGCAGAAAGTCAATCCACAGTGACAGCACAGTTGCAGTGAACCTAGCTGCTTGCTCATCAGGCTATATGCACAGCACATATTAAGTGGCCATAACATTGCATCCAGGCTAAGCCACACATAGTAGTAAACCATAAACACGCCCTGGATCCGGAGCACAAACATTCCCCAAGGTCTGGGACGTTTTCTCGGAGTTGCTGGGTGCAGGTGTGCTTACCTCAAACCATAAGGGCCCTATGGGAGGACTGGAGTAGTGACCTTGTCAAATTAGCCCTTTAATGTACAACGCTTACATAACAGAGTGAAACGCGGCACAAGCTGCCCTAAGGAAAGCCTTTCTGGAACACTGGTTTTCGTCACCCTCTGCCCCTCCACATCCCCAAACCCAGTCTTCTGCCCTGATGGTGCAGTCCTCTCCTGGAAGTCACCACGGCTCTCTTGCAGTCTATCAATAAACTTCACTTTTCTCTCTTCCTTGACTATCAGTAAATTCTTTCACTGTTTTTCAATCATGCCTCACACAGCAAGAATGGGAAGGGAAACAAGAGACAAGGGCGAGGAAGGGAGGCAGGGAAGAGACCTGGAGAGTTAAGGTGCGTTGTGTAGACGTGCCAACTTTGCAAGATGAATTTAATCGCTATGTACTGCAAACACGTATTGATAAAAATTAAAAAACTGTTCTCTGGGGTGAAAAACTAAAAGTGTAAATAAGGATCAAAATGTATAATTGATATTGTGTAATAGGAAGGAAAGGTCTAAAGGAGCAGGGGAAGTGGGAGGGGAAGGGGAAAGGAAAGAAGGGAAAAGAGAAAGTATGAGAAAAGGAAAAAATGGAAACAAAGTCTTTGTAAAGAAGGAAGGGTGGAGGGGGTGAAGGGAGGGCTAGGAATGGGGAAAGAATAAGAACCAAGATGCATCATGTAAAGGTACAATTCCCAGTGATGAGTGTAACTGTACTGTATACCTAAAATGTACCAGTAAACTTAATGGGAAAAAAAATTTTTTAATTAAAAATTGGCTGGCTGTGGCCTGCACATGCCTGTAATCCCAGCAGGAGGCTGAGGTTGGAGGATCGCCATGAGTTCAAGGCCAACCTGGACTACATAGTGAGCTCAAGGCCGCCTGTACTACATGGCAAGACCCTGTTTCCAAAAGCTAGAATGAATGAATGAATGAATGAATGAATAAATAATTTTTTTAAAAGTTCTTAGAGACAACGGCATTCGCCTTGGCCAAGGAGTTTCTGGACCCACCCACCGTGTGAACAGCCCCCACACTGTCCACTGACACTGCAGGTGACCTTGTCAATCTTGTCCACACTCATCTGGTTGGACATCTGGCCCCAGGCACCAAGGATGTGGTCGCCAGTGGTGCATTTTTGCAACAGGTACAAGTTGGGTCCTTGACCTTGGGGTGGGGGGCGCTGCATGTCTAGGCCACACTAGCTGCCTCGACTACCAGCACACGCAGGGTCTGCTTGAAAGGCTGTCTCTGAAGTACCTCAGGGTGACCCACAGGAGCAACAGGCTGCACTGTCTGCCCAGAGGCCGCTATTTGTGTGGCTACTGTCCATCGGGCCTCCCCAGGTGAAAGAAGCCCTGTTGACTTACCTGGCTGCAGATTTTATTTTTTCTATTTGTATTTATTTAAGTATTTATTTTTTGAGCTACTGTATTAGGGATTGAACCTTTGCACTAAGCAACATCCTCAGGCTGCTTGAACCTACAATCCTGAGGCCAGGCTCCCAAAGTGCTGGGATTACTGGTGTGAACCACCACACCTGACTAAACCCAATTTAATTCGTCTCTTTTTTGTCTTTGGGATTTTATATTCTGGATATTCTCTTGCAGTTCTATCTTTAAAATCACTAATAATTCCTACAACTTTCTCAAAGATTCTGTGAAACCCATGAACTAAGTGCTTAATTTTGAGCATAATGATTTTCATTTCTGGAATTTTTCTCCCCTGATTAAGAATGGCCATAAATTCTTTGTTATTTTCCCTGTTGAGAGATGGAGTCTCACTCCTGTCTGAATCAGGGCTGGATTTAGTGACTTGTCTGACCATAGAATGCACTGGCACTGGGGAACTAGGGTTTATAAGGCCAGATCACCAGAAATTTGTGGCTTCCACCTGGGCATTTTGAAATGCTTGCTCTGAAGATGCTCTCCTAGAAAACCCAGCCATCCTACTAAAAAGGCAAAATCCATGAGGGCATGGGGCAGAAGTTCCCACTGAGATCCCAGTAGGTGGGCAGTACCAATGTAAGCCATGCCAGTGAACTGTGGACCCAACCCAGCTGAGTCTTTAGATGACCGTCATCCCAGCAGACAATTCCAACCTTGGTAGTCACACCAAAGAAGGAACTCAAATCAATGCCAGATACACGCAGTACTTCTCTTTCTCTTCTTTTTCTTTCTTCTCCTTTTTTTTTTTTGGTACCGGTGTTTGAACTCAGGACCTTGTGCTTGCTGAAAGTGTGGTGCCACTGAGCTAAATCCCCAGCCCAATCTTTTCCATGCCATCCTTTCTTCAACTTTTGTTTAGTTTGTTTTGTTTTTTGAGACAGGGTCTCACCATGTAGCCCTTGCTGCCCTAGAACTTGCAGCAATCCTCCTGCCTCAGCTTCCTGAAGTGCTGGCATTACAGCCATGTGCCACTATGCCCAGCTTTGTCCATCTTCTTTTTTCTTATTAAACCCTAGAGTTGTGGAAACTTCATTTTTCTGTCCCTTTTGCTGTAAGTTTTATTATTTTCCTTCAGGACATACAAGAATTAATTTTAGCCAGGTGTGGTGGCTTAGACTGTGACCCCAGCACTTGGAGGTCTGAGGCAGGAGGATCGCTGTGAGTTTGAGGACAGCCTAGGTTATCCAGTGAGTTCAAGGCCAATCTGAACTACATAGTGAAACCCTGTCTCAAAAACTATATAAATAAATAAATAAATAAATAAATTTTAGACTATAAAGAGGGGATGGAAATGGGGTAAATACCAGTTAATACAGTTGGAATTCATGGGAATTCCATATATAGTATCCAAAACACTGAAAGACTTTTTTTTTTGGTACCAGGGATCAAACTCAGGACCTTGCACTTGTGAGGCAGGTATAGTGGCACTGAGCTAAATCCCCGGCCTTTGACAGACTTCTTAAAAATTAAGTTTATTGGAACATTTTAGGTATATATGAAAGACTGATTTTTGTTTATTTCTCTATTTATTTTGGGGACTGAGGATTGAACCTAGGGATTTCAAACTGAGCTATGTTCCCAGGTCTTTTTAAGAGTTTTTGTTTTGTTTTTTTAACTTTTGAGGCAGGAGCTGGATGTGGTGGTGCCTGCCTGTAATCCCAACACTTGGGAGGCTGAAGCAGGGCCAGCCTGGACTACATAGTGAGACCCTGTCTCAAAAAAAAAGAGATAAATTTGGAGGCAGGGTCTTGCTAAATTGCCCCAGCTGAACTTGCCACCCTCCTGCCTCAGTCTCCCATAGTGATAGCAGTATATTATGTACCACTATGCTCTGCTAGGCTTTATTAAGACCAAAATTGATGAAGTTGTCCTATAGAGTTACTGATGAATGATTCATAATTTATGTAAAGCTAGAAAGATAATTCTATCAATTGAACTTCTATACTGTGTTAGTAATCGTAGGGATAGAGCCCTGTAGGCAGGGAACGATGAGGGACACAGCCCCCTACCCCACCCCACCCCCCCAAGGAGTTCAGATAGCTGGCAGAACAGGCTTAACCACCCGTGAAAAGCTGACAGTCTGTGGTTGCACCTCCTCTGCACGCCGTACCCTGCAAAGTTTGGTTTGCTAAAATCAAAAGGAAAAAGAACCTTAGCCCTAAGATGTAAAAGGCTCCTGAAAAGACCCTTGCCTGTTGTCCCTAGCAAGGAGCTAAGTTAATCATTAACCAGTCAAGTAGGGGCGCCCTCAGCCCAGAGGCAGGATAGACCCCCAACTACTATAAAACCAGCATCTTGCCCCCGCCCCCAATGGTGGCTCTGTTTCGGGCACCCCTGCTTGTCTCTCTGAGAGAGGGCAGTTGTACTCCTGCATGCTTGCTGAATAAAAGTACAACTTTGCTTCTATGCTTTCGGTCTCTATTTGATTCTTCCACAACCTTCTGTGTCTTCGGAAGAGTCAGGCCTGCAACTGCTGGGACTCTCCACCTGTCCCCCCAGCCACGTCATAATCATTTGCCGTGCCAAAACTAAATCATGTGGAAATCTTGGTTTGGAGGAGGAAGACTAATACTTCTTTCAGCCTAAAGCTGTATTTGTTTCTCAGGAAAACACTACTTGAACCATAGTTTACTCAAACAAATAGGGCTGGCTCATTGGTAGACTGCGTGACTAGTAGGTGCTGGGTTCAATCCACAGCATCAAAAATAAATCAATAAAAAATAAATTCCCCGGCGGGGATTTAGCTCACTGGTTCCGCCGCCTGCCTTGCAAGCACAAGGTCCTGAGTTCAATCGCTGGTACCAAAAACAAAAACAAAAACAAAAATTGCCAGCCCAGGGATTTAGCTCAGTGGCACTGTGCCTGCCTCACAAGCGCAAGTCCTGGGTTCAATGCTGGTACCGAAAAAAATTAATTAATTAATTAATTAATTAATTGCTGGGCATGGTGGTGCACGCCTGTAATCCCAGAACCGTAGAGGCTAAGGCAGGAGCATAAAATGGTTTCTTCAAATTTTAGGTGGGGAAATGCTATTTTTATTAGTTCCTTTTTTTATTAGTATGCTTGTGTGATACATAATAAATACATTCATCTTTCAAAATTTGGTACATAACCATATTGCATCTTATTTATTTTTTTCTTCCCTTTCCATATGTGGGTGAATTCTAAAACAATATACCTTTATTAACTTTGACATAACTAAATAATAAGCAATTATTCCCCATATGCTGCTACTACTGCTGATAACATATTTTGTATATTTTATTTTTTTGGTTGTTTATTTTTGTTTTTTTGAGATAAGGTCTTGCTATGTAGTTCAGGCTGGCCTCGGTCTCATGATGATCCTTCTGCCTCAGCCTCCTGAGTGCTGGGATTGCAGATATTGTGGAGTTTTTGCTTATTATGTGCTATATGTATCATTCTTGGCACTTAAATGTACTTTCTAATTTAATCTTCACAAGGACAAAAGGAAGGAGCTGAGGACATAGCTCAGTGGTATTCTAGTACCTCTTTTCTTTTCTTTTCTTTAGTAAGAGCACTACAGATAACTTCAGTATAATGCCAAATGCTAATATTCAGAAGTTATTTTTGTGAAAGGTTAACCAACAAAAAATTCCAGTATAAATGAAAAACACCTTGTAATCTTGATAAATCTTACTGGATCATCCAGCACTTGGGAAACTGAGGCAAGAGGATCACTGTAAGCTCAAGGCCACCCTGGACTACTAGGGAGACCCTGTCTCAAAAACATCAAACAAAACAACAACAAAAAAACTTACTGAAGCACCGTACTGGCCACTGCAAGATATGTCAGTCAAAGCCTGGGCGTCTGGAGATTCCTGGAGGACATGACCCCATCCTTAGTGCAGGTGTAGGATGGGCTTACTTCTGTAACCATAAATCAACCACTCATGTGCAGCATGCCTGGCAAAGTCACACAGCTGTTGTTTTTCAGTATGCCTTATTATGTGATAACAGCTACTATAACTGCTGGGAAAATAAAGAAGCTTTGCTACTGCTGCTACTTGTAGCAATGTCTGCCCAACATGCTTTCTTTTCTTTGGGACTCTCACCTGAAAACACAACCCTTCAGCCACTTGATCCTGACACTTGGTGTAGTTGGCAGGATGCAGAGATGAGTGTCCCTGTGGTGTCTGCAGAACCAGCACCCAATAGCAAGGGGGAACCCAGGGGAGCTGCTGATATGAGCTCCCTAGACTTGTTCTGGATGCCGGTGGCTACTTTCTAGGCAGCTTGAAAATCTCTGGAGGACTAGGAGGCAGTCCGCCTGACACCGGAGATGTTTCATAGGCTTTGGAAATGCTAAAGACACAGATTCCTTTCCCCCACCATGAATCAGTGGGACAGGCATCTTGGTTGTTTTTCACTCTCTTCCACCGTGTGAGGCAGGAGGCAGGAGATCTTGTCCAGCAGGTGAACCAATTGCAGTGAAAAGAGGAAAACTGGAGCAATGTCAGGCTGCTACAGAGGTCATGCTGAAGGTCACAAAAAGCTCTGCTTCTTCCTGGAGCGTAAGTCCCTATCACAGGGAGTGTCCTCTAATGCTGCGGACACGACCTGCTATCAGACAAGAGGTGGAAATAGAGCTGCCTTTGGCCCATGGCAGGATTACAGATATGAAATTGCAGGAGCTGGCAAAACAATTAAAGCAAAGGGTGAGTGACACTGTGCCTGCATGGCTGCTATGGCTATAGGATGAAGGGGTTGATAACATGGGGTTAAACCCATGAGAAATGCTCCAAATAGCCAGCATAGCTGGCACCCCCTGCATGCACTGAATTTTGCAAGGTGCACAGAGACTGGCCCATGGTGTGGGGGATGGGGCAGACCTTGGTAAACTGGTTGATGGCAGCAGCCCATTTGGTTTGGGCAAACCTAGGTGACTTGCTGGAGCAAGTTACTAAATGGGCAACCCACCTGGACTTGGTAGGTGTGCTGTGAAAAATGGGCATGCGTGCCAGATGATGTTTGCTGCCCAATATTGTAGCCCTGATGAGGAACTGCTCACAGTGCTCATGAAAGATTTGATTCTAGCCAGCAGCCTGTAGGGGACAAGGGAAGGGGACGTTACCAGAACTTCTGCAGTGAGTTCTGGCCTCCTGCGAGCCACGGCAGCACACGGCGAATTACAGGAAAGGTAGAAAAATGAGACTGAGAAGAAGCTGAGCTTCGGGTCTGAACAGGGCTGCTCTGGGCAGCAAAGACAAAGCCCCCAACTTACCACACCTTTTATTCAGTACATCGGGAGAAACAAATGTAACAAAATGACTTGCAGAGAGTTCAATAGTTCACATTGGGATAAACAAGGTGTAACGGAAGGCTTGCAGAGAGTTCAGTACATCTCCGGCAAACGAGATGTTAATCAGTCCAAGAACAATGAGGAACTGAGCAGATGTTTGTTCTCCCAGGATGTTTCTTGTCCTGGAGAATCACAGCATCACTGGATCACTGAAGTCTCAGTTGTGACCGGAGGCCAAACTGGAGTTATTCTGTAGCTGGGCTGTAGGCAAGAGAACTAGGCTAACCAAATGATTTTTCCCTAGAATTATGTAGCATTGCTCCCAACAGCAGCCAGGCTGGCATCTTTGGCATGGTGGCAGCCCTGCTGACACCTTTTGTGGCTTGCCTGATTCACAATGCAGTAGACGCCTTGGCATGACTGGGTGACATAGAGGTGGAAATACCAGGGTAAGGTGAGACCTGTCAAGACACAGCCACCAAAAGAAAAGAAATGAGCGGCCCCAGGAAGAGCAGGATCAACTCCACAGGGACAGATGCTTGGTCTGTTAAAGGTAAGCCGATGCCAAATCTGGGCAGACCTGATAGCAGCCAGCTTAGCAGCTAAGATAGATGGGTAGTCCTTGTTGTCTTTGAGGAAGCAATTGCACTCTGACCAGCAATACTGAGCCCAAAGGTCAATGTGGCCCAGAGAAACAGGATGAGATGATGCTGGCAGCTTTTTATCCAGACTAAGAGACAGGCTGAGGCACTCAGTTGCTAGGGACCCTGGGAGATAGGAGGCATCATGTAGTATTAACTATTTATTGATCCCTGAAAAATATGCAGCATGTGGTGGCATTGGTAGATACTGGAGCCAATTCAATGCTGATTTATGGCAACCCAGACCATTTCACAGGACCCACTGCACACATAGAAGGGTATGGAGGTCACTATATCATGATCTAGAAGGCCAAGGCGACCTTGAGCATCAGGCATTTTTCCCCACACCTGCACAATGTCTATATTTTCCCAATTTCTAAATACATCCTGAGGGTGAACATACTGATTAGTGCCCAGTTGGACACCACACAGGGAGAATTCCATTTGTGGATCCTCATGGTAAAAACCATTGTCCGAGGATATCCTCATCACACACCACTGACTCTCCCATAGGCAACTCTGGTTGTGTGTGTGAAGCAGTATCGCCTGCCTGGGAGTCATGAGAAAATAGGACAGACTGTTTTGAAATTGGAAGAGGCTGGGGTGATATGTGTTGCACAAAGTCCTTTCAATTCGCCAGTTTGGCCCTTGCAGAAGCCAGACAAAATGTGGAGAATGACTGTGGACTAGCAGGAACTGAACAAAATGACTCCTCTGTTGCATGTGATGATACCTAATATTGCAGACTTGATGGGACTGGCTCACCTTGACACTCGGTTGATAGTTAGGTAGTGAACTTGGCCAACACTTTCTTTGCTAACACTATCATGCCTGATAGTCAGGACCAATTTGTTTTCACCTGGGAGGACAGGCAATGGACCTTTCAGGTGTTGCGACAAAGATATTTGGATAGCCCTACTTTGTGTCATGGCCTGGTGGCCAAGGACCTGGCCACCTGGCCCAAGCCACACTGTGTCTTTGTTCCACTGTATTGATGATGTTATGTTAACCTCTGATTGCCTTACAGATTTGGAAGCTGTGGAACACAGTCTGAAAGAAGCTTTGCTGGCCTGAGAGTGGGCCATCAAAAAAGATAAGGTCCAGACACCTGGCTTGTCTGTCAGATTCTTGGGTGTTATCAGGTTAGGAAAGACAAAAGTAATCCTGGATGCAATAATTGATAAGATTCAGGCACACCCCAGACCGACAACCGTATGCCAGATACAAACATACGTGGGGTTGCTAGGTTTCTGGCAGAATTTCATACCGCACCTAGCTACTTTATTATGCCCATTATACCAGATGACCTAGAAGAGTGTGACGTGAGACTAGACTGATGCAGCAGAAGCTGCTTTTCAGGACTTGAAAAAGGGCAGTCATGCAAGTACAAGCCTTACAAATTATTGACCCTACTTGCCTTTTTTCCTAACTGTGAACATGTATGACACTGGGTTTGGCTGGGGCTTATGGCAAAAGCTAGGGAAGCAGAAGCACCCTATTGGCTTTTGGTCACAGTTGTGGAAAGGAGTTGAAATCAGGTATTCCCTGAGTTGGCAGCAGTATATATTGCACTGCACTCTTGTGAAGGAATCATAGGGCAGCAGATGATGGAAGTGCAGACTAGGTACCGAATAGAGGGCTGGGTATGCAGATGGATGTCCCGTCCCAGGAAGGAGTGGAATGGCCCAGGCCCCTACCCTCGCTTGATGGGGAACATATCTACAGCAGAGAGCATCCTTTTTGTTCAGCCTATTGGCAGCCAAACTGGCAGCTGTTCTGGGACCTGTGACGTATATGGCCCAAGAAACCACACAGGATGATGGACTATATATAGGTTATAACCCCTATCCCCAATGTGGAAGGGAAAAAGGGATCCCCAGCTGAGGCCTGGTATACTGATGGCTCTAGTCAAGGCACAGTCTCACAATAGACAGCAGTCGCTGTCCACCCCAGTACAGAAACACTCTGGTTTGAGGTTGGGACAGGCAAGTCAAGCCAATGGGCAGAGTTGTGAGCAGTGTGGCTACTTGTCATGCATGAGGACAAACCTCTGCGTGTTTTCACAGACAGTTGGGCAGAATTCCGAGGGCTGATGCTCTGGTTACCAACCTGCGCAGCCCAAGACGGGCAGATAGGGCATCGACCCCTATGGGGTGCTAAGTCATGACGAGACTTATGGGAGCATGGCCAGACTGTAACACATGTGGTATACCATGTGTCAAGGCATAGGCCTCTGCTTTCACCAGGGAATGATTTAGCAGACTCCTTGACAAAGGTAGTAGCTCTTCTAGGGCCACCCTCAGTAGCAGTGCCTTGGCTTCATAAGAAACTGGAGCACTTAGGGCTCTGCACCATGCAAGCTGCAGCACAGCGATGGCACTTGGATTTGACTCCTACAGAAGCAAGAGCACCAGTGAAGGTGTGGCCTCTATGTGCTCAGCTGCCCCGTTGGAGGAGGAGGGTGCCCATGCAATTGGGTGCAATACTGAGAGAACTCCATGCCCTGCAGCAATGGCAGGGAAATTATATTGGGCCCTAACCTCTCACAGGGACACAAGTATGGTCTAATTGCTGTGGATACTGCCACAGGTGTAGGCTACCCTGTGCCCTCTGCTGACAAGGCCCATACCATTAAGGTATTACAGTGATTGAATGCAGCATAGGAGATGTTGCTAGAAATAGCATCTGACTGGGGAACCCATTTTACAGGGGCACAGGTGCAACAGTGGGCCAGAGACAATGGTATCACCTGGCACTTTCATGTGCCCTACCAGCCACAAGCTGCTGGTATGGTTGAGAGGTATAACACTCTTGAAAACTAAGCTGGCCTATTTGGCTACAAAGTTTATCGGGCGGTTATGGGCCACAGGCTGTTTCCCCCAGCGTACAGGTGACAGCCCACTGGATTACCTTCTGAAAGCACAGCTGATGTGTCTGTGAATTTGACAGGCAGAGCAAAGGTCCTAAGGTGGTAAAAGGGGCTTTAATCCTCCCCATGCTGGAGCCTATGCATCTGAGGACCTGGTACTAATGGACTTGAGACCTTCCCCTGCTGGGCAACTGGGAGTTCCTCTTGGAGCCCTGTGGGGAGGGACTGTGCCATGCCATAGAGGTACAACCTTGGATTACAACATGGCCCTCGAAGGCCTCAGTATGCTCCCCACTGGATGCCAGGGTCACCATCCTAAAGGGAAGTGACATTGAGGCTGCTTGGCCTATTCCCGTGGGGGTGATAGACCTGGCTCCAACCCCCTTGCCTCCAGTGGCAATGGGGAGCCAGGTCTGGTATTCTAAACTGGGAGATAGAATGATCCCAGCCACCATCCTATCCCTGGATGAGCATTTGGCCTGGATCTTCCCTGAAGGACAAGACCTTCCTATGATGGTTTCTCCTGGCCTGTCCTTCCAACCAGGATGAGTCAAGCCAACAGCATCGTCTCCTGGGCACACATTTGCTCATGTGCACCAGCACTCACACTGTTGGGTGTACATAGAACTGATGGATGCAGCCAAGAGTCTTCCATGGAGAGATGCACTTGCGTCCCTGCTCAATTGGATGGACTGGAAACAACAGAACTGCACTGGCCCTGCCTGGGATCAGTGATCCCAGGCTGTCAAGGCACTGATCAGGAAAAGCACAACACCCCACAAGGACTGGGACCTGTGACGTACAATGGCTGGGGGTGGATGACATCTAACAAGTAATGTTAGATGTCACCCCACTGTGTATTAAAGAGGTCAGTGCATCAGTGGGGAATCACACAGTGGGATGTATACCACTTGTGTAACAACACATCACACGTGAATGACACAAATGTCTGGTGGAACAGCCATAAGCTTATAGGTACAATGGCCACTGATTGGCCCATTGTGGATGCCTTATGGATCTGTGGCACTACGAGTTGGCCAAACCTCCCCACACACTGGATGGGGCACTGCACCTGGGGATTTCCCTATATTAAGGGCACTCTCAGGCCCACTCTGATAAACACACCCCATAATTGGGATGCTGTGTATCACAGTTGGCATTGAGCTAAACAAATGGCCTGGTGGTTCTATGCTATGGCTATTCTGATGTCAGGGGCAGGGACTATAGACCTAGCCCTCCAAGTTGAAGTTCTGGCTTAACACATGGTGCAAGTCCTGAATATCATGTACCAGTCTTTGATGTTGTTCACGGACAAAACATCTCAGATGAGAAAGGTGGTGTTACAGAACTGCATGGCTCTGGACTTGCTGACTGCACTTGTATCCTACATACAGGGTGCTGCATTTTTATTCTTGACCACTGGACACAGTACAAGAGGCCTTGCAAGAAATGGATATAGAGCTGTCTGCTATCCAGCCTTGTAACAAGAACTCCTGACCCAATAGTGGAAATCCCTGGGATCCACCTGGTGCTAGGTGGCTCTCAGTGGCACTGTGATAACTGTGGGGTTGGTGGTTATGTGTTGTTCCCTACATTGCTGTTGTGGACTCTGCACACAAGGGGTAGCCCTGTGTGCCACTCACACAAAATGAGGACCTGATCTGTGAGGGGGTGGGATGTGGGAACTGTTGAAAGATATTTCAGCCAAAGCTCGGGTATCTGAGGATTCTCGGAGGACATGACCCCATCCTTAGTGCAGGTGCAGGATGGGCTTACTCACATAACCATAAATCAACCACTCACATGCAGGATGACCTTCAAGGAAACACAGCTGTTGTTTTTCAGTGCGCCTTGTTATGTGATAACAGCTACTATAATTGCTTGGCTCAGAAGCCTTGCTACTGCCGCTATTTGTGTCAATATCTGCCCCACATGCTTTCTCTTCTTTGGGACTATTATCTGAAAAAACAACCCTTTAGCCACTTGACCCCAACAAGCAGTCTTTTAAAACTTACATTTCTTCTTATTCTTCTTGTTCTTTTTGTCTTCTTCCTCCTCCTTCTCCTACTTCTTCCTCTTCCTCTTCTTCTTCCTTTTTGAGACAGAGTTTTGGTATGTAGTTCTGTCTAGTTTTGAATGCACCAAGTAGCCTAGGCTGGCCTCAAACTCAATGATCCTCCTGCCTTAGCCTTCTAAGTACTAGGATCACAGGTGTATACCACTCCACCAACCTGGGCATAAATTACTTTAGGGAAAAAACAGTTTTCTTTATTGAATTCCTGTCTCTCAACTAAGGGGCTGCTATTCCACATTCATTTCTGTGCAATACTCAGGCCAGATTATGTCCAAAGCTTCAGCTTGTATTAGTTCAGTAATTTAAGAACTTCTTCCCATGAATACTCAGCATTCATGTTATAGTTGTGAAGGATGGGAACTGAGGGAAGGTGTGTTATTTTCTACCCATCCTCATCACAAGATTCTTATGTAGAGATGAAAATCCAAGGCTGTCAGCCAGCTTCAACTGAAAAGCCTACAAATAAAACCACTGCAGTAGACAAGATGTCAGAGGGCCTAATAAAACCAGCTTATGCTGGTCTAACATGTTTCTCTCCGTATCTTGTGTTGCATGACAGATCAAGGTCTCTACAGACTATTAGGGAAGATAAAACACTAAAATAAAAGCAGGCCAAAAATTGAAGCTAGATATAGAGGACAAAGAAAGTCAATGAGACCTATTAAAATAAAGCAAAAGCAGACTCAAGCAACTTCCAAGGACAGAAACCAAGCTGCTCAATGACACAATAAAAATTTCTAAAAAATAGAAAAGGCAGAGTCCTAACATAGATTAAGATTTAGATGAGCTTGTGCTAAATGAATTAAATCAAGGGCTGGGGATTTAGCTCAGTGGTTCCGTCGCTTGCCTAGCAAGCGCAAGGACCCGAGTTCAATCCCTGGTACCAAAACAACAACAATAACAACAAAAACCCCAAAGAATTAAATCAAGACAGAGCAGAAGAAAGGTCTCTGTGGAATTCAATAAAGATATACTTCATAGTATATCTGGGCATGGTTGCACACCCATGATCCCAGCACCCTGGGAAGCTGAGGCAGGAGGATTGCAAAGTCAAGCCTAACTTAGCACTTTAGCAAGACCCTGTATCAAAATAAAAAATAAAAAGAGATGAGGATGTAGCTCGGTGACATGAGTGCTTTCACGTTAATCCCCAGTATTGGGGGTGGGGAGTGTACTGTGGCAGTTTTCATTTTGAAACAGAAAGTCTGGCAGATGTTCTTCTACTGGTTCTAAAGGCATGGGCTACCAATCTGACTTTTTTTTTCATTAAGTCTATTGGTACATTTTAAGTATACAATACAGTTACATTCATCACTGGGATCTTTTACCTTTACATGATATATCTTGGTTCTTGTTTTTTCCCCATTCCCCATTCCCCTCCCTTCACCCCCTCCACCCCTCCCTATTTTCAAAGACTTTGTTTCCATTTTTTTCTTTTCTCATATTGTTTCTTTTCTCTTCTTTCCTTTCCCCTACCCCTCCCACTTCCCCTACTCCTTTAGACCTTTTCTTCCTATTTCACCTTATCAATTATACATTTTGATCCTTATTTACACTTTTAGTTTTTCATACCAGAGAAACTATTCGGTATTTACATGTGTGTCCTATTTATTTCATTTAAGAGTATGGCCTCAATGTGCATCCATTTAGCTATAAATGTCCAACCTGACTTTTGACAGAACACCAGACTCCTATGGGTCAAATAGCTTGGTTTTGTTCCTTAACGTCAACATCAACTTGCTGTCTCTTTAGTGCATTCATGTGTTTGCAAAAGCACTGGGCCAGAAACCATGAGAATGGGTATAAATCTCTCTCTGTTAATAAGAAACAACTTCAAGCACATGACCTGGCAGCATTAAATCAGCAGAGCCCTATTTGTATTATGTTACTAAGGAGAAGGAATTGGCCTATTTGCAATGGTTCTGCCAATCGAGCTCTTCCTAGATGTAGAAAAAATATTTCTCACCATTCTAGAGATTGTTGGGATTATTGGGTCTGACTTCAGATAAGTGGAATAAGCAAACTTCATCTCCAGTGCATTCTTCCACACCAGGGCTCACAAGCCATTCTATTTGGGAAGTATTCATGGGTTACCCATATTTGTTATATTGGATTTTTTCACATGCCTATTTTCAAATACATCTTAGTTCCTAAGAGTGCTGTCACTGAAGGTGTTTCCAAATAATTTTTGCCTTATTTTGGTAGGACTAATCAGCTCATTTGCACATACATGTGCCCAGTGGATTTAGTCTTTCCTTTTGTTAGAACAACTGGTCAAATACTTAGTGACAGTCTTTTTTAAAAAAGATTTATGGGGCCGGGGATTTAGCTCAGTGGTTCTGGCACCTGCCTCGCAAGTGCAAGGTCCCGAGTTTGATCCCTGGTACCAAAAAAAAAATTTTTTTAATTTTTTAAATCTTTTTTTTTTTTGGTACCAGGGATTGAACTCGGGACCTTGCACTTGCGAGGCAGGTGCCAGAACCACTGAGCTAAATCCCCGGCCCAAAAGATTTATGATATATGTATTTAAATATTCCACTTTCCTGTCATTGGAACAAAATATCTGACATTCACAGCTTAAAGAAGGAGAGGTTTATTGTGGCTCACACTTTCCAGTGGGTTCAATGTGTGGTTTGCTTGCTCCAACACAGAACTGGTAAAAGGGCACTGGAGGATAGCTTGTCATCTGATGGCAGTGGAGGACAGGTGTCAACAGGAAGCAGGGAGAGACAGAGAAGGGAAGATCTAGGGACAAGAATACACCCATCCAGTTCATGCCTCCTATAACCCACCTCCAACCAGGCCCCACCCCCTAACAGCACGTACCACCATAAAATCATCAGTGAATTAATTCACTGATGAATGTAGTGTCTCCACCATCCAGTCACCTTCCAAAAGCCCCACCTCTGAAATCTCTCAATACATGAGTCTTTAGGGTACATCTAGTTCTAACCCATAACAGTGCCTCAGTTAACTTAGATGGGGATGGGGGAGATAAAAGGACAAATTATCCATATGCCAGCAGGTAAAACTGATTTCACAAGATCTCACCACTAAAAATTATAATATTGATTGGATGTGGTGGCACCTACCTATAATCGTAGTACTCTGGGAGGCTGAGCAGAAGGATAGCAAGTTCAAGCCTAGCCTGGGCAACACAGTGATTTAGTGAGACCTGAACCCCAAATAAAAAATAATAAAAATAGTCTGGGGATGTAGCTCAGTGAAAAGGCCATGGGTTCAATACTTAGTACCAAAACAACTTTACAACATAGGAGGTAAAATACATTCATTCTGAGCATGGTGGTGCACGCCTATAAATCAGTACTTGGAAGGCTGAGGCACGAGGGTTAGTGAGGTAGCCTGAGTTACATAGTGAGTTCAAGACCATCCTGAACTACATAGTGAGACCCAGTCTCAAAAAAGCAAAAAGAAAAAGAAGACAAAGATGGAGAAGGAGGAGGAGGAGGAGGAGGAGGGGAGGAGGAGGAGGAGGAGGAGGGGAGGAGGAGGAGGGGAGGAGGAGGAGGAAGAAGAGGAGGATAAAGAGGATGAGGAGGAAGAAATGATAATCAGAGCTGAAGTAGAAAGTAGATATTTTATTTTTTATCTGCTACCTATAATTTTACCTCAATTGTCTAAAAGCCTCATGCATGCATAAGAGGGGGTTTTCAGAGCTCCCTGGATCTACAGTATGTGTGATATTGGGATTAAGGGTGTGGTACTGAATTAGCCCACTGATTGAAATGAGCATAGTTCTGGGTGTGAATAATGAAAGATCTAACCTGGGTGTGGGTGGAACCAATCAATAGGTTTATGGCCTAGACGGAATATAAAGCAGCTGCTGCCATCAGTTGCTTCTTTGCCTGTTTGTTGCCTGCTTTGCCATGAATTGTTTCTCCTCTGCAATGCCCCTGAGCCATGCCACCCTTCATTGGAGCCAACTAATCATGGACTGCAACCTCTACAAACTGTGAGCTGAAATAAGTCTTTCCTCTAACTTTGAGTGTCTGGGATTTTGTCTCAGCAATGAGAAAAGAAACTAAGATATCATCTGACAATGTCACCTCTCTCATATAACCAAGAAGTAGGAAATAAAGGGGAAAAGCTATGAAAAAGCAAGTGAGAAATGATAATCTTCGCACTAATGCTCATAAATCTTACCCAGAAGCCAGCCCTTCAGATTTTTAGTCAGTTCCTATTTTTCCCTGCCTATGACAGCAAAAAACCCAATACATTAGAGAGGAGTCAAGCATGGTGGCCCAGCTACACAGGAGGCTGACAGGAGGATCACAAGTTTGAGGCCAACCCAAGCAATTTAGTGAGATCATGCCTCAAGATAAAAGGACTGGGGATATACCTCAGTGGTTGATTGCCCCTAGGTTCCATCACCAGTATCACAAAAAAGGAGGCAGAGGAAGAGGAGAAGGAACTGTGTGTGGGTAGAACCAGAGGGTAACAAAAATAATGATAATGGTAGCAAATGTCTGTACAAAGTTAAAGGCAGACCGAAGACCTCAAAACCTTAGGCATCTGGGTTCAGGTATTACATGTACAAACAAATCTACACATCTGAGTAACAATATATTTTACATGATATTAAAAACCTTAGATAAACAATTAGCAGACATTAAAGAGCTCTAAGCATTAGAACAACTCTAAATGTTAAGTTGGGGTTTTTTTCTTTCAGTACTTGGGATTGAACCCAGGGCCTTGAGCCTACTAGGCAGGTGCCCCATCATGAGATACCACCACTTTTTATTTTATTTTGAGAGAGTCTTTCTATATTTCCCAGGCTGACCTCAAACTTGTGGTTCTCCTGTTACTGCACTGGGTGGGAGTGTACCGACCATATTCTTGAGGTCCTGAAAAATGACATCAGTAGGAGACCTGAAAGGAGCAGCAAGATCAAAGACTTATTTGATATTGAAAGCACACCCCACTGGGTGGGGCAGACCAGTAAGGAGAGCTCATGGCCACTAGGGGGCTTGTCGCTGAGGGTTTTAAGCATTAGAGTTTGGAGTGGGATTGAAGGGCTGGACTGGGATTTGGCTCTGGCTAATGAACAGTTTGACTTAGTCCTTCCAGGAAAGGCTTAGTCCTTTTCTGTTTCTTGGAGACCGGTCATGCACCTAAAAGCCCAAAGGTGTGTGCGTGTGTGTGTGTGTGTGTCTGTGTGTGTGTGTGTCTGTGTGTGTGTGTGTTTGTGTGTGTGAAATCTGCAGAGTCAGTGACATGGCAATTAGGGCTGGGGTCTGGCAAGGGTTGCAGAAGAAGACCACTAGGTACATGCCTGGAGGTTTATTGTGTATAAGCTTAGTCACCTGGTTACTTCCTCCCATTGTATTCAGAATTCTGGTCCTGGGCTACTATATAACTCAGAAGGTGGATCTAGCCCGGAAGTGAGCTCCAAGGCAGACTTTTCCCTTTCTCCAACAGTTTTCTCAGCTACTTATTGCCTCACCCTTCCAATAAAGTCTTGTGCCATGCCATGCTTGTATTAAAGAGACCAGACTGGAAATATTTACCAAGCACTCACTCTTAGGGCTCATGCTAGAGTTACAAGTGTCAACAAGTACCCTCCCAATCCTCCTAGGGTTTACAATCTGGAAGAAAGATTACTGAGGGAGTCACAGGTGCTCAGATAGGCAGAGGAATGTCTAGAATACAAAGATATTAAAGGGGTGACAGGAACATGACAGGGTCTCACTAGATGTGGAAAGTGACAGACAGGCAACATTCTAAGATGAATCTTGATTTTCCACATGGATTAGGCATAGTGGAACACATACATAAACTCACTTAGGAGACTGAGGTAGGAAGATCAAAATTCTGAGGACAGCCTGGGCAACACAGTATCAGTCTCAAAAAACAAACAAAACCCCCAAAGAACTGTAGGTCTGATTGTCCAATGGACAGTTAGGTAGATCATGATGTTGTTAACCAAGATATGAAAAGGAAGAATAAAAATATATTTGGGGAAAAGGATAAATTCACTTTTGAGATACCTAGAAAACAGCCAGAAGTTAAATATACTGTTCTGGAATTGCAAGGAAAATTCTTCAGCATTATCAACTATCTATGATCATGAAAGCCTATGTAACACTGAGGATATTGTATATAAAGCAAAAATAAAATGAAGTAAAGGAACTTAGGTAATGTCTATATTAAAAATATATGTATAGGGGCTGCAGACAGGCAGGTCTGTGCACGCCCTACCGAGGTCCTGAGTTGTGCGAAAGACACCGAATCACCCCGCTGCAGATAGGCAGCCACCTGATTCCACACTACGAAGACGCAGAGGACACCAGACCACCAGACCAAGGTACTGACTCCCACTGTTCCCGGCCCAGAGGTACGGGCTTCTGAGCCGTGGTCCCACTCCTCCTGGTCCAAAGGAAGAGACTTCCGGGCCACCATCCCTTCCACCGCTCCCCGCCCAGAGGGAGGGGCTTCTGAGCCACCATCCCACTGCTCCTGGTCCAGAGGAAGGGGTTTCCCGGCCACCATCCCTCCGGCTGCTCCCAGCCCACAGGAAAGGGCTTTTGAGTCACCCTCCCTACCGCTGTTCCCAGCCCCTGTCCCACCTCACCCAGCTCAGAGGAGGTAATCTGTGCAGGCACTAACAGGCCCCCGCCCCAGTCGAAATGAGAAAACACGAAAATAAGTCTCAAAACCAGACTTCCAGATCACCTGCAGCAACCCCAAAGGGAAATGAGATGGAACACTCTGATACTCAACCACCTGGACCCACTGAACTGGCAACAAAAGGGGATCTGGAAAAAATGAAATCAGAGATAATTTCTCAGATAACAGGAGAAATTGTGCCCCTAGTGCAAGACATGATGAATAAATCTAGAGAGGAGCTCAGGAACATGATGGAATCCCAACATAAGAAACAAATGGAATCCATAAAACAGATGCAAATAGATTTCCAGGACATGAAAAACTCCATTGAAAGTCTACACAGCAGAATGAGCCAATGTGAGGACAGAATTTCAGATATAGAAGATAAGATTGCAATTAGTGACCAGGAAAAGAAAAATTGCTTCAAAATTATAAGAGAACATGAGAAATCAATCCAGCAGCTGCTAGATGATGCAAAAAAGAATAACATAAGACTGATTGGGCTCAATGAAGAAACAGGAGAGAGTGCAGAAGACATAAAAAAATCTCTTCACAGAAATAATGGCAGAAAACTTCCCAAGCAGGGGAAAAGAGCTTGGCATACAGATAAGTGAGGCATATAGGACTCCAAATAGCCTTGATCAAAAAACATCTACACATAGGCATATAATTGTTAAGATTCCAGAAACACAACAGAAGAACAAAGTTCTCCAAGCAGTCAGAGAAAAGAAACAAATCACATACAAAGGAAAGCCCATCAGAATCACAGCAGACTTCTCAACACAAACCATCAAGGCAAGAAGAGCTTGGAGTGACATATTCCAAGCCCTAAAAGAAAACAGCCTCCAACCCAGATTGATGTACCCTGCAAAACTATCTTTCAAAATGGATGGAGAAGATACTTTCATGACAAAGAGCACCTTAGGAACTTCGTGAATACCAAACCACCACTCCAAAGAATTTTACACAATATCCTCAACACCCCACTGTCACAAATAGATAGATCAACTAGACTAAAAATGAGTAATGAAATACTAGAACTCAATCGAACTCTTGAACAAATGAATTTAACAGATGTTTACAGAGTCTTCCACCCCACAAAATCAGAATACACATTCTTCTCAGCTGCACATGGGTCATTCTCAAAAATAGACCACATACTCATACATAGAACATGTTTAAGTAAGTGCAAAGGAATTGAAGTTATCCCCTGTATATTATCAGACCATAGTGTGATGAAATTGGAGATTCATAGCAAAAGAAACTCAAAAAACTTTATAAACAAGTGGAAATTGAACAACACACTTCTGAATAACCAATGGGTCACAGAGGAAATTCGAGAAGAAATCAGACAGTTCCTTCAATTAAACGATAATGACAATACAACATATTGGAATCTATAGGACACAATGAAAGAAGTTTTATGAGGGAAATTCATAGCAGTGAATACACATATTAGGAAAACAGAACCAGCCCAATTAAACAACCTGATGCTGAACCTCAAGCTTCTAGAAAAAGAAGAGCAGGACAATCCCAGAGCTCATACAAGGGAGGAAATTATAAAGATCAGAGGAGAAATCAATGCAATGGAGACTAAGAGAATGATACAAAAAATCAATGAAGCCAAGAGTTGGTTCTTCGAAAGAATCAACAAAATTGACAAACCTTTAGCCAACCTTGTCAGAAAAAGGAAAGAAAAGGCCCAAATCCATGCAATTAGGAATGAAAAGGGTGAAACTACAACAGACCCAGCAGAAATCCAGAGGATCATCAATACCTACTTCCAGAACCTATACGCCAATAAGATGGACAACACAGAAGAAATGGACAGATTCCTAGATACATATGAATTACCAAAGTTGAACGAAGAAGACCTAAAAATTCTGAACAACCCAATATTAACCAATGAAATTGAAAATGGAATTAAAAACTTACCAACTAAGAAAAGCCCGGGCCCTGATGGCTTCACTGCTGAATTCTACAAGACATTTAGAGAGGAACTGCTGCCACCACTCTTTAAACTCTTCAATGAAATTGAAAGGGAAACAATAATCCCAAATTCTTTCCTGGAAGCAAGCATCACCTTGATCCCCAAAGCAGAGAAAGACCCAACTGAAAAAGAGAACTATAGGCCA
The DNA here is from genome assembly GCF_053883595.1 of Heterocephalus glaber. Taxonomy (NCBI): domain Eukaryota; kingdom Metazoa; phylum Chordata; class Mammalia; order Rodentia; family Bathyergidae; genus Heterocephalus; species Heterocephalus glaber. The sequence continues at coordinate 11,272,813 of NW_028258444.1, read as the reverse complement.
ATCTCCCTAATGAACATAGATGCAAAAATCCTTAATAAGATACTGGCAAACAGAATGCAAAAGATCATCAAGAAGATCATACACCCTGATCAAGTGGGATTCATCCCAGGGATGCAGGGATGGTTCAACATACACAAATCAATCAATGTAATACATTATATCAATAGAGCCAAGGACAAAAACCATATGATTCTCTCCATAGACGCAGAAAAAGCATTTGACAAAATCCAACATGCATTTATGATAAAAAACCCTACAAAAAATTGGAATAGATGGCCTCTACCTCAAACTGATAGAAGCCATCTATGAAAAACCAACAGCCAATATCATACTAAATGCTCAAAAACTGAAGTCCTTCACACTAAAATCAGGAACAAGACAAGGATGTCCACTATCACCACTCTTGTTCAATATAGTTCTGGAAACATTAGCCACGGCAATTAGACAAGAGAAAGAAATAAAAGGAATAAAAATAGGTAATAAAGAAGTCAAATTGTCATTATTTGCAGATGACATGATACTCTATATAGAAGACCCCAAGAACTCCACCAAAAGTCTTCTAGACTTAATAACCAAATTCAGTAGAGTAGCTGGTTACAAGGTCAACACACAAAAATCAATAGCTTTCCTCTACACGAATGACAGACTCACTGAGAGAGAAATAGGGCAAATAATTTCTTTCACAATAGCATCCAAAAAACTGAAATACCTAGGAATCATCGTAACGAAAGAAATCAAAGACCTCTTCTCTGAAAACTATGGCACTCTGAAAAGAGAGATTGAAGATGATATCAGAAAATGGACAGACATCCCCTGCTCCTGGGTAGGAAGGATTAATAGAGTGAAAATGGCCATACTTCCAAAACTGCTATATAGATTTAATGCAATTCCAATTGAGATCCCAGCAGCATACTTCATAGACCTGGAGAAAACAATCCAAAAATTCATTTGGAGCAAGAAGAGACCCAGAATAGCAAAAGCAATTCTAGGTAACAGAGACATGGCAAGGGGGTATCACAATCCCCAACCTGCAACTCTACTACAAAGCTACTGTGATAAAAACAGCATGGTACTGGCAAAGAAACAGACTTGAGGACCAGTGGAACAGATTAGAAGATACAGAAAGAACACCAGACACACTCAGCCATCTCATCTTTGACAAAGGAGCCAAACACCCTCACTGGAGGAAAGATAGCCTCTTTAATAAATGGTGCTGGAAAACTTGGGCTTCAACTTGCTAAAGATTAAAACTAGACCTATATCTCTCACCATGCACTAAACTAAAATCAAAATGGATTAAAGATCTAAATATTAAAATAGAAACTCTGAACCAGTTGGAACAGAGGTTAGGTAGAACTCTTGAAGACATCGGTGTAGGAAAAGATTTTATGAACAAAACCTCAGTTGCCCGTGAACTAGCACAAACAATCAACAAATGGGATCTCTTCTTATTAAAAAGCTTCTGCACAGCAAGAGAAACCACCAGCAGTGTGAAGAGACAACCCACAATGTGGGAAAAAATCTTCACCTGCTCTTCCTCAGACAATCTATACTATCTATCAATCTATACTACTATCTCGAATCTATAAAGAACTTAAAAAGATCAGACCTCCCAAATTTAAAGACCCAATCCGAAAATGGGCATCTGAAATGAACAGACATTTCTCACACAAAGAAGTAGAAATAGCAAATAAATACAGGAAAAAATATTCAACATCACTGGTCATTCAAGAGATGCAAATGAAAACAACGCTGAGATTCCACTTCACTCCAGAAAGAATGGCTGCTATCATGAAATCAACCTATAACAAATGCTGGCGGGGCTGTGGGGAAAGAGGAACCCTGCTCCACTGCTGGTGGGAGTGTAGACTGGTGCAAGCACTGTGGAAATCAGTATGGAGATACCTCAAAGAAGTAGGACTGGAAGTCCCATTTGACCCCACTATTCCACTGCTGGGGATCTTCCCCAAAGAATTAAAAGAATCATACCACAGTGATATATGTGCACCCATGTTCATAGCAGCGCAGTTTGTAATAGCTAAAACTTGGAAACAGCCCAAATGCCCATCAACTGGAGACTAGATAAAGAAAATGTGGTTTTTAAATAAAATGGAGTACTACTCAGCCATAAAAAATGAGAAATTAGAGACATTTATAGCTAAATGGATGCACATTGAGGCCATACTCTTAAGTGAAATAAATAGGACACACATGTGTAAATACCGAATAGTTTCTCTGGTGTGAGAAACTGAAAGTGTAAATAAGGACTAAATGTATAATAGGTCATGTGAAATAGGAAGAAAAGGGGCAAAGGGGAAGGAAGTGGGAGGGCTAGGGGAAAGGATAGAAGGGAATGGGATTAATATGAGAAAATGGAAAATTGGGAACAAAATCTTTGTAAATAGGGAGGAATGGAGGGGTTGAAGGGAGGGCTGGGCAAGGGTGAAAAATAAGAACCAAGAGAGACTATGTAAAGGTGCAAATTTGCAATGATGAATGTCATTATATTGTATCCCTAAAATGTACCAATGATTAGTATGAATAATTGATAATGTAAAACAGGAAGAAAAGGTCCAAAGGGGTAGGGGTAGTGGGAGGGGCAGGGGAGAGGAAAGAAGGGAAAGGAAAAAATGATGAGAAATGGAAAAAATGGAAATAAAGTCTTTGTAAATAGGGAAGGGTGGAGGGCGTGAAGGGAGCACTAGGAATGGGGAAAAAATAAGAACCAAGATGCATTATGTAAAGGTACAATTCCCAATGAGATATGTCATTGTGTTGTATACCTACAATGTACCAATAAAAGAATTTAATACAAAAGAAAAAAATATATATATATATATGTATAGGGTCGGGGATTTAGCTCAGTGGTTTAGCTGCCTGCTGCCCAAGTGCAAGGACCCGAGTTCAATCCCCGGTACCAAAAAAAAAAACCCAAAACCAAAAATATATGTATAAAAAAATAAAAATAAAAAAAAATAAAATATACGTATAGCTGGAGATTTAGCTCAGTGGTGCCACCGCCTGCCCCGCAAGCACAAGGTCCTGAATTTGATCCCCGGTACAAAAAATTTTTTAAATTAAGAAAATTAAATATATGTATATTAAGAGGAACCTGAAAAGAGTATTATAGGCAGATAAGTTAGATAGAAATTAATATACAATCAGAAAGGGAGTGGCCTTTCAAGGAAGTCAGCAGAAAGAATAAAGACATCAAAATTGTGGATGGAGCTGCATCAGAAGACCAGGTCTCAAGATCAAAATGCAATGGCCTGACCTACATGCCCCACTAAGGGATAAGCAGTAACTTGGAATTATACTATAATTAGCACCACCTGGTCCAGGAAGTCCAGCTAGGCATCAGTCACCAGGTAGGTGAACAGAGTATCTGTACCCACCCCTTCCCAAAAATGCCTTTGTCCTTGCCACGTACCATTCCTTATGTGATCTGCTTCCCTACTGGACCAATATTAGCTAAGGAGCTACACTTGTAATCCTACAGGTTGATTATAGTTTGACCCAGGTTATACTTGTAGGGACAGGGGGCCATGTAGTTATGGAAAAGATAGGATGAAAGTCTCACTAAGTTTTATTAAAATTAATAAAGTATTCTACTAAAGGCTGCTTCTGCCTCTACAGCTAGACTCAAGTAATTAGAAAGACAAAGACAAAAGATAGAAACTAGTCCAGGGAAGGCCCCAAATGGCACCTTTAACATAAGAACTGCACACTTCGTGTGTTAGTTACTTTTCTCTTGTTACTGAGACAAAATATGTGATATCCAAAATTAAGGAGGAAAGGGTTTATTTAGCTCACAGTTTGTAGAAGTGTAGGGGGTCACTATGAGATGTGTCAAAGCCCAGACATCTGAGGGCATCTGAGGGCACCTGAGGACACAATCCCATCATTTAGCACAGGCACACAATGGGGCTTCATTATATAATAATGAATCGGCATAGACAACCACACATGCACCACACAACCTGCAAAGGCACCCAGAATGTTTTGTCTCACTGTGTCTCAGTAAGCTGATGAAGAACTACTGTAAGTTCTGTGCTGGAAATTAAAGTTTGGTTCCTGCTTTGTAATGTCTGCTCCATGCATGTTCTTTTCTTTGGGAACCTTGCCTGAGTGGGGCTCCCTTTAGCCCACTGTCCCCAACAAGAAGCTTCAGTCCATGATCATCTGGCTCCAAGGCAGGATTGCAGATGGCAGAGGGGCAACAGTTCACGGCAGCAGAAGACAGCAAAAGCAACAAGGGAAGTCTTTCTGCTTCTTTTATTTTATTCAAACTACTTAGGGGAGGTAGCACTCACACTCAATCCTAGTGCCCTCAGGCCTGGCATTGCACCATGAGTCAATCACACACACTCTAGATTTAATCACCTCTGAAAAAGCCCCACCTAAGACCACACAAGGCTTTGGGGTCTATTAAACACAAGCTATAACACTTTCCTTTTGTTTAATTCTTAATCTTAAACTACCTTTTCATATGATTCCCATCCATACTCTTATCCACCACCAAAGGACAGGGAAAAGTCATGGCCAGAAGAAATCCAAGGTTAGGATGAAAGACAGCCAGGGAGCCAATCAGATTCCAGGAGGCTACAAAGGGCGAAGGATCCCAACAAAAAAAGCTGGAGATCAAGTATCCAGGAGTATTTCACTTTCGAATACTTCCTACTTATCCAGAGTAGCTGTTATCTCTCTCTTCCTTCTTTCCCCACCTTCTGCGCTTTCATTTTCCTTTCTGAACTGAAGGGCATAAACTCAGTCCACCTGAAGGTCATGGCTCCCTTCTTATGGGTGGTTGGGTTCTTGTCCTGAGCTGTGCAGACACAAGTGGCTTATGCGGTAGTAGGTGACATCATCTGTGGGACTGTGTGAAGTCTATGGGCTTAAACCTAGAAGTAACCCAGGGGTTCACTCTTTCTCACTTCCTTGCCCTCCTGCTCTCAGAGAAGGCCCAAAACTTGTTCTCCCTCCCCCTTCCTTAGTCCACTTCTCATATGTGTGTGGGGAGGAGACTGATAAATATGCCTTTACTAACTTGTAATTTGTGACTGCGAGAGAATGGGTGAGTTCCTTAAATGTATTACAGATACCAGGGCATAAACATCTTCAGAGTGGTTTTAAGTAAAGCCTAACTAGTACTGTTATAGATGGAAATTAGGGCCGGGGATTTAGCTCAGTGGTTTCGCTGCCCGCTGTGCAAGTGCAAGGAACCGACTTTGATCCCTGGTACCAAAAAAAAAGAGTTCATTATAGAGGGAAATTACCTTCCTGACTACATAGATAAAACAAAATGTCCCGAAGCCCTCTTTGTCCTAGGGCCCAGGGCCACAATTTCTTCTGGACTATTACCTGTCTGTATCTGTCCCTGGAGGTGATAGAGCTCCTCCTAGGATTTTCCAATATAGATTGTCCCTTTTGCCACAGTTCACTCAGGGATAATTGGGCCTTTGAAACAAAGCCCTGGTTAGTTCCCTCTCATGTCCTCTCTTGCACCTTCCATTTGTTCTGTCACTAACCCTCTATAACAATTTGATTAGTGACCTCGAGAAGGATTAAATCTATATAGAGCTCTATATTTTAGAGCTTTTCAATTCAGGGTGTTGGGATAGAATCAGCGAACAGGGCCAGAAATTCTGGTTGCCCTTAGATGTCATGGAATCCCATGGTTTATCAGCACATATAAGCCAGAGAAAACCCACCATTCAATTTGGAATCTGGCTTTCACAGCCATCTCAGCCCCCTTAAAGGAAAGAGTCTTATGGGAGTTCTCTGCATTTGAGACAGGGTGCAGTCATCATTACTGGGGACATAACAGGGGTTACAAAGGCTCTGGCCCAATTCCCCAAAGAGACTCATCAGGGACACGGGCCTAAATCCATGGATGGGTAAGGTGGATAATTTCAGATGATGGTAAGTGGCCAGTGAGGACTTGAGGCTACACTTGGACTTTCTGGTGAGGTGGGTGATGTCCTGTCTTGGTTTTGCAAGACAAGAGGAGGGATGTCTAGATAAAAGTGTATAACAGGGCAGGTTGAGGCCTTGACAGACTTTCTTCCCCATTTTAGCCTCAGAATTGGGGGACACTATTGCACTAGGGGACGCTCAAAGAGTGTAGAAGAGGTCCTCACACTCAGTGTTTCTCTTCGCTAGGTAGGAGGAGACATGCTTAGGCTTAGACTGGTATTCTTCTGCATTTTCTAGATGGGGACCGGGGCATCAGCCATTCACTAGAGAGAGTCAGATCCCCAGAGTTTGAAGAAAAAGACCTTTATCTTCTACTGTACTGGAGCTTGACCAGGATATTCTGTGGTAGACTAAGAAAGGTAGTGGGAGGGGGGATAAATTACACCATCTGCCAATTAGACCTGTTTTGCAGAAAGAAAAACATGGGGTAGGGCCGGGGATTTAGCTCAGTGGTTTTGCTGCCTGCCTTGCAAGCGGAAGGTCCTGAGTTCAATCCCTGGTACCCCCCCCCGCAAAAAAAACAAACAACAACAAAAAAGACATGGGGTAAAGTGAGTATATTCAATCCTTCTTTAGTCTCAAAAGTCATCCTGAGTGGATGCCTTAATGTTTCATTCCTCCTCACTTAGCTGCTTTGGAACCAACCTCCTCCACTTGTCTGACTGGGGAAGGATTCAACTTTGGGGCCCCAACAAGGAGAGACCCTAACCCATAGAGGTCCTTCTTTGTGTTCCTCTTGAAAAGAACACTGGCACAGGGAACAAAAGAAAAGAGGAGCAACAACAGCTCCAGATATGGGCTATGTCATAAACTAAAATAACAGTTTTGCCTGATTCATAAAAAGCCACGGCCAAATACATCTAAGTGCACTGTGGTTTATAAACAATTGTCTTATGCGTGCTTGTCCATCCGTCTGTTCAATTTGTGCTAGTGGCAAGTTGCAACACCTACAGCTTTTTTCTTTTTTGAGCTCAACAATTTCTTTTTTCTTTAAAAAATATTCCCATAGAAAAGTTTATATAGGTTAAAATATTTATGTCTACAACTTAAATTGGCTTACAGATAAAATAGCTGTCACTAAAGTTAAGGACATGCTTCCACCTAGGTTGCCAGCCAATCAAAATGATGTCAACTGGTTTTACAAATGTAGCATCTATTGTTTTCTGTGTACAATAAATTGGGAGTCTTTCATTGGTCAAAAATAGTGTGTTACTTTTTATGATCCAATTCTCATAGGTCATTCGATAAATTTGTTAAGATAACTAAATGGGGACCTTTTGGGCTTTGGAGAACTGCTAGACAAGACTCCCCTTAGTGAATAAAGGAGTAGGTGTCTCGAAACGTTTATTCCAATCTTTACTCATTAATGACCCTCAATAATTTCCATACCCTTATGGGAGACATACCCGGATAAACATTGCTAAATTGCGGGGGGGGGTTGTTTTTTGTTTTTGTACTGGGGATCAAACTCAGGACATTATGCTTGTGAGGCAGGTAGCGGCATCACTGAGCTAACTCCCTGGCTAAATATGTTATTGCAATATGTTTATGTTGGTTATCACAAAAGGGTTAAGTTCTCTGTGGATATGAATGACAATGAGGTTTTCTTGTTCAAAGATGCTCTTGGTATAAAACTAAGAGACAACAGTTTCCATATAGCTGTAACACTCATTATCACTGATTTCATGGTATACTAAATGTGTTCATGCTTTCCAGGTGTACAGCTCTTCAAAGATGCAAAACTAGAAAGATGTCTCATTATATTGATGGCCTCCAGGATAGGGTTGTTTATGGTGATAAGCATTTTTTTATTCTTTTTTGGTACCAGGGATCAAACTTGGAACCTTGCACTTGCGAGGCCAGCACCAGAACCACTGAGCTAAATCCCCAGCCCCTAAAGGGACTTCTTATTCTTTTATTTTTTATTTTTTAGATAAGCATTTTCTTTCAGACTGCCTTTCTCATACTCATGTTCCAGCTACCTGTGGTAAAATGTGCATATCAACCCAGCATAAAACCAGATGATACATTTTATTTTTTACCTTTTTAAAGCTTATATGACAATAGAGATGCCCAAACACTGTGCAGTCCAGACAATGTCCCACTAAAAATTAAAGGTTGGATGCTATGGTTTCGCTGCCTGCTGCGCAAGCACAAGGACCTGAGTTCGATCCCCGGTACAAATATATAAATAAATAAAACAAAGGTTGGACACTAATAGTTTATAAGGTATATCTATAGACAGGTGCATTCTTTGTTGGCACCCTACTAAAAGATAACAAATTAGGTAAAAGTTTCTTTATGTCATTTAATATCTTGTAAATTAGATAAAGATAGCTGACAAAAAAGCTATTCTGTATTGGGATGGATATTTAAATGTGTTTCAGAGATAACAATGTCATCATGATTGCCATGCTGGAGTGCTGTGTGGCCCTTGATCTCATTTTCTCTGTAAAATATTATCTGTTAACATTCTGCAGGGATTCAACTTCTAAGACAACAATGATTGGTAAGAAAATAACAGTCCTAAAAGGTATAATAGGTAATGTGAAATAGGAAGAAAAGGGGCAAAGGGGAAGGAAGTGGGAGGGCTAGGGGAAAGGATAGAAGGGAATGGGATTAATATGAGAAAATGGAAAAATAGGAACAAAATCTTTGTAAATAGGGAGGAATGGAGGGGTTGAAGGGAGGGCTGGGCAAGGGTGAAAAATAAGAACCAAGAGAGATTATGTAAAGGTGCAAATTTGCAATGATGAATGTCATTATATTGTATACCTAAAATGTACCAATGATTAGAATGAATAATCGAAAATGCAAAATAGGAAGAAAAGGTCCAAAGGGGTAGGGGTAGTGGGAGGGGCAGGGGAAAGGAAAGAAGGGAAAGGAAAAATGATGAGAAATGGAAAAAATGGAAATAAAGTCTTTGTAAATAGGGAAGGGTGGAGGGGGTGAAGGGAGGGCTAGGAATGGGGAGAAAATTAAAAAAAATTAAAAAAAGAAAAATGGAAACAAAGCTTCTGTACATAGGGAGGGGAGGGGATGTAAGGCAGGAATGGGATAAAATAAAATTTATTTTTAAAAACCAAAAAAAAAAAAGAAGACAATAACAGTCCTCCCCCACCAGGGGTTTTGAGATAGTCCCTGTCTTTTTGGCTGAGCCCTAGCACAAGAGCTGCTAAAATGGAAGAAAAAGGGCATCACCCTGTTACATTATGTAGATGATTTGATGCTCTGTGGGGACAGAGAGACCCAACTGCGTACTTTTTCACTTTCTGGTCTCCTGAGGTTATAAATTGCCCAGGAGAAGGCCCGTATGTCAGTCCCAGGTGACCTATTTAGGGCTGCTTATTTCTGAGGGCAAAAGGACACTAAGTTCAAGGAGAATCCAACCCATTCTGGACTTCTCTTTGTCAAAACATATCAAAGAGTTGCACCTGTAATCCTAGAACTTGGGAGGCTGAGGCAGGAGGATTGCCATGAGTTTGAGCCCAGCCTGGACTACATAGTGAGTTCAAGGTCAGCCTGAACCATATAACAAGACCCTGTAACAACAACAAACAAAACACAACAAAGTTGAGAGCCTTTCTGTAACTGGGTTTTGCAAAATTTGTATTCTAGGGAAGGAACTGACCAGAAGATGACCGGGTTGTTTGTGGGCTTTAGCAGCAGCAGCAGCAGCAGCAGCTATGTTAGTACTCCTCTTAAGCTTTTCACTGATTACCTCTATGCCACTTAAAAGAGAGTGCAATTCCTTTCTAGTGTGGACATAGGAATATGCAGTTGTTATAAGAAAAATATTTCTGGATATGTGGCCTCCTCCCCTTGTTGAGGAAATCAGGACTCCCTTAGTGAGTATCCCCCTTTCAAGGTGAAAATTGAAATAAGTTACAAGACCACACCAATGAGACATGGAAAGGCTCACCAGTTCATATTTTAGCCCACCATGATAAGGTAACTGAGTGGCCTATAAACTCTACTCTTAATGATCAAGGACATGATCAGATTTTCTAAACATGACACTGAAACCTCTTTATGGGCTTTAGTAAAGCCTCTATTAAGTAAGAGTAAGGGCCCTATTGTGAGAGCCAACAATCATAGATGTTAAGATGGTTACTTTCAGATATGGGATGATTACATGTGGTTAACTCCCACAATAGGATGCCCTGGCAGAAAGGCCCCCTTATATTGGGAACAGAAAAATCACTCCTATTCTTATTGGCCTAACTCTACTAAATTCTTGAAATTCTTGAGGTAGACATCCCCCAAGCAATGCCTACACATTTTAACTTTATAGGCTGAAGACTGGTTTGAAACAGACTGGCTTATCCACCCTGGGATTAGATGGGCAGTCCCCAAAAGCACTTATTGGTTAGGTAGAACCAATTTACGGCCCTGGCTCCCCGCTGGGTGGATAGGGAGATGCATGCTGGGACTTGCACAGCTACAAGGCAGGAGTGTCAAAATATCAGTCAACCTGGATACTTTACCATACCAATGGTCCAGGCATGTGTCTTACTCCTATGACAATTTGTCTGATTTTTGTCCCTTCTTTAGGATAAGAAGATATGATTTACCACATCAAGGCCTTGACCAACTATACTCAACAAGCCTTAAACTACACTTTAACTGAGGTCTCTCTCTTAAATTAAAAAGTCAAATTAATGAGGCAAGCTGTCCTCCAGAAACAAATGGCCTTAGACATCCTAGCAGCAGCACAAGGAGGTAGCTAAATGTTGTATATATATATTCCTGATTCATCTGCTAACATCTTGAAAGCTGTTTAAAATATTAGATGAGGCCCGGGGATTTAGCTCAGTGGTTCTGCCGCCTGCCTCCCAAGCGCAAGGTCCCAAATTCAATCCCCGGTATCAAAAAAACAAAACAAACAAACAAACAAAATTAGATGACAGGTTAATGCCTTATCAGATTCTGATGCTCCCTGGACCTTTTCCTTACCCTCTTTTTGGGAGGCCATCACTGCCTCTTCCTGGTGAAAGCAATTGTTGGCCATATTAATAATAGTCTTGCCGATCTTACTGTTTAGCCCATGCACACTTAACTGGTTCTTTGATTTTTGTCTCCTTCAGACTTAAAACTATAAGTCTACCCAAGATGAAAATACCTGGTGTCTACCAAGGCCCTCCAGATAGACCCTCTAGAGAGTATCTCTGACCACAACTCTGAGTACTTCTGACTGGAAACAGCCAGAGTGATCATCACCCCTTGCCCCTTCACAGTTAAGGGTACCTCTTCAGAAGGGAAAATATAGGTTGGACATCTAGATAAAATCATAAAATTAAGTGCTCCCACTATACCACTGATGTAACCAATCTTCACTTGCTGAGTATTCAATAATGGAGGTTTGGGAGATCCAAACTAAAAAAATAGCTGGGTTAAGAGGACAGCCAATATTTGGCCCTGGCCCTCCCAGGTCCACAAGGACCCAGGACATGAGGGGACATTTCTACAGGATCCTACAACTTTGATGCTACACTCAACCTCCTGAGCAACAAGATTGTTAGACCCCAAAGGACAGGAGTCAAATAGTGTGCATCATGCTAGAAATAGGGTTACTAAAGGGAAAAATGTTCCCATGCTTCCAAGGAGAGCCATGTGGTCTAGCATAGACTGTGACCCATCCTGGAAGATGACACATTGGACAGAGGAAGAACTGAAAGAATTAAGAGTCTTTGACCATGGCCCTAAAAGTAATGCCTAAGGAGACTTAAATGACCTTGAGATACATGTATCAGGAGGTAAATTAAGATCAACAAAGATCTCACTTTAACTCGATCTTGAACACTCAGCAACAAAAGAACACAGCCAGAGATATGTATGAGTAATAATATAGGCTAGACATACAAAAGGGGGCCCCAGTTACTGACCCCTGCTGACAGTTCTAAGGGCCAGTATGTTGCAAATGCTATTCCAGCCCTTTAAAACCAGTGTCTGATGTGGCTCCTCCTTTCCATTCTACCTGCCTTTCAACCTGCCTTTCCATTCTATTGCTCATGCTTTGGTCATCCATGCCTTAATCACTTGGTAAAGCTTTTTTTTCCCCCACCCAATGGCAGACAAACTCCAAGTGATCATACAGATAAAACCCACTGTAAAGCCCCATCAGACAAACCTCCCAGCTAGACTTTTATCTACTACTCCCCAACTATGACCCTATTCAGCTTGAACAAGTCAGATCAGTCAGCACCCATTTTCCCTAGAGCAGTTAAATGGTTATCTTAGAAGGGGGAATGTAGGGGCCAGTACCCCATAGGTAGGGAAAAGACAGGATGAAGGCCTTATTGAGCTTTATTAAAATTAATACAGTTCTACTAAAGGCTATTTCTGCCTCTTCAACTAGACTCAAGCAATTAGAAATACAAAGGCAATGAAGAGGAAAAAACTAGGCCCAGGAAGGTGCCAGGTAACACCACTAAGATGAGAACTGAACACTTACCTTTATTTAATCCTAAACTACCTTTTCCTAAGGTCCCTATCCATACTCTCACCACCAAAGGACAGGGAAAAGTCATGGCCAGAAGAAATCCAAGGTTAGGATGAAAGACAGCCAGGGAGCCAATCAGATTCCAGGAGCCTGTATGAGAAGGAGGATGCTAATGTGGGACTGCATAACCTTCGTTCCTTTTCTCCAGCTCCATTGTGATTAAATGTGAGTTAATGGATAAAGATGCTTGTTAGTTTTGAGACACTAGATAAAAATCTGTAACAGACCTAAAGTCCCAAAGTAAACTACTCAACTCCTTGATTGCCCGGAACTGATGTTCTGGACACCACAATCTATAAAACAAGCTGCAAATGTCTGCTGACCATCAATACGTGACAGTCGACCACTAACCTTTGTCCCCTTTTCTTTAATTCTATATGTTAACTTCCCTCTCAACCCCCTATAAGAACAGCCTCAGACTCTGAGCCAGTTGCCTCTCTAAGCTATTTTGCTTTGCGAGTGCCGTCTGGCCAGACTAATAAAGGTCTGTTTTATTTTCCAACTTGTCCGGTGTGTTCCTTCCTGGGTGTTCTTCGCTGCAGTCAGCTCCTCGGAGCATTTGGTAAGGCCCTCGGTCTTACACTAAAAAGAGATGGGGGCCAGGGATTTAGTTCAATGGTTCCGCCACCTGCCCGGCAAGTACAAGGACCCAAGTTTGATCCCTGGTACCAAAAAAAAAAGGAGCTGGAGACCAAGCATCCACAAGTATTTCACTTTTGAATACTCCCTACAGAGTAGCTGCCTGTCATCTCTCTCTCTCCCTTTTCCCCACCCTCAAGTAAACTGCCTTGTTTTATTTTAAACTCTGCTTCTTTAGTTCTTTACTGATGCTGGGTTTAGGATTCCTGGGAGCTATGTGCTCCAGCCAAGCAGCGGCATGGTGTATACTCCTCCCCAGATATTACAGACCCACCTTGTAACTCTGTTGTGTAAATTACCCCTGCCAAAGGGCCTTGGTGTTAACTCACTTTTGGATCCCCTCCTGTCTCTCAGGAGCTATCTCTCAATAAAGCTTCCTTACTCTTAACCTCCACTGTTCCTCAGAATTCATTCTTCCATTTTCGGGGACACGAACTCAGCATATTTGACATCTAGCAGGTTGGGAGTTATATTTTTTCTTCCATTGAATAGGATGTGGGCCAAGGAATGCAAATAAAATCAGGAGATAGTGATGTTATACAAACTAAGTAAAGCAAACACTGAGGAGTGACATGTGGGGGGGGTACTATTATATGGAGCTAAGTTACATAGAAAGTAATATACAGTCAGAGACGGACTGGGCTCTCAAATCAGTGGGAAATACAGACATGACAATTGTGGCTGGAGGTTCATCTAAAGAAGGCAAAGCTGGAGATTAAAGTCTCAATGGCCAGATTTACATACTTTCCTAAGGGATGAATGGAAACTGGAGATTATACTGTAATGGGTACCACCCAGTCCATTAAATTCAGATATGCATCAGAAACTCAGATAAGTGACCAGAATACCTGAACCTTTCTCTTCTCCAAATTGTTCCTGTTGTAGGGGCCATAGATAAGCCAAGGTTAATAAAGCTAGCCATATAACCTTGCTATGGACCCCACTTCCTTATTGGATCAATATTAGCTAAGCAGCTATACTCATAATCTTACTGGTCGAATATAGTTTGACCTACATTGTAACTTTTTTTTCCACATTGTAACTTTGCTATATAAATTACCCCTGACGAGGCCTCAGTGGCAACCCACTTCTGGGACCCCTTCTGTCTCTGGGGAGCTATCTCTAATAAACCCTTCCTACTCTTTATCTCCTTTGTCCTTTGGAATTCATTCTTTGATTTCAGGAAACCTGAAGGCACATGTGACATCTAGCAGGTTGGGAGTTACATTTCTCCTAGGAAGAAGAAGAAGTGGGTTGCCACTGAGGCTACATGAAGTTATATGGCTAGCTTTATTAACCTTTCAGGTTTTTTCGTTTGTTTTTGTTTTTTTGGGTATCAGCGATTGAACTCAGAACCTTGTGCTTGCGAGGCAGGTGTCAGCACCACTGAGCTAAATCCCAGGCCCCCTTTCAGGTTTTTTAATCATTGGTTTAATTTTTTTTTTTTTTTTGTCCCGGGGGATTGAACTCGGGTCCAGGTGCATGCCTGCAATCCCAGTACTGGGAAGGTGATGCAGGAGGATTGCTGTGAGTTCAAGGCCAGCCTGGGCTACACAATGTGACCCTGTCCCAAAAACAAACATAACAAAAACAAACAAACAAACAAACCTTCAAAAACTCAAAGTATTAAAAGGTACACTTTCTGCCTTTGTTTTGCAGATGGGAAGCCCAATACTGAATTTCCTTACTCCTTTGGAGCGTACTCTGAAGCACTGGAAATTGTTTGAACCTCACACTCTGAGGAAGAGTTGTTTAATATTTCTCTGCATCCACGCATGGCCTGCCTATCCTCTGGAGGCAAAGTGGAATGCAGAGATAAGCACAGATTATAATACTATTTTACAACTAGAATTGTACTATAGCAGAAAGGAAAAATTGTCAAGAGTACCTTATGTTTAGACTTTCTGTGCATTGAGAGATAATCCAATCCCAATTTATGTTCAAAGTGTAGACATAAGTCACTGGAAAACCAGACGCTGCTAGTACTCAAGGTGCCATCTGATGCAGCTACCATTACCAAGCCTGAGGTTCCCCTAGCTTATCTTCCATACCCCAAGGACAAGAACTAAGCCCTTCAATTATTTTTTATTGGTTTTCTTGTGTGTGTGTGTGTGTTTTTTTGAGACAGGGTCATTCTTTTTTTTTTTGGTACCAGGGGTTGAACTTGGGACTTTGTGAGGCAGGTGGTGAAACCACTGAGCTAAATCCCCAGCCTGAGACAAGGTCATTCTATGCAGTTCAGGCTGGCCTTGAACTCACTATGTAGCTATGTTGGCCTCAAATTTGCAGTGATTCTCCTGCCTCAGCCTCCCCTCCTAAGTGCTGAGATTACAGGCATGTGCCACCATGTCCAGCTCTTTCAACTACTTTAAATTGTCAACTATTAATCAAGAAAAAGATAAGCACCCCCTGAAAATAAATATAGTTACAATTACTTTTTTTTTTTTTTTTTTTTTTGGGTAACTGGGTATCGAACTGAGGTCCTTGCCCTTGCGCAGCAGGTGGTGAAACCACTGAGCTGAATCCCTGGCCCTACTTTTAACAGTCTGTCTCTCTAAAGGAAACAGTTCCATGTAGCTATTAAAACAGAAGTTTTGGCTACTAGCTGTGGCTATAAAACAGCCTTGGCTATCAAAACAACAAGCTTATATAGCTGGCTACTTTAGTCAGAGAAGTCATCAGCCTAGGCCCCTCCCTCCCTTTTTTGAGACAGGGTCTTGCTGTGTAGTGTAGGCTGGTCTTGAACTCACTATGTAGCCCAGGCAGGCCCCAAACTTGTGGCAATCCTCCTGCCGCAGCCTTCTGAGTGCTGAGATTACAGTCATGTTCCACCATGCCCAGCCATAGAGCCTGTTTTAAAAAGTCTTTTGAGGACCAGTGATTTAGCTCAACGGTGCCACCACCTGCCTTGTAAGCGCAAAGTCCTGAGTTCTATCTCCAGTCCAAAAACAAACAAAAAAATAGCCTTTTGCTTTCACAAGTGTAAAAGGTTTTTTTTTTTTACCCCTTCTGATCCTGAATAGTTAACTTTTTTTTTTTGGTATCAGGAATAGAACTCCGGACCTTGCGCTTGCGAGGCAGGTGGTGGCACCACTGAGCTAAATTCCCAGCCCATCCTCCTGATTCTTATTACAGGAGAGCTCTGTTAACTGAGGACCTATAAGAAAAGTTCTGACTAGTCTATTTATAGTTACAAATTTGAAAACTGTAAAAGGATTATTGTAATTCAACTTGGCCAAATATATCTGAGAGTGCAGTCTGATTTAAATGAATTGTTTTGTGAATATTTGTCCACCTGTCTGTTTAATGTGTGTTAATAACTCGTTAAAGCATCTGCAGATGCTTCATATAAGAAAAGAAAATTTTTTTTTGGTCAGGGATGGTGGCATATGCCTGTAATCCCAGCACTCAGGAGGCTGAGCCAGGAGGATTGCCATCAAGTTTGAGGTCTGCCTGGGCTACTATACAGTGAGTTCAAGGCCAGCTTGGACTACATAGTGAGACTGCATCTCAAAAAAAAATTTTTTTTTCTTAAGCTCAACAATTGTTTTAGCTCTTTTAGAGATGTCCATGGAAAATCATCCATATAGATTTTCAGGGTGGCCAAACTTATTTAAAACACTGAGGATCAATAGTCTCAATACTTACATAGGACTTACAATAAAAGTCTTAAATTTTGATAGCAAAAAGATTATATGTGATTGGATTGCTGCATATGTCTCTATGTGTCAGTTTCCAGATATATGTTCCATTTAGTTGGTATATAGATAAGTAGACACTCATCGCTCAAATACCTTTGTTCACTGGGTTAACAGAGTTATCAAGATAAAAATAAAAATGTCTTTAAAGTTGGTAACATTTCATTCCATAGCTAATTGAGATGTCAAAGGATTGGCTTTATTTTATTTTATTTATTTATGTTTTGGTACTGAGGATCAAACTCAGGACCTTGCACTTTTGAGGCAGGTGTGGTGCTGCTGAGCTAAATCCCCAGCCCAGAGAATTGGTTTTATAATGCAATGTCTACCGTTGTTTGTCTACACTAGCTTAAGAGTTTTTCCTTGGTTAAAGGTAATACATAGGTGGTCTCCTCAGCCCTTGATTCACTCCTTGCCTGGCCCCTCAAACTTGAGAGCTCAGTCTCCATTCCCTCTCCTTCAGCAATTTGCTTTCAAATTTCCCTTCTGCATCCTGCACGCTCTTTTTTTTCTTTCTTCTTTTTTTTTGGTACCGGGGATCGAACTCGGGTCCTTGTGCTTGTGCAGCGGGCAGTGAAACCACTGAGCTAAATCCCCGGCCCTCCTGCACACTCTTGCTTGTCTTCATTTCCAACACTCCAGATCACCAGCTAGGGTGAGACGGCATCTTACTATGCAGTTCAGGCTGGCCTCGAACTCATGATGATCCTCCTGCCTCAGCCCCTCACCACCATGCCCAGCTCTATGTTGATTAGTTGTGACAAAAATAAATATGGCCTGCTACAGTTATACTTCAGTCTCAGCTTTTGCCTGCAGGAGACTCCCTGGCCATTTTGTCCAGCCTGTCTACTATTCTTCTTTCCCATCACTTGTATTTTTTCACTTGCCAGAGTCTCAAATAAGCCATATATGAAGAACTATAGAAGCAAGTGTTCTTACAGCAGTCAGTCTGGCAATTAAGCATTTCGCTTATGACCTAGACCAGTGCAAAAGCTACACACACTGGCTTACTGGCTCCAAAAGGGGTCTGGGGTACCTCAGCTGGAGCACACCCCAGAAAAACCCAAAGTGTCAAGCCCTCAATTTGCAGAAGACACTGTGATTAAGATTAAAGAAAGAAGAAGAAAAAAAAAAGATTAAAGAAAGAAAGCAGCTGGGCATGGTGGCACACACCTGTAATCCCAGCACTCGAGAGGCTGAGGCAGGAGGATCGCTGTGAGTTTGAGGTCTGGAGTACACAGTGAGTTCAAGGTCAGTCTGAACTATATGGTAAGACCCTCCCCCCAAACAAAAAGAAAAAAGAGAGAGTGAAAGGCAGGCAGGCAGGCAGGTGATCTTACAGACAACAAACTGTGGATGAACTTAAATGTTATTACAATGGATTCTACTTTGGAATGACCCAAAAGTTGCTGCCAGAATGGTCTGGAGGCTGCTGCATGGACAGATGCTGATCAGAGTACAGAGATGAAGGGTAGGCAAGAATCATATCTAAACCAGAATGCACGCTCTGGGAAGATGGTGGCTTCTGCCTGTAGTCCCAGCACTTGGGAGGCAGAGACAGAAACAGTATGAGCTCCAGGGCAACCTGGGTTACATGGAGAAGAATTTAAGGTCAGCCTGGACTGTTGTGAGACCTCTCAAAATAAACAGACAAATAAAAATAAATCTGGGAATCAACATTAAAAACAAAAGGTAATATGTATAGCTTAAAGTATAGGTTGTGATTTGGTTCTCATGAGTCATCTAAAGGAATTGTTAAGATATATTTAAATTGGCTATAATTAAAAGGTTAAGCTTTTTATGTCAAAGGCAATAAGATTTTCTTAACATACTGAGTTTTCTTAACATATTGTTACATTTAGAAAACTAGATTTAAAAGTGAAGGTTTTATATTTTATAAGAGTAAGTTTCCTATGTTCTCATCATTAGGCTTCTGGTTACTAAAAAATGAGTTTTAAGAGTTAAAGAGTATTTGAATGTAAACTTATGAAATCTTTCCAATAATCAGTTCATGACTGGTTAAAAAACAACTATTATCTTAGTTTATGATATAACTTATATAAAGTATTTGGGCATATATTTATGTATACATCTAAAAACAAGCTACGCTTTTAATGAAAACTTTAAAGTTAAGTTTATAGACTTAAGACTATGTATGTTTAATATATATAAAGTAATAGGTGGTCTTTTAAATAATATGTTTAGTTCTTAAACATGTTAAAATAATCAAAATTTGAACATCTCTTTAAATTTTGTCCAAATATTTAAACTTGATCTTCATTTACTGACTTTTATTAAACAAGCATTTTTGTTATTGTATAAATGAAATATACTTGTGTATGTATATTTATTTATTTATTTATTTTATTTTTTTGGTACTGGGGATCAAACTCCAGTCCTTGTGCTTGCACAGCAGGCAGCAAAACCACTGAGCTAAATCCCTAGCCCTATATTTGTATATTGTATAAGTCTACTTGTGGTTATTCACACTGTTTCCTAAACTTACCAGAGCTGTAAAGATTTCCTTAATTCCTGTCCATACAGTTATACCTTATAAAATCTGTCAAAGGAGTCTAAAATTTGTCTTAGGGGTATAAACTAAATATGTAAAGATTTCTATATAGCTGTGATACTAATTATTGTTAACCTCTTATTTGTGTGTTGCCCAAATGTACAGATCTTCAAAGAAACAAATGAAAATATTTTATCACACTGGAGATTTCCAGGTAAAGCTGCTTATGGTGGTAAACTTTTTAGGCTTAAGCATCTAGCTTTCCCTTACTTCCGTCCCAGCTATTTGTGATGAAACGTACGTACCATTCTAGCATGAGACAGCCACCCAGATGATACAGATAACATTTTCACCCTTATGTTTGTGTAGTTATGTAATTGTGTTATAACAGAGGTACCTAAACACTGTGTAGTCCAGGCAATGTTACTCTAATGACTAGAGATTAGGGAAAAATAATCTGTAAAGTACATTTATAAACAAGTACATTCTACTTAAATGTCACTGTGGTAACAAAAAATGGTTAAGAGATAACAAATTTATGTAAAAGCTTATGTCATTTAATATCTTAGATAACTGACCAAGAAGTTATTTTCTACCAAAATGGGAGATTTAAATATGTTTCAGAGATAATGACAAAATTTAATGGTTTGACTTATGGGAAGATGGTGGAGTGCTGTGCAGCAGAGACCAAACCTCTCTGAGATTTGGTGTCCATACACTGGAATATAGCAAGGTAAGGAAGAGAAGACATAGAGAAATGGGTCCCTGGGACCCTGTAAGGATCTGAAATGAGAACTGAAGCCCACCAGTAAAGCAAAGAGAAAGACTTCAATGAAGAAGGAAGTGGCAAGTAATGCTTTCTCCTGGAGACTGGACTCATGGTGTGGGAGGGGCAGCTGGAATCTGCAGGCACATGGTGACTACTGGTGACCCCAGGAGCCCCTACAGAAAACACACCAGTGGAATGGAGCAGTGGATGTAACAGACTTCAGTGGCTGATAAATTATTTGGGTTCAGAGGTTCCCCAGGAAAGGGCAATTGGCCGATAGCCATCATGGCAAGGGGCAAACTGAGCTCAGACCTCAGAAAAGCTATGGGCCAGCTCCATCTAATGGCTCCCAATGTCAGTGGGAGCCACTAGACTCTGACTGCATTCTCTGAAGTGGTAACAGCAGAAGTAAGAAAGCAGAAGAACAAGGCTCTAGAAAAAAATTAAATCAGAAATAATTTCTCAGATAACTACAGAGATGGTAACCATATTGAACAACATGCTTAGTGATTCTAGAGCAGATACAGATTTAAAAAATAAAGGAGCTTAGGAAAATAATGGAAACCATTAATGCCCAACATAGGTAATAAATGGACCTCATGAAACAGATAACCAGGAGATTAAAGATTCCATTGAAATTATATGCACCAGAATGAGCCGGTGTGAGGACAAAATATCTGATATAGAAGACAGGATTGTGGTTAGCAATCATGAAAAGAAAGGTTTCGTAAAAATAGCAAGGGACCATAAGAAATCAAACTAGCAGCTGCTAGATGAAGAAAAGAATAACATAAGATTGATCAGTCAATGAAAAAGCAGGAGATAGCACAAGTGACACTAAAAACCTGTTCAGAGAAGTAATGGCAGAAACCTTCCCAAACAGGGAAAAAGATTTTGACATATAGATAAGTGAAGCATATAGAACTCTAATTAGCCATGATTTAAAAAAATCTACAGCAAGGCATATTATAGTCAAGATTCCAGAAATCCAGCAAAAGAACAGACTATTAAAAGCTGTTAGAGAAAAGAACAAATCACCTATAAAGGAAAGCTCATCAGAATCACAGCATACTTCTCAACATAAACACTTAAGTCAAGAGAACTTTGGAGTGAAGTATTTCAAGCCCTAAAAGAAAACAAATTCCAACCCAGATAGATGTACCCCACAAAACTATCTTTCAGAATTGATGGAGAAGTAAGATACTTCCATGACAAAGAGTACCTCAAATTCATGAACACCACACCAGCACTCCAAAGTGTTCTGAAGGATACTGTAGAAAGAGATAACAAGGAAGGTGGGCAACCCATTTTCCGATCCCTCTTCTGTCACTCTTACAAAGAAGCTATCTTTCTCTCAATAAATTTTTCCTACTCTTTGTCGGGAGCAATGCTACATAATTTTAGGGAAAAATCATTTGATTAGGCCTAGTTCTCCTGCCTACAGACCAGCTATGGCACTTCGAGACATGATTCCATGTGGCCTCAGGTCACAACTGAGACCTCAAGGATCCCTTGATGCTGTGATACTCCAGAGCAAGACCACACCTGCGGGAGACATCCTGGGAGGAATCAAATCTTCATCTGCACAGTTCCTCATTGATCTAGGAATTCCACCACTCTCCAGTCATCTGTTACATTTGTTTCTCCTGATGTACAGAATAAAAGGTGCAGCAAGCTCTGGGGCTTTTGTCTTTGTCGCCCAGAGCAGCACTGATCAGGCCCAAAGCTCAGCTTCTTCTCAAAGTCTCATTTTTTCTACCTTTCCTGTATAATAAGTTAATTCGCCTTGTGGTGCTGTGGCTCGCAAGAGACTAGGACTTACTGCAGAGGTTCTAGTAACGTCCCCTTTCCCGGTTCCCTACAAGTCTTAACCTCCATTGTTCCTAGAATTCATTCTTTGATTTTAGAGAACATAAATTTGCGTTTCAGATACCTGGCAGGATTGGGAGTTACATCTTTTCCCCCTATATCATTTTGGAGGTCTTCCACTGAGATTACTGGTGTTCAACAACTAAAATTTGGAGACCAAAACTAGAAAGGTAACTGGGCTATGAGGACAGCCAATATTTTGCCCTGGGCCCCTCAAGGTCAACAAAGATCCAAGACACAAAGGAACCTTTCCTACATGATCCTGCACCTTGAATAAGTCACCCAACCTCCTGAGCAGGGAGATTTCTGGACACCAGAGGACAAATGTACCATGTGCCAAAGGAGGGTCACCAAGAGGGAAAAGTCTCCCACACTTTCACTGAAAGCAACATGGTCTGACAGCTGACACTGATAGAGGAGCTAAGAGGCTCTATCCATGGTTCCAAAGTAATGCCTGAGGAGACTTAACTGACAGAGATGACAGCAAGAGGTTGATTTTGATTGGTCTCACTTTAACTTGGTCTTAAACCCCCAACAGAAAAGAATGACTAAAAGAGGTATAAGAATAATGCCATAGTAATAAAGCTAGATATAAAAAGGGGCTCCAATTGCTGGCTCCTTCTGGCAGTTTCCAGCTATACCAGTAGCTGACTATGGTTATGTATCATTAGGGAAAACTATGGTAGAATCTATAAGAGCTCAACTAGAGTTTTAAATTTCTTAGCAGACTTTGTTCTTCAAATTGTCTCTTATCTTTTTACAGCTAAAACTAGAAAGACTTATGACAAAGTATCAGACTTATAGATAACCTCTATCAATGAAAGACTCTAAGAGCCAGCAGGTTACAATCACTATTTCAATTTCTAAGTGTGACTTTCTCCCCAACCTGCCTTTTCATTCTAGTGTGCTCATGCTTAGATTATACATGCTCTAATTTCTCAAAAGTTTTATTCTTGCCTAGAGGATCTCAAACTCCAAGCAGTCATACAAATGGAACCTATGACAAATGTGCTAGACTTCTTTTCCTAGGATTCACCAGATCAACCTTGTAAACAGCTCATAATTTCTAAACTACACAATACGACTTCTACATTGGATTCTGAAGTCCCCTTGACCTTCTCCTTATCCTCTTTGTGGGAGGCTGTTACTAGTTCCTCCTGGTGGAAATGCTTGTTGGCTATATACATAGCAATTCTGCTGACCTTATAATTTGGCCCATGTATTCTTAATTGTTTCTTTGGCTTTGTCTCCTCCAGACTCAAAGCTATATGCCTATCCAAGATGACAATGCCTGGCACCTACTGAAGGCCTTTAGATAGACCCTCTGTAGAGTAACTGACTGCTGATCACAACTACGACCCTCTTCAGCCTGGAAGTAGCTAGAACAGTCTTTGCCCTTCGCTCCCTCGCAGCAGTTTGGGGTACTTCTTCAGAGGGGGGAATATTGTAGATAGGTAAGTTAATTAGATATCTTGTAGGCAGACAGGGCCAGTACACAAGAAGCCAACATGGAGGACAGTAGAGGAACCAACACGGAGGACAATCAAGACACATTCATTGAAACCCAGCATTGTAAAAGAGATACTACCACACCCACATGCTTCTCCTAAGGATGAACAGCAGTGATTGCTATTCTAAATAGGTATCAATAACCTGAGTGGGGGACAAATATCTTCCAAGAAAGATCCCTGACCCACCCCTTTCCACCAAAAATCCTTGCTCATTCCTTGTATGCTTGCTATGTGACTTGTTTCCCCATTGCATCCCCATTTAATCAATATTAACTAAGCAACTATACTTGTCATAATCTTATTGGTTGCTCATAGTTTTATCCGCCTGTGATTTCTCATTGGATCAGTATTACCTAAGCAACTATACTTGTAATCTTACTAGTTGACTATAGTGTTGTTCCAGTTTACACCTGCCTCACCTCTTGGCTTTGTCCCATAAGACACCTTCAAGAGGGCCTGGGATTCAGCTCAGTGGTGCCACCACCTGCTTTGCAAGTGCAAGGTCCTGAGTTCAAACCCCAGGACCAAAACAAAAAAACACCTTTGAGAAGTTGGGTGAGTGGGCAATCCACTTTCCAGTCCCCCTTCTGTCTCTCAGACAGAAGCTATCTTTCTCTCAATAAATTTTTCCTACTCTAAAAAAAAAACAATAACAAGGATTAAAACTCCATAACTCCAATATAATGAAACCAGCAGGCAAGGCAAGCAATTAAACAGAGAGGAAAAAAAGGGAACCAACAACGGAAAAATAACATGACATGGATAAATTAATACATATCAGTTACAACCATCAATGTTAATGGTCTCAATTCACCAATCAAAAGAAATATACTGGCAGAGTGGATCAAGAAGCAGGATACAAAAATATGTTGCATATAAGAAACAAACTTAATTAAAAAAGAAATTCATAGACTGAAATTAAAGGATGGAAAATAATACTCCATGCAATAGGAACCTGGAAAAAAAGCAGGGGTAGCTATTCTATTTACAAAATGCATTTAAAGCCAAGACTGATTAAGACAGACAAAGAAGGTCACTACAACCTTGTAAAGGGAACAATCCATGAGAAAGACATAACAATTATAAATATGTATGCACCAAATACTAGTGTACCCAACTACATAAAATAAATATTCATGGACATGAAAAATTGAATGAGCACAAAAACAATTGTAATGGGGGACTTCAATAACCCACTGTCATAAATAGATCAACCAGACCAAAAAAAATCAACAATGAAATATTAGGGGCCAGGGATTTAGCTCAGTAGTTCTGCTGCTTGCCTCACAAGTGCAAGGTCCCGAGTTTGATCCCCAGTACCAAAAAATAAAACAAAACAAAATGAAATATTAGAACTGAATAAAACTTTTGAACAAATGCACTTAGTAAATGTCTACAGTGTTTCACCCTACAACATTAGAATACACATTATTCTCAGCTGCACATCAGATGCTCTCCAAAATAGACTAATACTAGCTCATAGAACATGCTCATGTAAATGCAAAGGAACTAAAATTATCCCATGCATAATTATCACAAGCAAATTATCCCATTATCAGACCACAGTGCAATGAAATTGGAAATCAGTGGTAAAAGAAACCACAAGAACTTCATAAACACATGGAAATTAAATAATACCCTCCTGAACACCAATGGGTAACATAAAATTAAAGAAATTAGACAGTTTCTAAAATTAAATGATAATGCCAATACAACATATCAGAACTTTCGGGATGCGATGAAACAGTTGTAAGAGGGAAATTTATAGAAGTGAATTCTCATACCAGAAAAAGAGTGAGTTCAAATAAAAAACCTATGTTGAACATCAAGCTTCTAGAGGTCGGGGGATTTAGCTCAGTAGTTCCACCACCTGCCTTGCAAGCGCAAGGACCTGAGTTTGATCCCCAGTACCACACACACACACAAAGCTTCTAGAAAAAAAAGAGCAAGTCAAACTCAAAGCTAATATGACAGAGGAAATTATAAATATCTGAGCAGAAATTAATGCAATGGAGACTAAGGAAACAATACAAAGAATCAATGAACTGAGTTGGTTCTTTAAAAGATTAAATTGACAAACCCTTAGCCAACCTTATCAAAAAAAGAAAAGACTAGGGCTGGGGATTTAGCTCAGTGGTTCTGCCGCCTGCCTTGCAAGCATAAGGTCCTGAGTTCGATCCCCGGTACCAAAAAAAAAAAAGACTCAATTCCATACAATTAGGAATAGGAATGAAAAGGGTGAGGTCACTACAGATCTTGCAGAAATACAGAAGATCATCAATACCTGCATCAAGAATCTGTATTCTAATAAGATGAAAAATACAGAATAAATGGACAGATTCCTAGATACATATGAATTACCAAAAACTGAATCAAGAAGATAACATTCTAATATCAGTCAATGAAATTGAAGATGTAATTAAAAACCTATCAACAAAGAATAGCCCAGGCCCTGACAGATTCACTGCTGAATCCACAAGAAATTTAGAGACCTAATGCTGCTACCTCTCAAACTCTTTAATGAAATCCAAAGGGAAGTAATACTTCCAAACTCATTCCTAGGAGCAAGTATTACCCTGATAGGAACAAACCAAAAAAGAGAAGTATAGGCATATCTCTATAATGAATATAGATGCAAACATCCTCAATAAGATACTGGCAGGGGCCAGGGATTTAGCTCAGTGGTTCCACTGCCTGCAAGCACAAGGTCCCAAGTTCGATCCCCGGTACCCAAGAAAAAAAACAAGATTTAATAAGATACTGGCAAACAAAAGCAAATCATCAAGAAAGTTATACAGCATGACCATGTTGGATTCATCCCAGGGATGTAGGGATGGTCCCACATATGCAAATCCATAAATGTAATATACCATATTTACAGAGCCAAGGACAAAAACCACATGATCATTTCAGTAAATGTGGAAAAAGTGTTAGACAAAGTCCAGTGCTCATTCATGATTTTAAAAAAACCCTACAGAGAAATGGAATAGATGGTCTTTATCTCAATGTGATAAAAGTTATCTATGACAAACCAAGAGCAAACATCATGGTAAATGGACAGAAACTTAAAGCTTTCACTCTAAAATCAGGAACAAGACAAAGATGTCCACTATCACCACTCTTATTTAGTATAGTTCTGGAAAAATTAGCCAGAGCAATTAGACAAGAGAAAGAAAAGAAATAAGGATAGAAAAGGAAAAAGTTAAATTATCATTATTTGTGGATGACATGATACTCTACAGGGAAGCCCCCCAAAATTTCCACCAAAAGACTTCAAGATTTAATAACCAAACTCAGTAGCATAGCTGGATACAAAGTCAACACTCAAAAATCAATAGCATTCCTGTACACAAATAACAAACTCACTGAGAGAGAAATTAGGGAAATAACACCTTTCACAGTAGCAGCCAAAATAAATGAAATACCTAGGAATCAATCTAATGAAGGAGGTAAAAGATGTTTACATTGAAAACTACAGTACTTTGAAAAAGGAGATCAGAGAAGATATCAGAAAATGGAAAGATATCTCTTGTTCTTGGAGAGGAAGAACTAATATAGTGAAAATAGCCATACTTCCAAAATCATTATACAAATTTAATGTAATCCCAATCAAAATTCCAGCAGCATATCTTACACAATTAGAGAAAACAATCCTAAAATTCATTTGGAACTAGCAGAGACCTAGAATAGCAAAAGCAATGCTAGGTCACAAAGGCAAGGCGGGGGGGCATCACAAACCCTGACTTGAAATTACACAACAAAGCTACTGTGATAAAAACAGGATGGTACTGGGAAACAACACAACACAATGAAACCAGAACTGAGGATTGGTAGAACAGATGAGAACATGCCTAACAGATGAGAACATCCAGACATACTCAGCCACCATCAGCCAAACATCTTCACTGGAAGAAAGATAGCCTCTTTAATAAATGGCGCTGAAAAAACTGGCTTTCCACATACTGAAGATTAATATTAGACCCATATCTCTCATCATCCACTAAACTAAAATCAAAATGGAACAAAGATCTAAATACTAAGGCAAAAACGCTAAATCTGCTGGAAGATAGAATAAGTAGAACTCTCTCTTTTTTTTTTTGGTACCGGGGACTGAACTCTGGTCCTTGCACTCATGGGACAGGTGGCAGAACCACTGAGCTAAATCCCCGGCCCAGTAGAACTCTTGAAGACATTGACATAGGCCAAGACTTTATGTACAAAACTCTGATCACATAGGAAATATTACAAATAATCAAAAACTAGGATCTTGTACAAAGGCTTTTGCACAGCAAAAGAAATCACCAGCAGGGTGAAGAGACAACCCACAATGTGGGAAAAAGTTTTTGCTAGCTATTCCTCAAAGGACTAATATCTGGAATATATAAAGACCTTGAAAAAATCAGACGTCCCAAATTGAAAGACCCAACATAAAAATGGGCACCTAAAATTAATAGACACTTCTCTGATAAAGTAGAAATGGCAAATAAATATCTTTTAAAAATATTTAACATTATGAAGAGATGCAAATTAAGACAACCCTGAGATTCCATCTCACTCCAGAAAGAATGGCTATTATCAAGAAATCAGCCAATAACAAATGCGGGGTGTGGGGAGGGGGTGTGGGGAGGGACTGTGGGGCAAAAGGAACATTTTCCACTGTTTGTGGGAATATAGACTGGTACAAGCACTGTGGAAATCAGTGTGGTGATTCCTCAAAAACTAAAACTAGAGGTTCCATTCAATCCAACTATTCCCCTTCTTGGTATCTTCCTGAAAGAAAAGCATCATAGTACAGTGATAGATGCACACCCATGTTTATAGCGGCATGATTTATAATAGCTAAATCTTGCAAACAGCCTAAATACTTATCAACTGACAAATGGATAAAGAAGTTATAGGTTTTGTTTGTTTTTTTTGGTACTGGGGATCGAACTTGGGACTTTGCACTTGCGAGGCAGGCGGCAGAGCCACTGAGCTAAATCCCTGGCCCGAGAAGTTATAGTTTGTTTTTTGTTTTTTGGTACCAGGGATCGAACTTGGGTCCTTGCACTTGTGCAGCAGGTGGCAAAACCACTGAGCTAAATCCCCAGCCCTAGAAGTTATAGTTTTTTTAATACAATGGAATACTACTCTACCATAAAGAAGGATAAGCTTGAGACATTTCTAGCTAAATGATGCACTCTGAGACCACACTCTTAAATAAAATAAGTCAGACACACATTTAAATAATGCGTTGTTTCTCTGGTGTGAGAAACCAAAAGTGGAAATAAGGACTGAGATGTATAATGGTTACTGGGAAATGGGAAGAAAATGTTCAAATGAAAAGAGGAACCATGGGGGGAGGGTGGGGAAAGGAAAGGACAAGGAAAATAATATAAAAGGAAAAAATGGAAACAAAGCTGTTATAAATAAGGAGGGAAGAAGGGTCAAAGGGAGGGGGAAAATGGGAAAAATACAACCAAGTTATATCCTATACAGTACAAATTCCCAATGTGCATGTTATCATTATGTGTATCTAAAATGTACCAAGAAAGATTTTTTTTTGTACTAGGGTTCAAACTCAGGACCTTGCACTTGCAAGGCAGGCATGGTGCCGCTGAGCTAAATCCCAGGACCAAAGATTTTGAATTAAATCCCGCCCCCAAAGTAATGGTTCTAGTAGAATAACGTCATCATGGTTGTTATGCTAAAATATTATATTCCCCTTATTCTCAAGTTTTCTCTGTAAATCTTCTATAATTATTATCTATTAACCTTCTGGTTAAATTTCTTTCTTTCTTTTTTTTTTTTTTTTTTTGGTACCGGCGATCAAACTCGGGCCCTTGCTCTTGTGAGGCAGGCACCGGAACCACTGAGCTAAATCCCCGGCTCTATATGGTTAAATTTCTAAGACAATTAAGATTCATAACAAACTAAAAGTTCATTGCTGATACTACATATTTCACAGAGCTTGATATCTAGATAAGATCATTAAATTAAACCTACTGCTCCCAGGGCCGGGGATTTAGCTCAGTGGTTCTGCCGCCTGCCTCACAAGCACAAGGACCTGTGTTCGATCCCTGGTACCAAAAAACAAAACAAACAAACAAACAAAAAACCTATTGCTCCCATTATAATATTGTCGTGATGTAACAAATCTTCTCTTCTGGGTGTTAAAGCACTGAAGTTTGGAGATCAGAGCTAAAAAGATAACTAGGCTAAAAGGACAGCCAGTATTTTGGCCCTGGCCCTTCATATCAACAAAGACCCAGGACATGAGGGGAACTTTCCATAAGATCCTACATCTCTTCCCAACTTCCCAAGCAGTGAGATTGTTGGACCCCAGAGAACAGGAATCAACCCATGTACAGTGTACCAAAAAGGAGTGTCAGAAAAGAGGAACAGGTCTCCCATGCTTTCACAAGAAGCTACAAGGTCAAGTAAGATCATGACCCATTCTGGTGGCTGACACTGACAGAGGAGCTGAGAATCTCTACACATGATTTCAAAAGTAATCCCTAAGGGGCCAGGAATTTGGCTCAGTGGCACAGTGCCTGCCTGGTAAGTGCAAGGTCCTGAGTTCAATCCCCAGTACCAAAAAGAAAAGGAAAAAAGTAATGCTTGGGCTGGGGATTTAGCTCAGTGGTTCTGGCACCTGCTGTGCAAGCACAAGGTCCCAAGTTCAATCCCCGGTACCAAAAAAAAAAAGTAATGCTTGAGGAGACTTAACTGACCTTGATATGTAGGGAAAGGTTAATTTTGATTAACACAGGTCTCATTTTGACTTGGTCTTAAACACCCATCAAAAAATATAACCAAAAGATGTACAAAATAATACTGTAGTAATAAATGCTAGATCCAGAAAGCGGGCTCCAATCACTGACCCCTGCTGTCAGTTTCCAGCTACACCTGTAGTTGACCCATTATGGTTCAATGAGGATAGAAAACTACAGCAGAAGCTATAAAAGCTGTCTTTAAGGGCCAGAGATTTAGCTCAGTGGTTTCACCGCCTGCTGTGCAAGTGCAAGGACCTGAGTTTGGTCCCTGGTACCAAAAAAACAAAAACAAAAAAAACTGTCTTTAAATTCCTTACCTGAAACTGTCTTTCAAAAGCAATGAACTCTCCATCTTCTTACAGCTAAAACTGGAGGGACTTACACACTAGTAAGTGAAATTTGATGTCTTTAGATAAATAATTCAGATCTTGTGGAGAAAAAAATCTTAAACTATCAGACTTACAGATAACCTCCATCAGTAGACAGGTCTAGGAGCCAGTTGGTTATAATCTCTATGCCAGTACCTTAAGAGGAATGTTTGGATATGGCTCTTTCTCCAGCCTGCCTTTCCATTCTATCCTCATGTTTGTACATACTTAAGTCTCTTGGAAAAATGTGTTTATTCTTGCCTAGAGGCTGCCAAATTCCAAATGATCATGCAGAGGGAATCAACGACAAATGTGCCAGACTCCTGTTACTGGGAGCCACTACATCAAACTTGTAAAGGGAATTCAAAACCACTGAACTGCAACATAACTTCTATCCAAGGCCCCTAAGATTAGACTTCGGGCAGGGAGTCCAGGCCCCCTCTATCCACCTGGATTTGGGCAACACATCAGGGCCAGTACTGCTTCCATAGCCCTAAGACAAAATAAGAATAACTAAGACCCAGGAGGGCAGGGGAGGTAGCTCAGTGGCACTGCTGCCTGCCTCGCAAGCACAAGGTCCTGAGTTTGATTCCTGGTACCAAAAAAATAAAGACCCAGGAAATATCTAAAGCTCCAGGCCAGATTTCATGCATGTTAGATTCAGTGGTCTTAGCTACAGTAACCTTTTTCCCACCCTAACTTCATTAAAGGCTCATACATAGGGTCTGCATGCCATGCATGTAATTGTAACAGAGTGAATTAGGGAAAACTCATGTGCACTATTTACCCTTTAGATGACTCAGCATCTTGTAAATCATTTGTCAATCATATCCAGAGAGATCCAATGAGAAACACCCAAGGTGGATTACACATCTTTTAAATCCAAAAGCCTGAGTTATCTTTCTCCTTATACCCTTACCACCCTGGCACCACTTTTTCCTGTTCATGCATGTTTTTGTTTCTGTTGGCACAAAACAAATCCTGAGCAAAGCACAATCCTTGAGCAATCTTTCTCTGTTAACTTCAATAAATGTAGGTGTTTTTTTCTTTTATCATCAGGTGTATACTTGCAATTCTCTGCTCAACATCACAAGAATCTGGACTCTATCTCTTGGACCCATCACAGTGTATCAAAATGAGTGGCAAAGAATTACAATAGCTGCTAAAGTAAGTGAAAGAAATAAATTAACTAAGAAAGTACATAAATGTTTTCCAAAGAAGTGGTAGAAGCTGAGGTGAGTCTTGTGACTAAGAATTTGCTAGGTTTGGGTTGTAGTGATTTTTGTTCAGTATTGCTTAGCAGCCAGGGTATAAACGTGGAAGAGTCAGATAATAGAATTAATGCAAGAATGAGATGCAAGAGGAGGTTGAATTCTGGAAATGGTATAGCAAGTTGAAATAATGCAGTAGAGTATCTTGTATGGAAAGGAAAGGAAGTCCAAGTTGAGGAAATACCAAAGGCTTAAAAATATTGGAAAAATAGCTATTTTCAGAAACCAGAATCAAAGAATGTAAGATTTCAGAGACAAGAAGATTAGATTATACAATTACTCTATGCTCTCCATTTGCTATCTCTAGAAACAGCAAAACAGGCCAGGTACAGTGGCATATATTTGTAATTCTAGCGTTCTGGGAGCCTGAGACAGGAAGATCAAAATGCGGAGCTCAGTCTGGGCAACTTAGCAAGAATGTATCTTATAAGTTTTTAAAAGGGCTGGGGATGTAGCTCAGGCCAGAGGCTGTATGGATTCAATCTCCAATATCTTACACACACACACACACACACACACACACACACACACACACACACACACGAGTAGATGTAAGAACTGAAACCACATTACCACATTATTCAATTCAACAAGCTCAACCTAAGGCTTGTAAGTAATGAAGTAAAAAAAATTTTTTATAGACAGGGTCTTGCTATGTAGTTCAGACTGGCCTCAAACTCCTGGTGATCCTCCTGCCTCAGGCTACAGAGTGTGGGGATTACAGGTGTGAGCCACCATGCCCGGCCTGAAGTAACTTTACGTAGTTGACTGTAAACTTAGATTTACTGCCCCCTTGAGACATCCACAAGGCCTCATAACTCTAGGTCTCTCCTTGAAAATACAAGACTCTTCTGTTTAAGTCTTGAAACATTGTGAATATGAAAATCAGTACGTCCTTTTTTTTTTAGTAAGAATCATAATGTAAGACTAATTAAAAATGAAACACACTCCCTTCCTTCCTCCTGATACAACCTGTATCGGGCAGGGCTCCCCGTCACTGGAGAAGCAGATGTGACTGCTTTCTTTTCTGTATTTCTCCCTGGGCTGGATGTCAGTACTTCTGGTCCCTTGAGGATTGGCTATGAGAGCGGAAAGGAAGAAGGCCACAAAGCTCTGGACTGATACGGCTGGAAGATGTCATCATGTTGTAGGCCTTGCAGGAGTTCAAAGCTGACTCTGTCATGAGGGTTTTCAAGGTCTTTGGCTGTGTTTATCTAACCATGTGGCTGTAATGATTCTTTTACCTCAGTGGCCACTGCTTCTCCTGCTGACTCTCAGCTCACTCATACAGACCTGCTTTGGGGATAGGGGTTCACCTCTGGTAGAAGACCTCCCACAGGCTGCAGCACTTTTTAGACTATTAGTTGCTATTTTCCCCACGTACTCCACATCTCATCTCTGACAGTCAGGCATTCTGCTTTGTGTCAGAGGTAGATGCAGTCATGTTTCTTTTTCTGGAACTCAGGGCCGCATGTACGCTAGGCAAGAACTCTACCACTGATGTACAGAACTAACCTCAGTCACTATGCAAAGCAGAAGGATCTCTTGCCTGACACTTCTTCCATAGCCTTTGTGCCGTGGGAGGTGAGTGGACGAGAGCCTCTTCTCCGTGAGTGGCAGTCAAAATAGTGCAAGAGGGCAGCTCGTGGAGGCAAGGGTAGAAGCAGGAACCTTTCGTTAGGAAACTAGATGTGTGCTAGATTGGTACTAGATAGTATGCAACAGAATCTCAATCTACAGATTGACAGGGAAGTTACTGATTTTATGGAATAAAAAATCTGAGCATAAGCATCTCAGGGTTGGTAGATCGGCTTCATGACATCATCAGGGAAGGATCCTGCTTGTTTCTTGTGACAACATTTTCAGCATGTGGCTTTTAGGGTACCAAGATGACTTCCGTAATGCCAGGTATCATGTTCTAGTTATAGACTACATAGGAAGAACTGAAGGAGAAAAGGGCAAACATATGGGCCTGTTTGTCTGCTCCTTTTAGTAGTAGTACAATAACAGCTTTCCTAGAAACACTGAAGCAGGCTTCTGTTTATATACCATTTGCCAAAACCATGTCAACAGACCACCTCAAGCTCAAAGGGAGACTAAGAAATAAAAATAGTTCAACTGGAAAACAGACGTTGCTGGCAAAAAAAAAAAAAAAAAAAAATCAGTATTGTCTAAGTAAAGGAGAGGTCATAAATTTTGGATAGGGAATTAGCAGTGAGCACCAAGAGTACTCATTTATTATATTCTCATGTTCTAAAAGATGCTAAAGTGTTAACCACATAGTGATTTTTTTTAAAAGCACTAGTCATAAACAAAGGAGAAATAAGAACAAGATTTAAGAGAAAAAAGTAGATGGAGTTCATTCACAAAATGGGCCCTAAGCTTTATAGCAAGAAATTCAAGAAAACATAAAATGTTCTTCAAAAAAAGGTCTGCTTGGGGCCGGGGATTTAGCTCAGTGGTTCTGCTGCCTGCCTTGCAAGCCAAGGACCCAATTTCAATCCCCGGTACAAAAAAAAAAAAAAAAAGGTCTGCTTGTTTATGAGGTGTGCTCCACAAGGCATAATAAAAAGGACAGGAGTGGGTGAGTAACCATGATTAGGAGAGAGTACATTCATCCCCCAATATCCAGAAGGGATTTTGTCCAAGGCCATCACCCCCAAGAATACCAAGATTCATGAATACTCAAGTCTTTTACATAAAACGCCATAGTACTCATTGGATTTCTTTTGGTTTTTTTTTGGTACCGGGGATCAAACTTGGGACCTTGCGCTTGCAAGGCAGGCGCTGGAATCACTGAGCTAAATCCCCAGCCCCCTCATTGGATTTCTTTTATCCAAGATGCTTGGGACCAGAAGTGCTTCAGATTTTAGGATTTTTAAAAGTTGCATATACACAATGAAGCATTGTTGAGGAAGGCACTTAAGTCTAAACATGAACTCCTCTATGTCTCTTTATACACAGAGCCTGAAGAAAATGTTATACAATATTTTTGAGTGCCTGTATTTTGATTGTGACATGTCATAAGGTCAGATAAGGGATTTTCCATTTGTGGTGCCATGTCAGGACTCTAAATGTTCTGGTGTTTTTCAAATTAAGGATACTCAATCTGTATTTGCATATAACCTATGGAATCCTTTATATATTTTAAATCATTTCTAGCTTACAGTATATAACACATTGTAAATGCTATGTACATAGTTGTTGTATGTATTGTTTAGGGAATAATGACAATGAAAAAAGTTTATACAAATTCACTACAGACACATTTTTTCCCATATCTTTTCAATCCACAGTTGGTTGAATCTTTTTTTTTTTTTTGGGTAGTGGGGACTGAACTCAGGACCTTGTGCTTGTGAGGCAGGCTTGGTGCCACTGAGCTAAATCCCCGGTCCAGTTGGTTAAGTATTGATTCAGAACTCACAAATGCAGAGGACCAACTCTAAAAAGCAGTATGCTTAAAATAGGATTTTTATCTAAAAATAGGATAACAAGTATGGCTTGTATTAGGCACCTGTTGCAGGGAATTTTTTTTCCATTGACCTTTTTTTTTTTTGGTACCGGGGGATCGAACTCGGGTCCTTGTGCTTTCAAGGAAGGCAGCGAAACCACCGAGCTAAATCCCCGGCCCTCCATTGACTTTTAGTCCATGAATTTCTTTGGGGATTAAATGTGTTTCTTGTATTTTGTTTTCTCGTCCAAGCTACAAATCTCTGTCTTTTGATTAGGGAGAGTTATGACTGAATTAAGTTATTAAGAGTTATTACTGAAAGCTATTTACTTCTGTCATTGTATTATTTTCCTGTTCAGGATTTCTTTTTCATTTTTTCTTTCTGCTTAACTGGTTATCCTACTTGATATATTTATTCCACTAGACATCTGGAATCATTCACTTTATTTTCCTCTTTCTAGTTTATCCTTGAAAATTTTGAGGGATGCTGGTTTGATGTCCAGGAATTTAAGGTACTCTTTTTCATGGGAAAACCTGACTTCTCCATCAATTTAGAAAGTTATTTTTCCAAGATATGTAAGTCTTATTTGAAAATAATTTTATTGTATGGCTTGAAACACTTCAATCTAAACTCTCTTGGCCTTTAAGACTTGTGTGGAGAAGTTTGTTATTTACCTCTGTGTGATCCATTGCTTTTCTCTAATAGCTTTTAAGGTTTTATCCTTGTATTGAATTTCTGGGATTTTGACTCTGAAGTCATGGCGAAGTTCTTATGGTAGCATTTGTGTGTGCAAGTGTGAGAGTGAGACAGAGACAGACAGACAGACACAGACACACACATACACACAGACATCACACTGGAGATTGAGCCCAAGACCTTTCTATCTAGCTACATCCCAAGCCCTTTAAATTTTTTTGTTTATATTGAGACAGGGTCTTGCTAAGTCACTAAGTTACACAAACTAGATTCCCAATTTCCAGTCCTCCTACCTCAGTGTCCCAGAGTGCTGGCATTATTGGTGTGCTCTACCACATCTGGATATCCAATATTTTGAAAGAGAGACAGCATATAAGGATTGGGGAAGATTGTGGAGGTAATTTTGATGGTCATGAGGACA
Source organism: Heterocephalus glaber (assembly GCF_053883595.1). Classification (NCBI taxonomy): domain Eukaryota; kingdom Metazoa; phylum Chordata; class Mammalia; order Rodentia; family Bathyergidae; genus Heterocephalus; species Heterocephalus glaber. The sequence goes on along the minus strand of NW_028258444.1, from coordinate 11,236,374 downwards.
GAGATGAACCAAATTTTAGAATTCCTTGGCTTTGAGGTTTAAAACAGCCTCAAGCTTAAAGCACATATGGTGTCACAGCAGATGAGCCTAAGTATCTTGGTTAGAAGTCTTTCACCTTTACTGGTACTCTAAATAGAACACTGCATGGGCTGTGTTGCCAGCTCAAGAAAGATCTGGCCAGATGGGTGTGACATGGTTCTGAAGTTCTCCCACCGAGTGGCTGAAAAGGAGGCAGGACACTGTTAAAGGATGGTCACACCCTCACTGTAATTTGGGACCCTATGTGACTTAAAGGCTACAGTTTACTTTTAATGAAATTTGAAATTCTCTTCAGTATACTAGTAATCACGGCCCTAAAACTGTCTCTTCATGAACAAAAATTTGTGGGTACTTTGTGCCACTTTTATACATGATCACATAAGTACTATTGAATCTAAGACACCAGTATCTTTTTAATGTAGTTGCTTGTTTTTCTAAATGTCTTCAATAGATTCCAAATGAATAAGGGTCTTGTTTTTCAAATTCACAGCATTTAGCAGAATATCCAACAAATATTAATTGCTTAATACATATTTAGTTCTTTGTTCTTTTCTATTATTTGCTTCTCGTAGATTGTTTTCTTCCATTTTTACTTAGCACACAACTGATAATTATTTTGTTTGTGTGGTGATGGGGATCGATCCAGGGCCATGAGTATGCTGGGCAAACATTCTACTTGTGAACTAGTCCCTACCTGCCCCCTCCCCCTCCTCCCTCATAGACTCTTTTTTGGTACCAGGAATCAAACTCAGGACCTTGCCCTTGCCAGTCAGGTATGGTGCCACTGAGCTAAATCCCCGGCCCTTCCTCACAGACTTAAAAAAGAGTACTATGATAAATCTTGGTTGAGGCCATAATGGCATAAAAAATAGTTAATTTTTTAAAAATCTGGTGTAAAAGCTGTTTCCAGAGCTAAGGAATTTGAATGTCATATTTTCTTTTTGTATACTAATAAAACATTTAAAAAATCCACATGCTGAATACACCTGACATTAGAATTTTAGAGAGTGAATACTGCACCTCTAGCAGGAGTGGAATGGCAGGCAGATGTTATGATTTCTTCCTTGAAGTATATCTCCTCTATGTTCTTCCTGACTCTTCCTACAATATTGTCCCGTAATATCTAAAATCTATTTTCTTTTCTACATTTTACCTATAAACCTGTCAATAATGTATAAAAAAGCAAAATTAAATAACTACAACATTGTTTTAAGACTATGGTTTATTTGTACAGCAGTTCCTCAAAGAATTAAACATAGAATTATGATAAAACTCAGCAATTTCACTCCGGTTATATGCTTAAAAGCATTCAAATATTGGAAAGCAGAGAGGCAATATTTATATACTCATGTTCCTAGAAGCATGAGTAGTAATAGCCAAAAGGTGGAAGTAATTAAAAGTAGCATATACACATACTGGACTATTATTCAGCCCTAAAAAGGAAGGAAACTCTAGACACGTGAGTGGGCCTCAAAGATCTTATGTTAAGTGAAATGAGGATAAATACTGTGTGGCTCCATTTATAGCAGGAACGTGGTACAGTCAAATTCATGGAGTGGAGAATGAAAAGAGTACTCAGACAAGACTTGGTCCAAACACGGAGAGGCCCAGAGCGACTTTCCCGTGCACACTCACAGTCTCAGGGGACCTGTGCTGAACCGAGAACTCTCTGGCTTTTACCGTGGGAAACACAGGAAGATAAACAGTGTGGGTGTCAAGGAACAAGGCCTGGAACAAAACATTTTTTTGTGAAGCTGAGCAATTTATTGGGAAGGGAAAGGTCGAAGGTCGAGCCGAGTATGCTTCCCAACCTTTACCATGCATCCCAAAGCATGCGTGCTTTTGCCCCACAATTCCTTTCTTAATTTTTTTTTGTTTGTTTTCTTTGCTTTTGTTTTGTTTTGTTTTTGAGGGTCTCACTATGCAGTTCAGGCTGATCCTGAACTCACTATGTAACCCAGGCTGGCCTGGAACTCACAGTGACCCTCCTGCCTCAGCTTCCCCAGTGCTGGGATTACAGGTGTGCACCACTACACCTGGCTCCTTTCTTAATCGTTAACTATACACTGCAGAGCCTGCGTGCTTTTGCCCCACAGCCTCCTTCATGACTTTAATCATTTATTCCTCTGGCCAACCGTCTCATGTATCCCCTTCTTTTGTTTTAAGCATTAGGGATTGAGGAGAAGAGGAATGTAGTCAGGTATTGGGCTTGCTGCAGGAAGTTGTCATGGCCTCAGCACAATGCGTTCGTTGGAACAGCACACAGAGAGCTTTTAGGACTGCAAGAAAACACAACAGAAATATTATTCCTATAGCAGTAAGTATCCAGATATGAAAGTTGAGGCCAGAGAGCCAGTTTTGGGGGTTGAGCCAGTAGACAACAGCATTAAGATGGTCTAAAGTGACGTTGTGAACTTGCATTTAAAGTTTGTGAATCTGGGCCTTCAGTTGGCCCTTGGAGACAGGAAATCTCCCCAGTAAGATCCGTGTGAAAAGCACCATGGAGCATGCATTGGACCTCATCCCAGGAACCACAGCTGTTAAACGGGATGGGTGTTATGCACACAAAGTGACATCCTGCATCACATTAAGTCGAGTGCACGTCCGAACAGCCTACTGGTGCTCTCTGAGCCAAATGACAGCAGCCTCAAGAGTATCAGGAGGTTGTAAGATTTCTTTGTCAATGCTGGTCTGTGTCAGCAACTCACAGGTAACTTTTTTTTTCTTTGAGACAGGGTCTTGCCATGTAGTTCAGACTGTGTACCCTAGGCTGGTCTCGAACTCCAGGTGATCTTCCTGCCTTGGCCTCCAGAGTGCTAGGACTATAGGTGTAGGACAGCATGCTTGGCAAAGTAATATTCTGAAAGTAGCTGTCCATAGTTTGAGAAGTTTGTACTAGTTTTTTTTGGTACTGGGGATCGAACTTAGGACCTTGTGCTTTCGAGGCAGGCGGCAGAACCACTGATCTAAATCCCTGGCCCAGTTTGAGCACTTTGTAAGGAATGGGTCAAAGCAACTGCTGTGGTCACCACTGTGGCTGCTAGTGCTATGGCTGCAATCAGAATACCAAGAAAACGTTTTTCTCTGCTATGTTCAAGTGCTGAGGTAACTTGTTCAAGGACAGAATTTCCTGTCCATTCTCTCATGAGGACAGTGGGGAGCCACACTTTGGCGGGTTGTCTGGGTACCACAATATGAGTAATATTTAATAGGGAAATATCAAGGTTGGTGACACACGGAGTGAGCCATGTAGCATTAGCTGGTGGGTAACACTAAGTGCTTTCGGGTGGCTAGAAGAACTGTATTCTGCACATGTCAGTTGTTAGACTAAAATGTATGGGCGGGAGCTCGAATCATCACATGGTCAGAGGTATCATGGAAACCCATGTGATGAGTTTACTTATGGGCCAATAGTTGCTAATTCTGAGAATATAAGGGAAAAGGGGGATAGCTAAATGCCACAGAGATTTTTTAAGAGGAGAAATATAAGTGCCTGAGGAGAGGCACGGTAAAGGCCCACTGAGCCCATGGTTCCATAATGCTGAGCTGCTGCTATGAATAAAGGGTAAGCATAATTCCAGGGAGAGCTAGACTTTAGCACTACTAAATTGTGAGGTCCCCGATTTTCTAGAGTCAAACTGTAAGAGAGGGGGTAACGGTAGGTTGGTGACCTACATGAGGCCCATCCCAAATCTGGGCCATCTCAGATGGGCACCCAAGGGTGAGAGCAGGAGGGAATACGGGGCTTGGGAAAGTGTCTGCTGGACCAGGGGGCTCCTCCTACTCTGGCACTGTTAAAAAAAAAGCCTGATGACAGGCTCCCTCCATTTGAATACCTCCTATGAAAATATAGTTCACATACTACTGGGGCCAGAAGGGAATGTGATAGCTACTATCAGTGATGTTGGTGACCACAGGCAAGGGAAATTCTTCTGCCAAAAAGGACCTCTCCTGGGGTTAACGGGTGCCACCCATTAGAATAGCCAGAGTGGCTGCAGTCCCTCTCACAGTCCCACAAGGGGCCAGGAGGTGGCAGCCAAGTTCCGCCTGTATAAGAGGTATCTTTAGAAGAAGGGGGTGGGGTTTGTACCAGATCTCGCCATGTGACTATGTCAAAAACAGGTGGGGTAAGAACATGGGCCCAGAAGACCACGCCACTTACTTACTTACTTGAGGTAAATGTACCAGCAAGCTCAAAAGAATAAGGGACCTTTTTACCTGTGTAGCCTTGGAGTTGGATGTGATATGTGCTATCGTTGCAAGAAACAGGTTTTCAGGAGTGGAGGGGGTTCCTGTGATTTGGAGAGTTTGTTCGGCTTGATTAGTAAGCTTCTTAATGTCTCCCCAGGTGGGTCCTGAAGCATGTGTCGTAGAGGGCAGGGGACCCATCCTTTTCTTCTTTTTGTTCATTCCTGGGGGAAGTTGTATTGCCAGCTTCTGGAGCTCCAGGAGAGGATTGCTTCCCGACTCATTACACATGGTAGGGACGCACAGCCTTTGCAGGAACCCAAAGAAGGCCTATGGGTGACAAAACGGATGCATAACCCCTATCCCAACCACTGTGGATCCCATAAAGGTTGTCAATAAAGAACCAATGATCTTGGTCCTTCCTTTATGGGAATAAAATGTTTTCCTCTGCTTTGAAGCCATATGCATCACAATTTTTAAAATTTAAAGAGTGCTTTATACAATTGTTCCTGTGGTGAAAGTCTCTCTACCATATTACTCTTTTTTTGTTTTAATAACTGAATTTTGAGGAGCCCATTGGCCCATTCTACTATGGCTTGTCCCATAGGATTGTGAGGTGTATCGGTGACATGTTTATCATGCCAGAGTTGGAAGAATGCCGGAAAAGAATTGGAAATATTAGAGCAAATTTCTCTCTATCTTCCTCATGGAGTGGGATAGTGAGAAATCAGTCTTTAAGATCCACAACTAAAGATGATAGGTTTGAGGGATAAAAGCAGGATTAGGAATTTCCAGTTGTTGGGCTCCCGTATGAACTATGTGGACATTCACCTGATGGAGATCATGTAATAGCCTCCACTTTCCTGACTTTTTTGGTATGCAGAAAATAGGAGTGTTCCAGGGGCTACAAGAGGGCTTAATATCGTCACCATACCGTTGCTCTTCCATCAATAGGTGGGCCTGTTTAAGTTTCTCCCTTTCTAGATGCCACTGTTCCACTCAAACCTGCCATCCCAGGACCCACTGGGGGTTGAGTGCTGGGGTCACTATTTTATATTCAAACAAAGGAGGCTTCATTTAAAAAGCTACCTCAGAGCTGGGTGTGGTGGTACAACATGTACTCTCAGCACTTTGAGGGCTGAGACAGGAAGATCACTACAAGTTCAAGGCCAGCCTGGGCTACATAGTGAGTTTAGGGCCAGTCCAAACTACATAAGAAGATCCTGTCTTAACCGAAAACCAAACAAACACAACAACAACTCTCAGCTCCTCCTGAAATCTCCTGACTTCTCCTCTTCCAGCAAAACCTTTAGCCTCAGAATCTGAGGCCTCCATGGGGAAATGCTTAAAAGAAGCTAGCATGAAACATGAAGTAATGCATGCTTATCCTGTTCTTTTTTTTTTTTTTGGTATGGGGGATCGAACTTGGGACCTTGCGCTTGCCTTTGCGAGGCAGGTGGCGGAACCACTGAGCTAAATCCCCGGTACTTATTCTGTTCTTAAGGGAGGTCAAGGACTCCACATGATAGCCTCCCTTCTGTGTGATGTTTAAAGAATTTGCAAAAAACATTTCTAATAGTGTCTGCAGGGGCCATTTACAAAAGGAATTGTAGAGGCAGTAGGACAAGGTTATGAGATGACATCATGGGACTGGATTGTCCTAATAAAAACAGTGCTTACTGCTGCTCAATTCAGTGTATGGCTTCAAGAATATTGGGAAGTCACCACTGCTCAGTCCCCAGATAAGCAGAACACAGGAATTCCCATTGGAATTCCCTGAGACACAATCCCAGATGCATGCCCAAACTTTCATTCAAGCTTCTTGTGCCACCCTTAAGGCACAGACACAAATCCCAGAAACCAATGCCCCTCAAGGCTCCTTTGTCATCATTAGACAGGGCCCTAATGAGCCTGACAGAGATTTCATAAATTGTTTGCAAAATGTAATTTGGAGACAGACCATCCCCAAGCAGTGGATGCTTTAGCCCTTCAATTAGTGTAGCGCTTCAATTGTCAAAGAGCCTTGGCATTCCTTAAAGGAAAAAACTTAAATATTGCCAAAATGATTAAAGCTTGCCAAATGTAGAAACTGAAATTCATAAAGCAGAAGTGACTGCTGTGGTTTTGCAGCCTTGAAAGTGTTACAACTGTGGCAGAGGGACATCTTCAGAAGGACTGCAAAAGCTGTATGTAAAGTAGAGAAGGCAAGCGGAAATGAAAATGTCCCAAATATAAGAGAGGATATCATTGGGCTAGTCAGTGCTACTCTAAATTTAATAATGAAGGAAACACTATTGTGGGAATCGGGAAAGGGGGAGGCTGTGACTCCCCGCACTCTAATAAACCCAGGGAGTCAATTATGGAATGTTCATACCCCAGCATGGGGACTGACCCCAAATCATCATAACCTCTTGACTTGACTTGGCCCTTGTGTAGGATTTAATTTTAGATGAGGCTGGTGAAGGGGAAGATATTAGCCAGTGATGTCTGGGGACCTTTACCCCCAGGACTGGCAGGTCTCCTATAAAGGAAGACCTAGTTACTCCAGTAAGGGCAGCCAAGTCTTTCCTGGTCTGACTGACTCAGACTACATTGGGCAACTTCAGGTTATTATAAGAAGCCTAGGATATCATGTTCTCCCTAAAGGAACCCAAACTGCACCGTTTCCATTTTTACTCCCAGATCTCTTGACAGAGAATGAGAAAGCTTGGATCCCACAGGAAGAAAGCATTTTGGGCTACTAAGTCATCCCTGAATGCCCTCAGACTATTAAGACCCTACAGAATTGCTAGTCTGTCAAATCTTTCAGAAATGTTCTATTAGAGCCCAAAAGATCAAAGGATAAAACTGAACAGAGGAATAAACTACAAAAAGCCTGAAATTTAAGCCTATTATTGAATTTATCTCCACGTTCCCTGGACTTTAAAAATTCCAGGGTCTCTCTGGAAACTGCTTAAAATCATACTGATGGCAGCAATAGAAGATAAGCAAGAAACCCAAGGAATCCCAAATTTTTTTTTTGGTACCAGGGATTGAACTCAGAACCTTGCCCTTGTGAGGCAGGAGCTGTGCCACTGAGCTAAATCTCCAGCCCCCATTTCTTTTTTTGGTACCAGGGATGGAACTCGGGACCTTGACCTTGTGAGGCAGGTGGCGGCACCACTAAGCTAAATCCCCAGCTCCCAAATTCTTAATATCAAGCCAAGGTCTTTCTTCATTCTAGGTTATTCTATTAAATGAGGAATGAATTTACAGGAGAAGGGTCAAAATTCTATTTTGCCACAAGTATGGATCCTTGAAACAAGTACTTAACAGCCTGTGAACTTATATTACTATTATCTGAGGAAAATATTAATAAAGTGTTGGGACTCAGTTTATAAAGCCTTAAAAAAAACTTCTCTACTGCTTTATTTCTCATATGAAAAAGTATCAACTTGACTTGGAAGACACTGTAGACAGAGGTATGAAATTGATGCTGCTGTCCAATATTAGTGATGTACACCAAGTAACAAACTTATGTAACCTAGGTCCTATGCTCACACATATTTTTCCCCTTTGAGCCAATAAAAGACCATGCTTGACCTATAACACCACTTCTAGACTTTTAGTGTTATTTTACACCAATCCCAAATCTAGCAAATTCTGGGCAAATTTTAGAGAAAAAAAAAAAGTTTAAGAGGAAGTCTTTCTAGACCTCAGTGTCACTGACTGTTCAGTATCAAAATCCATTCAAACAATTGGAAGACATGAATATTTAAAATCTGAGAAATCTGCCTATCATGTCAAAACTAATTCTTTTAGCATCCGAGAAAGGTACATAGTGAAATTGTATAAGAAATTAAGACATAAAAATGATGTGAAGACCGGGTGTGGTGACCTATAATCCAAGTACTTGGGAGGCTGAGGCAGGAGGATTGCCAGAAGCCTGGAGAACATAGTGAGTTCGAGGCCAGTCAAGAGTGACATAGCAAGACCCTGTCTCAAACAAAAGAAAACAAAGAGATGTGCAGATGGAGAGCATGAATATAGTATTAATATTCATAAGTAAAGCCCTGCTCATATATAAAAATAAGACCTACATATATATTAATAAAGTTTTGGTTATTGATAAGTTATTATACAAATAAATTATTCTCTGTCCAAAACAGCAATTTTGAAGCACGAATATCTACTATGAATATAAAAAAACACTATTCCATGGCTGGGAATATAGCTCAGTAGTAGAGCACTTGCCTAGCACATTCAAGGCCCTGGGTTCAGTCCCACCACTGCCATAAAAAACCAAAACCACCCCAAAAGGAGTATTCAAAACTATTGACTTTTTAAAGTTTAAATTATTAAAACAGCACAACTATTTTATCTAAAATTATCCCATTAATTGTATCACTGCATTGTTTATACTTGTAAACAGTGCTAGGAAAGTGCTAAAGAAGGACAGTTTCTGATATTTCTGACATAAGTACTCAAGAGTAGGCAAAAACTCTGTTAAGAGTTACAACCTCAAGGAAACCTTGACCTGCTTAAGAACAATTGCTATTTAAATGACAGATCAATTTTTTTTTAAAGCTCTATTTGTGTAAGTTTTGATAGGGTTTGTACTTTATGAGCAGTTGTTACAGTTGTATCTAGATGTCCCCACCTCTCAAGGCCTCATGTGATCACAAGTGGGCAGTTTCTAAGGTGGCTGGATTAGGGTGTGTGAATGTAGATTAAGGATGTGATACAGGGACCAAGGGGGTACATAATGGAAGCCCCACCTAGGGTGTGGGTGGCATAATCAATAGGCTTACAGTTTAGATGGAATATAAAGGGAGAGGGGGAAGGTGGGTGGAGGCTGCCTGCTGCTGCTGCTGTTTGCTGCTGCCTGCTTTGCCATGAACTGTTTCTCCAAGGGATACCTGGAAGCTAGCTGATTACGGACTGAAACCTCTGCAAATTGAAAGCTAAAATAAACCTCTTCCCCTTTAACTTTCAAGTGTTGGGTATTTTGTCTCAGCAATGAGAAAAGCAACTAAGACAGCAGTGTAATTACATAGTTACTTTGGAAAGAGTCTTTTTATATATGAAGATGTAGGCAAGGATATTATTGTTATATAGAATTCTAATATTTAATCCCTTTAAAAACTTTCCAAAGAAGTTATACCAAAGTATAATAAAAAAGCCAGAATTCGCCAATATAATAATTTGTCAAAGTACAGAGGTTATACAGAAATGTTTTGATTCATTTTCAAAACTTTATTTTTGTTTTTTTGAGACAGAGTCTTGCTATGTAATTCAGGCTGGCCCTGAACTCACTACGTAGCACAGGCTGGCACTGAACTCATGGCAATCCTCCTGACTCAGCCTCTTGAGTGCTGGGATTTTTTTTTTTTTTGGTACTGGGGATCGAACTCAGGTCCTTGCGCTTGTGCAGCAGGCGGCGAAACCACTGAGCTGAATCCCCGGCCTCAGTGCTGGGATTTTTAAAAAATATTTTAATACAAATATTTCATAAATAATTTTCTATGGACCCCCAAATCAAGACTATTACTCTGTATGGCAAATTTTAATAATTTGTGTGGACGTTTTCCTCTAACTGTATTTTGAGGTACTACAACAAAGCAAATGTGTTCCACTTATAAGTTAATATCCACACAAAACCTGGAGGTGTCAAACATAATGGAGAAGTGATACCATACCTGGAACTCAGAAATCCCAGGCAAGTTGCTGTCATTTGACTTCTCCAGCTTTTCAGCAGCCGACATGCTCGCAGCTTCAATAAATTCCTTTTCAGTTAGCCTGTTGGGTTTATCTAACACCTAATAAAAATCAGAGCATTTCTGTAACAATTACCAAGGGTGTTTACACTTCAGATATATCAAGAAGCACACCTTACTTACACTTCAAATCATAAAATCCTTCAAATTGATGATATAAATTGGTACTCTTTTCCTCTTCTTCTTCAAAAACACTCAACAGAACATTTGTTTAAGCAGCCATTCCTTTGGGACACATACACTAGATATGACCCAATTTCATTTACACAGAACTTCAGTGACTCATCTAAGGCACAAAGCAGAGACTCTGACAGCTCTAATACTAATTGTATATGTACAGAATACAAAAGATGTGCTACTTTCAACTTGTATCTTTAATTATGTTCAGTGAAATAAATAATGCCAACCCCCTGCCTCGCAAACGCAAGGTCCCGAGTTCGATCCCCAGTACCAAAAAAAGAAAAAAAGGGCCGAGGATTTAGCTCAGTGGTTTTGCCGCCTGCTGCGCAAGCGCAAGGACCTGAGTTCGATCCCCTGTACCAAAAAAAAAAGCCAAAATTTCATTAAGGTCTATTCCTAATTAATGCAATAGAAAATTCTACATATGCTATTTTTATAAATTATAAAAATCCTATTGCTTTCAGATAATTTTAAAATGTAAGTTTCATTGTTTGAGACTAGCCCTGTTTCTTTTCTCTGATTTATTTCAATACAAAGTGAGGGATTTGGAGTTATGGACAAATCTAAGTTTATGTGAAATTTACCTATTTGCTGGAAAGATGGAGATATATATATATATATAAAACCAACAATGTTTTCAGTCTTGGCATTCTCATTTATACAACAGGATTCATAATATTCACTGTAGAATGTAGTTTTGACAATTAAGAGAGTCAACAGACCTGAAAATATCTAGGATAATGCATGACAATTTTTTTTCTGTATTCCTTATCAATCTATTACAGTAAAACACCTGAAGAAAATTTACCAGTTCATGGGGGAAATATAAAAACAAAGAGAATAAAATGTATTTCTGGACTGCATATAATTTCCATAATGTCATTTAAATTAAAGGCTTAATCTATATATTAAAATAGTAAAGCACAAATTATTATTATTATTATTATTATTAGGGGGTTTTTTTTGGTACTGAGGATTGAACTCAGGACCTTGCGCTTGCCAGGTAGGGGTGGCACTGCTAAGCTACATCCCTGGATTTTTTTTAAGTTTTTGGACACAGGTTCTCACTGTGTAGTTCAGATTGGGCTTAAACTCTCAAAGTAACCTAGGCTGGCCTCAAATTTGCAGTGATCCTTCTGCCACAGCTTACCAAGTGCTGGGATTATAGGAGTGTGTCACCATGCCTGGCCATAAAGCACAAATTAGAAAACCGCTACTCTTAAACTGGGCATGGTGCATTTCATTAATTAAGTGCTTCTATATACAAACAAGAAAAGTACTTTAATTAAACAGAAGCTCATGGAGATGATGAGAGTGCACCTTATTACCTCAAATTATAACCCCGGAGACTGAAATGCTAGTTCCCCGGCCCAAGTCACTAGTGAATCCTGATGGAAAGGGCACCTGAACTTCCTCACACTGGCCACTGGTACAGTCACAGTGACGATCTCTATGGAGGTGTGGGAGAGTAAAATACCTCACCCCAAACACACTTCTTTGCCATATTTTGACTTGGTGATTCAGAGGACTTGCAGACAAATAAGTGCTCTGAAAAGCTGTCCTCTTACAAAACAGAAATTTACATACATAGCTACACGAGATAATATAAAACGTATAGATAGCAGCTTTTCTCTGAGATCTCCATCTGCCTAGGAAAGACTCTTCACCTCTCAGGCAGAGAGGCCACAGCTGGCTGTGTGCATAATCAGGAAGGTTTTGATCCAGAGTTTCCCTCCTGAACCTCCCGTGGCTTGTGAGGCTACCTCATCCCTTCAGGAGGCCCAAGCCCTATTCTTCTGTAGGTATTACAGGAGGTAGTATATAAACTTCGGCCATCTAGTCGTCTCCTTGATGTCACGTACTAAAATTGTCACGCCTTTGGAAGGAAAACAGAACATTTCAAACTTCCCTTATTCCATAGCCACTGAGGGGGTCTACATAGCTCATTCCCAGCCCCTGCCCATAAACAGTGTTAAAAAGGCCAGGTGTGATGTGGCCAAGGCAGGAGGGTTGTCAATTTAAGGCCAGCCTTGGCAACTCAGCAGCACCTTATCTCAACAAGGAGAAAGGGACAGGAGTGAGCTTGGTGGTGGAGCACTCCTGGGCTCCTTCCCTAGTTTAAAAAGAGTTCCCAGCTAGCCTGGATTACACAGTGAGACCCTGTCTCAAAACAGAAACAAAAACAACCTGGCATTCTAGATCCCCTCAAATGTCTAAGAACGTTCCAATGATATTAAGTCATCACAATGAAAGTTTTTTCCTCTCCAAAGCAGAGAACCAGCTGCCCTTGAATATCCTGTATATTCAGGTGCTATCCGTGCTGGCTGAAAAGTCAAAACTATCAAAGACAGAAGAAAGCACTGGACACAGTGGTGCACGCCTGTCATCCCAGCCGCATGGGAGGCTGAGACAGAAGGAGTCCAAGTTCAAAGGCAGCTTTGCCAATTTAGCAAGGTGCTATCTCAAAATACAAAAAGGGCTAAGGATGTGGCCCTGTCGTAGAGTGCCCCTGGGTTCGATCCTCACAGTGGGAGAGAGGGAGGAACAAGAAGAAGTGAATGAGACTGTAAGTAACAGTGGTGGACAAGAAAAAGAGTAACCAAGGAGAACACATGAAATCACCAATTCCTCAAATTTGAAACTTCTGAGGATTAGAAACACGAGGTCCATCTTTTCAACATGTTTTGAGATGCTGAGAAGTTAGGAGTGAAAATGAAGAGTAGCTATCCATTTGAGAAAATCAATTAACTTCTGAGACGTTAATATGTTGTAGAATGGAAACATACCGACCATATGGCACACAATTTCTGTATGAATAAGAGAAAATCATTTAGTATCCAGAACCAAATAGTCAAATTTTAGGTCTCTTGCGTATGCCCACAACCAACAAATGCAAAATCTAAAACATCTTCCCATCTGAATATTTACTGGTTATGGTCAAGATGAGCAAGATGAGCAGCAGTAGTAATACTATCAGAGCATAACTTACACAAAATATTTCTATAAGAAAACTGCTCACTTGCTTTGGTAGCTATTTTCAAGGTGTGGTTACTTAAAATTCAAGTTTTTAAATGCAGCAGTTAGACCATCAGTACTGATAGATTAGGGTGAGGGAAAGCAGGCTGGGAAAGTAGCTATGACCTGTTAATTATAAGATACTGGAACACACAGACAGAACAGTTCCCAAAGCCCTACATGTGGACTTCTTGGGAGAAATCAAGCAGGTTTCTAATAGAATGGCCTAGACCTGATGTCAGCCCTAGGCAAGTGATGCTAGCACCACCTCTCAAGATCCGTATGTAGAAGTTTTCACCAGTTTACCCCAGATTTGAACACAGATACCAAGACTGCTATCATGACTTTTTTTTTTTGGTACCGGGGATCAAACTTGGGTCCTTGTGCTTGCAGGGCAGGCGGCGAAACCACTGAGCTAAATCCCCGGCCCATATCATGACTTTTCATGGCAGCCCATGGTGCATTTTCCAGATGCATTGTGAACATTTTAATTTTGTTTTTATGTTCTTTTTCTCTTGTTCTGTCCAAGTGTGCTCTACAGAGCTGGTTTCTCCCATACTCCTTCACCCTTCACTTTGCAAATAAACTTTGGCACTGTTTTTCGCTTATGTTGTCCAATTCTTTGTTCAAGATGAGAAGAACCTGGAATCTAACTCCAGAAGGAAAGGCAAGCAACCCACAACCTGGTAACATTTAACTGGTGAGACACTTAGAAGCAGGCTCTACAATAACAGTACAACATGGAAATTGAATAACACTCTCCTGAACAACCAATGAGTCACAGAAGAAATTAAAGAAGAAATAAGACAGTTTCTACAATTAAATGATAATGCCAATACAACATACAGAAATCTATGGGACATAATGAAAGCAGTTCTACAAGGGAAATTCATAGCAGTGAATGCACATAATAGGAAAACAGGGAGAGTTTAAATAAACAACCTAATGATGAACCTCAAGCTCCTAGAAAAAGAAGAGCAGGACAAACCCAAAGCAAGTACAAGGGAGGAAATTATACAGATCAGAGCAGAAATCAATGCAATGAAGACTAAGAGAATGATACAAAACAAATCAATGAATTGAAGAGTTGTTTTTTCGAAAGAATAAATAAAATTGATAAATCCTTAGCCAACCTTATCAAAAAAAGGAAAGAAAAGGCTCAAATCCATGCAACTAGGAACAAAAAAGGTGAAGTCACAACAGATCCAGCAGAAATCCAGAGGATCATCAATACTGACTTCAAAAAACTATAATGAAATGGAAAACACAGAAGAAATGGACAGATTCCTAAATACACATGAATTATCAAAGTTGAATGAAGAAGATATAAAAATTCTAAACACTCCAACTACAATCAGTGAAAGTGAAAACGTAATTAAAAATTTACCAACAGGGCAGGGATTTAGCTCAGTGGTTCCGCTGCCAGCCTCGCAAGCACAAGGACCCAAGTTCGATCCCTGGTACCAAGAAAACAAACAAACAAAACTTACCAACAAAGAAAAGCCCTGGTCTTGAGGGCTTGACTGCTGAATTCTACAAGACATTTAGAGAAGAACTAATGCCACTATTTTTTAAACTCTTCAGAAATTGAAAGGGATGCAATACTTCCAAATTCATTCCTGAATGCAAGTGTTACTTTGATTCCAAAACCAGGGAAAGACCCAACCAAGAAAGAGAACTACAGGCCAATCTCCGTAATGAACATAGACACAAAAATCCTCAACAAGATACTGGCAAATGGAATACAGAGGGTCATCAAGAAGATCATACACCCTGACCAAGTCGGATTTATCCCAGAGATGCAAGAATGGTTCAACATACTTAAATCGATAAATGTAATACACTATATCAACAGAGCCAAGGACAAAAACCATATGATCATCTCAATAGATGCAGAAAAAGCATTCAACAAAATCCAACACCCATTCATGATAAAAACCCTACAGAAAATTGGAATAGAAGGTCTTTTTCTCAACCTGATTAAGCCTACCTATGAAAAACCAGCAGCCAACATCATACTAAATGGTCAAAAACTGAAAACTTTCATGCTAAAATCGGGAACAAGACAAGGATGTCTACTATCACCACTCCTGTTCAGTATAGTTCTGGAAACATTAGCCACCGCAATTAGACAAGAGAAAGAAATAAAAGGAATAAAGACAGGAAAGGAAGAAGTTAAACTGTCATTATTTGCTGATGATATGATACTTTACATAGAAGACCCAAAAATCTTGGTCAAAAGTCTTCTAGACCTGATTGACAGATTCAGTAGAGTAGCTGGATATAAGGTCAACACTCAAAAAACAATAGCCTTCTTATACACAAATAGCAGAGTCATTGAGAGAGAAATTCGGGAAACAATTCCTTTTACAATAGCATTGAAAAAAATGAAATATCTAGGAATCAATCTAACAAAGGAAGCAAAAGACCTCTACACTGAAAACTACAGCACCCTGAAAAAGGAGATCGAGGAGGATATAAGAAAATGGAAAGACATCCCTTGTTCCTGGGTAGGAAGAACCAATATAGTGAAAATGGCCATACTTCCAAAACTGTTATATAGATTCAATGCAATCCCGATTGAAATCCCAACAGTATATTTCACAAAACTAGAGAAAACAATCCAAAAATTCATCTGGAACCAGAAGAGACCTAGAATAACAAAAGCAATTCTAGACAACAGAGACATGGCTGGGGGTATCGTAATCTCCAACCTGAAACTATACTACAAAGCCACTGTGATACAAACAGCATGGCACTGGCAAAGAAACAGACCTGAGGATCAGTGGAATAGATTAGAAGATACAGAAACAAGCCCAGAAATACTCAGCCACCTCATTTTTGACAAAGGAGCCAACCATCCTCATTGGAGGAAAGATAGACTCTTTAATAAACGGTGTTGGAAAAACTGGATTTCAATCTGCCAAAGATTAAAACTAGACCCATATCTATCACCATGCACTAAACTAAAATCGAAATGGATTAAAGATCTAAATATTAAGATAGAAACACGAAACTTGCTGGAAGATAAGTTAGGTAGAACTCTTGAAGACACTGGCATAGGAAAAGACTTTATGAACAAAACCTCAGTAGCACAGGAACTAGCACAAAGAATCAACAACTGGGATCTCATCTTATTAAAAACCTCTTAGGGCTGGGGATTTAGCTCAGTGGTTCCGCTGCTTGCCTTGCAAGCGCAAGGACCCAAGTTTGATCCCCAGTACCAAAAAAAAGCTCTTGCACTGGCAAGAGAAACTACCAACAGAGTTACGGGGCAACCTACAATGTGGGAAAAAAATTTTTATCAGCTGTTTCTCAAAGGACTACTATCTAGAATCTATAAAGAACTTTAAAAAGTCAGATCCCCCAAATATAAAGACCCAACTAAAAAATGGGCATCTGAAATGAAGAGACATTTCTCAGACAAAGAAGTAAAAGCAGCAAATAAACATATGAAAAAATGTTCAACATCACTGGTCATTCGAGAGATGCAAATGAAAACAACCCTGAGATTCCACCTCACCCCAGAAAGAGTGGCTGCTATCAAGAAATCAACCAAAAACAAATGCTGGAGGGGCTGTGGGGAGAAAGGAACCCATCTCCATTGTTAATGGGAGTGCAGAAGGGTAAGACCACTGTGGAAATCAATATGGAGATGCCTCAAAAAACTAGGAGTAGAGGTCCCATTTGACCCAGCTATTCCTCTGCTGGTTATCTTCCCAAAAGAATTAAAAGAATCATACCACATTGATATATGCATACCTATGTTTATAGCAACAGAGTTTGTAATAGCTAAAGCTAGCAAACAACCCAAGTGCCCATTAACTGGAGACTGGATAAAGAAGATGTGGGTTTTTTTTTTATAAAATGGAGTACTACTCAGCCATAAAAAATGAGAAACTAGACACATTTATAGCTAAATGGATGCATATTGAGGCCATACTTTTAAGTGAAATAAATAGGACACACATGTGCAAATACCAAATAGTTTCTCTGGTTTGAGAAACTGAAAGTGTAAATAAGTGAATAATTGATAATATGAAATAGGAAGAAAAGGGGCAAAGGGGAAGGGGAAGTGGTAGGGGTAGGGGAAAGGAAAGAAGGGAAAAGAAAAAATATGAGAAAAGGAAAAAATGGAAACAAAAGTCTTTGTAAATAGGGAGGGATGGAGGGGTTGAAAGGAGGGCAGGGGAATGGGGAAAAAATAAGAATCAAGATACATCATGTAATGGTACAAGATCTCAATGATGAATGTAAACGTATTGTATACCTAAAATGTACCAATAAAAGAATTTAAGAAAAAAACCCCAGTACAACATATATAACAAAAGCATTTGTCCTAGATAGTCCATCTTACTTTGCAATTCTTTAAACTGATTTTAGAAAATTAACAAACCTTTAAGGAAGCACCTGCTGAAGAACTTGAGGGTGAAGGGTCTCTTGATGGTTTCAAAGGCTGGACCGGTCTCTCCTCATCTATATAAACAAATAGAAGATGTAATTTTCTAGCTCATTTTTCTTTCTTTCTTTTTTTTTTTTTTTTTGGTAGTTTTTGGAGAGAGTCTTACTTTGTAGTTGAGGCTAGCCTTGAACTCACTATGTAGCACAGGCTGGCCTCGAACTGAGGGCAACCCTCCTGCCTCAACCTTCCAAGCTCTGGGATCACAGGTGTGTGCCACCATGCCCAGCTCATCTGTTTCTAATTAAGTGAATGAGTAACTGAATTAATGAGTGGACTCATATACTCATGTTAGCACTGAAACTTTGTATTACATTATTAAGTTAATATCTAAAACTACCTCTCTTAGACACTGACATCAAAAAGTGGAAGTCAGAATCAAATGATGTCATGTACTGCAGCCCTAGGCTCCACCAAGGTCAGCTAACAAACAGGAAGCCCAGAATGCACTGGGAAAGGCAAACATATGTTTGAAAATGAATGCACCATCTTCTGTTTCTAAATGGCGATTTCAATATCTCACAACATAAACACATGGGTAGATATTTCACTTATTCTATATACCTACAAACAGAACTGATTAGGGGATAGCTCAAGGAGAATTGTATATAGGAAATTTAGCACATTCTTCAGAAATATTTATACAAGTGAAAAAATAAAATTAAAAAATTACAGTTAGGGTACTAGTTCAGTGCCCACTGTGAATGAATCCCCAAATATTTGTCAAATTGTTTAAAATAAATCATTGAGATAAAGTCACCAGCCTTCATCTTTAAAGGTTATTTACACATATTTTTTTTCGGTTTTTTTGATGGGAGGGGGGGAGACCAGGTCTCACCATTTAGTGTAGACTGCCCTGGAACTCACTGTATAGCCCAGGCTGGCCTTGAACTCACAAGGATCTTTATGCCTCAGCCTCTTATGCGCTGGGATGATAGATATGCTACACCACACCAGGCTCAGCTACCTTAGAATATTTATTTTTAAAAATAATTGATGCAGGGGCAGGGATTTAGCTCAGTGGTTTCGCCACCTGCTGCGCAAGTGCAAAGACCTGAGTTCGATCCCCGGTACCAAAAAAAAAAATAAATAAATAAAAATAATTGATGCAGATCAATAGTCTTCCTTTAAAAATCTGCTAATATCCAGAAATAAGGGAAGCAAGGCCCAAAGTCACAACTGCTGACTTGTTAACACTGAATTGCACAGACAGTGCAACTTCACTTTCCCAGAAGTGTCTGAAGCATAAATTCTGCATTCAGGCATATGTATGTTGCTATGTTTGTTTGCAATCTTTCCAATGATAGCCTTACCTCTGGCACCATCAGTCAGACATGTGTTTTTGTTTTTTTGGTATCGGGGATGAAACTCAGGACCTTGTGCTTGCAAGGCAGGGATGGCACCACTGAGCTAAATCCCCACCCCAGACATGTGTTTTATAATCTGTCAAAGATTTCCCAAACACAAGAGTCGGCAACAGCTATAAAGGAAGTTGGCACGATGACAGCAAGTGGACTCCACTCATCATGCAGGAGGCAAAGGCTGTCAGGTTAAAACTCTTACACAGTAAATGGGAAGGAAGTTTAAAGGGAAGGGGAAAACACTCTGGAATTTCTGATTTCTGCATCTTAGCTTACAAGCCTTTCTGCTTAGAATGCACTTCTGCACGTGTAGAAATCTAAATGTACATCCTGCATGGCATGTTCTCCCATCTCCAGAGTGAGAACCAAGCTCTCCCCTTAACAGCATCTTTGTGGCAAGTGATTTCACTCTGGCACATCATTTTTGTATAAAACTCCCATTTTATATACATTTATACATTTGATAAAGTTGTCATTAGCTGGTAGAAAATACAAACACACGTGCTACTTCCTTAATGACAGGGACATCCTTGAATCTAACACAGTGCCTTGCACATAGAAGGAATAAGAAAAGGTTTTGTGGATGAGCTCACTGCAGGCTGTGACGTCTAGAGAAAACTGTGTAAGAATGCTTTAACTAGAAAAGAGTTCCCCTTTGTTTCTATTCCAATACACTAAGCAACTCAGCCAGGACCACATCTTCGATCACACAGAATGTCATGGACACACAGGCATTCCCCACTTGACCCTCCCCGCCACAAATCAGAGGCTGGAAAAGAATGAACTTACGGTACACTATAGCTCTGAATTGTATAAAGTTACAGCAGATATTTAAAACAGATCCTTGGTCTTTTAAAGTAAATCAGACTATCAGATACATAAAGGTATCATCTAAGGACAGAAGGCTGGAGAGGCTGGCCTGGCACAAGCGTTACCAGGAAACACGGGAATGGGCAGGTTTCAGACAGGATTACAAAGGTCCCTTACATGCTGACAAATGTGAAGATGAGATATCATGCAGACTCCAACTTCAAGAAGATATCTGTAATGCAGTTTGAAATTTTCAAACTAAAAAGTCTCATAGAAAAGAGTACCTATGACAACACCTAGTAAGCAATATGACTCAGTACACTCCCTTCAGTGGAGGCTGAGAAAGAAAAAGGAAAAGTCTTCAAATACATACTTCTCTGTTGAGATTCATGGAAGGAGTATGTTTTGCTTCGGTCTGGAGAGTAGCTTCTACTACTGACACTGGAGCCAGATCTGCTGTGTGGAGAGTCCTTTTGGCCTACAGATGATTCTTGGAAAAAAGGAGGATCCCTTTTATGAGGAGATCGGTCTCTTATATAATGGAAAGAGTAGAAACTTTCTCTTCCAAAGTCATCTCTCATGTCCCTGTGAAGAAAAAATAAAAAATTGATTATATACTCTATCCCTTGTAAACAAACAGGCAGCCCAACAGCTCTAACTACAAGTTACCCTTTATGTTGAAATCTTGTTTGTCTAACTGCTGAAGTCAGTGAACATAATGAAACTGTATGAGTAGAAATATGATTTAGAATACACCACTTTTTTAGTGGTTAAGTATAAAGGTACTTTATTGTAAGCACACACAAGTTCTAAAGTTCTACAAGTTCTAAATTTCTACTTCTTTGGCCATTACTGATACATCAATATAACACAGCTACCACATTCTCAAAGACCAATAATGCAAAAGATTTCCCAAATGAAACCCTTCAAGGTCAGCATAGCAGAAGTTAAGTATCCTTAATTGGAAAAGCTCCAAAATCTCAAATTTTTTGAGTACTAACATCATACTCAGAAACTTTTAAATTTTGGAGCACTTCAGATGAGAGATGCTCAGGCTGTAAAGTATGCAAATACTCTAAAATCCAAACACCTGAAATCTGGAAAGCATCTGGTCCTAAACATTTCAAACAAGAGATACACAAGTGTTATATTCCTGGTTTTGTGGTCCCCACCCTACCAGGGCACATTGACATCTAGAGGATGTGGGTTTGTCATGGGGAGGGGAGCAGCACTGGGAGTGAGGGGCCAAGAATGCGGACAAAATCCTAAATCCCCAGAAACCCTTCACACAAACACACACACAAAAAAATCTACCTAGTCCAGGCCTGGGGATTTAACTCAGTGGTTCCACCACCTGCCTCACAAGCACAAGGTCCCGAGTTCGATCCCAGGTACCAAAAAAAAAAAAAAAGAATCTATCTAGTCCAGAACAGGAATACTGCCAAGTTGAGAAATCTTGATCTATATTCCATTAAATTTGTGCTCTGAGTTTGTACCCTTGAGTACACAGGCTGTTGCCCACCCCTAAATCACCTGGCTGGATGAAGAGACTGCGCAGGGGGCTGGATCCAGGGTTCCTGACGGCTGTGCTGTTGGAGGCAGGGCCCAGTGGGGGTGGTCACCGGTGCCTCTGGAGGGGTCTCTCAGGCACGCAGTGCTCTGATTCCTGGGCACCATGAAGGGGACCGCTTGCTCCACCAAGCTCTTCCACAAGGATTATTTCTGCCTTGGAACCAGCCAAGCACAGAATGAAACCTCTGAAATCACGAGCCAAACTAAACCTCTCCCCTTTAAGGTGTATGTGCTGGGTATTTTTTCAGCAATGAGAAAAGCTGACAAATACAGTAAAACCAAGAAGCCATGAACCTTTATTAAAGGAACACTCAGTGTCAAATGGTATTTAATTGATGTTTAAGAAAGGTACTTCATTTAAATTTTTTTAAAATTCTTTTTGCGGTACTGGGGATTGAACTCACAACCTTGTGCTTGTCAGGCAGGCACAGTGCCACTGAGCTACATCCTCTGCCTTGTACTTCATATTAAAATATAAATAATATTAATTTTCAGACAAGGCTGGGATGTAACTTAGAGGCACAGCACCTGCTTGGCAAGCACAAGGCCATGAGTTTGATTCCCGGTACAAAAAAGGTTTTTTTTCAGATCTAAGGCTGAGAGATAAACCAAAGGTATGGAATTTCCTTTTTTCTATTTGTGGTGGTGGGACTCAAACTCAGGCCCTTGAGCACACTAGGCAAGCACTCTGGTACTGAGCCACCAACCCTTGACATGGAATTTCTAATCTCAGGAAAGAATTTCAGTGTATTAACAGTTCCCACTATATATGTGGGCTGTTGTCCTAAAGTTCAGTTGAATGTCAGGTAATTCACACCCAAAGTATATTACTGCTGTAGACCCAATTAAGTGTCCCTGGGAAAATGTAGAAAAGAGCTAAAATTCATTTATTATAAATGAACTCATACAGAACAGTAATACTCGGGCTGGGGATTTAGCTCAGTGGTTCCGCCACCTGCCTGGAAAGTGCAAGGTCCTGAGTTCGATCCCTGGTACCAAAAAAACAAACAAAAGGATGCACAGAACAGTAATACTGAAATAAAATATTAAAGAAATTACAATATGCCAGGCATGGTGGTGCACACCTGTAATCTCAGTACTAGGGAGGTGGGAGACAGAGGCAGGAGGATCGCTGTGAGTTCGAGGCCAGCCTAGGCTACATAGTGACTTCAAGTCCAGCCTGAACTACATAGTGAGACCTTGTCTCAAACAAACAAACACTAACAGAGTGAAGACTATTCACCAGAACTACGTCATACCAACATGACTACTTAGTCAGTGGACATGTATACATTAAACAAATAGGTTTTAGTACCTGGTGCTAGAGACCTGATGGGAAACCCAATGCATACAGTCACTGCCATCACAGAACTCAAGCTAGGAGGGAAAGCTGACCTTATGGATGCAGTCAAGAATGGATGTAGAGACTAGGAGTCTACTCAGACAGAAAAAGAAGAGACAACTTAGATGGAGTCACAAATTTCACATGCACAGGAAAATACCTTTTAGACTACACTGGAAGTAGTGAATGTTTCACAAGTGTGAAATACAGGGAATGCGGAGTGGCTTTCAAGAATTCTAGCATGACAGAATACTGAAATAATAAAAACATCTGAGACTATGGAGATGGAAGCAAGAGATCCACATTCAGATAGGAGCAGGACATGCCTGAAGTGATCATGTACAGCCAGGTCAGCAACTAGAGATATTGGTTAAGTTCAGAAGACATTTTAGATAAATTTGCCTGGGTATCAGGCAAACCCATGGGTACATATAAAAATGAAATGTTAGAGGAGTAGAAGGCTCAGAGGGCAGGACTAAACACTGTAACATGAAGAGAAAAATAGAGTCTCAAAGAATGAGATAGCACCAAAAAGAAAGAAAGAAAGAAAGAAATATTAAGAGTATATTTTGTGGGAAGCCAAGGAAAGTGTATTTAAGAAGGGAAATAAAGGTTTCCTAAGTTTTGGGGTTTGTTGTTTTTTTTGGTACTAGGGATTGAACTCAGGACCTTGCACTTGCCAGTAGGTGCGGCACCACTGAGCTACATCTCTAGTCCTGGGTTTCTTACATTTAAATCAGATCAGGCCTTACTGAACACTTGCTTAGCTGATGGAGGAAAGCAGACCCACCTGCAGAGGAAACTGACTCTTTCCATTGAAAACAAGTGAAGTGCTGAACTACAGCTTCTGGACGCCAAGGCCAGAAGGCAGTAAAATCACAGCTCAATTTGTAACTGAGTGTGGCCTGGGGTGGCTGGGGGGACCAGGGGAAGTACTGCAGCACAGGTCGGGTTCAGCAGAAGAGCACTGTCTCTCCTCCCTTCCAATCAACTTCTCCTACTGCCAACCAAGTTATGTAAAAATATCACAATAGAGGGGCTGGGGATTTGGCTCAGTGGTCCCACTGCCTGCCTTGCAAGCGCAAGGTCCCAAGTTCGATCTCCGGTACCAAAAAGCAAAAAAAAAAAGTCTATGTTAGGGCCAGAGATTTAGCTCAGTGGTTCTGCTGCCTGCCTTGCAAGCGCAAGGACCCGAGTTCAATTCCCGGTACCAAAAAAAAGAAAAAAGAATCACAATAGGTAAAGATCCTAAGCACCGTTTTTGATATTAGCTAACTTATTTTTTCAGGCATATATATGTGTGTGGGTGTATGTGTAACTACTGGCCACTGTATGACAGGCACCATGGAGAATAACCCTGGCTCAGAGCAAGCCTGGGCTCTAAATGGGGCTAAATGAGAGGGGGTGAGCAGTGACTGTCCAGTAAGCCTCGTACTCTAATTTTTAATGTGTATTAGCAGATAAAAACCTTATCTGGGCTGACCAGGGTGGCACATGGCTGTAATCCCAACACTGAGGGGGCTTGAGGAAGAAGAATTGCCATGAATTCGAGGCCAGCCTGAGTTACATAGTGAGTTCAAGGCCAGCCTGAACTGCATAGCAAGAACCTGCCTCAACAAAACAAAACACCTTATCTGGGTCTTTAAGGAAAGTTAATAGTTAGGTCAGTACAGTGGCTCTCAAGTTATGACTGGCCTGACATACAAACAACTTGGGTTAACTAGGTTAATGGAAGATTCATCTGCCTCTTGTTATCTATAGCATGTACCCTCAGCTGTACTGGCTTATAACCAACCCCACCTTGGGAACCAACTGAGTTCGTAAGTCAAGGGTCTACTGTACTGTCAAAAAGAAATATACTTGAGTCACAGGCATAGTAGACATATTTAAAGTAAAGAATATTTTCTTTAGTTAGCTTATGAGTGAGGCAGCTCACTCAGAGAAGGACCTGACATAGACTTGGGTGACCAGCCACACTGACAGGAATCACAGAGTAGACAGGGAGGACTTTGGACCAAGGATGAACTTCCTCAGGCAACATGGGACACAGCCCCCTCCCTACTAAAGGGAGTTGCAGCCTATGAAACACCTAAGGAATTAAAAAATGCAAAATAACCAGTTCCTCTCTAAAATCCCAGTTTCTTTTAAACCCTACATGCTGAGGAACTGGGTTAGAGATCCTAAGTTCCAATTGGTCATTTTAAACCCACAGAGCCACCTATGACAGGTGGCCTCTAAACATCTGAGCAATTCCAGTGCTCTTCTTATCTATAATTAGCTTTGAGTCCAGGGGCCATGAGGCCACCTACTCGGGACTGCTCCTGGAAATCCAGGAGCTATTCTTCTTCTATTATTTCCAATTAAAACTCTTCTTACCTTTTCTTTTGGTTCACAACATTTCCGGACTTTGTGGAACTGAAGCAGAACTTTAAAAAAAAAAAAAAAGGAAAAACAAGTTTCCCCGATCTTAAGTAGTTCCACCTCAGACTCCTCCCCTTCCTATGACTGCTGTTACCTCTGTTCATGTAAGGTTTTTATGACCCCTCTCTTCTATAAGATCCTGTTTTCTCCACCAAGATATGCTACATTGCAAAACTGTCACTACTTGATTAACTGCCTTTGTCCTGCTTCTGGAAACCTACTTGCCACAGTTTCTCGAAGAGATAGACTGACCTCTTCAACCACTCCTGTCAAACTAGAGCCCTTGTCTTTATTTGGGGCTCAGCCTTTGGATACAAAGCTTTTGTTTATAGGGAGGGGAAGAAGGGTGGGGTGGGGGGAGCACGGGGAAAAAAAGAAGCAGGATATATGATGCACTGGTAAAAATCCCTAAGATGAATGTTATCATTATATATATCTAAAATGTACCAATGAATGTTTGCTTCAAAAAAGTAGTAGTCTGAAAATACTGCAAAATCCAAAAATCTGAAATTTCAAATACCTCCAATCCCAAGCAGTTTGAGTAAAGGATACTCAATCAGCACAAAGTACTAGTAGTGCACATAAGTTAATTTTATGAAACATTTGGGTCCTAATATCCTTAAATTTAATCTTCCACTACATAAACATATTTTATGATGAATTTAGGTAAAGTGTAAATTCAAAGTATGTATTTGTGTGTGGGTCCTCACGAACACATTAAAGATTGAACCCAAGGCCTAGCTTATGCTAGGCAGTGGCTCTACCTCTGAACTACATTCTCAACCTTTTTTACATTAGTCTTATATTGTCAGACATGGGCTCATTAAGCTGCATAGGCCAGTTTCAAACTTCCTGTCCTCCTGCCTCAGCGTCCTTAGCAGCTGGGATGACAGGCATGCACCAGGGCCTTGGGGGTGGGAGGTTGTTACTGGGGAAGACAACATGGTTAAGGGAAAGTGAAGCAACTTTATGTCTTAGTTTTACAACTAAAACAAAGCTCTTTCCTGGATTTACTTCTATTTGGTACAATAACTGATAAAGGTAAAAAATTATTTTTTAAGACGTACAATTCAGAAGAAAAATCAATAATGCTATCATTAGTAAATTCATCGCTAGTAAACTCAGTTGCAATTTTTTCCTTTCTTTTTTTGGGGGGTACCGGAAATCGAACTCAGGACCTTCCGCTTGCAAGGCAGGCGGCAGAACCACTGAGCTAAATCCCTGGCATTTTTTTCCTTTCTTTACAATTTTTTTTTTTTTTGGTACTGGGGATCAAACTCGGGTCCTTGTGCTTACGAAGCAGGTGGCGGAACCACTGAGCTAAATCCCTGGCCCATCTTTACAAATTATTTTGATATTGTGAAGTCTTTTATAATAGAATTTTCTTTGCGGGGGAAGGGGAAGTTAAAACAGGGTTTTGCTTTGTAGTACAGGCTGGCTTTGTTTGAGCTCGCTATTTATAGCCCAGGTTGGCCTCAAACTTGCAGCACTCCTCCTGCCTCAGCCTCCAGAGAACTAGATTACAGCCTGGCTTTAATAGAAACTTTTCAGCACATTTTAGTTTTTTTGTTTTTTATTTTGAGACAGGGTCTTGCTATATAGTTCAGGCTGGCATTGAACTATGTATCCCAGGCTGGCCTCAACTTCCAGGCCATCTTCTAGTCTCAGCCTCCCGGGTGCTGGGATTATAAGCCTGTGTCACAAGGCCAAGGCCATTTTACTAATTTTAAAGAGAAAATTAGTTTTTAAGCTATTTTTTCTTTCATTTATGGTTTCTATTGAAGTAAAAGACCAAACATTTCCCAAATATTAAATAAATCACTATGAATACTCTAAAGAACTTATTTTTTTAAGCAAACCATTTATTGGTCCATTTTAGTTATATGTAACACTCATCATAGAGAATCTGTACCTGTACATGATATATCTTATTTCGTACTTCTCCCCATTATCTCCTTCCTTTTGACCTCTCTTCCCCTACTTATTCACAAAAGCATTGTTTCCACTTTTTCTATATT
This sequence comes from Heterocephalus glaber, assembly GCF_053883595.1. Lineage (NCBI taxonomy): Eukaryota > Metazoa > Chordata > Mammalia > Rodentia > Bathyergidae > Heterocephalus > Heterocephalus glaber. The sequence goes on along the minus strand of NW_028258444.1, from coordinate 11,209,213 downwards.
TTTTCTTCTCCTTTCGTTCCATTCCCCCTGCCTCCTCCCTTGTCCCCTCCCCTTTTTGGAAGCAAAGCCTTTATGGGTACATTTTAGATACACATAGTAACAGCACTCATCATAGGAAAAATGCACCTGTACATGATTTACCCTGCGTCTCATTCGCCCCTTTATTTTTCTCTTCTATTTTCACTTTTTCTCTTGTCCCTTCTTTGCTTTCCCCCACTCCTTCCCTTGTTTCCCTTCTCATTTGAACGTTTTTGTCTCATTTCCCAGTATCTATTTTAGTCTTTATTTCCACTTTTGGTTTTTTACACGAGAGAAACAATGCAATATTTAAAAGTGTGTGTCCCATTTATTTTACTTAAGAGTATGGTCTCAACGTGCATCCATTTAGCTAGAAATGTCTAAAATTCATCCTTCTTTATGGCAAAGTAGTACTCCATTGAATATAAAAAAACACATCTTCTTTATCCATTCATTGGTTGATGGGCATTTGGTCTGTTTCCAAGATTTAGCTATTACAAATTTTGCTGCTATAAACATGGGTGTGCATATATCATTATGCTATGAAACGTTTAATTTTGGGAAGATACCAAGAAGGGGAACAGCTGGGTCAAATGGAACCTCTACTTTTAGATTTTTGAGGAACCTACATACTGATTTATGTAGCAGTTGCACCAGTCTACACTCCCACCAACAGTGGAGAAGGGTTCCTTTTCCCTGCAACCCAGCAAGCATTTGTTATTCATTGATTTCTTGATAGCAGCCATGTGGAGTGAGATGGAATCTCATTGTTTTAATTTGCAACTCTCAAATGACTAGTGACAGTGAACATTTTTTCATATATTTATTTGCTGTTTCTTCTTCTTTATCTGAGAAATGTCTGTTCATTTCAGATGCCCATTTTTTGATTGGGTCTTTAAACTTGGGGGGGGGGTCTGATGTTTTTGAGTTCTTTATATAGTCAGTATAGTCTGATGAACTCCTGGCAAAAATTATTTCCACACTGTGGATTGTCTCTTCACTCTGTTGGTGGTTTCCTTTACTGTGCAAATGCTTTTTAATAAGATGAGATCCCAATTGTTGATTCTTTTTTTGGGGTGGGGGGATCAGGCTTTAATGAACACAAGGTACATGGTCCCAGATGTACATAAATTACAATTGCTTTTTGCTTTTTTCATCTCTTAATCCTTTGGAAGGGAATGAGAAAATGTTTGGTCTCTCTCATTTTTTTGTTTGGTTTTTTTTTTTTTTTTTTTTTTTTGGTTTTTATGCAACAGGTTCTCACTATACAGTTCAGACTGGCCTTGAACTCATTATATAGCCCAGGCTGTACCCGAACTCACATCAGTTCTCCTGCCGCAACCTCCTGAGTGCTGAGATTGTAGATATGCACTACCACACCCAGCTTGGTCTCTTATTTAAGGAAGAACTCCCTTAATCGGGCCTTTTTTTAAAAAGAGCTGATCATCAGAATTTCTAGAATTTTCTTGCAGTAAAATTTTTTTGTATTTCTTTTCTACCTACCAACACTAGTAAGTTGTTGTCTCCTAGATCCTCGTAAGTTATGATTAAATGATGCTTTTAATTTCTGCATCTATAGACCTTCTTTTTTGGTTTCTCCAAAACAGTATTCTCTTCTTCCTGTGTGTCATGACAATCCCTTTTAGCTTTTGTTTCTTCCTTATGGAATAAATGTAGGTGCTCGATGCATCCTCTACAAATAAAATGCTGGATCCGGGATTCCAATCCTTGGCATTTAGGCTGATCCATGAGGGGCCTATATTTGTGCATTTTCATTCCTTCTACAAAGGCACTGGTCTGCTTTATGACAGAGGGCTTAATGTTTCTCCATTCTATTGTTCCATCCATGTTTGGTCCTGTTTTACAGGTTAACACAACAGAGTCCAGTCCTTGCAGCATATTATACATGTGACTTTTGACAGCATGATTAGCCCATGGTTGCTGTAGGTGAGTAACACTGATCTCCTGAACCTGCTGATCCACTTGATATTTTCAAACTTACAGTCATACAAGACTAGAGGAAATTCTACAGCCATACTATATTGAGGTTTCTGGGGATTTTTCTCTATATTCAGCAACTCATCAATAACTTCTGGCTTCTCCATTTCTTGGCCAATCAGAAAGAGGATACCCACCATACATGGACTTGATGACAAAAGAATGCCTGCCCAGTCACTTCAAATTGACATAACTGGAAAGGTTCTTGCCATCTCTCCTCACCCAGGCTCTGTCCCACTAGCTATACTTGAGCCGACAGAATAGTCCTCTGAAAAATTAATCATTCCATTCACTACATCCATTTTTTTTTTTTTTTTTTGGTACTGGGGATTGAATTCGGGTCCTTGTGCTTGCACAGCAGGTGGCGAAACCACTGAGCTAAATCCCTGGCCCAACTACATCCATTTTATACAAGTTCCTAAAATCATAAGTGCCAACATACTTCTGAGCTGCATAACTCATCCTTACAATACCTAAATCAGCACAAGGGAAAAAGCAGCGGTAAGTGCACTCAAGACAGCTGAACCTAGCACTGAAGCTAGGTTCTACATTGGCCCAGGCCAGTACACGGATGCCTGGAGGAAGTACCCGACTGAGAATGTGGGTGTAACGGATCTCTTTGGCATCATCACTGACTTCATCTTTTAAATTAAGATCTTTTGAATCTTTGCCCCTTGGAAACTGAGACCGCAGGTCAAGAGAAATCACCTGTCCAAAGGCACTAACTACTTTGTCTGTTCGCCCACACCAGTGATAGTTGGATGTCTGTCTGCTATCAGTTGAGTCTTGGTCAGAGCCTCAAACAGTTTCTCTTCAATGGTATTGTCTGTGTTTTCCTGACTAGCAAAGCCCTGGTATCCCCAGCCCAGACAGGCTATTCTTAGAGCTACATGTCTTTGGCTGTGGGCACTGAAATCAAATACACGCTGAGCTTTTCCAGATCATAAAGAATTTTCTCTAACGTTTGGGTCTTTGATATTGTTGGATCTTTTTTAAGTCTTTGTACTTCCCGCTCCAGTTCTTGTACTCTTTTTAGAAGTTTCTCAATCTGGATTTTATCAGTGTCTGTTTCAGCCATGGTATGACAGACCCAGGAATCAATGAATCATACAGTTCTTCGGATCTCTGGCTTCCCCAATTGTTGATTCTTTGTGATATTTGCTGTACGATTGGGATTTTTGTTCATAAGGTCTTTGCCTACACCAATGTCTTCAAGAGTTCTATCTATTCTATCTTCCAGCAGATTTAGTGTTTAATATTTAGATCTTTGATCCATTTTGATTTTAATTGAGTGCATGGTGGAAGATATGGGTCTAGTTTTAATCTGTGGCAAGTGGAAAGCCAGTTTCTCCAGTACCATTTATTAAAGAGGCTATCTTTCTTCCAGTGAAGGTGTTTGGCTCCTTTGTCAAAGATAAGGTGAGTATGTTTGGAGTTGTTTCTACATCTTCTAATCTGTTCCATTGATCTTCAGGTCTGTTTTTTTTGCCAGTACCATGCTGGTTTTATCACACTAGCTTTGTAATATAATTTCAAGTGAGGGATCGTGATATTCCCTGCCTTGCCTTTGTTGCCCAGAATTGCTTTTGCTATTCTAGGTCTCTTCTGGTTCCAAATGAATTTTAGGATTGTTTTCTCTAATTCTGTGAGATATGCTGTTAGGATTTTGATCAGAATTACATGAAATCTGTACAACAACTTTGGAAGTATGGCTATTTTCACTATATTCATTCTTCCTACCAAAGAACGAGGGTTACCTTTCCATTTTCTGATATCCTCTTCAATCTCCTTTTTCAGAGTACTGTAGTTTTCAATGTTATACTTCCTTCATTAGATTGATTCCTAGGTATTTCATTTATTTGGATGCTATTGTGAAAGGTGTTGTTTCCCTAATTTCTCTCTCAGTGAATTTGTTGTGAATAAGAATGCTACTTTTTTTTTTTTTTTTTTTGCGGTACTAGGGATCAAACTCAGGATCTTGTGCTACATCCTTGGTCCTATTGATTTTTGAGTGTTGACTTTGTATCCAGCTATGCTACTGAATTTATTAAATCTAGAAGTCTTTGGGTGTAGCTTTTGCAGTTTTCTATGTAGAGTATTATGTCATCCACAAATAACAATAATTTAACTTCTTCCTTTGCTATCCTTATTCTTTTTCTTTCTCTTGTCTAAATTGCTCTGGCTAATGTTTCCAGAACTATATTGTATAAGAGTAGTGACAGTGGACATCCTTGTCTTGTTCCTGATTTTAAAATGAAAGCTTTCAGTTTTTGTCCCTTTAGCATGGTGTTAGCTCTTGGTTTGTCATAGATGGATTTTATCAGAGTGAAATAAAGACCATTTCTCTATAGGGTTATCATGAATGAGCAATGGACTTTATCAAACTTTTTCTGCATCTATTGAGGTGATCATATGGTTTTTGTCCTTGGCTCTGTTAATATGGTATATTACATTTATGGATTTGCATATGTGGGACCATCCCTGCATCCCTGGGATGAATCTGATGTGGTTCTGGTGTATAACTTCTTGATGATTTGCTGCATTCTGTTTGCCAGTATCTTTTTTTCTGGTACTGGGGATCGAACTCGGGTCCTTGCACTTGCGAGGCAGGAGGCAGAACCATTGAGCTAAATCCCCGGCCCTGTTTGCCAGCATCTTATTCAGGATTCTTGTGTCTATGTTCATTAGAGATTGGCCTGTAGCTCCCTTTTTTGGTTGGATCCTTCTCTGGTTTTGGTATGAGAGTAATGCTTACTTCCAGGAATGAGTTTGGGGAGTAGCACTTCCTTTAAACAGGAAGTACTAAAAAGTATTTAAAAATTTGATAGGTAGCAGGATTAGCTCTCTAAATTTCTTGGAATTCAGGAGTGAATCCGCGAGGGCCTGGGCTTTTCTTTGTTGGTAGGTTTTTAAATTATACCTTCAATTTCACTGACTGATACTGGCTTATTTAGAATGTTTATATCTTCTTGATTCAGTTTTTGGTAATTATATGTATCTAGGAATCTGTGCATTTTTCTGTATTTTCCATATTATTAGAATACAGGTTCTCGAAGTAGGTACTGATCTTCTGGATTTCTGGAGGATGTGTTGTGATTTCACCCTTTTCACTTCTAATTGCATGGATTTGAATCTTTTCTTTTTTTGCTAAGGTTGGCTAAGGATTTTGCTTCTAAGCAATGTCTAAAATGGTCAGTGGCAATACCAAACATCCTACGACGCACAGAAGAGCATCTCACATTAAAAGCCAATGCCTTGACTGCGGATTTAGCTCAGTGATTCCAGCTTCTGCCTCACAAGCGCAAGTTCCCAAGTTTGATACCCAGTACCAAAAGAAGAAAAAAAAAAAAAAAACAAGAAAAGCCAATGCCAACAGCAGTGCCAAAGTTCAGAAACCAGGCTATATATTTTTCCTATGAATTTAATCTATTGGGTTCAGAAATACGCAGAAACATTGTAGAGCTTTTTTCCAACTACTTATCAGTTCTTATAATAGCACGTCTAACATCAAAAAATAAAATTTCCTGCTCTGTGATCTCCATAGGCTCAGTCTGTCCTTGCCAACTGCCTACTACGTCCAAGCTCTTCAGAATGCTTACTCCTGAAACTTACTCCTGTCTTACTTGTGCTGAGGACTCTTCTGTGTAGTACAATGATAGCAAATATACATCATCTCAACTACCATCCACCTATCAATCAATAAAATTTCTTCAGTTCTACAAAACATTAAAAAAAATGTTATATTCATTATTTTTGCATATATTTTAGCAGTTAAAACACAAGTTCTGTGGAGTACTACTATGCCATAAAGGATAAGCTTGAGACATTTCTAGCTAAATTGATGTATTTGATACCATACCCTTAAGTGAAATAAACTGGATACACATGTTTAAATACCACATTGTTTCTCTGGTGTAAGAAACCAAAAGTGTAAAAAAGAATGACAATGTGTAATAGATATTGGGAAACAGAAAGAAAATGTTCAAACGAGAAGGGGAACGAGGTGGGGGGGGTAGAGGGAAAGGAAGGAAGGGAGAAAAGAGACTAGAAGAAAAAAAATGGAAAGAAAGCTTTTGTAAATAAGGAAGGGATGAGAAGGCTGAAAGGAGGGAAGGAGAATGGGAAAAAAGCAGCAGCAAGATAGATCACATACAGGTACAAATTTCCTATGATGAATGTTACCATTATGCATATATAAAATGTACCAGTTTTAAAAAAGCACAAGTTCTGCAGCAAGTCCACCACATTTCAAAGACTGGCTGCAGTATTTGTTTACTGTGTGAAAGGTCTCACAGTTAATTATTTCCTGTATCTTTGCTCATCTGTAAAACAGGAATGATGGATAAGAGTGAAAATGCCTGCCATATACATAACTTGTGCAAAGAACTTGAACAGACATTTATCCAAAGAAGATACACAAATGGACAACAAGCACAAGAAATGATATTTCTCAGTAATCACTGAGAAAGCGCCCATCTAAACCACAATGAGGTAGCTTTTCATACTCACCAGGACAGCTGTTTAAAGAGCAAAAACAAAAAGGCCTATAATAATGTTGACAAGGATTTAGAAAAACTGAAACCTTCATATACTGCAGGTAGGGATGTAAAATGCTACAGCCATTGAGGAAAATGGTTTGGGAATTCCTCAAAAAGCTAAATTTTTAATTACTCTATGATTTAGCAATTCCAGTGCAATGTACATATTCAAAAGAACTGAAAGCAAGGACTCAAAGCTGATATTGTACACAATATTCACCGCAGCATCATTCACACTGTCAAAAATTGGAACAACTCAAATGCCCATCAGAGGATGACTACATAAACAAAATAAGACACATACAATGGAATATTGTTCACCCAAAAAAGGAAGGGTGTTCTAATATACATTTCAATATGGGTGAACCTTGAAAGCATCAACTAAGTTCAGAAAGTTAGGCACCTAAGGCTAAATATTATATGATCTCATGAAATACAGCGGTACCTCAGTTTATCAACTTAATTTAAGATGGCTGCATTTGTGTTTGTGTGGGAAAGATGCCCATGGTTGTGTTTGTCACCCGATGCAGTTTGTGAACAGAAGTAAAATTTTGCTGCTTTTGTTTGTAAACTGAATTGTTTGCAAACAAAAGCGTTCATGATCCGAGGTTTACTACATCTAGAAAAATTCACAAAGGTAAAAGTAGAATAGTGGTTACCGGGGACTAGGGGTAGGGAAGAATGAGAGTGTTTGCCCAATGAGTAAAAGGAGTTTCTGTTTGGGGTAATTTAAAGTCTTGGAAATAGCAATGAGGGTTGTACAACATCATCAATGTAATTAATGCTGTTAGAGCCTGGTGTGGTGGCTCACATCTGTATCCCAGCACTCAGGAAGCTGCAGCAGGAGGATCTCTGCGAGTTCAAGGACAGCCTTGAACATTCCTTTATGGTTGTTAATTTTGTGTGACAAGAAAGTGCACAGCAAGAATGGTAAGAAGATTTTGAAGAAAATAACCATTGAATCGAAGAAGGAAATTTTACAAAAGCATGAGCATGCTATTTGTATGACTGATCTGGCCTTGGAGTACAAGGTGGCTGTCAACAAACTCGACTGCTGTGAAGAAAAAAGATACCATCAAAGAGCTGATGTGGAAAAAAGAGTAACAATGTTAATCAAGCAGAGGACACAAATGCTGGAAAAGATGGGAAAACTTCTGCTAGTGTGGCTGAATGAGAACTGGCAGGTGACAGCGTTAGAGAAGCTATGATCTGTGAAAAAGCCAGGAAAATGCACAGTGATGTAGTGCAAGAAAGCACCTCTACAAGTGCAACAAGTAATGAATTTAAAACCAAGAGAGGGTGGTTTGATAAGGTCTACAAGAGAGGTAGCCTCCACAGTGTGATGAAACATGGTGAGGCTTCCAGTTCTGACAAGGCTGCTGCAGAAGCCGACAAGAAAGAATTTGCATAAATGGTGAAGGCAGGAAGATATGGCACTCAACAAGTGTTCCACTGCAATGAAACAGGGCTCTTCTGGAAGAGGATGCTAAACAGAACCTGCATCACACAGAAAAAAAGGCACTGCTGAGACATAAGCCCATGAAGGACAGACTGATCCTTTTGCTGTCTGTGAAGACAAGTGCCAATCTGAAATGACCAATATGAACACAGAGTGTCTGATACAGAGGACAAAATAGTAAATTATCATGAAGAGCTCAAAGAAGCCAAAAACAAAAGAGAACAAGAAAAGACTATCCAGCACCTAACAGATAACAAGAAGAAGACCAATCTATGGCTAATTGGAGTTAGAGAAAAACTAGAACACAGCACAGATGGATTTACTAAAATGCTTATATAAATCATAGAAGAAAATTTCCCAAATATAAGAAAAGCATTTAAGATACAAGCATATTACACTTATAGAACACCAAACAATTATGATGTAAAAAGAAGCTCACCAGGGCATATCCTTATTAAATTACTGGACAGTCAGCAAAAAACCCAAGAATTTTAAAAGGAACCAGAGAAAAACAAATCATATACAAAGGTAAGCAAGTTAGAATCACAGCACAGCAGACTCATTAAAAAAAAAGAAACCAAAAAAATCCTAAAGCTCAAAATAGCTTGTAGTGAAGTATTTCAAACCAAACAACTTCAACCCAGATTAACTAACCCAGCAAAGCTGTCCTTCAAATTAGATAAAGAAATAAGGTATTTCCATGAAAAAGACAAGCTCAGAACACATATGAATGCTAAACCAGCTCTAGAGAAAATACTTAAGAATATTCTTGAAAGAAACAACAAATCAGACACAGCTAAAAACAGAGAAGAAAGCAGGGAAGTCAATGGATAAACAGTAATAAAAAACATCAGGAAAATAAAAACAAAGAAAATACTACCAGGCAGTGACAGTAAATAACCAACATATCTCAGTAATATCTCTTAATCTTAATGGCTTCAACTCTCCAATTAAAAGATGCACACTAACAGACTGGATCAAAAAACAGAATCCAACAATCTGTTGCATTCAAAAAACTCATCTAATCCAAAAAGATATTCATAGACTAAAAATTAAAGGATGGAAAAACAAGCAGGAGTAGCAATTTTAATATCATATATGGTAAACTACAAGCTAAACATGATTAGAAGAGACAAAGAAGGTCACTACATATTAAGGGAACAATCCAACAAGAAAAGATAACACTAAAAAAAATAAAAAAAAAAAGAACAGATAACACTGATGAGCAAATATGCACTGAATACCAGAGCACCTATCTTCATAAAACAAAAACTGCTGAAATCAAAAGATCAAATGAACACAAACACAATCATAGTATGAAATTTTAACACCCCACTACTGCAAAGAAATACATCAACTAAACAAAAAACAATAAAAAAAAATTGCAGAGCTGAACCATATCCTTGAACATACGGACTTCATGGACATATACAGAGTAGTCTACCTTTCTACAACAGAGTATACATTCTTTTCAGCAGCACGTGGTACTTTTTCCAAAACAGATCACATACTAGTCCACAAAGCTTCCTTAAGGAAAATAAAACAACAGAAACCAGGCATACTATCAAACCACTGTGCAATGAAAACAGAAATCAGTGACAGAAGAAACTTTAGAAAAGGCAAAAGCCCCTAGAAAATTAACAATATACTCCTAAATAACCAATGGATCATAGGAGAAATAGGAGACAATGATGGTACAACTCACTGAAACCTCTGGGACACTATGAAAGCAGCTCTTAGAGGAAAATTCATCACAATCGAGGTCTGCCCATGCCCTACCGAGGTCCTGAGTTGCACAGAACACGCCGAATCAGCCCGTTGCAGACAGGCAGGTCTGTGCACGCCCTACCGAGGTCCTGAGTCGCGCGGAAGATGCCGAATCACCCCGCTGGAGTCAGGCAGGTCTGCCCACACCCTACCGAGGTCCCCAGTCGCGCGGAACACACGCCGAATCAGCCCGCTGCAGACAGGCAGCCACCTGATTCCACACTACAAAGACGCAGAGGACACCAGACCACCAGACCAAGGTACTGAGTCCCACTGTTCCCAGCCCAGAGGTAGGGGCTTCTGAGCCGGCGTCCCACTTTTCCTGGTCCAGAGGAAGGGGCTTCCAGGTCACCATCCCTCCCACTGCTCCCAGCCAAGAGGAAAGGGCTTTTGGGCCACCTTATGTCCCGCTGCTCCTGGCCCAGAGGAAGGGGCTTCCGGGCCACCATCCCTCCCACTGCTCCCGGCCCAGAGGGAGGGGCTTCTGAGCCACCATCCCACTGCTCCTGGTCCAGAGGAAGGGGTTTCCCGGCCACCATCCCTCTGGCTGCTACCAGCCCACAGGAAAGGGCTTTTGGGTCACCATCCCTACGGCTGCTCCCGGCCCCTGTCCCACCTCACCCAGCTCAGATGAGGTAATCCGTGCAGGTGCTAAAAGCCCCCCACCCCAGTCAAAATGAGAAAACACATAAATAAGTCTCAAAACCAGACTTCCAGATCACCTACAGCAACCCCAAAGGGAAATGAGATGGAACCCTCTGATACTCAACCACCTGGACCCACTGAACTGGCAACAAAAGGGGATCTGGAAAAAATGAAATCAGAGATAATTTCTCAGATAACAGGAGAAATTGTGCCCTTAGTGCAAGACATGATGAATAAATCTAGAGAGGAGCTCAGGAACATGATGGAATCCCAACATAAGAAACAAATGGAATCCATAAAACAGATGCAAATAGATTTCCAGGACATGAAAAACTCCATTGAAAGTCTACACAGCAGAATGAGCCAGTGTGAGGACAGAATTTCAGATATAGAAGGTAAGATTGCAATTAGTGACCAGGAAAAGAAAAATTGCTTCAAAATTATAAGAGAACATGAGAAATCAATCCAGCAGCTGCTAGATGATGCAAAAAAGAATAACATAAGACTGATTGGGCTCAATGAAGAAACAGGAGAGAGTGGAGATGACATAAAAAATCTCTTCACAGAAATAATGGCAGAAAACTTCCCAAGCAGGGGAAAAGAGCTTGGCATACAGATAAGTGAGGCATATAGGACTCCAAATAGCCTTGATCAAAAAAAAAATCTACACATAGGCATATAATTGTTAAGATTCCAGAAACACAACAGAAGAACAAAGTTCTCCAAGCAGTCAGAGAAAAGAAACAAATCACATACAAAGGAAAGCCCATCAGAATCACAGCAGACTTCTCAACACAAACCATCAAGGCAAGAAGAGCTTGGAGTGACATATTCCAAGCCCTAAAAGAACACAGCCTCCAACCCAGATTGATGTACCCTGCAAAACTATCTTTCAAAATGGATGGAGAAGTAAGATACTTTCATGACAAAGAGCACCTTAGGAACTTGGTGAATACCAAACCAGCACTCCAAAGAAGTTTACACAATATCCTAGGAACAGACATTGAGGATCACAACCCCCAGGAAGCAAAGCAGAATGAACCCATCTGGCATGACAAGAAATTAAATGTAAAGGGGGAGAACCCAACAAAAAGAAAAAGTCATGGCAATGACAAGGCAATACGTTTCAGTTATAACCACCAACGTTAATGGTTTCAATTCACCAATCAAAAGAAATAGACTGGCAGAATGGGTCAAGAAGCAAAATCCAACAATATGCTGCATACAAGAAACACACTTAATTCTAAAGGAAACTCATAGACTGAAAGTTAAAGGGTGGAAAACAATACTGCATGCGACAGGAACCCCCAAAAAAGCAGGAGTAGCTATCCTCTTGGCAGATCAAGTAGATTTCAAACCAACACTGATTAAGAGAGACAAAGAAGGACACTACATCCTTGTAAAGGGAAGAATCCAAGAGGAAGAGATGACAATCATAAATATTTATGCACCAAACACTAGTGCACCCAACTATATAAAACAAATACTAACGGACATGACAAGTCATCTATGCACTAATACAATTGTAGTGGGGACCTCAACACCCCACTGTCACAAATAGATAGATCAACTAGACTAAAAATAAGTAATGAAATACTAGAACTCAATCGAACTCCTGAACAAATGAACTTAACAGATGTTTAGAGAGTCTTCCACCCCACAAAATCAGAATACACATTCTTCTCAGCTGCACATGGGTCATTCTCAAAAATAGACCACATACTCACACACAGAACATGTATAAGTAAGTACAAAGGAATTGAAGTTATCCCCTGTATATTATCAGACCATAGTGTGATGAAATTGGAGATCCATAGAAAAAGAAACTCAAAAAATTTCATAAACACGTGGAAATTGAACAACACACTTCTGAATAACCAATGGGTCACAGAGGAAATTAAAAAAGAAATCAGACAGTTCCTTCAATTAAATGACAATGACAATACAACATATCAGAATCTATGGGACACAATGAAAGCAGTCTTACGAGGGAAATTCATAGCAGTGAATACGCATATTAGGAAAACAGAATGAGCCCAATTAAACAACCTGATGCTGAACCTCAAGCTTCTAGAAAAAGAACAACCCCAAAGCTCATATAAGGGAGGAAATTATAAAGATCAGAGGAGAGATCAATGCAATGGAGACTAAGAGAACGATACAAAAAATCAATGAAGCCAAGAGTTGGTTCTTCGAAAGAATCAACAAAATTGACAAACCTTTAGTCAACCTTGTCAGAAAAAGGAAAGAAAAGGCCCAAGTCCATGCAATTAGGAATGAAAAGGGTGAAACTACAACAGACCCAGCAGAAATCCAGAGGATCATCAATACCTACTTTCAGAACCTATATGCCAATAAGATGGACAACACAGAAGAAATGGACAGATTCCTAGATACATATGAATTACCAAAGTTGAATGAAGAAGACCTAAAAATTCTGAACAACCCAATATCAACCAATGAAATTGAAAATGGAATTAAAAACTTATCAACTAAGAAAAGCCCGGGCCCTGATGGCTTCACTGCTGAATTCTACAAGACATTTAGAGAGGAACTGCTGCCACTACTCTTTAAACTCTTCACTGAAATTGAAAGGGAAGCAATACTCCCAAATTCATTCCTGGAAGCAAACATCACCTTGATCCCCAAAGCAGAGAAAGACCCAATTGAAAAAGAGAACTATAGGCCAATCTCCCTAATGAAAATAGATGCAAAAATCCTTAATAAGATACTGGCAAACAGAATGCAGAAGATCATCAAGAAGATCATACACCCTGATCAAGTGGGATTCATCCCAGGGATGCAGGGATGGTACAATATACAAAAATCAATCAATGTAATACATTATATCAATAGAGCCAAGGACAAAAACCATATGATTCTCTCCATAGACGCAGAAAAAGCATTTGACAAAAATCCAACATGCATTTATGATAAAAACCCTACAAAAAATTGGAATAGATGGCCTCTACCTCAAACTGATAGAAGCCATCTATGAAAAACCAACAGCCAATATCATACTAAATCATCAAAAACCGAAATCCTTCACACTAAAATCAGGAACAAGACAAGGATGTCCACTATCACCACTCTTGTTCAATATAGTTCTGGAAACATTAGCCACGGCAATTAGACAAGAGAAAGAAATAACAGGAATAAAGATATGTAATGAAGAAGTCAAATTGTCATTATTTGCAGATGACATGATACTCTATACAGAAGACCCCAAGAACTCCACCAAAAGTCTTCTAGACTTAATAACCAAATTCAGTCAAGTAGCTGGATATGGGGTCAACACGCAAAAATCAATAGCTTTCCTCTACATGAACAAGAGACTCACTGAGAGAGAAATAGGGCAAGTAATTCCTTTCACAATAGCATCCAAAAAACTGAAATACCTAGGAATCATCGTAACGAAAGAAATCAAAGACCTCTTCTCTGAAAACTATGGCACTCTGAAAAGAGAGATTGAAGATGATATCAGAAAATGGACAGACATCCCCTGCTCCTGGGTAGGGAGGATTAATAGAGTGAAAATGTCCATACTTCCAAAACTGCTATATAGATTTAATGCAATTCCAATTGAGATCCCAGCAGCATACTTCATAGACCTCGAGAAAACAATCCAAAAATTCATTTGGAACAAGAAGAGACCCAGAACAGCAAAAGCAATTCTAGGTAACAGAGACATGGCAGGGGGTATCACAATTCCCAACCTGCAACTCTACTACAAAGCTACTGTGATAAAAACAGCATGGTACTGGCAAAGAAACAGACTTGAGGACCAGTGGAACAGATTAGAAGATGCAGAAACAACGCCAGACACACTCAGCCATCTCATCTTTGACAAAGGAGCCAAACACCCTCACTGGAGGAAAGATAGCCTCTTTAATAAATGGTGCTGGAAAAATTGAGCTTCAACTTGCCAAAGATGAAAACTAGACCTATCTCTCACCATGCACTAAACTAAAATCAAAATGGATTAAAGATCTAAATATTAAAAGAGAAACTCTGAACCAGTTGGAACAGAGGTTAGGTAGAACCCTTGAAGACAAGGGTGTAGGAAAAGATTTTATGAACAAAACCTCAGTTGCCCATGAACTAGCACAAACAATCAACAAATGGGATCTCTTCTTATTAAAAAGCTTCTGCACAGCAAGAGAAACCACCAGCAGTGTGAAGAGACAACCCACAATGTGGGAAAAAATCTTCACCTGCTCTTCCTCAGACAATCTATACTATCTATCAATCTATACTACTATCTCAAATCTATAAAGAACTTAAAAAGATCAGACCTCCCAAATTTAAAGACCCAATCCAAAAATGGGCATCTGAAATGAACAGACATTTCTCACACAAAGAAGTAGAAATAGTAAGTAAATATATGAAAAAATGTTCAACATCACTGGTCGGTCATTCAAGAGATGCAAATGAAAACAACACTGAGATTCCACCTCACTCCAGAAAGAATGGCTGCTATCATGAAATCAACCAATAACAAATGCTGGCGGGGCTGTGGGGAAAGAGGAACACTGCTCCACTGCTGGTGGGAGTGTAGACTGGTGCAAGCACTGTGGAAATCAGTATGGAGATCCCTCAAAGAACTAGGACTGGAGGTCCCATTTGACCCTGCTATTCCACTGCTGGGGATCTTCCCCAAAGAATTAAAAGAATCATATCACAGTGATATATGTGCTCCCATGTTCATAGCAGCGCAGTTTGTAATAGCTAAAGCTTGGAAACAGCCCAAATGTCCATCAACTGGAGACTGGATAAAGAAAATGTGGTTTTTTAATAAAATGGAGTACTACTCAGCCATAAAAAATGAGAAATTAGAGACATTTATAGTTAAGTGGATGCACATTGAGGCAACACTCTTAAGTGAAATAAATAGGACACACATGTGTAAATACTGAATAGTTTCTCTGGTGTCAGAAACTGAAAGTGTAAATAAGGACTAAATGTATAATAGGTAATGTGAAATAGGAAGAAAAGGGGCAAAGGGGAAGGAAGTGGGAGGGCTAGGGGAAAGGATAGAAGGGAATGGGATTAATATGAGAAAATGGAAAAATGGGAACAAAATCTTTGTAAATAGGGAGGACTGGAGGGGTTGAAGGGAGGGCTGGGCAAGGGTGAAAAATAAGAACCAGGAGAGACTATGTAAAGGTGCAAATTTGCAATGATGAATGTCATTATATTGTATACCTAAAATGTACCAATGATTAGAATGAATAATCGATAATGTAAAATAGGAAGAAAAGGTCCAAAGGGGTAGGGGTAGTGGGAGGGGCAGGGGACAGGAAAGAAGGGAAAGGAAAAAATAATGAGAAATGGCAAAAATGGAAATAAAGTCTTTGTAAATGGGGAAGGGTGAAGGGTGTGAAGGGAGGGCTAGGAATGGGGAAAAAATAAGAACCAACATGCATTATGTAAAGGTACAATTCCCAATGAGAAATGTAATTATGTTGTATACCTACAATGTACCAATAAAAGAATTTAATATAAAAAAAATTCATCGCAATCAATGCTCACATTAGAAAAACAGAGCAAGCTCAAAAAGAACTTTCTGGTGGCACATACCTGTAATCCCAGCACTTGGGAGGCTGAGGCAGGAGGACTGACACGAGCTTGAGGCCAGCCTGAGCTATGTAGCGAGATCCTATCTCTCTCTCTCTCTCTCACACACACACACACACGCACAAAGACAACCTTATGAAAAATCTTAATGTACCTGAGAAACAACAAACCATTCCCAAACTGAAATTACGGTGTGAAATTATAAAGATGAGAATAGAAATCAATAAAATTGAGTATTAAAAAAGTAAAGAAAGAGTCGCCGGGTGCGCGCCCACTGTGCCTCTCCTGTCCGCTCGCCGGTCTTTCGCGGCTCCCCGCTCCTTTCCCCGGCCACCTGCCTCCCGGGAGCTTCAGGTACTGGCGCTGGCCTGCTCCTCGCGGGAGGGGCAGGTGGTGAATACTTTACTGGGAACTAGAAAAGTACTCCAGGAGTAAAAAGTATGCGTCCCGAGTTCAAGCGCCACCTAAATGATGATGATGTCACTGGTTCTGTGAGAAGTGAAAGGAGAAATCTTTTGGAAGATGATTCAGATGAAGAAGAGGACTTTTTTCTATGGGGACCATCTGGACCAAGATTTGGACCTAGAAATGATAAAATTAAGCATGTTCAGAATCGGGTGAAGTTACTGATGTCATGCAAGAAAATATTACAAAGGTAACTGAAAGAGGGGAGAGACCAGATGAACTACAGGACAAATCAGAAAGCTTATCGGATAATGCAACTGCTTTTAGCAACAGATCCAAACAGCTTCGAAGGCAAATGTGGTGGCGTGGATGAAAAATAAAAGCCATCATGGCTTTGGTTGCTGTTTTCCTTTTGCTAGTGATCATAATTCTTATAGTTGTGAAATATCATACTTGATCTGATGACAGAGCTCATTAAACAAGATGTGGGAAAATAATAATAAAAGATTGCTGTGTAATTTAAATGGAACCTATGTATATAACTTTCAAAACTTCTTTTTCAAGAAACTAAGAAGCAATTATCACTTTAAATTGGAGCACTGAGAATGTCCAATTATCTTCCCTTTCAACAAAATGTACTAATTGTATAAAGCAAAGATAACTATTTTGTTGTATTCCAAGGATCTAATTTGAAACTAGATACTTGCCATTTCATTATTTGTTTATAAAGTCAAACACTGAATGACAGTATTTCATACTAATAATTTAGTGGCATAAGGTCTTGCATCATTGCATCAAGATGGGGGTCAGGCTCGGGGTCCAAAAGCTTATGTAGAGAACGAAATCATTCATTATGTTAAAGCAGATCCATAACCATTTCACCAGTGTTTGCAAGGATGTCATTCTTTATAATACGTTTGCTCTGTAAGCAGTTTCCATGTTTATGGGTGTAACAAAAACTAAATGTTTCTGCCTTCGATTATAACTAAAGACATTCCAATAAACCTATTTTTGACTGTACAAGGGAAAGTGGACTAATTTTCTGGTATTTGAACTATAGAAATGGGGATGTTAAACAGTGTGAGAAACATAGTATGGTTCCATAAAGCTGAAGATAATAAAACTGCTGGAGAATGTCATTGGAGTATTTAAAAATGACCAAAACAGAGCTGTCAGTCGTGGTTGAGTCTGTTATCAGTGAAACTCCTATAAGGAGGGACCAGTCCTAATGTAAGTGAAATCCACTTGTAACTTTTTCCTTTATTTTTATCTGCAGTTTTTCTCTTTAATTGTGACTCTTTTACCAGAAGCACTAAAGCTAGCAAAATCATGTTTTCAGTTTTCTGTCTTCATCATCCTTGGGGAGATGCATGTTACACAATCAAGTGTCCAAACCAACTGTGATGATGTACAAAGTCAGGAGCATGGATAACCTGAATGTAGACGAATCAGTCAGCCAGTAGCCAAAGGCTGAGTGGTCACCATTAATCCTTACCTGCTTTTATAATGATAAAATGTGTTAGTTTTAAAACTTGCCAGCCTCCTTGTTCACATGAGTCAAAATGAAAATGCATACTAATGTCTATGAGGAGGAACCATTACAGTAAAATTGGAGATTCTGTAGAAACTTGTGCACATGGACATCTTAAATCAGAAATAGCATTAATGGAAAGCACCAGTATTTAAAAAGGGAAAATAATGATCCCATATAACAGATTTTATTTCTTTGGTCATTTTAATTCAAAATATATAAAACATAGACCCTGGATGTTTTTGTTTGTATGTTTAATTTTACATTATTAATACTAAGAAACAACACTGTTTAGAAATTTGAAGGAAGAAAGGAGATTGAGAGACATTCAGACACTTGCAAGCTATAAAGTTATAAATGCTAAATTTTATAGTTTACTTAGAGGATTTGAAAAGAGTTAAAGGTCTTACATATTATAGTTTTGTTTCCTCTCACCACTAGTGTCAGGTAAGTGAACAACATATGAACTGTTAATAAATCTTTGACCAAAGAGGGTACCTAGGAAAGAGCATTTTTAGAGTTTCAGTACGTAATAGTTCAGGAATGGAACTGTTATAATGGAATGGGCAGAATCAGTCCTAACATACATATGTGTATCCTTTATTTGTATTAGAACTAGACCTGTAATGATTCATTTTCTATTAATTGGTATAGAAATCTGGCTCCCCTATTATATTTATTAGTGAAAATGAAGATTATTTCTTTAAAAGACTCCACATTTCCAGTGTTTCTTTTAATACAGTATGCCACTTTTGAAGAAACTATTAAAAATTATGAAGTTATTTTAAAATTGGTAACCATGATAATAAAGAAAATATTTATATGATTAAAAAAAAGTAAAAAAAGAATCAACAAATGAAAGACCTGGTTCTTTGAAAGAATAAATAAAACAGATGAGCCCCTAGCCAGACTTACCGAGAAAACATATCAATGCAATCAGAAATAAAAAATGTTCATTCACAACAGACATTGCAGAAATCCAGAAGATAGTAACTACTTCAAAAAATTATGTTCCAACAAATTAGCAAATTTTGAAGACAGATTCCTACACACATAGAAATGGACCTATTCCTACACATACACAAACTACCAAAACTAACACAAGAAGATATAAATATGCTTAACAACCCAATAACAAGCATTGAAATTGACACAGTAATAAAGAAGCTAGCAACTTCAAAAAACCCAGGACCTGACAGATTCATTGGTGAATTCTACAAAACTTTTAAGGATGTTATATCACCAATACTGCTCAAGCTCTTTTAAAAAATTGGAAGGGGGGCCGGGGATTTAGCTCAGTGGTTCCACTGCCTGCCTCGCCAGTGCAAGGTCCCGAGTTCAATTCCCAGTACCAAAAAAAAAAAAAAAATTGAAAGAGCCAGGGATTTAGCTCAGTGGTTCCGCCACCTGCCTCGCAAGTGCAAGGTCCCAAGTTTGATCCCTAGTACCAAAAACAAAAACAGAGACAAAAAAAAAATTGAAAGGGACAGAGTGCTCACAAAATCATTTATGGAAGCCAGTATCACCCTGATCCCCAAACTGGAAAAGATCCAACTATAAAAGAAAATTATAGGCCAATCTCCTTAATGAACATAGATGGGACCTCAACAAGATATTAGCAAACAGAATGTAACACATTATCAAAAAGATCATATATTGCGCCAGGGATTTAGCTCAGTGGTGCTGCTGCCTGCCTCCCAAGCACAAGGTCCTGAGTTTGATGGCCGGTACCAAAAAAAAAAAATCATATATCATGATCAAGTAGGGTTCATCCTAAAGATGCAAAGATGATTCAATATACGTAAGTCAATAAATGTAGTATTTCACATAAACAGAAGCAAGGTCAAAAACCGTTATGATCATATCAATCAATAGATGCAGAAAAGGCTTCCAACAAAATTCAAAATCCCTTCATGAAAGGTGGGTGTGGTTGTACATGCTTGTAACCCCAGCATTCAGGAGGCAGAGGCAGAAGAATTGCTGCAAGTTGAAGGCGAGCTTGGGCTACATAGTGATCTCACAACTAGCCTTGAGTGCATAGCAAGACCTTGTCTCAAAAAGCAAAAACAAAACATACACACACACACACACACACACACACACACCCTTCATGATTAAAAAAAACCCTGAAAAAAACCAGGTATAGAGGCACCATAATTGAATATGATAAAAGTTATATATAACAAACCAATAGCGAGCATCATACTAAATGTGGAAAAACTAAAACTATTCCCCCTAAAATCAGGAACAAGACAAGGATGTCCACGATCACCTCTGCTATTTAATATAATACTTGAAACATTAGCTAGGCCAATTAAACAAGAGAAAGAAATAAAAGGGATACATATAGGAAAAGAAGAACTTAAATCATCATTATTTGCAGATGACAATACTCTACATAGAAGACCCAAAGAACTCCACCAAAAACTCTTAGAATTAAAGACTAACTTCACCAATGCAGCAGGATTCAAGATCAACACACAAAAATCACAAAAACAATGAACAAGATGAGAAGAAAATTATGAAAATAATACCATTCACAGTAGCTTCAAGAAAAATAATACACCTAGGAGTTATCATAACCAAAGAAGTAGAAAGACCTCTACAAAGAAAAGTACAGCACTCTGAAAAATGAGATTGAAGAAGATATCAGAAGATGGAAAGATATTCCCCTGCTCCTGGATAGGTTGAATCAATATTGCCAAATGGCCATACTCTCAGAACTATTATACAGATTCAATGCAGTCCCAATCAAAATACCAACAGTATACTTTACAGATTTAGAAAAAAAAAATCCTAAAATTCATATTGAACCAGAAGAGACCCAAAATAGCACAAGCAATTTTGGGCAACAAGAGCAAAGAAGAAAGCAGAGCAATACCTGATTTCAAGCTATTCTACAAGCAACAACTGATAAGAATGGCATGGTACTGAAAAAAACCCCCACATGGATCAAGGAATAGAACTGAGGATACAGAAACTTTCCCAGACACATACAGCTATTTGATCTTTGACTGTAATGGTTAACTGATTGTGTCAACTTGAGCAAAAAATGCCCAACTACATTAGAACATAGTTTTGGGTGTGGAAGACCCACCCTACAGAAATTGTTGCCAGAATGGTTCAAAAGGGAAATAAAGAAGGAAGGCTTGCTTCTGTTTCTTTGGAGGAGCCCCAGTCTTCACCTTCACCTTCTATGTTGTCTCCTGGCTTCCAGCAGACTCTTCAGCCTCCAGCACAGACCATTATCAACAAACAGCCTGATCCAGGTGTACGTTTTTGCCATCATTGTTCCATACCCGTAAAATCCATTCCCACTCTTGCTCATCAGGCCTCTGCTTATAACAGAAAACTCAAGACATTCTTTGGGAGAACAGTGGATCTCCTCATGGGTCACACTATGTACCTCACCTTTAGGAACCTTCTACAAAGGTTATAGGCCTAGAGGCAAAAATGGGTGAGAGTGGGTCCTAAGAAGGGTCAGCATTATCATGCTTGGTTAACATAGGATTAATTTCCTCAGATATACTAGGAGAGGCCAGCATCGCAGGAGGTGGGGGTGGGGAATGCTTCCACCACTGTTTGAGTGGAGAAATATCTTCCTCTGGGAAAATAATTTCACTAGTCTAAGAGCTCAACACCCTCAGCCTCATCAGGATCCTCCCAAACATTTCCGTGCGTTTTTTTTTTTTTGGTAGCGGGGATCAAACTCAGGACCTTGTGCTTTCAAGGCAAGTGGTGGAACCACTGAGCTAAATCCCTGGCCCCTGAGCTAATTCCCTGACCCAATTTCCACGCCAGTTTACAGGATCCCATTCTTTTCCGATCAGTGCCTTCACCTTTACATCAGATACCCTTTGAGGGTAAGCATTATGCTTATGCTGTATTTTAGCCAATTGAATTAGGAGGGCCTATGGTCCTGCAATCTCGGCCCTGCAGCTAAAGGAGAGGAGAGTCTGCTTTCAGGACACACTTTTAAATTCTTGTGTCTGGAGCTGGGAATTTGAACCTTTGAGCTCCTTATTTGCCTTTATTAATTTGTCCTCACAATTAGAAGACTTTAGATTTCCTGTGGATGTTTTGAGCTCATTGTTTTCCTTCACTAGTTTGTTCAGAGATGCTCAGAGCAACCAGCCAGCATCATGAGGGGAGCACCAGCATCCTTGAAGAGCCCTGTCATTTCTCTTCTCTCTATGCCAGACCTTTCAGTGGGGACCACAGTCACTCAATTTGGAAACTTAAGGACAATGGGTTTGACTGGATCCAGGAGGGGCAGGGGTCAAGTGGCAGCACTTAACCACTGAGGGCAAGGTATATACACATATCATAATGGACAGCTGAAGCAGAACAATCATCAGAATGGTCTGACACATGCACACCTATGGCGCTGGCTAATTAGCCGTGGTGTTTCCAAAAGAGAAATGGACGGGAAGCCCACAAAATTTTTACTAGATTTATATAATCAAAAAAATTTAAGGGCAAATGAACAGAAACCTCCTTCAAATCACAATAACAGAATCATGGCCTCTCAACCAGTTCCCAGATTTGAGCCAGTTTATAGACCCATAACCCCTTGAATGAAGGGGAGGCCAGGTCTACTTAAGGGAGGACCCTGGTGCACCACCAAAAGTTTATATGAACAATCTCCTATTCTTCCCCAAAGAAATCTAAGGCTCTTTGCCACTGTAACTGAACAGTGGGGAAAGAGAAATGATCAGGCATTTCAGGGACTACTGCACACTGGTTCTGAACTAACACTGATTCTGGGGAAACCAAAACATCACTGTGGCACTGTGGAAGTCAGATGATCAACTGAGTTTTAGCAAAGGTCCAACTCACAGTGACCCCAGTAGGTCCTTTAATTCATCCTGTAGTCATTTCCCTGTCCCAGAATGAATAATTGGGACAGATATACTTAGTACGTGGCACCACCCTTAACACCGGTTCCTTAACCTGTGGTGCGAGGGATATTATGGTTGGAAAGGTCACATGGAAGCCATTAGAGTTGCCTTTGCCTGGTAAAATAGTAAACCAAAAACAACATCGCATCTCTGAAGGGACTGTAGAGATTGGTGCCACTATCAAGGACCACCCCTGCATAGGGTTGGTGGTCCCCATATCTCCATTTAATTTTCCCATGTGGCCTGTACAAAAGAGGGATGGGTCTTGGAGAATGACAATAGATTACTGTAAACTGAATCAAGTGGTGACTCTGACTGCAGCTGCTGCCAGATATGGTGTCCTTACTTGAGCAGATTAACACATCTTCTTGGTATGAAGCTATTAATTTGGCAAATGCGTTCTCCATTATGTATCCATAAGGCCCATCAGAAACAATCTGCTTTCAGCTGGCAAAGCCAGCAATACACCTTTACTGTTTTTCCCCATGGCTATTATTAAATCTCCAGTTCTGTGTCACAACTTGCCTTTCTCTCTCACAAGGTATCAAACTAATCCATTATACTGATGACATGCTGATTGGACCAAGTGAGCAGGAGGTAGCAAGCACTCAAGATTTGTTAATAAAGCATTTGAGAGCCAGAGGATGGGAAATCCAACTAAAATTCAAGGTCCTTCTACCTCAGTGAAATTTCTAGGAGTCCAGTGGTATGAGGCATGTAGATATCCTAAGGTGGAAGATAAATTATTGCATCTAGCTCCCCCTCCAACCAAAAAAGAGGCACAACGTCCAGTGGGCCTATTTGACTTTTGGAGGGAACACATTCCTCCTGGTATTTTACTGCAGCCTATTTATCCTAACTTAGAAAGCTGCTAATTTTGAGGGGAACCAAGAATAGGAAAGAGCTTTGCAAGCAGGATAGAGCCGGCTGTGCAGGCTGCTCTGCCACTAGGGCTCTATGATCCAGCAGATTCAATGGTACCTAAGTAGCAGTGGCAGGTAGAGATGCTATTTGGAGTCTCTGGCAGGCCCTCATAAGTGAACTGCAGCAGAGACCTTTAGGATTTTGGAGCAAGGCTCTGCCATCATCTGCAGACAACTATTCTCTCTTTGAAAAACAGCTCTTGGCCTGCTACTAGGCCTTAGAAACAACTGAACACTTGACCATTGGGACAACACGGTACCATGCAATCTGAGCTGCCTATCATAAGCTGGTATTATCTGATTCACCAAGTCATAAGGCTGGATGTGCACAGCAACAATTTATCATTAAATGGAAATGGCACATAAGTGATTGAGGCAGAGCAGGTTCCCAGAGGGTACAAGTAACTTACATGAAGAATTTGCACAGATGCCCGTGGCTCCTACTCCTGCTGTACTGACTTGTTTCCCAGTATGCACCTATGGTCTCATGGGGTATACTATATAATCAGTTGTCAGAGAAAGAGAAGGCTAGGGCCTGCTTTATGTATGGTTCTGTATGTTATAGAGGCATCACCTGCAAGTGGACAGCTGCAGCACTACAGCCCCTTCCCAGGACATCCCTGAAGGACAGAAGTGAAGGGAAATCTTCACAATGGGTAAAACTTCAGGCAGTGCACTTGGTAGTACACTTTGCCTGGGAGGAGAAATGGCAAGATGTGTTACTACATATTGATTCATAGCCATAGCCAATGGTTTGGCTGGATGGTCAGGAACTTGGAAGGAACATGACTGGAAAATTGCTGATAAGGATATTTGCAGAAGAGGTATGTGGATAAACCTCTCCATATGGAAAAAGGATGTAAAAATATTTGTATTCCATGTAAACGCTCACCAAAATGTGACCTCAGCAGAAAACTTTAACAAGTGGAAAAGATAATCCATTGTGTAGACAGTGATCAACCTCTTTCTTCAGCCACCGTTGTCACTGCCCAATGGGCTCATGAACAGATGGTCATGGGATGAAAGTTATGCATGGGCTCAGCAACATGGACTCTTGCTCTCTAAGGCTGATCTGGCTACAGCCACTGCTGAAGGCCCAATAAGCCAGCAGCAGAGACCAACTCTGAGTTCCCGATTAGGCACCATTCCCTGGGTGACTGATCACCTGTGACCTGGTGGCAGCTTGATTATATTGGACCACTTCCATCATGAAAGTACTGCACTTTGTCTTCATTGGCATAGACCCTTATTCTGGATATGGATTTGCCTTCCCTGAATGCAATGCTTCTGTCAAAACTACCATTCAGCAAGGTCCTGAGTTCAATCCCCATTACCAAAAAACCAAAAGCAAAACAACAAAAAAAACTACCATCCATGTACTCACAGAATGCCTTATCCATTGACATGGAATTATACACACCATTACTTCTGACCAAGGAACACATTTTATGGCTAAAGAAGTGAGGCAATGGCCTTATGCCCATGGAATTCACTGGTCTTACCATGTTCTCCACTGTCCAGAAGCGGCTGGATTGATATGAGAGTGGAATGGTCTTTTGAAGAAACAGTTGCCAGCTAGGTGGTAACAGCTTACAGGGCTGGGGCAAAGTTCTTCAAAAGATTATATATGGGTGGTAGAAGGTAGTTTTAAATATCAGCTACAGAAATGGGATTGTAATAGCTTTTTCTTAATATATTTCCTACGTAATATGTTGAGGTAATATTAATTCTTAAGTATTGTTAAACCCATATTATAATGTTCCAAGTTATGAAATGTTAGGAGTAAGCATCATCCAAAGAAAACCTGTCTTCCATTCTGGGGAGTGAATTCATGTGTTTCCATTTTATGCAGGATAGTTATAACATGTTAGGTGTAATAATGAATTTATCTTTGTTTCTGGAGATTATGGTTTAAAGAAATATGTCTGCTTGTCAAGTTGACAAAGTGTGGATTGTGACAGTAAACTGTGTTCATTTGAGTAAGAAACACCCAATTAAATTGGATCAGCATAGTTTTGGGTGTGGAAGACCCACCTTAGGGAGGATTGTCGCCAGCATGGTATAAAAGGGAAATGAAGAAAGGCTCACTTCTGTTTCTTCAGAGGAGCTCCAGTCTTCACCTACACCTTGGATGTTATCTCCTGGCTTCCAGCGGAGATTCTTCAGCCTTCCACCACAGACCCTTCGACCCCTGGATATGGACTTTCATGGGATACCACACTGAGCTCCAGGACTTCAACTGAATCCTATATATCTCCAGCATGCAGGCAGACCTTTTGCACTCTTCCACGACTGACTTTGTAGGCAGCCATTGTAAGGAAATCTTGTAAATTCTTATGTATTTGTAAATCTTGCATTAAACCTGTTTCTCTAGTAAGCACTGTCTGATGTATTGACAAAGAACCCAAAAGCATATGTTGGAGGAATGATAGCCTATTCAACAAGTGGTGCTGGGAAAACTGGTTATCTATGTACAGAAGATTGAAACTGGACCCTCATCACTCACCATATACTAAATTAAAATCAGAGTGTATCAAAAAATCTAAACATTAAACATTAAACCTACTGGATGATAAAAAAGATAAAAACACTTGACGTAAGTGTAGCAAATAACAGCAGGAATCAACAAATGGGATTGAATCAGACTAAAAAGCTTCTGTTCAGCAAAAGAATGAATCAGTAGAGTGAAGAGACAACCTACAGAATGGGAAAAACTTTTTGCCAGCTACTCCTCAGACAGAGGACTAATACAGTATCTCAAATATACAAAGAACTAAAAAAAAATTAAACCACTTAAAATTAAAGATCCAGTCAAGATGGGCCAGGGATTTAGCTCAGTGGTTCAGCTGCCTGCCTCGCAAGCGGAAGGACCCAAGTTCGATTCCCCAACACACACACAAAAAAGATCCAGCAAGAAATGGGCAAGAGAAATGAACAGACACTTCACAGTGGAAAAAATACAAATGGTCAACAAATATATGAAAAAATGCTCAACATCTCTGACCATCAGAGAAATGCAAATTAAAGCAATGCTAAGATTCCATCTTACTCTGGAAAGAATGGCAATCATTAAGAAATCAAACAATAACAAATGCTGGCATGGCTGCAGTGAAAAAAGAGCCCTCCTTCACTGTTGGAAGGAATGTAAACTAGTACAACCATTATGGAAATCAGTATGGAGATTTCTCAAATTGAAATTAGAAATTCCATATGACCCAGCGATCCCCCCTGCTACACATCTTCCCCAAAGAGCTTAAGACATTATCCTACAGTGATACATACATTCCAATGTTTGTAGCAGCACAACCTGTAATAGCTAAATCCTGGAAGCAGCCTGTATACCCATCAACAGATGACTGCATAAAGAAAATGTGGTTTCTCTATATAATGGAATACTACTCTGCTAGAAAGAATGACAGATTTGAGACATCTGTAGGAAAATGGATACACCTGAAAAATACAATGGTGAGTGAAATAAACCTCACAAACAAGCTTAAATACCATATGGTATCTTTCAAGTGAGACAAAGTACAAAGAGAATGATAAAGGATGTATAGAAGGGGACAAGAAACTAGATGTCTTACAAAAGGGAAGTGGTCCAAGGGAAAAACCATGAGGGGTGAGGAGGAAGAGAAGGGGAAATAAGTAGAATAAACATATGGCATGTACAGGAACCTAATAAGCTCAGTTAATATAAATATTACATGCCATAACATGAACAAAAATTAATATCAACAAGAATGAAAAATAGAATAGGGGAACTGGAAGGGAAAGAGGGAGGGAAGGAAAGGGGAAGGAGATTAAAAAAAACTAGCTGTGTGGTATGAACATGTAACCACTCTCAAAGATGATTTTAAACACATGAATTACCAACATACTAATAAAATTAAAAATAAAAAAATTTAAAAATGACAACATACCATATAGAATAAACTCCATACCCTAAAAACAGAATTTAACCTAAGTACCAGCAACATTCTCTGATGCGCCACCTCACCTGGCTTCTCCAACCCTTTTTCTGTTTTATTTTGAGGCAGTCTCACTAAGTCACCCAGGCTGGGCTCAAACATTTGCAGTTGTATGCCACCATCTCCAGCTGTATTTTGGGTCTTTTATATCCTTTAAAAGTAACATGTAATTTCCTTTGCACAGATCTTATAATTTTGGCAGACTTATTATTTAGGCAGTATTATTTTAGAATTGTATTTCCTAATTTAGGCTAATTTTTATTATGATCAACTTTGGGAATTTCCTAATAGTTCTAATAGCCCACAGACTTTCCTAGACTTTCTACATACATAAACTATATCATCTTTAAATCGTTCTTTTGTTTTTCTTTCTTTCTGGTGCGCATCTATACGTGAATGGCTGTAATGCCAGCACTTTTGGAGGTTGAGGCAGGAGGATCACAACTACATCCCCGCCTAGGCAACTTAGTGACTCCATGAAATCTCTCAAAAAATAAAAATGGTCAGGCCGGGGATTTAGCTCAGTGGTTCTGCCACCTGCCTCGAAAATGCAAGGTCCCGAGTTCGAGCTCTGATACCAAAAAAAAAAAAAGTCCAAAAAATAAAAAGGGTTGGGGATGTAGCTCAGCATGATGGTTCTGGGTTCAATCCTGAGTACTGCCAAAAAACAAGGGGAAAAAACTTCCATTGTAATCTCTACACCTTTACTTTGCTTGTCCTTCCTGCAAGAGCCAAGATGTATCATCCTGAGCTGAAACAGCAATAGCAGGTGTCACTATTTTGTTCTGATTTTAAAGCAAATGTTCTAACTTTACCTTTCAGTACAGCAAATGCTATTTATCAGGTTGAGGAAATTCTTTTCCATTCCCAGCTGGCTATAAGCTTTTTATGACTACTGAGTGTTCAATGTTATCAAAACCTGTTTTTCAGCATTTATTCTTTTTTGCTTCTCTTGGTGGTCTGTAATGGGATCTGAATGTCAAACTATAAGACCTAACTACATACTGATGCCAAGCAGTCTCTATGGTCGTTTATAGAGACAAGGGAACTACAGCCTAACTACTGAAGGGCTGCTCACTACCAGAGAAAGGACCAGCTCGCAACTCCCTGCTTGCTCCAAAAGGTAGTGAGCTCTTGACCCTGGGTTCCTTAGCCATAGCACACCCCACTGTGTGCACAGCCATCGACTAGGCCTAACACAATAAAATGTATTGCTCTGACCCACTGAATTTGAGTCCAGCTCTGGCCTGGTACCTATGGTTTTATGGCAGACACTATCATTCTTCATGTCAATACATTCTCTAGGAATTTGGGCTTCTTTTCCCGGAGAGCTCATAAGACATCGTTAAAGGGCTTCTTTAAAACTCTCAAAATGAATACTGTAGAGTCATTTGAAGAACAAATGACAAAATCATGTTTTCAATAGGGGATGGTGGTCTGTGCCTGTACACACAGCACTCTGGGAGGCTGAGGCAGAGGATGGCAATCTGAGCCCAGTCCATGCAACTGAAGAGACTTAGTGAGTCCTTGTCTCAAAAATAAAAAGGAAAGAAAGGGCTGGGATGTAGCTCAGTGTGAAGCCCTGGGTTCATTCCCAGTACCAAAAATTGAGCAAATAAAAAGTTGCTTATCTGCCCATCACTTTTTTTTTAATTGGACCAGGGATTGAATCCTGGAGCACTCTGCCACTGACCTACATCCCCAGCCCCTGTTTTTGAGAGAGGGTCTCACTAAATTGCCCAGGCTGGGCACAAATTTGCAATCAGTAGCCTCTTTGGGCTACTGTGCTCAGCTCTAGTTGTAAGTTTTATTCGCCAACTATTCTATCAGGTACCCTCTGTGAGTAACCAAAGCTAACAAAGACAGGGCCTTTCAAAATGTTTTTTTCTAACAGACTTTTATTAATCAAAATAAAGCAACTGAGAACATCTTTGTAGGGCCAGGGATTTAGCTCAGTGGTTTCGCTGCCTGTGGTGCAAGCGCAAGGACCTCAGTTCAATCCCTGGTACCAAAAAAAAAAAAAAAAGAATACACTTTGTAATAACATAAGTATTGGGCCAGGGATTTAGCTCAGTGGTTTCGTTGCCGGCTGTGCAAGCACAAGGACCCGAGTTCGATCCCCGGTACCAAAAGATAAAATAAAATAAAATAAAATAACATAAGTATTCCAGAAGGCTATTTCTGAAAGAACTGCTTTACTTGTAATTCAGCACACCTAAACCTCATACGTCATATGACATGTTAATAATACTAACTTGAAGAATATATTAATTGAAATTTTTAAAGTATGCATTTTTATTATAAATTACAAAATGTCAACAATATGTAGAATATTAATTACCCACTCTATTATAGTCACAAAATGAATATAATGCTTGCTGTTTTCAAAATTTAACTTTATTTATTTATTTTGTTTTTTTGAGAAAGGGTCTCACTCTGCAATTCAGGCTGACCTTGAACTCATTATGTACCCCAGGCAGGACTCAAACTTGCAGTGATCCTCCTACCTTAGCCTCTTGAGTGTTGACAAGCATGTGTGATTATGCCTGGCTTCCTTTCAAAATTTGAAATCCTAATATTTTCAGCTATATCCTGAGGGAAGCACACATCGCAGAGAGTTGAAGTATTAAAGTACTTCTGTTATTACTTTATCTGTTTACCTGTAATCAGTCTGTCGGCTTGCAGAATGATCATCTCTTGACCATCTATAGCCAGATTCATCCTGTAACATAACAGTTATTTAGAGACTTAACAATTTTTGGACAAGCAGGATATATCCAGAAGTACTACTGAAATCTAGTCTTTAAGGTCAAAAATTTTTAAAGGAAAAAATACTTTTCTTGTAAATATTTCTAAGCTTCAAAGACAATAAGTCATCCATTTCAATAATCAACAGTAGATAGTGAGAACCTATAGTACCATTTACCTCTATTAATATTATGTGACTCACTTGGCAGATTCATACTGTACAGATGTACTGCCAAAGACACAAATAACAACATCAGGACAGTTAATGGCTACTGGAGAACAAAGGCTTGAGTTGGTTATAATTTCTTCACTCATAATTTTCCAAGTTCTCTCATCAATTTTCAGATTCAAGCTCAAAGAAGAAAACTTGCAACTACTTCTTTCACTTTACTAGCTCACATTTTTTTTTTTTTTTTTGTGGTACCAGGGATTGAACTCGGGTTCTTGTGCTTGCAAGGCAGGCGGTGGAACCACTGAGCTAAATCCCCAGCCCTAGCTCACATTTTCTTTTCTCACCTTCTCTCTTGTTAAATGCCACAATTAAAAACAATAAAAGAAAAAAAAGCAATATATAGTAAGCCGGGGATTTAGCTCAGTGGTGCCACAGCCTGCCTTGCAAGTGCAAGGACCCAACTTCAATCCCCTGTACCAAACAAACAAACAAAAAGCAATATAGTAAAGAATTGTCCTTGATAAGCTATATTAAGATTAACATGTAGCAGTAAATTTAATATTAATTAACACATTTTATCCTCTAAGATATATTTGAAAGGTGCATAAAGGAACAAAATAGTAATCCATACTCAATTACATTAAAATTATAACATACAAATTATAATCAGGAAAACTGATTCAAGAAGAAAAATTTCATGTTCCTCTTTATCAACACATGCCTAATCTTAAGTAAAATTTATGTATCATTTTCCTTCTCAACATTAAATATAAACAAAAGGAAACAATTCAACAGCTGTGATACAATACCAGATCAAGCAGTTTGTTTTATGTAAGTGGACCCCAGATAATAATTACTGTGAGAATTGTGTAAGGATGACAAGCGTGCCTGGTGTTTGAAGGAAAATGAAAGAAAAATATTATATAAAGCATGAAGACAAATACAACTGTATTGTTTTCTTTTGTTTCATGGTTCTGGGGATTGAAATGAAAGCCTTGAACATGCTAGGAAAGAGTTCTACTACTCAGCTGTATCTCCAGCCCAGACAAACAAAATTTGGAAGACCCATAGGAAACACCTGTGCTCTTCTGGAAGCGCTAATACAGTGTTTTTTTGGTACCGGGGAGCGAACTCAGGACCTTGCGCTTTCGAGGCAGGCGCTGGAACCACTAAGCTAAATCCCCTGCTATGGTACAATTTTGAAGGGAAAAAAAAAAACAAACATGCTCATAACATTTTAAAAACTAGTCCAGAGAAAATACAACTCCCTGTCTATATTAAAAGGTCATAAAGGGTTTTCACAAGAGGGGTAACAAATGTTTATGCTACAATCAAATTGTTTCCTCCTGGATCTACCTGGAAAATGACTGATGGCAAAATCTAAAATTTCTAGCACAGAAACAATGCACAGTATTTACTTTTCAATACCTGACCCATCTTTGCAAGGAACAGCATGACATTTAAGATCTGAACCAAAAACAAAATCAATTCTATAACAAGGAGACTATAATACTTCAAACTTTAGAAACAAACACAAGAACACAATGAATGGTCTTGTTAGCGCTTTGGAACTGTCAAAGGTACTATTATGTAATAATAAGAGAACTGAGGTCCTGTAAATACCCACCACTGGAAATTGCTGACCTCCATTTCTTCAAGTGTACTCTATGGGGACTAATCCCATAGCCAGTATGAGATCAAATTTTATTATAACAGTGTTTAAATATGTCCTGTTAATTACTATGTTACATACAGTACAAAAGGGGAAATGGAAAAGGTAGAAAACATGTAAAAGAGGAATATTGTAAAGATGCAAAGCTAAAAGGGGAACAACATCAAGGAATATTTTTAATAAGGTTAATAACAAATCAGCACAACTTTATGAACTTCTACTTATCAAGAGAAAAATTAAAATACCAATGATAGCAGTTAATATTTTAAAAGTACTTACTTGGCTTGATCCCTAACAAACAAGAAAGGTAAGCCAGCTGGAATTAATGGCATTCTGAGCTGTCCAGTGTGCTTACCCACTTTGTCCAGTACCCCAAGATTCATGACTACAATTCCTGATATGACAGCTATAGCAGGTTGGAAATGTTTATTCAATTGCTTTTATGCAGTCACATACATTTTAATTACATGAATTTCAAACATAAGAAATAACGGTTAAGGGCCAGGGATTTAGCTCAGTGGTTCCGCCGCCTGCCTTGCAAGCGGCAAGGACCCAAGTTTGATCCCCGATACAAAAAAAAAAAGAGAGAGAAATAATGGTTAGTTCATGGGGAAATTTACATACTCCTCTGTGAGGTAGACCACTTCTTCGATCATGAGAAAAACTGCAACCCTCAACATACTCTTGGTAGCCAACATGACTGTGATATTTACTGTAGCTTCCTTCACCAGGTCTGTCCAGCAGTGGTGGCTTCTCTGGCACAATATTAACTACCCCATGGTAGCCATCCTAAAACAGAGAAAAGAAATATATATTTTTAAAAATCACTAATTTTTCTACTTGATTTTGGAAAGGTTTTTTTTTTAAGTACAGAAAATCTCATCCTTATTTTTTTTGGTACCTGGGATTGAACTCAGGTCCTTGCGCTTGCGCAGCAGGCGGCGAAACCACTGAGCTAAATCCCTGGCCCAGGAAATCTCATTCTTAAATAAGATAAATATGTAAACAAACAAAAATGCATTAATAAAATAACATGAATATAACTAATAGTGAAGTCTTTATGAGAATTAAAGGAAACAAAACTGTTCGATGAAGAAAGCCAAGCATTCAAAATAACAAGGAGCAAAGCCAAAAAAATAAATAAGTAAAAGAGAACAAAATATTATATTTTCATAAAAAAATAAACTTCAGGGCTGAGGATTTAGCTCAGTGGTTTCGCCGCCTGCTGCGCAAGCGCAAGGACCCAAGTTCGAGCCCCGGTACCAAAACAAAACAAAACAAAACAAAACAAAAATAGAATACTTTGGCCGGGGATTTAGCTCAGTGGTTTCACCGCCTGCTGCTCAAGCGCAATGAGCCGAGTTCGATCCCCGATACCAAAAAAGAAAAAAAAAAAAAACTTCAGAGAGTAAGGATGTTATAACTCTATTTCTAGTTTCCTAAGAAATGTAGAAATAAAACCATGAAAGATATCACATATATTTGGTGTACTGTGTTAGAAGTATTCTACTTAGAAGTACAAGAATTTTACACATAAGCAACAGCAAGCAAGGAGATAATGCTGAGCTAGAAAGATGAAAAGGAATCGCTTCTTGGCCTTTTGGCTAAGATCAAGTGAAAGATGAAAAGGAAACATTTTGCTATTCTTTTAGCACAAATGAAGAGGAGAACCTCTGGCTTAATAAATTTAGAAGCAAAATACAAAATTATAACTAGTTTTCAAAGTAATATGCTCTTGATATTTTAACATTTCAGCAACAGGGTGGGTTTTGTGGAGGAACTTGGGGAATTGGAAGGAGGAAGAACACCGATCTCCAGTTAGCAGCTGATGTAAAATAAACTAACAAAAAGATTATCACAGTAAAAATAGGGAGCTACAGAACATGTATCAGTAATCTGCTCTGTGCACTCACGGTACTTCTAGCAATACTGGGTGAAATACATGTGAAATAAATTTGAAAACTTGGTGTAAGATAGGAGTAATATATCACCTGATTTAATAATAACAATAACAACAAGAACAAAAACTCCACAAAAGGTAAAGCTCAACACTCACAGCTGGTTAACTTAACAATCTTTAAAGAATTAGAAACAGCAAATAAATGTATGAAAAAAAATGTTCAACATCACTGGTCATTGGAGAGATGCAAATGAAAACAACGCTGATATTCCATCTCACTCCAGAAAGAAAGGCTGCTATCAAGAAATCAACCAATAACAAATGCTAGAGGGGCTGTGGGGAAAAAGAAACCTTTTCCACTGCTGGTGGGAGTGCAGATTGCTGCAAGCACTGTGGAAATCAGTTTAGATTTCTCAAAAAACTAAAACTAGAAGTTCCATTTGACCCAGCTATACCTCTTCTTAGTATCCTCCCAAAAGAATTAAAAGCATCATACCACAGCAATATATCCACACTTATGTTTACAGCAGCACAGTTTGTAATAGCTAAATCATGGGAACAGCCAAACGCCCATCAACTGATGAGTGGATAAAAATGTGGGTTTTTGGTTTTTTTTTTAATACAATGGAGCACTACTTTCCCATAAAGGATGAGCTTCAGACTTTTATAGCTAAATGGATGGACCTTGAGATCATACTCTTAAGTGAAATAAATGAGACACACATGTTTAAATATTGCATTGTTTCTCTGGTGTGAGAAACCAAAAGTGGAAATAAGGACTGAGATGTATAATGGTTACTGGGAAATGGGAAGAAAATGTTCAAATGGGCAGTGGAACAAGGGAGGAGGGAAAAAGGAAGGAAGGGACAAGAAAAAAGTGAAAACAGAAGGAAAAATGGAAATAAGGCTTTTGTATATAGGGAAGGGATGGGGCTTGAGGGGGAGAATGAGATAAAATTTAAAAAATTTCTTTTTAAAAAAGAAATAGAAACAAAGCTTTTGTACAGGGCTTGAGGGGGGAAAAGGGACAAAATAAAATTTAATTTTAAAAACTTAATCTTAAAGGTCAATTTCTCAAGTATAAAACAGGATTAATACTAATACTTACCCCTCTGAAGTTACTAGGATGACTAAATGAGAAACGGAATGTGAAGTGCATATAGTACACGTGCCAGTACATGCTGGGTCCTCCAAAAATGTTTGCTGTATTATTATTTTTGCAAGTCTCTTTGAAAAAAATACTAAATTCCTCAAGGTCTTCCCTTAAATTGCTTCTTACCATCAATCATAAAAGTACTGAATTGTTATTAAATTAGTATGTAGCATTCAAATTTCCCAAAAGACAGGAAATTTTTCAGCTGTAAGAAAAAAACAAAGTCAATACTTTATATCTACTTTGAAAGCTAAAAACACCTTATTTTTTCCATGGGGATATAAAGTGCCCAATAAGTAGTATATTCCATATTTAACTGTGAGTTAAAGGGCTGAGTGTGTAGCTCAATGGTAGAGCACTCGACTACCATGCATAAGGTCCTGGGCTTAAAAATCAGTAAAAAAAAAAAAAAAAAGAAAAGAAAAAAGAAAAAAACAAATTGTAAGATATATTTTTAAAAAAAGAAATTATAAGATACCAGAAGAGACCTAGAATAGCAAAAGC
Organism: Heterocephalus glaber; assembly: GCF_053883595.1. NCBI lineage: Eukaryota > Metazoa > Chordata > Mammalia > Rodentia > Bathyergidae > Heterocephalus > Heterocephalus glaber. The sequence continues at coordinate 11,173,334 of NW_028258444.1, read as the reverse complement.
AATTCTAGGCAACAGAGACATGGCTGTGGGTATCACAATCCCCAACTTGAAACTATGCTAACAAAGCTACTGTGATAAAAACAGCATGGTACTGGCAAAGAAACAGACCCGAGGATCAGTGGAATAGATTAAAAGATGCAGAAACAACTCCAGACACGCTCAGCCAGCTCATCTTTCTTTCTTTTTTGGGGGGGGGCGGGTACCGGGGATCAAACTCCGGACCTTGCGCTTGCGAGGCAGGTGCCAGAACCACTGAGCTAAATCCCCAGCCCCAACAAGTCTTTTTATTTATTTAGGTACCAGGGATTAAACTTGGGACCTTGCACTTGAGAGGCAGGTGCCGGAACCATTGAGCCAGCTCATCTTTGACAAAGGAGCCAACCATCCTCACTGGAGGAAAGATAGCCTCTTTAATAAATGGTGTTGGAAAAACTGGATTTCAACCTGCCAAAGATTAAAACTAGACCCATACCTACCACCATGCACTAAACTAAGATGGAAGTGGATTAAAGATCTAAATATTAAGACAGAAACACTAAACTTGCTGGAAAATAGGTAGAACTCTTGAAGACATTGGCATAGGAAAAGACTTTATGAACAAAACCTCGGCAGCACAGGAACTAGCACAAAGAATCAACAACTGGGATCTCATCTTATTAAAAAGCTTCTGCACCGCAAGAGAAACCACCAACAGAGCTAAGAGATAAGCTACAATGTGGGAAAAATTTTTTACCAGGTGTACCTCAGACAAAGGTCTACTATCTAGAATACATAAAGAATTGAAAAAAATCAGACCCCCAAAATTTAAAGACCCAATTCAAAAATGGGCATCTGAAATGAACAGACATTTCTCAAAGAAGTAAAAGCAGCAAATATATGAAAAAATGTTCAACGTCACTGGTCATTCGAGAGATGCAGATGAAAACAACACTGAGATTCCACCTCACCCCAGAAAGAATGGCTGCTATCAAGAAATCAACCAATAACAAATGCTAGCGGGGGTGTGGAGAGAAAGGAACCCTTCTCCATTGTTGGTGGGAGTGCAGACTGGTGCAACCACTATGGAAATCAGTGTGGAGATATCTCGAAGAACTAGGGCTGGAGGTCCCATTTGACCCAGCTATTCCCCTGCTGGGTTATCTTCCCCAAAGAATTAAAAGAATCATACCATAGCGATATACAGCAACACAGTTTGTAATAGCTAAAGCTTGGAAACAGCCCAAGTGCCCATCAACCGGAAACTGGATAAAGATGTGGTTTTTTTTTTTAATAAAATGGAGTACTACTCAGCCATAAAGAATGAGAAACTAGAGACATTTATAGCTAAACGGATGCATATTGAGGCCATACATGTAAGTGAAATAAATAGGCCACACGTGTAAATACCGAATAGTTTCTCTAGTGTGAGAAACTGAAAGTGTAAATAAGGATTAAAATGAATAATTGATAATGTGAAATAGGAAGAAAAGGTCCAAAAGAGTAGGAGTGGTGGGAGGGGAAGGGGAAAGGAAAGAAGGGAAAGGAAAAATTATGAGAAAAGAAAGAAAATGGAAATGAAGTCTATATAAATAGGGAAGGGTGAAGGGGGTGAAGGGCGCATAGGTAATGGGGCAAAAATAAGAACCAAGATACATCATGTACAGGTACAAGCACCCAATGATAAACGTAAACCTACTGTATACCTAAAATGTACCAATAAAAGTATTTAAGGGGAAAAAAAAAGGTTTTGTAAACTATAAGTGGGGATTTCCATGGATGAGCAAAACCAATTAACATGTCCCAGGAGATGTAATAAAATTAGAGTAAGTTTAAAGGGAATATTAAGAGATGTTAAGGTTGGATAGGTTTGTTTTAGGTAATAACATACCCTAAATATCTCTAGGGTGAGATTACTGGACATTCTTCGGGGCACTGTGTAGGCCAACAGCTTTGGCGTGAGAAATTAAATAAGTACAGGGTTGAGCGAGAACAACTGAATCAGGGTGAGCAAGCAGAATATCATACATGTAATGGTAAATAAGGGCATTAGAATGAGTAATATGAGAGGGTTTTAAAGAACATGACACAAAATTGTGGCAGATACTGGGGCTATTAATCATACCCTGGGGAAGAACCTCCCATTGATATCTTGGGTGGGGGGGCAGAACTAATGCTGGAAGGAAAAAGGCAAATTTCTCTCTATATTACTCATGGAGTGGGATAGTGAAAAAAAAAATCTTTAAGATCCATAACTGTAAGATGGTAGGTTTGAAGGATAATCCCCCAAAGGTAGCTGACTGTCTCATCAGCCCCCAGTAACTGGTCCCTGAACAAGCTCTTGAGACCTGGAGAGGAGGACCCACTGGAGCGGGAAAGGAGCAGAAACATGTCAGAGAACCCCACACAACCAATCTGGAAGCTGGCCGTTTAAAAAGGTGAAAGCAAGTCACTGCACCATGGAAAGGCTTTCCCTAACCAGGATAACGGGGCAGAATTTGCCAGTGGAGGAAGAGAGATATGTAGCACTGTTGCATACATTAGTGAAATAGGCCAGGGCTCAGGTTAGCACTCATTCTCTTTCAAAAATGCTGCAGGATATTATCAAACATAATCTCTAGTTCCCGTGGGTAGGAACTTTGGACACAGAGAATTGGAATAGAGTGGGAGAAAATTTAAGGAGAGCTCATGCAAGGCTGAAGGAATTGCATCAGAAACTTTTTCAACATGGAGTCTGATAAAATTGATAATGGAATCTTAATGTATGGCTACAGCTACCACTACCACCACTGTTCCCCCTGATGAAAGAAAGGGAAAAGGTCATATAGAAGATAAAGAACCCATCTCCCGAAGTTCTAGAGGAGAGTGGAGGCTATCCTTATGTGTCTAAATATCAAGTTCATTCAGCAAGCTACTAGGGCAGGGGATCCGATTGAGTCTTGTTGCTTCCCTGTCATAGTCAGACCAGACCCTGAAGACCCTCAGCAGATGATACATGAACATCAGGAAATAGGGTATAAGGCATTAAAGGACTTTAAATAGAGTATAATGAATAGTGGGGCACAAGGGCCTTTTATACTGGGGCTCTTAGACTCCATTTTGAAGGCTCTGTGTATGGCCCCACAGGACATTAAACATCTTGCCCAGGGCCACGGATTTAGCTCAGTGGTTCCAGCACCTGCTTCACAAGCGCAAGGTCCTGAGTTCAGTCCCCTGTACAAACAAAACAAAAAAAACCAAACAAACAATAAACATCTTGCCCATTTCTGCTTATCACCAAACCAGTATCTTCATTTTAATGCAGTTACAAGAACTTGCAGCAGAACAAGCAGGCCAAAATAGAGCAACCAGCAAATGATCTACCAGTGGCCTACCTAAAGAGGCATATAACCAGCTAAGTTTATTGATGAAATGCACATGAGCCACTGTCCCTGAGGAGGGCACTCAAGTTGAGTCCTTTCTACTCATTTTACAGGGTTCCTGAGAGTCTTACACTCAGTTTCTTGCTAGACTACAGGAGGCAGTTCATAGATTACCCATGTACAGGCAGCTGGAATAATAGTACTGCAATTGGCCTTTGAAAATGCAAATAAGGATTGTAAACTTGGGGCGGTTAGGGCTACAAAGATCTTGGAAATTATATTATAGCTTGCCAAGATACAGGAACAGAGTCTTATAAGAGCTCCATGCTGGCTCAGGCCATGCTAAATATTACAAAGGGTACAAAAAACAATAATATCCAATGTTTTAATTGTGGAAAAATAGGGCCCTTTCCAGTACAGGCAATGATCAGCAATCCGTCCCGGATTCCAGGTGAAACATTTGCTTCACTCACTCTTGGAACTCCACAGAGTGTAGGATTAGATCTACCTGCAGCCTAGAGAATAACAGTAATCCAGGGAGATAAGCCTGTATAGATACCCACAGGGATCTAGGGACCATTCCCTGAGGGTATTGTTGGGTTAATTATGGGTAAAGGTAGCCTAAATTTCCAAGGTATAACTATGATGCCTGGGGTAACTGATTCTGATTATGGCAGGTTTTTTGTTTTGTTTTCGGTACCAGAAACTGAACTCAGGACCTTGAGTTTGCCAGACAGGGGCAGCACCACTAAGCTAAATCCCCAGGGGATTTAGATTATGAAGGAGAAATCAAAATTGTGGCTTATTCTTTGGAAGTTTGGGGTTTTTTTTTTTGGTACGGGGATAGAACTTGGGAGAGGCAAATCCCTGGCCCGGAAGTTTGGGTTTTTGAGCCAGGTGATTGTTACTCAATTGATACTTCTTCCCATAGTAGGATTCCCCCTCAATACAATATAGAAAGCAGCAAAGAAAGGAAGGGAGCTTTGGTAGTACCCCAAGAAATTTTTAAACTTAAGAATTAGGTGAGCATATACACATATACCTATGTGTATAATAAAAATAAAGGGCAAGGCCGGGGATTTAGCTCAGTGGTTTCGCCACCTGCTGCACAAGCGCAAGGACCCAAGTTTAATTCCCGGCACCCAAAAAAATAAAAATAAAGGGCAAATATTTTGAAGGATTGATAGATACAGGAGCTGATGTATCTGTTATGGCTGCTGAACAATGGACTCCCCTGTGGCCCACTAAGGCTGTCATCACCTCATCAGTGAGGCTTGGCTCCCCTCAACAAGTATCTACCGCAAAGTGCAACTCCCCTATCTTACTCAGGGCCAGAAAAATCAAGCCGGGACCTTTCAACCTTATGTGGCTTCCATACGGGCAAATTTATGAAGAAGAGATCTCTTAAGAAATAGAGAATTATGCTGATTAACGAACAAATTAATGTGGCAAAACAAATTATGAAAAAGATGGGCTATCAAGCAGATTCTGGTTTAGGAAAAAATTTGCAAGATAAACTCGAGCCACTGTCAGTTACATGCAGGCACAGGATATCAATGCCCTTTTTAATAGGGGTCATTGATGCTTCTCCCCATAGGGCAGCTTTACCACTTCAATGGAAAACAGATATCCCAGTCTAAGTGGATCAGTGGCCCCTAAATAAAGAGAAGCTAAAACACTTAGATTCTTTAGTGCAAGAACAAATCCAATTAAGGCACTTAGAACCATCTACCAGCTCCTGGAACACTCCTGTTCCAAAGAAATCTGGAAAATGGAGATTATTACAGGATTTAAGAGCAATAAATGCTTATTTACAGTTGATGGAAGGTTTACACCCTGGTCTCTCATTTCCTGCAGCCATTCCTCCAGATTGATTGTTACTGACCTTAAAGACTGTTTCTTCACAATTCCCTTACACCCACCTGGTCACCAGTATTTTGTTCTCTGTACCTAGTATTTAACTTTAAAGTGCCTATGAGCAGGTATTAGTGGACAGTTTTACCTCAGGGAATGATTAAAAAGTCCCACCCTGTGTCAGCATTTTGTAAATCACGCCTTACAATCTGCTCAAAAATATCCTCAAGCTTGTATTATTCATTATATGGATGATATTTTGCTGTACATGGCAACAAAACCACAGCTAGCTACATGTTTTGTTTGCTACAATAAAGAGAGAACTTAAAAGTCATGGCCTTTGCATAACTCCTGATAAAGTAGAGACCTCTAGCCCTTATCTCTACTTAGGAACTTTGCTCACAGAATGGACAGTGAGACCGCAAAAAATAAATATAAGATGGGATCCTTTATTGGCCTTTAAAAAAATTACTGGGAGATATTAATTGGATTCAGCCTAAATTAGGTATTGCCACATATCAATTAAAATATCTCTAAAATACTTTACAAGGTGATCCTCAGACTAATTCCCCTTGACAATTAACTTCTGAAACACAGGAAGAATTACAGTTGGTAGAAAGAATGTTACAAGGACAACTATATTAGGTTAATGAGCACTAACCTCTTATTCTCTGTGTTTTGGAAACTCCTCATCTCCTACTAGGTTCTTAGGGCAATTTTACAGCTCTCAGTTGTTCCCCATTGAATGGCTATTCCTTCCTAATTAGATAATAAAAACTCTGCAGTTATATACTGAACAAATGGCAAGAGTAGCAGTGGCTGGGAGAACTCACTGTAATCAACTGTTTGGTAATGATCTTTCTCTAGATGATCTGTCTATTTGTGATAGTGGGGTATTGAGGTCCCCCACTACAATTGTGTTAGTGTTTATTTGGTTTTTCATGTCTATTAATATTTGTTTTGTATAGTTGGGGGCATTCGGATTTGGTGCATATATATTTAGGATTGTCATCTCTTCCTCTTGGATCGTTCCCTTCACAAGGATGTAATGACCATCTTTATCTCTCTTAATTTTGGTTTGAAATCTCTTTTGTCTGCAAATAAGATTGCTACCCTACTCTTTTCTGGGTTCCTGTTGCATGGAGAACTGTTTTCCATCCTTTTACTTTCAGTCTATGAGTTTCTTTTTGAGTTAGGTGTGTTTCTTGTACACAGCATATTGTTGCATTTTCCTTTTTAATCCATTCTGCCGGTCTATTTCTTTTGATTGGTGAATTGAGGCCATTAACATTGATAGTTATAATTGAGAGATACTGATTTATCCTTGTCATGATGTTTTACTTTTGTTGGCTCTTTTATTTCTTATTTTTTCCCCCTTTCCCTTTAGTATCTTACCTTGCCTGGTGGCTTCCCTCTGTTGAGCCTCATGGAGTTGTGACCTTCATTGCTTTTTTCTACGATATTGTTTAGAATTGCTTGTAGTGCTGGTTTGGTGTTCATGAAATTTCTCAAGTGTTCTTTGTCATGAAAGTATCTAATTTCCCCATTGATTTTGAAAGATAATTTTGCAGGATACAACAGTCTAGGTTGGAAGTTACTTTCTTTTAGGGCTTCAAATACCTGACTCCAGGCTCTCTTTGATTTGAGGGTTTGTGTTGAGAAGTCTGCTGTGATTCTGATGGGCTTTCCTTTGTAGGTGATTTGTTTCTTTTCTCTAACTGCTGGTAGGATTTTGTTTTTCTGCTGGTTTTCTGGGATCTTGACTATTATATGTCTAGATGTAGATTTTTTTTGATCATGGCTAGTTTGAGTTCTATATGCCTCACTTATCTGTATGTCCAATTCTCCACCTCTGTCTGGGAAGTTTTCCACTATTACTTCTGTGAACAGTTTTTTTATGTCAATTGTGCTTTCTCCTGTTTTTTCATGGACTCCTATCAGTCTTATGTTATTCTTCTTTGGGTTGTCTAGCAGTTGTTGGATTGATTTCTCGTGGTCCCTTACTATTTTTAAGAAATCTCTATTTTCATGGTCTCTAACCACGATCCTGTCTTCTATATCTGATATTCTATCTTCAGATTCCCTTAATCTGCTATGGACACTTTCAATGGAGTTTTTAATCTCCTGAATATCTGTTTGAATCTGTTTCATGGATTCCATTTCTTTCTTATGTTGGGCGATCGTGGTTTCCATTTCTTTCTTATGTTGGGTATTCATGGCTTCCAGCATGTTTCTGAGCTCATCTATTTTTTTATCTGTTTCTGTTCTAGATCCTCTAATCACATCTTTCATTCTCCTCACCATCTCTGTGGATATCTGGGAGATTATTTCTGCTTTGAATTTTTCTAGAGCCTCATTCATCTGTTTTGTTACTTCCTGTGCTACCAGTTCAGGGTATCCAGGTGGTTGGTTATGGGACTTTTCCATCTCATTTCCCCCAGGATTTACCCTTGGTGGGATGGAAGTCTGAGTTTGTGCCTTGCTTAAATGCCTTCTCACTTTTGTTTTTGGTACTGTCCTTGGTTTACCTCCTGGGTTGATAGTTTGAAATTGCTTATTGTAGGTATCTTTGTTGCTTGTAATTAGAACCCTTATGGAATGACTGCTTCTCAGAGGTGTCTTCCCGATATAGCTGGTCTTTAAGTTTTGAGTCTCTAATGACTCTAAGGCTATCTCATTTTCCTTATACTAGGAAGGTTCATTGACTAGATCAATACCAACACCTTAGCCCAAGTGATACAATCAGCAACACCACTGCATCAAGTACATCTTTCAAAATGACATTTTGTGGTAGTTATTAATCTATCACCTTTAGCTATGTGACTTAAATCAAGATCGAGGACCAACCCAACATATAGTGAATAAACTCTTCAATATAACAACTTTACCCTTTGGGATGGGGAGTTAGAAGGGGTTCGGGAGGGAGGGATAGATGGGAAGAAGGATAGGGGAAGGTTAGCAGTGTGGTCAGAGGACACAGGTGAGAAGGAAAACGAGAACAGAAAAATAAAGAACAACTCCCAGTGAGGACCAAAACAGGGACAGAAAGGGAAGATGAACAATGTGGGAGAGCAAGAGAGTGAGTGTAAGAGAGAGAGAAAGAAAAGAGAAAAGAAAGAAGAAAAGAAACAAAAAAAAAGGAGAGAAAAACAAATATTTGCAAAGAGTAGGGAAAAAAAATTAAAGATAAAAGGAGCAAAAGAAAAGCAAAGAGAAAAAAACCCCAAAATAATAAAACTAATTTTGGGAATAAAAAATAACCATGAAGATGAAGGGCCTCTTTCAGGGTATGTCTCTGCTGTCACAAAAGACAACGTGGGTTGCAGTGTGCAGGTATAAGTCAATGAGTCTCAGCAAGCTAGTCGCAGACCCATGAGATTCAGGCAGATTTCTGCCTGCAAGTGCCAAGTTGAGCTCCCTGCCCTCCTATAGGGTTGAACTCTGCAGAGTTGTATTGCAGGTTCCAGCTGCCCTTCTCCTGAAGATAGTCCTGGTCCTGATGGGAGGTGAAGATGACTCCAACTTACCCAGTACAGTGGTCTGGTGGTCCGGTGTCCTCTGCGTCTTTGTAGCGTGGAACCAGGTGGCTGTACAGAGGAGCGGGTGTGTGTGTGTCCAGTGGATTGCTGCCAGGGCGCGGGCTGATTGGGCACGTTGCACGCGACTCGCGACGTTGCTACGGCGTCTGCAGACCTGCCTGTCTGCAGCCGGTAATGATCTTTCTCAAATATTACTTATAGAATTGTCTCAGTAGTCAATTTTATTACAAGCTCTTTATTGGCAGATTGCTTTTCTGACTTTATAGGGAAAACTGACATTTTCCTACTGACCTTTCAATTTTTTTCTAAAACACTCTTATATGATACCTCAGATTATACTATTAAACCCCATTTCTGATGCACACACTTATCTTCCTCAAAGGGAAAGGCAGCTATCTGCACTAAGGATTTTCAACATGTTATTTTAACCCCTGGACTCTTGACCCAAAGTACAGAAATAATTGCTATTTTGTATATTATACAGCTTACTAAGCTGACCCCTGTAAATATCATTAGTGATTCAGTCTATGCAGTGTTTCTTACCCGGGGGCTCGAAAGTACTACTTTGAAAGCTACCTTAGACCCTCCATTCTTTATTCCATTCCTTAGATTACAGGGGACATCCAGAGTTGCTTTACTCTCTTTTATACTGACATATTAGATCCTATTGTTATTTACCAGGACTCTTAGCTTATGGTAATCAATAGGCTGATTCTGTTAGTTTATATTACTTCCTTTGATTTGGCAAGGCGTTTCCACTCATAACACCATCAAAACAGGAAAGCCTTAACAAAAGAATTTCAACAGTCCCATTCACAAATTAGGAAGATTGTTTTATCATGTTCCACCTGCCAACCATCCCTCATCCCATTCCTGCTGAGGGATGTAACCCCCAAGGCCTTAAAGAAAATGAAATCTTGGGCCGGGGATTTAGCTCAGTGGTTCCACTGCCTGCCTTGCAAGCGGAAGGACCCGAGTTCGATCGCCGGTACCAAAAAACAAACAAACAAACAAAAAAGAAAATGAAATCTGGCAAGTGGATGTTACTCATATCCAGTCATTTGGATGGTTACAATATGTCCATGTATCTATAGATTCTTACAGCCATATAATCCATGCTACCTGCCATAGTGGCAAGAAAATAGGACACGCTCAACAACATTGTTTGTCTGCCTTCAATGCTATGGGAGTACCACATACAATCAAAACAGATAATGGTCCTTCATATGTTAGTAAAGCTTTATCCTCCTTTCTTCAGCTCTGGTGTATTAAACACCTTACAGGCATTCCCTACAATCCTCAATGCCAAGCAATAGTGGAGTGTGCACATCTCTCCTTAAAAGCACAATTACAAAAACGAAAAGGAGTATAGTTATCTCCACAAGCGTAATTAGATCTTGTCACTTTCACTTTAAATTTTTTGAATCTACTTGCAGAGAGCAAAACTACTCCCTCAGCACTCCATTGGTAGAAGGATGATGCTATGGATAAGCCTAAGTTTCATGGAAAGACGTTCAAACAGGAAACTGGGATGGCCCAGTGCAACTAATAATATGGGGAGGAGGGTATGCTTCTGCATTAACAGATAATGGAACACCATTATGGGTACCATACTGGAATGTGCAACCACAGAGAGAGGACTATTCCTCTGGGGGAGCCTGCTGCCACCATACCCATCAGTGCGAGCCTTCTCTTGGATGACTCTGGAAGAAACACCTCAGCTGCTGAGAACCATACAAGCAGCAAAACCCTGACATGAGGTCAAGTGAAGATGACAACCCAGGAAGCTGAGAAGATGGTGGCTGAACCAGGGCCTCCTGTGTACTCCAGAAAATGTTTATTGCCATGATGCCCATCATCACTTGCATTGTATATATAAGCCCTGTGTCCGGAAAGGAATATTGGGTGTATGTAGCAAACTCCCCTTTGTTACAACCTCTTAAATTAAATTAAATTAAATTTCCTCCAGAAATTTATCATGATCAATTAGATTGGATGCCAAGGCCTTATATGGCCCCAATTTATAGAAACTAATATCATCTTAAATTATACATCACACTTATTTTTTTGGTACCGGGGATCAGACTCAGGACCTTGCACTTGCGAGGCAGGCAGCAGCACCACTGAACAAAATCCCCAGCCCTACATCACACTTCTTACACACTTCTTACGTATTGAGCCCAGGTCCTTACAGTCAAACTACTGCCTGTCTGTTCAGCCACAGATCTGGGTGGCTCACCAGAAAAAACAACTGATGATTCTAGGTTTGGGATGTATTATTATCTCAAGGGAATGGGTTAACAACTCCATGTCCAATGTTCCTCCATGTACAGAATATATATCCTGGGCCACCACAGATGAGTGTGCCACCTCCCACCTTGGACCTCCTGTAAAGGAGACATGGGGCAAAAAACACATCTAAGTCAATTTGAGTTTATAGATTGGGGCTCCAGAGTAAAATTAGTAGGGAGAGAAAATAAACATTCAGCTTGGCATACAGTCAAATGGTGCTGGTACATTAACTATTATGGAAAAAATACCCGTTCTATATTCTGATGCTGAAGGACAACTTGAATGGGATGAGCACGGTTTTAGCCCTTCATTACCACAGACCATTATCAATGGCAGACTTGGACGGACCCCTTCAGGAAACATTTTGGAAAACAGCCCTTCCTTATTATAGTGGTCAGCTGTGGAAAGGGCATATGGCTAAATTTCCTACAAATACGTCAAACATTCTAATTTGGAAAAATAATACCACATGGTTTCCATATGTACTTAAAACTCTGTCTTTATATATGGGACTACTGAATGGAATCACACCTCATTAATGTCCAGAGAGTGTACACTGAGTCATTTCATTGTATATCAACTGGAGCCCTAGTTAATAAAACTCTTAGGGCACATGCCAAGACTTTGGATGCCAGTAAATCTCACCAGGTCATGGGCCAATACTCTTGCTATTTACCTATTGGAATCATTGACCTGACCTTGTGCATGGAACAAAAAGAATGTTAGTATTGAATATTGCTGGAACTGTTTCTTTGCTCTCGTTAATTTCTTTAATTCCTTTTTTTTTTTTTTTCCAGTACCAGGACTTTGTGCTTGCAAGGCAGGCATGTTGCTACTTTGCTAAATCCCTGGCCCTTGCTCTCATTAATTTCTAGCATTATCACTTTTCTCTCTCACTCACTCTATATATACTGCTTATTTTGTAAATAATTGGACCAGAACAACCGACAAGGCTTGGAATATACAACATTCTACTGATGCAAAATTGCAGCCACAGATTAGTGTTTTAGAGACCACTGTTAAGTGGATGATAGAAAAGCCTACAATTACAGTAGGGTCTTCAGTGTCGTTTTCATATTACTTGGTATTATATAACTCCTCTCATGTATAAACCAGTCTAACCACCCTTGGGAGCATATAAAAAAGCACATATAGGGTGCTATCCATAGTAATATAACTTTATTTAGAGGTGTTAACAAAAAGAAGTATTATCTATGTCTCAGCAGACTCAAAATTTTGATAAGCAAATTTACGAGTGGGATAAATCTTGATCAGCTTAATCCATGGAACTATCTTAAAGCCCATATTTTATTTTACACTGGCTTGAGTATATTGTGCTTCTGTTTTATATTTTTACTTATAGTATGCCACTGGGGAAGCCAAATCAGACACCGCCTAAACACCATTCAACCTCTTCACACTGTTTCAACTACTGCAATTACAAAAACAAAAGAATGAACTGTTGGGGACTAGGCTTATGTCACCCAGATCTCACAATTTCTTGGTCAGTGTTATCTTGCCTTGGGAAATGGGAAGTATGTGGAAGGCCTCAGGCTCCCTGGTTATCGGTGGAATGCTGATAACCTGGCACTCCTGTGGCAAGACTGCATCTACTGAGGACAGCTGTTAACATACAGGCATTTGGGTGTAGAGAAAATCTGCTTCTTCCTTAACTCAATCCTCATCCATCCATTCTCTATAGCTGCTATTCCATGAAACGCATACTACCCCTTTCCCTGAGCTTCTCACTGGCTAATAAAAGCACACCAACCATGGATTTTTTATTACAGTCTGTCTGCTGAGCCAAGTCTCTTCCCAGTTCCACCTTTATATCCTCAAAATTGTCTTTCTTTTTATTCCTTGTTGCTCCCCTCAAAAGGTAGCTGAGGGTCCGATCACCCCTTAGTACTCAGACATACTTGTGAAGTGGTTATTGTGATTTGGGGTCCTTTCCCATGCTGGGGTATTTATCAGGGTACAGATTTATCAGGGTACTCATTTCCCGAAATAGGGCTTCCTTCATTACCAAATTGAGGGCGGCACTCACTGGCCCAATGATATCCTTTCATTTGGGATGTTTTCTTTTACACTTGCCTTCTTTACTTTACTTATAACTTTTGCAATCCTTCCGAAGATGTCCCTCTTTGCCACAACTGTAACGCTTTAAAGGCTGCAAAGCCACAGCAATCACTTCTGCTTTATGAATTTCAGTTCCTACATTTGGCAAGCTTTAATCATTTTGGCAATATTTGAGTTTTTTTCCTTTAAGGAGTGCTAAGACTCTTTGACAATCAGTGTTGCTCTTTTCATACACTAATTGAAGGGCTAAAACATCTGCTGCTTGGGGAATGTCTGTCTTCAAATTGCATTTTGCCAACAATTTATGAAATCTATGTCAGCCTCACTTGGGCCCTGTCTAATGATGGCACAGGAGCCTTGAGGGGTGTTGGTTTCTGGGATTTGTGTCTGTGACTTAAGAGTGGCACAAGAAGCTTGAATGAAAGTTTGGGTATGCATCTGGGATTGTGCCTTGGGGGTGGCACAGAGGGTGGCATAGGGACCTTCTTCCATGAGCATGTCAATTCCAATGGGAATTCCCGTGTTCAGATTATCTAGGGACTGAGCAGTAGCGACTTCCCAATATTCTTGAAGCCATACACTGAATTGAGCAACAATAAGTGCTGTTTTTATTAGGACAATCCAGTCTTATGGTGTCATCTCATAACCTTGTCCTACTGCCTCTACAATTCCTTTTGTAAACAGGCTCTGCAGACCACTATGAAAAATGTTTTTTCTAAACAATTTAAATACCACATAAGGGAGGCTATCATGTTGAGGTCCTTGTCTTCCCTTAAGAACAGAATAAATGTGTTTCTCCATCTTTCATACTAGCTCCTTTTAAGCATTTCTCCATGGAAGACTGAAATTTTGAGGGTTGGGGTTTTGCTGAAGGAGGACATAGGAAAGGGATTTCAGGAGGAACTGAGAGAGGAGGAGGCAGGTTTTTAAATGAAGCCTTCTTTGTTTGAATAGATTGAATGGTGACCCTGCAAAGATGCCATGTAACAAGGTGCACAACTTTCATGGGACCTAATGACTGTGCCAATTTTTGGCCCATATGTTCCCAGGCCTTTACCTCAGGCTACCCTCCAGCAGAAACCAAGGACTTCGTTGGTGGATAACTATTATGAGTTTAATGAGTTGAGGCCAAGAAACTATTTCCAGATGTTTTTAAAAGACACTGTAAATGTTGTTTAAATTGTTTTACCTCTTCGAATAACGTTTGACCCATACTATATGCAAAGGAGATCTTCAAAAACAAAAGTAAAAGAACAAAAGGAAAAACAAGAGGACTGTCCACATTCACTTTGCAACTGGACAGTTAATAGGCCTCTGATAAACCTAAGGGTCAATCTTGCCGTAAAAGTGCCAGGCTAGGGCCGAGGATTTAGCTCAGTGGTTCTGCCGCCTGCCTTGCAAGCGGAAGGACCTGAGTTTGATCCCCAGTACCAAAAAAAAAGTGCCAGACTACTCCGTGGCCGCGTATGTCCCCTTACTGGGATGACAAGTCAGCACTGTTCCTTTTCCACGGTTTGAAAGGTCAGTCTTCCATGCTGATCTACAGCAGCAGGTTGCTTTGCAGTTTCACAAGTAAGCGACTGAGTCATCAACAGAAATTACATTATCTTCAGATTATGTTACATCTGGCTGTTACAGGGATCTCAAATTATCAGTTACACTCATCACTCCTGTATTTTATTTTTGGGGTATTTTTGAGACAGGGTCTCAGTATGTAGCTCAAGCTGGCCTTGAACTCACTATGTAATCTAGGCTGGCCTCGAACTCATGGCAATCCTCCTGCCTCAGCCTCCCAAGTGCTGGGATTACAGGCATAAGCCACCATGCCTGGAACTCACTCATCACTTCTTTAAAAATTGTAGCAATGGAAGGCCCACACCAGCTCTTCATGGTGATGACTTACTGCTACAGTCTGGCCCTTAATGTGTCCCAGAGGTCATATGGTAAAGACTGGTTCCCCAGAGAGGTGCTCGTGTGAAGAGGTGGAGCCTTGACTGGGTAAAGCCTACTAGGAGGTCGTGAGGCCACTGAGGGAGGGGTGTGACTTCAAAGGGGACTGTGGGACTTGGTCTCTTTCTTTTCTTTGTGCTGCCTTGCCACCAGGTGAGTAGCTTTGCTCTAGCACAGACTCCCACAAGGATACACTGTCTTGCCATAGACCCCATCTGTCATGGAGTAAAACATTCAAAACTGGAAGCCAAAACAAATATTTTTTTTTTATAAGCTGATTTTTGTTTCAGGAATGGAACTCCAACATCTACTAAGTACATATTACTGTATCACAAATGTTTTTCTGTAGTCCACACTGATATTCAAATATAAGGGGCTTCCTTCAGTTGTTTTTTTTTTTTTTTTGGTACTAGGGATCGAACTCCGGTCCTTGCGCTTGCGCAGCAGGCAGTGAAACCACTGAGCTAAATCCCCGGCCCCTCCTTCAGTTTTATTCACCTTTATTTTATAGATTTTTAAAACATTATTCCAAGAAGGGATTTGTTATCAACAGTATACTGAAAAATAAAAAAAACTCAAGAAACTATGCTATATTTAATTAAAATGCAGGTCCAACACTGAAGACAAATTGATAATTTCCAAGTGTAATCTATTGGGCATAATGTCTAAAGGGGAAGAAAAGTTTTAAATTACTAATGAAAATAAAGCTCTAAGTACACCAGAAAGGAGAAAAAAATGGAGGAGGGACTTGGAAGTACAGAAAGGTTCATAAATGAGAAGAGGTTGACTGAGGGAACAAAGAGTGAAATTAAAAGAAAAAGGACTTCTGCGTTTGCTCTTGCATGGTGGCCCACCCTCACAGTGTAGGGTGCACATCTTTTCCTACTTTTACTTGGCCCAAACTCGCTCTGCAGAGCCTTTTTATTTTCCTACCTTTAATAAACCTTTGCTACCATTTGTGTTGTCTTGATCAATTCTTTGTTCAGGACATAAAGAACCTAGAAACCACTTCCAGAAAGAGACTCTAGCACCCCCAAACCCAGTAACATATTTGTCTTGGCCAGCCAGGAGAGCAAGTAAGGCCCACTGGGCACATTTTTTTTGTTTGTTTCTCTCTAAAATTCTGTGTTTTTCTTCCAGCTGTAGAAGGCCTACAGGTCTGCTTGAAGTTTATTTCCCCTTTTCTTCTGTTTTCCATTTTTGGTCACTCATTGTAGATATAAGTCAGTAATGAACAGCCACAGAGTCTGTTATTAACTCAGTTGCAGAACAGATCATTCAGATACAATGTGTGAAGGGCTAGGGAATTAGCTCAATAGTGCCGGCACCTGCCTCGCAAGTGCAAGGTCCCGAGTTTGATTCCCCGGTACCGAAAAAAACCACCAAAAAACAACCCCCCCCCCCAAAAAACCAGATACAATGTGTAGGACCTAGAGTTTAGTGTACCTTCCTAAACTCTGTTTCTGTTCTCCATGTTACTTTGCTCAGCTTTCTCACTCTTTTGGGAAAAAGAGCTACTGGTAATTTGGTCTCCTGCCTGAGCAGCCACCCACCTGAGTTTATTTCTTCTGAGCTCAAAATCCCATATGTGCTTTTCCTCTAAATGGCCATTTCTTTCTCAGTGTGCTAACTTAATCAGGGTCATCATCTTGTCTTGTCACATGACTGGCTGACACTCTGGGTCAGCCACATGCATTCCACCATGTTCATTTTCAAGCGACCTCAAGGTAATCAGAAAAATCTAACCTTTGCAGGTAGGAGCTCAGCCACTTATTATAAAAAAGATGTTGGCCAGGGATTTAGCTCAGTGGTTTCGTTGCCTGCTGCACAAGCGCAAGGACCCAAGTTTGATTCCCGGTACCAAAAAAAAAAAAAAAAAAAAGAAACATGTGGGCTTCCTCCTACTTTTAAGGTGGCATGAAATCTCACATGTTCAGCCTTTTGTAATGGTTTATCTTAGGAAAAGCCCAGAAACTATGGTATCTAGAGTGGCCCCTATGAAACAGAGAGATATCTTTGATGATGTTGTCCTCAATCACCACCTGATTGATGAGATGGAAGATTCCATAGATTTAATGACACCTATGACCTAATGGCTAGACATGGCCTTTTTGTGTCCAACAATCAGGATCTGGGGGAGGGTCAAAAGAGAAAAGCTAGAATTCAGCTGTTGCAACTGGCAATGCTTTAAACTTACCCAATTTTCTAGGGGAAAGTGCAAAGACAACTGAGTAAACAATTCCTGTTTCAAGTGTAAGAAAACTGCAAACTGGGCACTTGACTTCACTAAGCCATTGCCTGGGCCCTGCTCTGAGCATCAGGTGGCCCATGTGCCTGACTCACAGCACTGGAGGGTTGACCATCTCCGCTCAGAGATGGGCTGGGTCAGCCAAACCCTTGTTTCTCCCTCTGAAGAGGCCCAAGGGAACCTACAATGCCCCTGTCCATGAACATCACCATTCCTATGAGAACCTCTGGGTAACCTTCAATATCATGGGTGAGCCAATTCAATTACTTTAATAAGTTTTGACTTCCTTCTCTGGAAAACCCTCCTCTAGATCTATAGCCATAGTTGGAGTCAAGGACACCCCTAATCAGAGATTCTTTACTCTTGCTCTGATGTGTCACTATGAAGAACAAATGTTTAATCATAAATTTCTCATTGTCCCATAGTATCTTACTCCCATGCTAGAAACAGAGTTACTAGCAAATTGGGGGCAACAGTCAAATTCTGACAAACGCCAAAACAGATTTAACTTGTTGGGACTACACCAGGTCTCCCTGACCTAGTTACCCAAGAGGTAGAATCTGCTGTGACATAATAAAATACCTGACTTAAGAAAACCCTTCTTCCTCTATGTATCAAAAAGAACTGCTTTGGATGTCTTGACCTAAAGACTAGGACATGAACTCTACCCAGTGACACACTTTTCAAAAAGTTAGAGGAAGTGGCTGCTGGATGGCCACCCTGCCAGAGGGCACTAGCAGCTACAGCTATGCTAACAGAGGAAGACTTTAGGACAGAAAGTATAAGTCCTGACTTCCTGTCAGGTCAGAACAATTCTTCAAGCCAAAGGTTATTTGTGATTAACAGGGGAATGGCTTGCCAAGTACCAGCCCATGCTCTTAGACACATCTAAGGTTATTATAAAAACTTGCACTACTCTTAATCCTGTCTCTAATGCCTACAGGCCCAGATGCTAGACACTTTTGAGAAGAAGTGATCTCCCAGACCTATGCAAACAGACAGGACATTAGCGACCTGCCTCTCCAAGACCCCGAAGTGGTGTGCTTCACTGATGGAAGTAGTTTTGTCCAAGACCAGTAAAAGGCCAGGCTGATAGCTCTTACTTGGGCATTGAAATTAGGATATCTATACAGACTCCAAATATGCCTTTCTGGTGCTACATCCACATGCAACAATCTGGAAAGAAGAAGCAAATAACGACTAACAAGAACTAGTAAGAATCATCTATAAAACACAAGCAGAAAATTTTATAAATCCTAGAGGCAGTCTATCTTCTGAAGGAGATTGCACTCATGCACGGTAAGGACACCAAGGAGATATGTCTGAAGTCTCTTTGGGAAATCAAAAGATTGAAGGGGAGGCAAGAAGAGCAGTCTTACAGTGCCTCAATACCCTAGCCTTATTCTTAGATCCTAAGGAACCATCTGGTCCATCCTCAAGTGATGCAATGACAAGTTATAAAAATCCTACATGGGAAATGGTCACTAGAACTTTCACAGAACTAAGAAGGAAGCTATTATTCAAAACCTCTAGAAGGCCCAAGGCTCTTCTTCAGAATGCAGGATTCCAGTATTGCACCAGGAGTAGATAAATAGAGTCACCAATGACCCTAATTCACCACAGCTTAAATGGGCACCTGTATTGAGTCTCTTTTTTTAAATAGATCATTTATGTGGATAAATCTATCACTCTTCAGCTTAACCTCCCTCTTTGCCATTCTGTACTTTGTCCTTCATAAGAAAGGTGGAAATCTGATCTACTCCTCATATTTGGGTTCCACATCCAACATAATAATAAAGTTACTGTCTTTCTCCCCTCAAACAGAGTGCTGAAAAGTCACTAATTCTTTTTTCATTATCCTCTAACAGGTTTTCTCTTTAACTCAGCCAGAGACACAATACAGCTGGAGAGCTCATAATACTACACAGGTAGGGTCTACAGCCGCTTCCAGCCAGAAGAAGCTATAGAAGACAAAGATCCGCATTCCCTTAGCACCCCGTAAGGAATTACACAGATATGTGTCTCTAAGGGGGAAATGAGACAGGAAGGTAGAGTGTGGTGGGCACTAGCTGGGAAGAGAGGTGTGACGAGACCCCAAAACACATGTACAGAACAGTTTCTAAAGCCCTGAACGTGGACTTCTTGTGAAAACTCAAGCAGGTTTTTGATAGAATAACCTAGACCTGATGCAGCCTGAGGAACATGTAACACTAAAAGGACAGTCCACATTGAGTTTTTGCCACTATGTTCTCTTGGATGATGAAGCCAATCTTGGTCTGTAGGGTATACTTGTTTTTCTACTTTCACTTGGCCCAAAGAGGCTCTGTGAAGCCTGTGAGGACTTCTATCACTTGTCTCTCTTTTTTTTTTTCCTTTTTTGTGATACTAGGGAAGAACATACTACTACATGCTAGTCAAGTACTCTAGCAGGCCTTTTTGCTTATTTTGAGAAAGGGTTTTGCTAAGTTGCCCAGGCTGGCCTCGAACTTGTGATCCACTTTGTGCCTCAGCCTCATGAGTAGCTGGGGTTACAGTCCCATACCATCTTCCCTGACTAACTTACCACCCATCATCTTTACCTCAGCTCCTGCCATCAGCAGTTCTGTACTCTTCAACTATATCTGTGCTTCTTTCTTTTTTTTAAGGGGTTTGTTTTATGGTCTTTTTTTTTACTTTTCTTTTTCGGTACCTGGAATCAAACTCAGGGCCTCGCATTTGCCAGGCAGGCACTGTGTCACTGAGCTACATCCCTGGCCCAACTACAT
This sequence comes from Heterocephalus glaber, assembly GCF_053883595.1. NCBI lineage: Eukaryota > Metazoa > Chordata > Mammalia > Rodentia > Bathyergidae > Heterocephalus > Heterocephalus glaber. The sequence goes on along the minus strand of NW_028258444.1, from coordinate 11,153,269 downwards.
CTGTATTTCTTAACTCTACATAAAAAGAATCTCCTGTGAACTTCTAAGCAAAACTCATGTCCACACTCCACCCAGAGATGATGATTGAAGTGGAATGGGGCCCACATATGGGTATGAAAGAGCTCCCTAAGGGGTAGGGTTGTGGCTCAGTGGTAGAGCACCTGGCTACCATACACAAGGGGCTGGGTCCAATCCTTAGCACCACAAAAAAAGAAACAAAAAAGAAGTTCCCCAGGCAATTTTAATGTGCAGCTAAAATTGAGGCCCTCTGATGTGAATCATTAAGCCAAAAATCTATTCATAAGTTTTCTTCCTGTTATACCTGCCTATTAACATCAACTCATTCAACTTCAAACAGAACTCTTCTATCTTGGAAACTTCATGCTCCTAAAATAGCAACTGCCTAGATCTGGGGATTTAGCTCAGTGGTGCAGCATCTGCCTAGCAAGCACAAGGTTCTGAGTTCAATCCCGGGTACCAAAAAAAAAAAGCAACTGCCTATCTTTCTGCCACACAGTGGCTTCAACTTCACTGAGCCTTCAGTCCCTCAACCCCTCTCACAGCCTTAATCCTCCACCCCATTTTGGTTTTTTTGTTGTTGTTGTTTTTTGCTTATATTAAGAGATTGAATCTAGATATACTCTATTACTGAATGACAATCCAAGCTCTTTTAAATTTTGAGAGCCTGGCTAAGTTGCCCAGGGGGCCTCAAACTTTCCATCTTTCCACTTTAGCCTCAGGTATAACTAGAGGTACAAACGTGTACAACCCCCAGCCCCACTGACTCCCCCTCCTCACCTCTTCTCCTTCATCAGCCCACACCACGTAGTACATCACCTCAGTGATTCTCAGTCAGACCCTCCACAGCCTCATCCTGCAATCTCAAATCAATAAAACCACCAGCTTTTCCTATTCGCACACAGGGCTGCTCAGGTAATACAGCACACAGCCCTACAGGTGGGTGCCCAACTGATGACGTAACCAAATAGAAAATTCTTCTATGTATCTTTGAAATACAGTATTTAAAATTTAATTTCTTCCCATCCCTTACCTGCTTCTACATCACATTTACCTACATCATATGTTCACCCTTCAGGAAAACTGTCAAATAATTTTATCAAGACAAAAGAAAATTTAAAACATTGGGTTTTTGATTATAAACATGAAGTCTACATATTAACCTAGAAAAATGACATATGGTAATAAGTTAGCCTGCCCATCCTGAAATAGAACAGCCTCTTCATTTTTCCCATCTTAAATCACCTTGTACCAATCCCAATGTGAGAGAGAGAGAGCGCATTCTATATTCATTTAATAAATACTGAGCTCCTGTTGAATACTAGATAAGAGTAATGGGAACATTAAGCAAAACAACAAACTCCTAGGATAAAGGCCTAGCTCAAAATTCCCAACTTCTGGAGCCACTGAGACAAGCAGGAGGACAGACAGCAAACTCCCTGCCTGAGCCTAAAGGCATTCTTACTCACTGGCCAGGCCGCCTGACCAAGGGAAGCACCCCACAGGAGCCCTAACTAAGGACAGTAACATGTTTCTGCTCCAGGAAGACAGTCAGCTTCCTCTAAAATGAAAGTCTACTCTTACAATTTCATATATTCAATCCGTAAACATTTTTAAGAACAGAGACAAATACATGACAGCCAATGGCAGGAGTAGATGCTCAAATACTTACTAATGGACAGTCTGACCTTTATATGCTAAAACTTCACAAATTAAATTCAATATAAACTCTTTGTTCTAGAAGTTTAAGCAATATAAAATATAGATTTTCTACATAAATAAAATGCCATTAATTTTCTACCTTTTAAGAAATAAGCTTGACCTATTTTTCAACCTGAAGTGTTAATTTCTGCCACTTGAAGATATTCCTAGGCCAAGCTTTGCTCTATCAGGTTAACTTACACACTAGGTTCTCCGTGATTCTATGTGTAGAAGGAACTTACAATGGGATCAGTCTGAGGAGGTACTTGTTCTGTTGGAAGCCTTTCATAGTCATATCGTCCCTCAGACCACATCGCATTTCTTCTGTCAGCCACTAAAGAAAAAAAACCCAAAAATATACAATTTTTAGTAAGAGAGAAGATAAACAAATGACTAATTTCCAACACAAATATTTTCCATACACCTCAAGTGGGGAAAAAAAGTATAAATGACCAAATAGGGAAAAGGTGATTGATTACAGCAATGTTTCTTCCAAACAAAATATTTACTTTAAAGAAAAAAAAAAAAGCCCAAGGCCCCACCTTCCTTCTATTTTCAAGGTAATTTAAAGCATCAAAAAATCATTCCCGGGACAGGGATTTAGCTCAGTGGTTTCGCTGCCTGCTGCACAAGTGCAAGGACGTGAGTTCAATCCCTGGTACCAAAAAAAAAAAAAAACAATCGTTCCCAACAATTATGGGAAGAAGAGCCAAAGACCACATGTGCTTCTCCATTCGCATATTAGGAAAAAAATGATTCCACTTATTGAACAGTTAATACGGTGGACTGGCAAAACTATTTCTATTTCCTGTTGAGTGGTTTATGTAACATTAGTTTTTTCTTTATCTGAATTCTTAGAGCTTATATCTCCTCTCTACAATAAAGGAGTTTTAACTGGAAAAAAGTATTAAATGAGCAATTCTATAATTATACAGCCAATGGAACCTAAAACAAATCACCATGATCCCTGGGAAAAAAAACACTTTTCATTGTGTTTTAATGCCATAAATTTATTTTAAAGCAAAGACATCCTGATAAATTTTGAAACTGTAGTGATGGTTAGAGGGGGGCACAGGCAGGGAATTAGGGCATGACCTGAGTGGCTGATAATTGTGTAGTTACCACAGGCTTACTGTGCACTATGGACTGGAAGAAGCTAGCTCTTCTTTTTTTTTTGGTACCGGGGATCGAACTTGGGTCCTTGCGCTTGCACAGCAGGCGGTGAAACCACTGAGCTAAATCCCCGGCCCCTAGCTCTTCTTAAATTATTACATGCATGCATGTATGCATGCCCCTAGTCCCCTGACCTTTTCCTTAAGCCAGGCACAAAGGCTAAGACCCTGATTGGCTTGGATTACACCAATCAGTGAAATAGTTATTTTTAGGGATAAGCTTACCCCTATAAGTATGAGCAGGGAAAAGATCACAGTTGACTTCCCCCTACCTTATTACAAGGTAGCTTTTTTCTGCATGGGCAACATCATAAATAAACCTTTGCTTCATATGACTTTCATTTCTGATTTCCCCATTTTCCGCCTAAGGCTTTTGGTTTTGAGCCAGCTTCACCCCACTTCTTCATTCTTTGCTGGAGTGAAGGCACGAACCCAGGGTGTGGGGTGGTGAGAGAGGGTGAGAGAGACTGAGAGAGACAGACACAGACACAGACACAGACATAGGGTTGTCTGACCTAACTCCCCAGAACACAGCCGGATGCTACAAAACTAAAATAAAATTTCTGTCAGCATTATTTCAGTTTGGAGAGACAGGAGGGTATACTCCTTTCATCAAGTAAGAAATACTTCCTCTTGAGAGCTGACACATTCAGGGTACAGGTAAATGTGGCACACTACAGAAACCAAGAGTACACAGCTGCAAGAACAGATAAAAACAGGAATCGTACAGGCCAAAGACAAGTGAACAATGCACACAGAGAGGAGAACAGGATGCGGAAGAGAGGTCATTCACACAGCACGGTAATTCGGTAGTCAGACCGGTCATCCTCTGCTGTAAGGGTCAAAATACTACTTTTGGCCTCTCTCCCAGTTGACAGCAGGGTGAGGCATCTCTTACTCTTATCTCTGAGAAGATGGCACAAGATACAAGGCTGCTTTTAGCTATAATATTAAGAATGCTAGCTTTAAAATATCTCATGAACTTTAAAAACAAAAAGCAAGCATCCTAATTCTGGAAGTTCCTAGTTTTGTACTTGGAAAAAAACGGTCTCATGTTCAAAAGTGATCCAGAAATCAAGGCAGCAATCCTTTCAATCTTCAAATTAAATTCACATGAAAGTTTGCAATGACTTTCCCTCAAAACTATAACGAGCATTTGAGTAAACTAAAGTAAAAAAAATTTTTAAAGGACATGAGAAACACGTTATGTAAACTATAAATCTATGAAATATTTTACCTTCAAAAAATAAACCTATGCTGGGCTACATGATGTTATGTCTTCAGTTAGTTACTTGGGGAGACACAAGAGGGTGGTTTAAGCTCAGAAGTTTGAAGCTACCCTGGGCAATAAAGCAAGACCCTGCTGTGAATGAATGAACGAATGAATGAATGAATGAATGAATGAAAAAGAAAAAGAGGATGAGGAGACCACTCTTCTAATCAGGCATACTGCTCTACCACTTGACATGAAATTCAAAGTTTAGAAGAATGGCTACATTAAACAGACGAGGCCCCTTCAAATGCTGCAGAGATCTCGTGAAGTAACTTACTACTACATTGCAGAAATAAGACTGTGTATATAGGTCTCTCCTGATCTTGTCCCAGCAGTTTGCAAACTAACACAGTACTGTATTATTGCAATAACCTCAATAACTTAATTATGTACTTTAAGAATGAATGCATAGGGCCGGGGACTTAGCTCAGTGGTTTCACCGCCTACTGTGCAAGAGCGAGGACCCAAGTTCAATCCCCAGTACCAAAAAAAAAAAAAAAAGAATGAATACACAATTTGGAGCTTTTTAAAAAAGTACCACAGGGCCAGACATGGTGGCACACACTAGCAATCCCAGCACTCTGGAGGCTCAGGCAGGAGGATTGCCATGAGTTTGAGGCCAGACTGGGTGACACAGTGAGTTCATGCCCAGCCTGAGCTACATAGTAAGTTCAAGGCCAGTTTGAACTACATAGCCAGACTGTCTCAAAAAAAAAGTAAAAGAATATAATTTTGATGAAAACCTACCTACCAATAAAGTAGCTAGCATAAAGCAAAAAAAAACAAACCCCAAAACCAATATATTCACCTTTTAAATATCTCAATGTCATTTCACAAAATCTCCCAATTTTGCTATTTTTTCACAGTGTTAATCATTTATTTTTAATACATATCACTGATCTCTTAATACTAGAAAATACGAGATTAATGAAGGCTGGGTTTTCTATGTTGTTAGGTGATCATGCCTCTAGAACAATCTGCAATTGCTCTGAGGACATTATAAATGCTAAGAAAATGGTCACTGTAAAGGAAATGGCTGCACATTTCTACTTCCATCCTAACACCTTTCAAGAGAATGTCTTACAGATACCTGCAATTCAAAATCCCAGAACAATTCCTCATACTCCTCAGAAATCCACTTCATCTCCTGGCTTCCCTGTTGTTAAGGCTTGCATCTGGATGTCCCTCCAAGGCCTCCTGTGTTTAGGTGGGGCTTTTGAGAGGTGGCTGGATCAGGCGGGCATGATGCTGCATTAGGGCGTGTGGTACTGGGTTTAAGGGCATGGGATAATTAACCTGGTTTAGCATAGTTCAGGTGTAGCTAATGGAAGCCCCACGATGGGTATGGGTGACACCAATCAACAGGCTTGTAGCCTGGATGGAATACAAAGGGACAGAAAGAAAGCAGGCTTGCTACTTGCTACCTGTTGCCTGCTCTGCCATGTCCTTCTGCCATGCCACCCTGTCTTGGAACCAGCCAACTTTGGACTAATCTCTATGAACTGAGGCACAATAAACTTTCCCTTTTAGTTGTGGGCATGAAGGATTTTGTCACAGCAACGAAAACGTAATTAATGCACCTGTTCTGGTCAATGACACCAAGTTACCCAATGGCCCAAATCAGAAACCCGAGTCATAAAAAATCCAAAATTATTCGAGTCTAAATATTCACTAAATCCAGGTATTTCTATCCCTTTAATAGAGCGTACGTTTCTATAGTTACATTGCTGCTACTTGTTGAAACACAACAAGTGCGTAATACTAATTCAACTGGAAAATATTTAAAATTCTGGACAACTGAATCAAAAATAAACTTGAGACTACAACACCATTACGGTCTTCAGAAAAAAAAATTTAGCATTACTGCCAACTAAAATGGCCAAAATAAAGTACCGGTATCTCGCACTCCACACCTTCCTCTCGCCCAAAATTCACAGCGTCTCCTCACGCTGGAAGCGTCTAATCCCGCAATGGCAGGGCTGCTACGCGATTCCAATGCAACAGAATATTGCGCTTCGGCTACAGGAAGCGCCCTCCGGCTATGCCAAGGGCTCCAGCCCTCGCGCTAGTTCCATTACCTCTTGGGAAAGTAAAAGGCCTCGCCGACTTCGAGAGCCCGAACACCCAGCAAACGCAGCGTTCCCCAGACCCCGCGGCCACTATCAAAGGAGGCACTTCCGGCGCGCGGTGTGACGTCAAGAACGCGCCCGCCAGTGCGGCCCGACCGAAGGGAACCGCGCAGGGCCCCTCCGCTGCCGCGACCCAAGGGCTCTGCGCCGACCCCGCCCGGGCGCGGGATGCTCAGGCCGCTGCGAGGGTCGAGGAAAAGTCGGGGTTGAAGCCCCGCTGCGCCGGGGCCGCCGTCCCTGAAGGTAAACGCCTCCTTACCTGCGGCCCTTCCCCGACCCCGCAGCCCAGACCTTTCGCCCCTTTCCTCCTGTCAGCCTTTTGATTCTAGGACGACAGCCTTTACCTGCCGCGTACTTCTTTCCACGATGTCTAAATGCCGTCGCTAACAAGAAACTTACTACAGCGCCCTATGAGTGGCGTTCATGCTGTTTTCTAAATAACTTGCCTCGGTCACCAAACCTCAAAACAGTTTTTCCTTTACTTCGAGAACTGGCGGGACTTAGCACCGGATTTTGCTGTTTGTGATCGTCTGCTCCCCACCCTCGATGTACGCCACACCCGCGATTTACCTCGAAAATATGAACTTGGATTAATCCATGTACGGATCACAAGCACAACCAGGTGCACGCTTGGAATCCCAGAACTGGTGAGGCAGTGGCACAAGAAACTAGAGTTCAAGACCAGGCCGTGAACGTGGCTAAACCCTGTCTCAATTTTTTTTAAAAAAGAAGATGGACTATAGCTCAGTGGGAGAGCATTCCTGGGTTCTAGTCCCAGTACTGGAAAATGATAACAATTTTTATGGCTAATTTGCTTATGTTATGATATAAGGTGTGAAGATAAATTACAGGGTATGTAAAAATAAATGTATTTTTTTATCCCAGTATTTCTCAGCAGCAGCCCACGTGCCCAGCCCCAAGCTGTTGGCACTAACAGTGGCACCAGGTGGGAGAAGGACATGAATGCACACAGGGACAGAAACGGGAGCCTGTGGAATCAAGGAGGCTCTGGGGCAGACCACATTCTCTCAGTGAACAATATTGGAAATTATGCCCTAAAGAGAAGATTGTTCACTAAGAGAATTCACATAAAAGGAAGAGATATATCTCCCCACATATGCATAAATCTCAACATAGAAACAGAAAAAGTATGAAAAACTCAGTGTAACACACCCAAAGATTTATAAGTCTTCAGTACCTAAATTCAAAGATACCAAAATGGATGAAATGCCAAAAAATTCAAAAGGTTGATTTTACAAATGATCAATGGCCAAAAAGAATACAATTCAATGGATGAATGTATAAAGAAAATGTGGTATTCATGTACAATGGAGTGCTGTTCACCACACAGAAGAATGAAATCATGCCTCTTTTGAGGAAATGAATGGAAGTGGAGATCATCTTGTCAAGGAGCATAACTCCAGTTCAGAAAGACAAATACCACTTTTTCTTTTTTGGTTGGAATCTAGGCAGAATCTCTACATGAAAGTAGAAGGGAGACTATTAGAGAAGAGGGGGACCTTAGGAGAGGCAGAAGGGTTGTTAGGGGAAATATGATCAACTGTGTTATATGCATGTATTAAGATGTCATAATAAAACTCATTCTGTAAAATTAATACACACTAATAAAACAAGCAAAAATATCTCAGTATTCACCGAAATTATGTATAAAATCAAATGTATCCTTTTACAATTTGGGCAATAATTGAAAGGATTTGAAAGGTCTTTACATCATTGTCTTAATATTTTTGTCTGGACTGATGTGAACGAGAAATGCCTCACATTTCTGACAATCACAAAAGGTACCCAACAGAAGTGTTAGCAAGAGTTAGTGGCTGAATTTCTTTTTGATCCACCAGGCTCTTTCTGAAGTGGGTGAGCAAAGGCAAGGTATTGTACAGGTGTGAAAGCACTTTTTAGCTTTTAACTTCAGGGAAGTAGCTTCTGGGTTTCTCAATCTTTTTGAAGACTCCTCTCCTGACACAGACAGGGTTAAAGGACTGACAGGGTTAAAGAAGCTACTTGAAAGGAGGTCCATAAAAACTCTTTAGTGCTGGGAAAAGGGGAAGCCTTAATTCACCCAGATGGAGTGATTCTAACTGCTTAAACTAAGGAAGTTGTGTGCCCCGCCAAAATTAAATCAGTGATTGCCTGTATATTTGATTTGACTTGGAATGAGGAATACCTGCTTTAGAGTGCTTATGTGTTGGCTTGTTTTCCGTTTTAGAAATGAGTGGTGGCTTGGCTCCAAGTAAGAGCACAGTGTATGTGTCCAACTTGCCCTTCTCCCTGACAAATAACGACTTATACCGGGTAAGTTTTAATGTTAATACATTATTTATGTATGGAACCCTGTATTTGATATACAACATAACTTACCCACTTGTTCTGCCTGGGGAAATACCTGAATTATGGTGCACGTAAGCCACAAATATCAAAGACATCTTTTGAAAATATGAATAAGTAAAAAACACTGAAACTTGTAATTTCCAAAGAAAATTTCAAGCACTTTGAGGGTAGAAGTAATAGTACTATGAATTGAATGCAGGGCCTTCACACTGAGCTATATCTCTAGCCTCTCCCTCTTTTTCTCTCTCTTTCTTTAATTCATTGAGACAGGATCTTCCTGTGTAGTTCAGGCTTGCCTAGAACTCAGTATATAGTCCAGGCTGGCCTGGAAATCCTCCTGTCTCAGCCTCCCCAGTTCTGGGATTATAGTCAAGTGCCACCCTGCCTGGCTCCAGCCATTTTGTTTATTTACTTACATATATATGGTTTTGGTTTTGGTTCTTTTTGGTAATGGAGATTGAACTTGAGACTTTGCGCTTGCGAGGCAGGTGGCAGAACCGTTGAGCTAAATCCCCGGCCCTACTTACTTACATTTTTGGAGACAGCGTCTTGTCAAATGGCTGGCTTGCCTAGGCTGGGCTCAAATGTGTGATCCTCCTGCCTCACCCTCCTCTGGGATTACCAGCTTGCATCAGGATACTCGACTTGGCTTACTTGTCTTTTGAAACTGGTAGTAGGATAGAGGTTTTCAAGCAGATGACTGTCCTAACTAACCCTCCCAGTCTGCAAGTATTTTTTACTTTACACACATGGCAGAAGCCTAACAGTTTAATACATTTTGTTTTCAGTTCATGAAAGGGTGATTGAGGTGGGAAAAACCCCTTCCAACATATTCCTTCACCTCTTTACCTTAGAGAGAACAAAATTTTCCCCCAAGACCTGTCTTGCAAGTGGGTAGCTGAGAGGAAGTAGGAAGGATCTGAATCTTTTCTTCAACTGTGCCTTATTATTCTTCCTTTTTTGGGTAGATATGAACCAGAGAGATGTTGCATGTGTGATACACAGAACTTGATTAATTAGGACAGCTTGAATTTCCAAAAATAGTTTCCCTCTACCAAAATAAAGACTTAATGTACTAAAAGTATATTATGTGCTGAGTACTTTTTAGGAGAATAGAGACACATCAGAGAACAAAAAGAAAAAAATCTATGATAATGATTAGCAAAAGAAAGAATGCAGGATATGAAAATGTCAACATATATGTTAGACACTAGGGAGATGTTAAGGTGTTTGGTGGGTAAGGGAAGGTAAGCCCACCCTGTGGGTGCCTCACTAGTGACTGTACAGATGGGGTACAGACTCGGGCTTTCACTGAGTGAAATGAGAAGGCGCAGGAAAGCTGTCACAGCGCAGTGTTGCCAAGACTGTAGTTCAGTCGTGCAGCATGACAGCTCTGTCCAACTAACCATAGAACGCAAAATTGTCTTGTTACTGGTTGGATATTTTAACATTCTAAAAATACTCCAATAGACTTCTGAGAAATATTATAAATGGGGCCGGGAACTTAGCTTAATGGCCCCATACCTGCTTCGCAAGCACAAGGTCCTGAGTTCAATCCCCGGTACCCGAAAAAAAAAAAGAAAGAAATATTATAAATAAGAACTAGAAGTATCTAGGCACTGACTGAAACTGTACAAATGGGGATGCCTAGGGGGAAGATGTAGAAGGGAACATAGGGCCAAGTATAAAGTACCACCAACATATTAATGGTAGACAGAAAATGGAGACTCTGGAAATGGATTTTTCATTCTGGAAACTGTTTTGTTTTATAAGCAGTCTAGATCTATCTTCTTTAACAGTGACTGTTTAATCTGTGGGTGCAGATAAGAACAGTAATACTCCACAAAATTGATATTTAAGCACAGAGGTATCTGGAGCTGTGGTCGAGTCGGTAGTTGCCATGGACATAACCCAGGAGCACAGAGGTATCCAGTATATCTGCCTGCTGTGTACCACAGGGAGAGTGTGTTTTTAGGAGCTTACAAAGACACATGCAACTCTGATAACAATAAGAATGTTGCAGTGATCTGGAAAATGTTTCTTGTACAGCCTTTTTTATATACTGAAGGTCAGAATTTTTCATAAACTACAGTAGAGAATTTGGTCAGTGTATTCAACCTGAAAATGATTTTTATTTCAAATTATAAATTGTTGTGTGGTCTTTTGTTTCAGATATTTTCCAAGTATGGCAAAGTTGTAAAGTAAGTATTCATATTACAAGATACTGACATAACAAAGGAAAGAAAGCTACTATTATTGTTCACGTTTTAACACTTTTCTTCTCTATGTACATAAACGTGTAGATATTAACATTCTACATGTAGTTTTCTTTTTTTAACTTGATATTATAAGTGGCTTTCCATGTACTGTACTATACAGATACACTCTCATATTTAATGGGGTTTTTTTGGTATTACTATATATATATCATTTATTTTACAAATCTTTATAATTTCTTATATTACTAAGAATGAAAGCTAATTCTGCTAATATAAAATGTAAACACTTGATGAAACATATTTCAGGGACAGGAAAATATTATCAGGTATACAGCTTAGCCAATAAAGACTATAAAAAGTATTTCAATGCCTGTGACTTGCAAAGTACTTTTAAACCATTCTTTACTTTCACACAAAGCTTACATATCATGGGAAAGACTGGAAACATATAAAAATGGTAATGGATATTAGCAGTTCAAACTGAGCATTGAGAAAGGATAAAAAGAATTTGAGGCTCTTGTTTAGCTATTTTAAATCAACCAATTAACTATAATATGGGGTGAAAAAATGAAAGCAAAATACCATCATTCCTAACTATCTTGAACTAAAATACATTCTGGCATAAATGTCAAATCCTATCTGAATCCCAAATATTAGAGCATATTTATCTTGAGTATTTATTTTTCTTCTTACTTTGCATAAGTGGATATTGAACAGCTGAAGTGTGTGAGCACTTTAAACTTACTTTGCTATTAGAAATATTAAAAATGCTTCTCACCTTGCTTGGTGGCACATGCCTGTAATCCCAGCACTCAGGAGGCTGAGGCAGGAGGATCACCATGAGTTCAAGGCCAGCCTGAACTACAGAGTGAGACTCTGTCTGGGAAAAAATAAAAATGCTTCTGGGTGAATGTATACAGAATTTTGAATGATCATCTTCAATCAAAACAATAGTACTGCTGATGATGTAACACTTAAATAAGCACATGCCTTTATATGTGCTAGGCATTGTTCGCATCTCTTCACATATGTGGCCTCATTTCATTCTCACGTGCCCTTTAACATACGGATTATTATCATCCTGATCTCACACATGATGAAACTATAGCACACAGTAAGCTTCAGGTCATCGCTGGTTACGTGACGGAGTCCAGATGTGAACCCGACAGCCTGATTCCCAAGTCTGCTCCCTTCAGTGTCCCATTTACCTATTCTGGGTGTTTTCCCCCTCTCTGCCAAAATACCATACAAATATATACCTCTGTGAAAAGAATGGGATAAAGTTGAAGACCCAGAGTTATAGGGACCTATAAACAGAGAGGACCTGATCGGGAGAATTCAAGAAGTCTTATTTAGGTCCATATCCTTTGTTTTGAACCCTAAAGTCTGAGTAAGAATTACACAGGCAAAAAGAATGGGAAGAACATTCAGGAACAGGAAATCATGTGAGCATAGCTCTGTGTCAAGAGAAAATAATGAAAGATCAAGAAAGGAAGCCACATGGGCACGGTGGCACACATTGGAGTCCCGGCACTCTGGAGGCTGAAACAGGATTGTCCCAAGTTCGAGGCCAGCCTGGACTACATCATGAGCCCCTACCTCAAAAAACAAAAAAGCAAAGAAAGAACAAAAGCCAGGAGTAGTGCCACATGCCTATGATTTCAGCACCCAGGAGGCTGAAGCAGGATGATCTAGACCTTTCATCATTATGAAAACTTCAAAAAGTCAAACCAACTCTCTACTTGATACTTTTTTTCAAAGTGAGTTAAACATTTTACTGTGTGTGGTCACTTCATACTGTAGCAAGACAAGCAGTCTGAATTTCACCCTCCACCTAGTGCTTGACTTCTCTTCTTTCCTCCTAGTCCCATTGTATAAACAGGTGCTCTCCATCAAGGAAAAATCCTCAGATGCCCTCAACTTAAGCACAAGGGCCAAAGATAAAGAAGGGAAGAGAGAAGCTAGTAAGCCAGCCTCCTCGGGCCAAACTAACTTGTTCCAAATTATTTTAAAACCTTGGCTTCAGTCTCGTCACAGCAGACCACCAGGGACCTCACACCCTGTTTACATATAAGGTTAATGGTTATATGGGCTGCCCTCCCACCTCCTTGTCTATAAGCCAGTATGGAGTTGAGCAACTTACGTTTTCCTCCTCACGTTTTCATTAGAAAAATACTCTTCATTCTAGGTGTAATGGACATTTTCCCAACTGATACCTAGCCTTGCTGTGGTAGTTATGGAAACTTACCCCAAAACCTGGTCCTTTCTCTTGCCAGTATCTACAGTTGCTCAATAAACCCTTGAATTTCAGAGATCCCTTGTGTGGCGTTTTGGTTTAATACACATTTGAGAGAAACTAAGCCATTGTATTGCTCATTTTTCCCCTAAGTTATTTCAAGTTTGTTGTGTTTTTGTTGTTCTTGGGGTTTTTTTGTTTTGTTTTGTTGTTTTTTTGAGACAGGGTCTCGCTATATAGTTCAAGCTGGTGTCAAACTCACAGTGAGCCTCCTGAGTGCTGTCAAGTTTTTAAATGACAGACATCCCCCCTTCTCCCTATCCGGCCCCCTGGTGCAGTATTAGGGATCGAATCTAAGGCCTCACATATGCTGCGCAAGTGATCTACCATTGGGTCGCTTGACACAGTTCTCAGTATGTGGCCTAGGCTGGCCTTGCCCTCACATTCCTCTTGCCTCGACCTCTGGAGTATCTGGGAGAACAAGTGTGTCCCACCATAGCCAGCATACTTTTTTCTTTTTGATAAATGTTTTACCTGGCAAGTGCAAGTCCCTGAGTTCGATTTCTGCTACCAAAAAAAAGGTTTTTTTTAATACCTATTTTATAAAATACTGAGTATTGGGCTAGGGATTTAGCTCAGTGTTTCCACTGCCTGTCTTACAAAGACAAGGTCCTGAGTTCAATCCCCAGTGCCAAAAAAAAAAATAAATATTGAGTATCAACATGATATTTCATACCTGCATATATTTTGATCATAAACTCCCCTCCTTATTTCCTTCCTCTTATCTATTAGTAGTTTACTTTCATGTCATCTTTTTTTTTTTTTCTGGTCCCAGGGATTAAACTTGGGTCCTTGGGCTTTTGAAGCAGGCGGTGGAACCACTCTGAGCTAAATCCCCAGCCCTCATGTCATCTTTTAAAAATTCTACATATGTGGGAAAACGTGACACTTCTCTTTCTGAATATGGCTTATGTCACTTAACACGATGATCTCCAGTTCCATCCATTTTCCTGCATCCATTCATCTGTTGATGGACTCCTACCTGTTTTCAATTCTGGCTGTTGTGAATTGTACACAAGAAACATGGCAATGCAGGTTTACCCATCTTGTGCCGACTGGAACTGCTCTGGGTGTGTAGGAAGGAATGGTACAGGTGGTCATACAGCAGTCCTCCGTTTAGTTTTCTGAGGAGCTTCCATGGTGGTGGTATTAATTTACATTCCCACCAGCAGTGTAAAAGCATTCCTTTCACCTCCACTACCATCTCCCACCAAGCATCCTCATCAACATTTATTTTTGGTAATCTGAGGATAGCCCTTCTGACTGGGATGAGATGGGATTTCAGTGTACTTTTGATTTGAGTCTTCCTAATGGCTAAAGATGTTTAATGGTTTTTCATATACCTCTGAGCCATTTGTACTTCTTTTGAGAAGTCTGTGCTCAATTCCCTAGCCCATTTATGACTAGGATACTTGTTGTTGTTGTTGTTCTTGTTTTATGTTCAGTTTCTTTAGTTCTTTACACATTCTAGGTCAGTGGTGCTGAACCTACGGCACAGCTACCACAGAGGGCTGTTTGTATCACAGAAAGCTCTGAAAGGTTTGCCACTACTGTTCTAGATCTTCATCCTCTTTCAGAAGAGTAGCTGGCAGATAGTTTTTCCCACTTGATTCTGTTGCTTGTTTCCCTTCTGTGCAGAAACTTTCTGCATTTCATGTAGTCCCCTTTGTGGATTCGTGCTATGATTCGCTGTGCTACTGGTGTGCTGTGAGGGAAGTCTGCCTGAGCCTATGGCCTCAAGTGTTTCTCATAGCACTTTCAATGTTTCTGGTCTTATACATCGGTCTTGGATCCATTTTCAATTAACTTTTTGCAGGATTAGATACAGGGGTCTAGTTTAGCTCGCCTACACAGGCTATCCAGTTTTCCCAGCACCATTTGTTAAAGAGCTTATGTCTTCTCCAGTGTGTTTTTGGCTCCTTCGTCCATGATCAGATGGTTGTAATTGGATGCATTTGTTTCTCTGTCCTCTGCTCCACTGGTTTGTGTGTCCATTTTTGTGCCTGTACCATGCTGTTTTTGTTACTATGGCTTTGTAATATAATTTGAAACTAGGAATTGTGATGCCTTTAAGCCTTACTGTTTTTGCTTAGGATTGCTTTGGCTATTCTGGATCTTTGTGCTTCCACATGGATTTCAAGACATATTTTTCTCCTTTGGTGAAGAATGTCATTGAAATTTTGATGGTGATTACATTCAATGTGTGGATAACTTTTGGCAAAATGGCCATTTTAATTATGTTAATTCAGCCAATCCATGAATATGGGAGTTCTTTGCATCTTCTAGTGTCTTTAGTTTCTTTCTTCAGTGTTTTAAATTTTCACTGTAGAAGTTTTTTACCTCCTTGGTTAGGTTTATCCCTTTGGTTTTGGGGATTTAAAAAACTATTTTGAATAGAATAATTTTCCTGATTTCTTTCTCAGCTAGCTCATTATTGGTGTATAGAACAGGTAATGCTGATTTTGCATCCTACTGTAAGTTAAATTTGTTTATCAAAATTCTTTTGGTAGGGTCTAAATTTCTAAGTAAAAGATCATATCAACTGCAAATAAGGGTAACTTGAATTCTTCCCTTCCTATTTGTATCCCTTTTGTTTATTTCTCTTCCCTAAATGCTCTTGCTTATATTTCAAATACTATATTGAGTAGGAGTAGTGAGCTTTGACATCCTCGTCTCGTTCTTAATTTCATTTTATTTATTTATTTATTTATTTGGTACCAGGGATCAAACTTGGGACCTTGCTTTTGCAAGGCAGGCACCCAAAATCACTGAGCTAAATCCCCGGCCCTCTTTCTTAATTTTAGACGAAGTACTTTTAATTTTGCCCCATTCACAATATTGTTGGCTGTGGGTTTGTTGTGTGTATCCTTTACTATATCTTCAATACCTAGTTTCTTTAGAGCTCTATCATGAGAGGATGCTGAATCTATTCATTTGGTACATATATATATAAATTTTTTTTTTCCTTTTTTTGGTATGGGGAATTGAACTTAGGACCTTGCACTTGCAAGGCAGGCGGCAGAACCACTGAGCAAAATCCCCAGCCCTTCATATGGTATATTATGTTTACTGATTTGCATGTTGAATACACTTATATCCCTGCAGTGAAACAAATGATCATGGTGTATAATCTCTTTAATGTACTATTTTTTTTTGTTTTTTGTTTTGTTTTGTTTTGTTTTTTTGGTACCGGGGATTGAACTTGGGTCCTTGCGCTTGTGCAGCAGGCGGCGAAACCACAGAGCTAAATCCCCAGCCCCTCTTTAATGTACTATTGAAAAGAATTTTTGCATCTATCTTCATGAAGGCTATTTGTGCATCCTTTTTTTGCTGTGTCCTTCTGTTTTAATATCAGTGTGTTACTTGCCTCTTACATTGAATCTCTGTTGTTCCTTTCCTTTGTATTTCTTGGACTAGTTTGAGGAGAATTGGTGTTAGTTCCTAACATGGAATCTGTCTGGTCCTGGGCTTTTTTTTTCTTTTTTCTTTTGAGACTGGCCCTCACTACATAGTTCAGGCTGGTCTTGAACTCACTGGATCCTACTGCCTCAGCCTGAGATCACAGTGCTGGGGTTATACTCCTGCACCACCACGCCCAGCTATCCTGTGCTTTTTATGGTTGGGAGCCTTATTACTGCTTCAGTCTCAGTTGCTTGTTACTGATCTTTTTAGTAAATATAGTGACATAGTAAACAAGTAATAAGCTCATCTTGTACCCACATTGGCGGTTACTCCAAAGAACCCTGTTGAGCATTGCTCCTAAACCACACTAAATGGCATATGGTTAGCCCACAGCTCCAGCACTAGGCAAATTCCAGAGACAGAAGAAAGAGCAAGCTCTGTGCTTTTGTTGCCCTGCCTTTTGTATAACCAGGAGCTGGGCTAAGAACCACTGAACTGGAGGCAACTGCTTCAAAGGAATACTAAGAATAGAGAGCCAGGCACGGTGTTGCCACACCTGTAATGCCAGCATTCAGGAAGACTGAGGCACAGGATAGCGAGTTATAGGCCAACCTGGCCTATACTGAGTTCCTGACCAGCCTGAGCTATATAACAAAACCTTGTCTCAGAAACAGCTGGAGTTGTAGTTTAGCAATTCCCTGGGTTGAGTCCCCAGTACTCCCCTCCAAATACAATTAGATTCCAAAACCTTAGAAAAAGAATTTAAGTAAATCATTTTTTATGTAGAATAGAATATCCCAAGTTTTGTTTCAGTTTTTCTCAATATTCAATCTTTTATTAATCTTTTTTTAAAAAGCTATAGTTTTCTAAGTATTAATATGTTTTATTTATCGCTTTCTTATTTTTAATTTGCTCTTTGTTTATACTTTTTAAGGGTTACTATAATGAAAGACAAAGATACGAGGAAGAGTAAAGGGGTTGCATTTATATTATTTTTGGATAAAGACTCTGCACAAAACTGCACCAGAGCCATAAACAACAAACAGGTAAGCCATTCATTTGCGTCAGTTTCTTTTTAAATCCCAAAAGCCTTTTGCTCATTCAGACCAAAAAATGTGGAAATACAGGAGCTGGTCAGACATGATGAATATCATTAGATTCAGAGAATATCTTACTTATGTCAAAGTTGTACTGGGTTCTCAAAACACTGGCAGAATGTAAGAAAAGTAATACAGGATAGACTTTATCAGACATAAGTAGGAAAATTGCTAAATTAACCCACCCCAGAAATGCAATTGAAAGTTTGTGGAAATAGAATCAAATTGCTGGATTGATTGTTTGATTTATTGGTACCGGGGATTGAACTCAGGTCCTTGAGCTTGCGCAGCAGGTGGTGAAACCACTGAGCTAAATCCCTGGCCCAAATTGCTGGTTTTAGATTCCAGTGAAATACAACCTTCTGCATTTACATTTTTCTCTGGTTTAGTTGTTTGGTAGAGTGATAAAGGCAAGCATTGCTATTGACAATGGGAGAGCAGCTGAATTCATCCGAAGGCGAAACTACTTTGATAAATCCAAGTGTTATGAATGTGGGGTGAGTACACCTGAAGCTTTGTGAAATCTTCTGTACAGTTGTTTCTTTTAAGGTATTTTCCACATCAGTCTTTTATTGGTGCCCACCAGAATTTCAGGCGGGCTGTAACCAGGTGATGAAAGTTATTTTACTTAGAGACTCATCTAAGTAAAGCTTAACTGAAAGGTATTTATGAAACGCAGTGTTGCATGCTTGTAATCCCAGCCTCCTGGGAGGATGAGGCAGGAGAACTGCAAGTTTGACACCAGCCTATGCAATTTAACAAGATCCTGTCTCAGAAGGTAAAAGATGGGGGTGTAGCTCAGTAGTAAAGACTTGTAGAACTTAATCCCTAGTTCCAGAAAAGAGAGAGAGAGAACAGACAGAGAAAAGAAAACTGAATGAAATGAAAGATAACCTGGGGCTGGCAAGGTAGCTCAGTGGTAGAGAAGTCCTCTAGCATGCTGAGGCTGAGAGTTTAATCTCCAGGACTGCCAAAAAACAACTTGGGTTTTTTTAGGTAAATGCAGAGTGATATTTTTCTCTAGTTTCTAAATCTTTAAAACTTTTCTAAAAAGTGTTCCTTATTCACTTCAGTGCTGGGAAGGTTTTAATGACTCATCTATTTCTGTTACGCTGGCTGTTTCTGTAACATTTGGGCAGTGGCCAGCATCACAGTTCAGTACCATTATCATCTGTCCCATCCTCTGTGAGATATTATGCGTTGAATTTTTGTTGTTGACATACATTCTCACTATGTTGCCCAGGAGGTCTCAGACTCATGGGCTCTTGCCTCAGCCTTCCAGGTAGCTGGGACTATAGGCATGCAACACCACAGTCGGCTGTTTTGAATTTTTTCCTACTAGTGCTGCTAATGTTTTGTAACTGAGCTATGCCTCCATTTTCTTCTCTGAGTGTCCTCATGATCCACTGTTAGCCACTTAACGTTTCAGTGATTGGAAGACATACACAGCCAGAGAAGAGTTTTTTAAATGCTTATAATGATTCTAAGGGAATTTCAGTCTGTCTCTTACAGCTGTCGCTTTCTAAAATGACTGTGTAACATACTGAAGAAACTGAGTCCAGAGCTAGAGTGCTGGAGAGACAATTAGTGAGAGATGCTGTCCTAGATGCAGTCACCCGGGAGGAGATGGCTTGGGTCCTTTCCTCACTATCACTCTCTTCCCATTTCCCACCAAAGATACACACATAGCCGGGCATGTGGCTCACACCTGCAACCCGGTACTCTAGAGGAGGAGGATTGAGAACTCAAAGCCAGGGAGATGATGCTGTGAGACCCCTTCAGTCTCACAGTGATATAGGGCCGGGGACTTAGCTCAGTGGCACCAAGCCTGCCTTGCAAGTGCAAGGTCCTGAGTTCGATCCCAGTTACCACACGCATACACACACACAAAATACTAGCCTCTAAAAAACAGTGATGTACATATGTATATAATCTGCAGACAGAAAAACACATAGATGACTAGAAAGAGGGAGCAAACAAATGGCATAGATAGCACTGTCAGTTCCTACTGGTTCTAAATCCTCTTGAGAGGATGTTTTCTAAACTGTATTTCAAGACCTTAAAGTTTTAGAAAGGCGGAGTGCTTAGCATGCACAAATCCTTGATTCAGTTACTACCACCTAAATAAATAAATGAAAATTGAAAATACACATATATTTGGGCAGGGTAGCACATGCATCGGATCCCAGCATTCAGGAGGCAAAAGCAGGAGAACCTACCTTTGGATACATAGCAAGACCCTATCCTTGATCAGTGATGGCAAACCTTATAGACCTGTCAGTGATACAAACAGCAGGCTGGAGCACCACTGCCCCAGATGAATCTGTTAATTTGTTTCTTTTGCTTATGGATCCACAGATTTGTTATATTCTACTTTGTACTTTTTTTATATGTAATCCTCCTCAAAAAAATCTGTTTACATCTATCCTGGTTTTTCCCTGTTATTTCACCAGTAAATCTTTTTCAATATGGGACAGATTAACACTTTTTGGTATGCCATTGTTTAACAACACAGTTTGGGGATTTATCATTATTATTGTTTGTACTGACAATCAGACCTGGGTGCTGTACAACTTTTTTTTTGGTACCAGGGATCGAACTTGGGTCCTTGCACTTGCAAAGCAGGTGGTGGAACCACTGAGCTAAATCCCCGGCCCCCTTTACGTCATTCTTGCAACATCCTGCCTCAGCCTCCCAAGCTGCTGGGATTACAGGAATGTGTCATAGCAACTGGCTGAGAAATGTGTCTCTAAATACATTCTTTCTGCAGTTTGGTTAAGGATAAATAACACCTCTTTTGGTCAGCTATTTCCCATGTATACAAAGTATATGGCCTATGGTCTATTTGCTGCTTTGTCAAATATAAAAGCATCATTTTTCCTTCTATTATTCTTTTTTGTGTGGTACTGGGGAATGAACCCAGAGCCTTTACAGCCTTCACACTGAGCTGCTGCATCCCTAGCCCTTTTTTTCTTTTTAGTTAGAGTCTCACTGAGATTACACACTAGGCTCAAACTTGAAAGCCTCCTGCCTGTGTGTCCCACAGTGCTGGAATTACAGGCATGTGCCATTACCTACACACCACTATAACAAAATATTCTTAAATGTATTTTAGTGTGGTAATATACAGATTATATTCAGAGTTTTTGTGTTTTACAGTTCAGTGTTCCAGCTCATTATAAGTAACA
The DNA here is from genome assembly GCF_053883595.1 of Heterocephalus glaber. Classification (NCBI taxonomy): domain Eukaryota; kingdom Metazoa; phylum Chordata; class Mammalia; order Rodentia; family Bathyergidae; genus Heterocephalus; species Heterocephalus glaber. The sequence continues at coordinate 11,132,425 of NW_028258444.1, read as the reverse complement.
GTCTAGTCCATCTCTGTCATTTAGGAGCATAATATAAGCTATAAGTATAATTTTAAATTTTCAGCCACATTAAAAAAGAGACAAGTTGGCAGAGAATACAGCTCAAAGGTAGATTGCGCTTCTTCGCGCAAGGCCCTGGGTTTCATCCTGAGCAATACACACATGAAGAGGTAAAAATTAGCAATGTACTAATATTTTCTACTTAACCCAATCCCAGAACCAGAAGGGCTGAGACAGGAGGATCTCATGATGAAGCCAAGCCTGAGCAATTCAGTAATTTTAAAAAATCCTGTCTTAAATAAAAAAGGATTATGGATATAGCTCAGCGTGGAGACCCTGCATTGAATCCCAGTACCATCAAAATAAAAAAACCAAAACTGTGTTAATATCTTGCAAATTATTATAAGTAGGATTTTTTGTTGTTTTTCTTGGGGGTGGGTGGGTGTTGTTTTTTTCTTTTATTTTGCTAGACAAGGTCTCACTATTTATGTCACATTGGCCTTGAACTCACTTGTAGCCCAGACTGTCCTCAAACTCTAGGCGATCCTCTGGCCTCAGCTTCCCAAATCGTGGGATTGGAGGGTACACCACCACATCTAGGTACTTTCTAATTCTTGGGAGTCATAATATCACAGACTGTTCCTTCTAAAAGTTGATTTTATCATTAATCCATTTTGTATATCCCCAGTTTGAGAATATTCTTTTATAAATTCTAAAAGCTTATAAGTTGCAGAATTCCAGGCAAGTTAATAACAGTAACAAATACAGTATCTTTCCTTTCCTTTTCAATGCTCACCAAAAGGAAAGTGGACACTTAAGTTATGCCTGTCCAAAAAACATGCTCGGAGAACGTGAGCCTCCAAAGAAGAAAGAAAAGAAGAAGAAAAAGAAAATTGCTGAACCGGAAGAAATGTAAGTAATCTGCTCTCACTGAGTACCTCACCATTGGCTTCTGTCTTTAACGCTGGCTGATTACCTTCTGCTGTTTCTCCTCAAATGTAGTGAGGACGTAGCAGAAAGTGAAGACGAAGGGGAAGACCCCGCTCTCGACAGTCTCAGCCAAGCCATCGCCTCCCAGGTACCAAGTTACTTGTGTTTGGCAGGCTGGGGCTCAAGCCCGAGGCCTCTTCTGTGCTAGGGAAGTCCTGACTTTTTATTTCTTCCTTTTTTAAGGTCCTGTATGGTAGTTGCCTTAGATTGAAGCTTTATAATTTTTTAGTCCTCATGGCAACTTCCATTCTTCCCCTTCATCTCCTAAGTCTGAGAAGACAAGGTGTCCCTCTGAGGCCTTGGTGTGTAAAAGGCCACCATCATCTCCCTATGTAGCCCAGGCTGGCTTGAACTCAGTGATCCTCTTGCATCAGCCTCCCGAGTGCTGGAGCTATACATATGTACCACCACACCCAGCCAGTGCAGTATGAGGGACTGAACCCAGGGACTTTGTACTCAGCACGTCCCCCGACCCTTTACCTGTTTTCACTATAGAATTGAGCAAAACTATTTGACTGAATTGAGTTTGGTCCAGCCAAAAACATTTTCTGGCAAGTGCCTAGGATGGGGATGTAGCTCAGCGTTAAGACCTTCCCTAGCTTTGTGAGGCCCTGGTTTGGTCCCTGCACATCAAAGAGTAAAAATAGTGGTACACAACTGTAACCCCAGCAGTGAGGGGGACTGAGGTGGGAGGACTGCAAGTTCAAGTCCCACCTGGGCAATTTAGCAAGACCTTCTCTCAAAATACAAAATAAAGAGGGCTGGGGATGAAGCTCAGTGGTAGAGTGTCCTTGGTTCAGTCCCCAATATGGCAAAACTAATAGCGGTGATAGTAAAAGTAGTCATCATAATGACGAATTGCCTATGACAGCCAGGCATGGGGATGCGTGCCTATAATCCCAGCTACTAAAGAAGATGGACCAGGAGGATCTCAAGTTCAAGGCCAGACTCAGTCTCAAAATTAAGAAAAAAAAGTGGAGAATAATTCCTGTAGCTGAGCAGTAGAGCACCGGCTGGGCACACACGAGGTCCTGGGTTCCATCCCCATTTCTACACACATGCAAACATTGCTGGGGATGATTTTGAGCAACACAGTGCTGGGGACCAGGTGTGGGTCACGGGGAGGATATCTTGTTTACGTGCCTAGGAGAGTGGGAATCCCTGGTGTTCGTGTTGATTTTGTTGTGCAGGAATTAATCTACCCTAAATAAAACTTTGGTTTGATTTTGTTTTCTGAATCCCATTCCAGCAAGCCAAGATTGAAGAACAGAACAAATGGAAACCCAGTCCAGCAGGCCCCTCAACATCAGAGGATTCACGGCGCCCAAGGATAAAGAAGAGCACATACTTCAGTGATGAGGAAGAATTTAGTGATTAGAGTTGTATAATGTAGATGTCAGGAAAATAAAAAACATCTGCAGTACAAATTATTTGCCTATAGGAACATTTAATATCAGATATTTTTTACCATAAAATAGTGAGTAGAAAATAAAAAATAATTTTTAAAAGTATTATGTTTTGAGCTGGGTTTGGTGACACACTTTCATAATCCCAGTGTTCTGGGAGGTTGAGGCATGAGGACTGCAAGTTGAAGCCCAGCCTGGGGAATTTAGCAATTTGGCCAGACCCTGTCTCAAAATAAAAATTAAAAAGTTACACCAGGATGTAGCTCAGTGTGAAGGCCCTGGATTCAATTCCCAGTACAAAAAAAAAAAAATCCTGTTTCTACCTTGCCTTGGTATAGTACAGACTTAATATCTCTAATTCTTTTTTTTCTTTTCTTTTTTTAAAAGACAGGGTCTCACATTGTAGGCTGGCCTTGAACTTGCACTATGTAGCTATATAGCTCACTGTGTAGCTCAGGCTGGCCTCAAACTTCCAGAAAGCCTCCTACCTTAGCCTCCCGAGTGCTGGGACCACACCCTGCATAACATCTCTAATTCAAAAACCTAAAATGCTCTAAAATCCAAAACTTTGAGCACCAATGTGATTACTCAAGTGGAAAATTGTACACCATGCAACTATAATTCATGCACAACATCATGAAAAATACTGTATTTTTGCCTTCGGGCTATGTACATAAGGTATTTATGAAACAAATGAATTTCATGCTTAGACTGAGGTTCCATCCAAAAAATAACACATTCTGTATATGTACATATTCCAAAATACTTCTGGTTCCAATTTTTTGTTGTTTGTTTAGTTTGGTTTGGTTTTTTGAGACGGAGTCTTGTGTGGTTCAGGATGCCCTTGAACTCCATAGTAGATCAGGCTGTCCTCAATCTCGCAGCAATCCTCCTGCCTCAGCCTGCCAAGTACTGGGATCAGAAGGTCAGCACCACCAAGTACTTCGGATAAAGGATACTCTACTTGTGCTAAAACTCATTATTTGTTAGTAATAATTAATCTTGAAAATAACTAATATTAATAAAAACAAAACAAATACTACCATAGTAATGTTATTGTTATCCTATAAAGAGGTAGGTATTAAAATGATTTATTTGAAAAATTCACTCTAAATGCTTTAGTCCTGTCACTCATTTATAAGTACTTTTGAAATAAATTTAATCATTAAAACAAACTTCATAAATAGTGAAAAATTCAGTGGTTTATTAATAGTATTCTCTATAAACTTTTCGAAGGGATGTTGTTTTTAAATATGGGTGCCTCATCATCTTACTTTTAGCTTTATCCCAGTCTGGATGTATAGAAGTTGTAAAGATCCATAAAATACCTGAGTATAGTGGCACATGCCTGTCATCCCAGCACTTGGGAGGCTGAGGCAGGAGGATGCTATGAATTCCATGCCAGCCTAGACTATATAGTGAGTTCAAGGCCAGCCTGAACTACAGAGAAAATCCCTGACCCCCCCAAAATCCATAAAATATAAGGTAGATCTAACAGGTTTATAACCTAACACAGCATGTACCTATCTACTTTGCCTGTAGTAGCAAATTCTGTTCCCAGAAGCAACTACTTTGCATTGCTTTACACACACACATGCACACACATATATAGCCTACAATAAAATGCATATATTTCTGTCAATTCACAAAAGGATAGAGGAGGATTTTCAAACCCATAATACTGCCCCTTTGCCTTCCCCCATCTCCCCAGTGTGGCTATGTTCAAATTTCCATTGGATCCATATTAATATTTCAGTTTTTGTAAAAGATCTTGTGGGCATAGTAGTTTTAATTTCATGTATTTATTACATTTCTTTGTGTTTATGAGTAAATCTTCCTGTAATTCTGTAATTGGTTATGTAAGAGGGATTATGGAGTCTTTAATTTTCTACTTTGTATATTTCTGTACAGTTTAATGCTTTGTAAGAACACCTACATTTACCTTTTTATTACTAAAAGCAATAAAATATTTCCACTTTGAAACTGCAAAGCAGTGAAAATGTTAACCACCCCACTGACGACTCTTCCAAATTTCAACAAGGAAACCAGACAGAATAATTGAATGCAGTACTCTTCTTTCCTTCACCCATTAGTTATATACTGTGAAAAGCAAAGAAAAATTCTGTCTTCCATAAAAACCCAAGTTTTCCTAAATTCCTCAAAACAGGCTCAAATAGAAAATGAGCTAGTGCCATAAACAATAAATAGTAAATAATAATGAATTTTTTTCTTGGGGTACTGGGAATTGAATGCAGACCCTTGTGCATGCTAGGTTAGCATCTATCCCTGAGCAGTATCCCTAGCCCATACTGAATTTTACACATGGTCTCACTGAGTAACTGAGGCTGGTTTCAAACTCCTGGGTTGAAACAATCCTCCCTCAGCTTCCCAGTAGCTGGGGTTACATGAATGTGCCACCATGTCTGGCTGTGGCAAATGTTTTTATTGTTATTGAAAAAAAAGGCATGGTGTCACACCCCTGTAATGACACCTCGCGGGAGGCTGAGGCGGGAGGCTGAGGCAGGAGGCTCTCTGCAAGTGTGAAGCCAGCCTGGCCTACACAGTCACAGACAGCCTATGCCATAGCGACATCCTGTCTCAACCCTCCACATACACAAGATAGAAAACAGTGTCAAAATATTTCAATGTTGTCGCTTGCTACTTTCCTTGTGGCTGGGACAGAATACCTGACACTGTTTTGGAAGTGTGGAAGAAGAAACTTGTAGATCAAACAAAAGACCCGCACATGTGTTACAAAGAGAGGAATCATGGGGCCGGGGATTCAGCTCAGTGGTTTCGCCACCTGCTGCGCAAGCTCAAGGACCCGAGTTCGATCCCCAATACCAAAAAAAAAAAAGTCAGCACCCTCATCCACCAGAAAGCCACCTGGAGAATTTCTCAAATAGGCGGGGCAACCCGGGATAGCAGACCTGGCCTCCCAGGATAGACTGGGGTGCATGGACCCGCCCCACCATCCGCACCCCAACACTAAGTAGGCTGCAGCCCCGCAGCGTCCTTCCCACTGGTGACTGCAGCACACGGGCTCTTTCCCCATTGCTGAACTCAGGCTAAGCTCGAAGAGACAGGTGAACTCTGCTCATGTCAGGCGTAATGGATATTGGCTCCTGGGCACCCCAGTCAGCCGGGTGCCTCGGGTTTGTCCCACGCCGAGGAACCGATCCGGGACACAGCTCACAAGGGTCCCCTCTGAGCCGGTGCCTAGCACCCCGAGATCCCGTGTGCTCCCACCCAGTGCTCACTGCCTGCACCCCTCCAGACCTTGTCTGATGTCCAGCACCCATCCTGGGCAGCCTGGTCTCCACGGGAACCCCCATCCCACGCGACTCTGCCTGATGCCCGGGCCTACCTGAATCCACTCAATGCCAGTCGCCGCTCCCCACCCTGGACACGTCTGAGGCTCCGTTTTGCACCTCGACACAGTCCGGGCAGTCTGCCAGGCACTAGGCCAGGCCACTGCCTGGTCTGCAGCAAGGGTTAAAGGTCCACCCGGACACCCGTGTGACCCTAGCCTGGGTCCTGCACCCTCTCTGGGCCCTGGCAATCTCCCCATATGCGTCCGGGGTCTCCACAAGCCTCCATGTAGTGTTCTGAGCTGGTCCCAAGGACCCTGGAATATTATACATCAAGTGCCCAGCGTTGGACCCCAACCAGCAGGAATCCACGACTGAAACCTGAGGACACAAAGCCCCATGCCTTGCCTGGACCTGTGTCCCTGCTTTGACAGTTGCCACACAGGGTTTACAGAAAGAGGTGTTGTGGCAAAGCGGAACAGCTCAGTGCTATAGCCAAATGTTACAGCTCAGTGTCATAGCCAAGGGCCACAGCACTGAAGCACAGTTGAGTGATACAGCTCTGGATTGCAGCTCCCAGATTTGAAGACTCCAAAATCCAAAAATCACTCAAAGAGGTGGAGAAAAACCTTTTATTACACCAGCAGGCTCAGAGGAGTTCATCTTCCAATGTCTGAGCACTTCACCAGAAATGGAGGCCTCCTTACGTAGGGATCAAGGGGCAGGGGAGCATGCTCACTGACGCAGGGGAGTCGGAGTTACAGAACATTCCTGAAAGCCATTGGGAGCTGGCACAGAAGCAAAAAGAAAATGTAATCTTTTTTGAAATAAACCTTCATATTCTGTATAGTTAAAAAAAAAAAAAGCAGAGGGGAGAAGTTAACAGAACGTTCCTGAAAGGGGTGGAGCTAACATTCTTAAAAGGGGCAGAGTTAACAGAACACTCCTCTAAGCGGGTGGAGCTAACAGAACATTCTTTTTTTTTTTTTTTTTTTTTGGTACTGGGGATCGAACTCGGAACCTTGAGCTTTCCAGGCAGGCGCCGGCCCCACTGAGCTAAATCCCTGGCCTAAACAGAACCTTCTTGAGAGGTCAGAAAGTTCAAACAATTACAAAACATTTTGATACATTGGGCCTGAGCGCTACCCAGCACAAACTGTTACATTTCTGGAGCATAATATTTTGTGGAATAAAACACGGAGGAAAGGCAAAGGCAAGGCAAGGGGCTATTTTACTGCCTATTATTGCTGTATCAGAGATCCCCACACAAGCCCGAGGGCTATACAGGACTGTGACTTGTGGAACAGAAGACTGCAGCCACTGGAAGAAAGACGCACTTCTGGAAATACAGAGGAATTTTTCTTCCTTTCTTTTTTCTTTCTTTCTTAACTCTTTGTTTGACCTAGATTTTTTTCTTTCTCCTCTATTTTAATTTTTTTTTTTTCTTTTGGTGGCCTTTGGAGTTTTATCACCCATTTTCTTGTTCCTCTTTTAAATATTACATTGTTTTGTTTGAATAGGTCCCTCTTTTTTGTCTCTTTTTTTCACTCTTTTTAAACTTGTTTCTGTACTATTTTTTCTTTTTCTTCCCTCTAATTTAATCTCTATTTCTTATTATTTATCCTTTTCTTAGTTGGTTTTTTTCTGTTACTGCTATCTACTACTACCAATTTTATTTTACTGCTTACTCTGACCTTTTGTATCTATCTTACCACCTGCTTCCTATCTTCCATTGCTTACTTTTTCAAAATCTAATTTTTTCTTTCTTTTTTCCTGAGGTTCCCAGGCCCACATCTTATTCTTACTGCCGTAACCATTTACACTTATGAATCTGTAGATTGCTGTGTATATCTATTCTGAATTTAGGTAAAATTGCTCTGTTGAGTAGATAGCTACTGTATATAAATATATGATTTGTCTTAGAATTAGTACTATAACTATAGATCTCCTTCCTATGGTTAAAGGTGGTAGAGTGTTAATTATTGTAGTATGTCATTATCTTGTTTGTTTTTGCTGCTGTTGTTGCTGATTTTGCTACTTTAACCAAGAGTGGCATAGTTGTTGCTATCATTTGAGCTCCTCTGTTAGCTGGGTGTGGTGGAACAGGTCTATAATCCCAGCATTTGGGAGGCTGAGGTAGGAAGATCACCGTGAGTTCAAGGCCAGCCTGGACTACAAAGTGAAACAGACTCTGTCTCAAAAAAACAAAACAAAACCTGGGGATTTAGCTCAGTAGTACCACACCTGCCTCGAAAACACAAGGTCCTGAGTTTGATGCCTGATACAAAACAAAAACAAAAACAAAAAAACCCTCTGTATCAATATCTAGACTGCCTGGGGATCTTAAACAAAACTACAGTCCAATATCAAAGCACTTGGCATAGGACCAGTTATGCTGCAACGTTCTGCCCTAATAAATGGGGGTGGTTGAATCCTGGGCAGACATAAAGGCCAATAGGTAGTGCCCAGAAGATATCTCTGAAAAGAAGACATTACCTTGAGGTCTCAATACTAGCAATAAAGCTATCCAACATAAGCAATCTGCAAGTCTCCACAGAGATAACAAATAAACAAAGAGACAGAGAGAGACAGAGAGAGAAAGAGAGAGAGAGAGAGAGAGAGAGAGAGAACACAAGCAAAATGCCCACCAAAAGTTCCCAACTCCCCAATGGCAAACTGAGGGGGCATTGAAGGGGAATACACCAAAAGCCAGGCAACTGAAATACCTGAAATGGTAGCAGTGGAAGTAACAAAACAGATCAATAAGAAGCTCAGCAAATTCAAAGCAGAGATAATTGCACAAGTAATTAAAGAGACAATGACAGTAATAAAACAAATGACTAATGAATCCTGAGAGATACTAATAAATAAAGGAGCTAAAAAAAAAAGACATGCAAACAATGAATACTAGACATAGAAAACAACTAGAATCCATAAAATAGTCTCAAAGAGAAATCCAGGAGATTAAAAACTCTATTGAAAATATAGGCAGCAGGATCAATGGGAGGACACAATATCAGACATTCCAGACAGGGCTGTGTTTGGTGATCAACTAATGAGATATTCCTTAATATAGCAAGGGATCATGAAAAAATCCATCCAGAAAATGCTAAATGATGCAAAGAACAAGGTAAGATTAAAGTTGTAATTTTCTAAGTGTTCGACATACTAGCAATAAAGCTAAGCAATAAAGCATAAGCAATTTACTAACAACAATGCAGATATTAAATTATAAAAAACAGAAAATGAGAAAACACTTAAAATGCAACTCCAAACTTTTATCTCACCAAAGGCAAACTCAGGGGGCAATGAGGTAGAACAATTCAAAAGCCACCCACCTGGACTCTCTGAAGTAATAACAATAGAAGTAATAAAGCAGATGAATGAGGCTCTAGAAAAATCAAATGAGATTTAATTTCTGAGATAACTACAGAGATGGTGACCATAATGAAAGACAAACTTAGTGACTCTACAGCAGATACAGATTTAAAAAAAAAAACAACTAGAAGATCTTAGGAAAATGATGGAAACCATGAATGCCCAACATAGCAAAGAAATAGAATCCATGAAACTGATTGAAACAGATATCTAGGAGATTAAATATTCCATTGAAAGTATACACAGCAGAATGAGCCAATGTGAGGACAGAATACCAGATATGGAAGGCAGGATTGTGGTTAGTGATGATGAAAAGAAAAATTTTGTAAAAGTACCAAGGGACCATGAAAAATTAATCCAATAGCTGCTAGAGGATGCAAAAAAGAACAACATAAGATTGACTGGAGTCAGTAAAAAAAGCATTTTGAAAAACCAGTTCACAGAAGTAATGGTAGAAAACTTCCCAAGCATGGAAAAAGAATTTGACATATGGATAAGTGAGGCATATTGTGTTCCAAATAGCCCTGATCCAAAAAATTCTACACTAAGGCATATTATAGGCAGGATTCCATAAATAACACAAGAACAGAGTATTAAAAGCTGTTATAGAAAAGAAACAAATCACCTATAAAAGGAAACCCCATCAAAACCACAACAGACTTCTCAACACAGACCCTCAAGTCAAGAAAACCTTGGAGTAAATTATTTCAAGCCCTCAAATAAAACAACTCCAATGCAGATTGAGGTACCCCACAGAATTGTCTTTCAAAATTGATGGAGATATAAGATATTTCCATGAGGGGCCCAGGGATTTACCTCAGTGGTTCTGGCACCTGCCTCGAAAGTGCAAGGTCTTGAGTTCAATCCCCGGTACCAAAAAACAAAACAAAAAACAAGATATTTCCATGATAAAGAACACCTGAGGAAATTCATGACCACCAAACCATCACTCCAAAATGTTCTCAAGGACATTCTAGAAAGAGATAACAAGGACTACAACTCCATGAACACCAACAGAACAAATCCACCAGGCAGGGCAAACAATTAAAGAGAGGGGAAAAACAGAGAAACAACAAAAGGAAAATAATGTCAAGGATAAGCCAATATATATAATTTATAACCATCCATGTTAATCTTCTCAATTCACCAATCAAATGAAACAGATTAGTAGAATAAATCAAGAAGCACGACCCAACAATATGCTGCACACAAGAAACACATTTAATTAAAAAAAAATTCATAGACTGAAGCTCAAAGGATGGAAAACAATACCCCATGTGACAGGAACCTAGAAAAAAAGCAGGGGTAGCTATTCCATTTGCAGACAAAGTATATTTCAAGCCAAGCCTGATTAAGAGAGACAAAGAAGGTCACTACATCCTTGTAAAGGGAACCGTCCAAGAGGAAGAGATAACAATCATGAACATATAGGCACCAAATACCAGTGTACTCAACTATATAAAATATTAATGTATAAACAAGTATAAAATAAGTATTAATGTAGCTGGCTTTTGGGTTTTCAGTCTGTTGCAAGATCCTTTCTCTTCAGTTCACTGGGGATGAGAACTTGCTGCCTATTTGGCCTCACCCATGGTTCTTTGGCACTGGCCAAAGGGTATTATTTATGAGCCTTAAACAATCTCAGACTTTCCAAACCAAGAAGAAAACCTGATTAGAACAAGTACATCACATTAGCTAAAGTAGTACAATCAACAACAATCATAGCATCAAATACTCCCTAGACAATGACAAACTGTAGTAACTATTGATTTGCAACCTTTAATCATTTGAACTAGATTTTTTGTTATATAAGAAAATCTAAAACAAACCAGAAAATTGTATACTGTAAATATGCCCTCAGTATGGAGATTTTATCCTCAGGGGAGAAAATTTGAAGGAGGTTAGGGGAAAAAAATAGAGAAAGAGAAGAACAAGAGATTACAAGCAAGGCTGGAGAACAAAGAAGGGAAACTGGTGAAGATGACAGGAAGAAAAGAAAGAAGGAAGAAATGAAATTAACAGAACAACAACAAAAAACTAGAAACAGTGTTCACACTTATATGAAAAACAATAACAAATAATCAAGACTAAAAGAAAACAAAATCAAACCCAGGAAAATTTAAGAAAGGAGATAATAAGAGAAAAAAAATTCCACTTCAAGGCATGTTTCTGCTGTCACTTGTAGCCAAAGTGGACAGGCAGAGTCCACATTCATGTTGACTAATCCCAATTAGTCAGCCATAGATTTATGGCAGTGTAGTGGTTAACCCCAGCAAGCCTGTGCCTTTAGTTCTGAATCTCAGGCTGGTTTCTGGCTGTGAGGCTGGAACCTGTTTTGTTCAGCCTGCACTACCCTGTTTGCCTCCTGCTGGCTTGAACTTGTCTCCTTGACTCCTGCTGACTTGAACTCAGTTCTGCCTCACCCTGATGGAGCCAGCCTGCAGGTACTCAGAGTTTTGGGCTCAGTTGGGCCCTGTCTAAGACGGCTACCAGCCAATCATCCTCTCCTGGAGTACATGTGAACCCAAATAACTCAACAGCCACTGAAGTGTTGAGTCCACTTCTCTGTTCCACTTGTGCATTTCTGTGTGGAGGTCTCTGGGGTCACCAGTAGTTACCATGCATCTGCAGGATCAAGTTGCTCTTCCCATGCAGTGAGTCAGGGCTCAGGGGGAAAGGACCACTTGCCCCCTCCTTCTTTGTTGAAGTTTCTCTCTTTGTGCTCCCTATGGGATTCACTTCTCACTTCAGATCCTTGCTAGGTCCCAGGGGCCCACTTCCATCCTTCTCTTCCTCATGTTGCTATATTCCAGCATCTGAACACCAAATCTCAGAGAGGCTCTTTCCCTACTATTCACCACTCTGACATCTTCCCAGAAGTCCCAGTTCTGTGTGTTTCTATAACTAGCATATAGGATTTCCTTTAAAAATAGCAAAACAAAAGCAGGGCATAGTGAAGCAAGAGGATCACTGAAATTTGAAGCCAGCTTGGGCTACATAGTGGATTCAAGGCCAGTAAAAACTACATAGTGAGACCCTGTCTCAAAAAAATTAGCAAAACATAGAAAAATAATTACTGCCAGGCATGGTGGTACATGCTTGTAATCCTAGCACTCTGGAGGCTGAGGCAGGAGGATCGTCATGAGGTTGAGACAAGCCTGGGCAACATAGTGAGTTCAAGGCCAGCCTGAACTACAAAGAGAAACCCTGTTTCAAAAAGACCAAAAAAAAAGAAAAAAACAGAAAAAAAAAAAATTACTTCTTGACCTGGGGATTTAGCTCAGTGGTTCCAGTGCCCGCCTTGCAAGTGCAAGGTCCTGAGTTTGATCCCCAGTACCAAATAATAATAATAATAATAACAATAATAATAATAATAACTTCTTGAGGGGCTACTGTGTGCCATGTACACCTTATTGCCAATCATGTTTACAATCCTGGATGATAGGTACTGCTCACAGGTAGAGTACTGTGGTACCCTTTGTTCTGTTACTTTGTCCTCTGACTCAGTCCACAAGGAGCAGTTTTATGGTTTGATTTGGCTTGCTTTATGAAACAGTGCATTACCCTTTGTTGGTGTCTTGGTGTGTGACCATTTATCAAATGCCCTGACAGTCTGGGATAGCAGGAAGAGCTAATGCTACACCTTCAAAATAGCCAGTTCTTCCCAACCCCGTTTTTTTTTCAGTTCCACAACGATGAGGTTATAGAAGGAGTTGGTAGAAACCTTCAACCACCTCCACTTTCTCTGCTCACCTTTTGTCTCTCTTCATATAATCTTACCCAAGTATGTCTTAGCCTGGTGTGGGAAGGTCTGACAGGATAGCTCTACGCTCAAAGAACAATTTTTTTTCTTTTTCTTTTCTCCTTTTGAGGTAGGATAGAAGAAATGAAAGATAGGCAGAAAGGAGACAGGAAATCATAACTAACAATTGTTCTTCATAAGAAAACTACAACTTCCACAGCACAGCTGAAGTAATCTAAGGCCATAAACTAACTCACTTTTTAAAAAGTAAGGTGTAGGAGCATGGCAGTTTGTGTATGTGTGGAGGTGTTATCTGGTAGCTGGTGCTAGCGTCTTGGTTTTCAGATTCTTTTTCTTGTGAACAAATACAAACACAGTACTCACAAACACAAGACATTCTTTACAGTTGTATAGATATCTTGTTTCTGGGCAAGGGGATGTTGCCAATGTAATGAGGCCTTTGTTTGTCTAGGCTGAACCAATCAGCAGCTGAAGATAAGGGCATGAGGGCCACGAGGTCTTCCCCAGATGCATCAGGTCTCTTGGAAGGGAGAGAACTCAGGGGAGGGGCTGAATTCCCCAGAGGGCAACCCATTTTCCAGTGACTCCACTGTCCACAATTAGGACATGGCTTTGTAGGAGGCCTGAGATTATGGCAAGCTTTTGCCCAGTGGCCTGGATAGCTGCATCGAAAACAGTTGCTAGGTGGGTGCCAGGTGGAGCCTTTGCATGTTAAGTGTAAAATGGTCATGTTGTTCAGAACAGAAGTTCTTTGTGGGCTTGGCAATATGATTTTCTCACCAAGCCTGACTTTGTGGCCTTGCCACATTGCCATTACTGAGTGCCTAACTAGCCAAAACACTAACCAACACTGGGTCTCCTACTAGCAACCTTCCTTGGAGGAACAAGCCAGCTATCTGGGGCTTGGTTGATGATGTTGGAACATTTCTATCATGGAAAGGGACAGAGATCTTTTCTCTAGGATAGACACATATTCTGGGTATTGATTTACCTTCCTTGCCTATACTACTTCTGCTGGCACCACTATCCATGGACTCATAAAATGGCTTACTCATTTTCATTGTATTATGCACATTACTTCTGATTAATGAGCTAATTTCATATCAAAGGAAATGTGGCAACGGGCTCATGCTCACTAACTTCATTAGTTATACCATATACTCCATCCTCCAGAAGCACCTAACCTACACAAACAGCAAAATGGCTTAGTGAAGACTCAGCTGACTTACACACAACATCTTGAAAGAAGGTAGTACTGTCTTGCAAGATGCAGTGTATGTTTTGAATCAGAGGCCAAAATGTGGTTCTGTCTTTCCCATAGCCACAATATATACAGGAATCAAGAGCTGGAAAAGGCATTCTCTTCTCCCTATTAGACCTACTTTCAGAACTTTTGTTTACCATTCAAACACTGAATTCTACTAAAGTGGAGGTTTTGTATCCCAGGGCTGAGATGCTTCCTTGAGTCCACAGCAATGGTTCTGTTGAACTGGAAGATAAAACTGCCACCTGGATATTTAGTGCTCCTCATGCCACAGAACCAACAGCTAAATAATGGAGTTGCTTGGGCCAGGGATTTAGCTCAGTGGTTTCGCCGCCCGCTGCGCAAGCGCAAGGACTGGAGTTCAATCCCTGGTACCAAAAAAATAATAATAATAATACTCATAATGGAGTTACTTTATTGGATGGGAAGACTGAACTTGACTACAAAGGTAAAATTGGGTTGCTGATATATTTTGGAGGTAAAAATGACTATGTCTTTCAGCCCAAAGAATTCTTTTTTTTTTTTTTTTAACCAGAAATTGAACTCAGGGCCTTGTGCTTCCCAGGCAGGTGCAGTGCTGCTGAGCTACATCTCCAGCCCTCGGCCCAAAGAATTCTGGAGAGGACCTTATGGTATTTCAGTCCAGTAACAAAAGCTAGCATCCAAACGACAACATGTAAACTTGGAAAGACATACAATTTGGCCCTAACATCAGTACAAAAACTGATGTGACATTGTTCATCTTGGTTCGTGATGTTAGCAACCAAACCAAATCAGGACCACTGAGCATTCATTCATTCAAGGACCAGCTTCATTCCTGATCGGTGATGAAGGTCTGGGTCACCTCCCCAAGTAAAGAACTCAGCTTGGAATGAAGAAACAGGAAACATGAAATAGTGAGGAAAAGTTACAACTATGGTCCTGTGGCCTGATACAGAAAGGACTGTTGCATCTCCACACGTTTTTCTTCCTGGCTTCTTATGTCTGTGCATGTGTATTTGGGCTATTTTCTTCTTCTTCTTCTTCTTTTTTTTTTCCTTTTGTTACTTAAGTCCTGTTAGAGGTTAACTTCAAACTTTAGTCTCTATCCGATTAGACTGTCACTGAATTTTAAAAGGAATTAAAATAGTGTAGAGATGGGCGAGGTGACTACCTTACAGAGGCTGGTGTAATGAATGCTAGGACACAGCGTTCCCTCATTTTGGAGGGAGGGTGAGAATGTCTTTATCTACTTGATGGCAGAATCCAGGGGGAAAGCTGGAGGTGTCTGGCATGTTGTATACAATTTGTATACGTGTAGAGACTCGTGTGGATGGTGAGTAGTCAGAGAAGTCACTTCTCTCTTCCACAAACCCAGCCTAGGCTCTGTCCTTGGCTTGGTGACTCGGGGAGGTGTATCTGGCTAGATGAGCTTGCTGCTTCGAGCTCTGCCGGTAGAGGGTGCCATGAGGAGACTGCAAAGCCAGAGGAAGAAGGTACTTCCTGGCCATGTGCTGTTTGTTGGCTTCCAGTCCTCTTCGGGCTTCTTGGTGTTTCACCGCAGCGCAGCAGCTCCTATCTTTGGCAGAAGCTGAATCCAATTTGCAGTTTCCCCACGTTTGCAGAACCAGCTTTACATGTCTTCATCTGGGACACCAGCACTACGGAATCCATGCTCCCTCTCCAGAGGCGTGGGGTAAAGCCTTGAAACTGTCTTCTAAATGCTTGCTCAAAGTGTCCCTCACTAATGGATCCTATATCCTGGGTTTAGGGAAGGTGGATGAGAGCCAATATGTTAGAAATAGAAGTTACCTTTAAGCTAGCGGTAGACTGGGTTGGAGTAAAGAGGCAAACACGAGGAATGGAGACCTGGTCAGCGATGCCACTAGTTATAGCCAGGTCATGAAATGAAATAGAGACTTCTTAGAAAGGAGTGGGTGGGGAAGGGGTGACAGAGAAGGAAGGATTGAGGAGTAAAGAGGGTACTTAAGGAGGCAAGAAGCAAACTTTATGAAGAGTCACAACTTCGGTGAAATGAAATCGAGAGACTGAAAAGCCACCATTAATACTTTGGTGTGTTTTCTTCTGAGTTTTTTCATATGTTTTGGCCTATATCGTATATTCAATTTTATATTTATAACATAAGCATTCTCTCTTGCTACAAATTCCTCATCAATAGGTTTTAATGACTGCTTAAAATCCAGTTCTCTGTTAGATCACAATTTATTTAACTGTCTCTCTCCTGACAAGGATGAAGGTTTTGTTTTTTTTGTTTTTTTTGTTTTTTTGGTACCGGGGATCGAACTCGGGACCTTGCGCTTGTGAGGCAGGTGCTGGAAGCACTGAGCTAAATCCCCAACCAAATACAGAGGACTCTTTTTTTTTTTTTTGGTACCAGGGATTGAACTCGGGTCCTTGAGCTTGTGAAGCAGGCGGCGGAAACACTAAGCTACATCCCCGGCCCCATGAAGGTTATTTTTAATGTTTCTTAAAATATCTGCAGCCCCGGGGATGTAGCTCAGTGGCTCTGCACCTGCCTGGCAAGAGCAAGGTCCTGAGTTCTATCCCAGGTACTGCAAAAAAAATAAAAATCTGCTGTGATTGCTTCCACAGAGAAGCTTTTTATGAACATCAGGTTGCTTCTCTAGGATTTATCCCCCCGAGTGGAAGTGCTGTATCAACGAGTGTGAACATTTTCAATCTTTATTCTTCCTCAAATTCTTCTAGATCCACAATTCTTTGCCTACAATCCCATAAATCAAAAGCGCTGAAAATTGAAAGTGTTTTCATATTTTACCTGACTTATATTCATTCATTTAGCAGCAAAACCTGAATAGATCTAATATGAGATAGTTTATAGGCTTTTATTTTCCCACTTAAAGTAAACATTTATGGTTTTTTGGAATATTTATGTTTTTGAGAAATATTAATGTTTTTGATTATGGGTCACTATCTGAGAAACCTCTGTCAATTAATAATGTAGTATTTATACTGTACTGCCTTTTAAAAAATCCCCAAATGTCTTACTTACCAAACATATCTAGCCTGCAAGGGTGCATATAAGGGTTGTGAATGTGGGACAGGAATGTGCTGGAGAAGTCAATTTTTAAAATATCTGCTGATATTCGAAATTTTTACACTGATATTATGGGCTGAAATGTGTCTCTTTCCAAATTCATTATGTTGCAGTCTTTAGGCTATGTTTGGAGACAGGGTCTTTAAAGAGATGATTCAATTAAAATGAAGTCTTTGGGGTAGGTCCTAATCAAGGGAGCGGTATCCTCCTTGAGAAGAGGAGAGCAGGACACAGACACACACGGAGGGAAGACCATGTGAGGACACAGAGGCCATCTGCCCGCCAAGGCAAGAGGCCTCAGAGGAAAGCAAGGTTGCTGACATCTTGAGCTTGTAACCTCCACAAGTGTGAGAAAATAAATTTGTTTTTTTAAACAATCCAGCCTGCAGAAACTTTGTTAACGTCACCCTAGAAAACTAATGCAACTGGTGATGTGTAACTTTTACACCCCCTAAAATCAATAAAGGTATCTCCATTTTGCAGAACCAAAAGAATACTAACTAAAATGAAACCCACAAAAGCCAACCTCATAAAATGTGATTGCTTTTATTATTATAGCTCCCCCTGCTCCCCGTCTCAATGCTAGGGATTGAAGCCAGGGTCTCCTGAATGCTAGGCAAGCACTCTACCACTGACACACATCCTTAAGCTAGCACTGCAATACTTCATTTCTAGCTCCTTCTCTCAGGGAAGGTTTGTAGCTCATTTCTTTCTTAATAACCCCATTTTATCTCAAATGCCAGTTGATAAATAAGATGGCACTTCTCATTTTGATTATTAGCTACTGTTGCCTACTAAGTATATTCAATTATAATATAACAGTGTCCCCTTATCTGGTTTTTGTCTTCGTGTTTTAGGTACCCACATTCATCCATGGTATGAAAACACTAAACGGAAAATTTCAGAAATAAACATGTTTTAAATTGCACACCGCTGTGAGTAGTGTGATGAAATCTCACGCCATCCTGCTCTATCTCCCCTGAGACCTGAATTATTCCTTTGTCCAGTTCATCCGTGCTGTACACTCTAACTGTACTGCAGTCACATAGTAGCTGTCTTGGCTTATCAGATCACTTGGTGAAGTATCCCAGTGTCTGTGCTAAAGGAGTCCTTATCTAGTTCGGTCTAATGTTATGCTGCATGCCTGAGTCATTCACCTCACAGCGTTTCATCATACAGGCACTGTATCACCTCACGTTATCACAATAAGGACTTGGGGGGCATTCACATAACTTTTATTATAGTGTTGTTATGATTGCATTATTTTATCATTTTTATTATTAGTCTGTTATTGTGCCTAATTTATACATTAAACTTTTTTTTATACATTAAACTTAATGGTAGGTATGTATAGGAAAAACATAGTGTATGTATAGGGTTTAGTATCACAGGCATTTATTAGGATCTTGGGTAAGGGAGACCACTCTGTATGGTGGCTGTTTTGTTTTGTCTTGTTATTTTGGTGGTACTGGGGACTGACCCCACCAGGGCCTTCACACTGAACTACTACATCCTAAGCCCTTTTTATTTTCTGATTTTGAGATGAGGTCTCGCTAAGTCACTAAGTTGCCCAGGCCTGGGTCTAACTTTGATCCTCGGGCCTCAGTCACCCAGAGTGCTGGGACTACAGGGATGTGCCACCCACTCCCAGCTCCTATTTGGTTTTTATAGTTGTTGTGTTTGCCTAATAGACTCAGGACTAATAACCATCTAGGGTCTCTGGGATTCCATAGTCTCTCTTGATCTAAGACAAGGGCTTTCAAATCTTTTCATTCACTCCACAGAAAACAGATTACTTGGGCTGGGGCTATAGCTCAGTGGCGCTGCACCTGCCTGGCAAGTGCAAGGTCTTGAGTTCAATTCCCTGTATGGGGGGGGGAGGCGCAGATTACTGCTCATCTGTGCATAGGATCACATGCATAGTTTCAGTAACTTCTCCAGTCTCTCCTATTCTAGGAAGCATATTGCAATAGCAATGGATATTACTATATCAATTACCTAGGGATTAATTTAATTTTTAGAAGACGAGTCATTAGAAAACATCATTCTTATTAAATTGTTAAAACTTGTTAAAGAACTTGTGTCACTTTACAAGTGACCCTAATGAATTGTATGTCTAAAGTACTGATCTCTGCTAATGTATTGGAAAGACATCTGAATGGGTAAGAATCTGGACCACTCCTGTGATAAAGATCTTTTCTATTTTCTACTGTCTACTCTTCCAGATAATAGGGAAACAGTTTAAAGTATGTGACTTTTTATGGAGAAATAGGGGTAGCTCTGGAGTTATTCTTTCAACCTAAGCCTACTACAGGCATAGATTTTTTCTAAAAGAAATATCAATAAATAGGAGGAAGCTGGTACAGTACAAAGGCATGAGCTTTTGTGTTCTACAAAAACTAGGTTCCTGGTTCTTCTACAAGGAGGTGGGGAATTTTAAAGTTCAGTTTGAAGAGTTGTTACACATTTCAGCAGTTATTGCCCATCCACTGCATGTAATATGCTTAACAAGTCTCAAAACTGAAGATCTCCTTTTTCAAGAATTATGACACAACTTAATTTGTTCCAGCTCAGAATACGTGTCACACTGTTATATGGGTTGGAGATGCAGTAATTAAGATAACAAATAAAAGTTCTTGCCTTTCTTTTAGTTTATGATTTACAGGTATAGTTTTCTTTGTAGTGGTGGATGTTATGGTCTAGTGAACTGGTACTTACAGCATCTGGAATTTTTTAGTGTTTAACTTTCTTTTGATTCAAAATACCTTGTTGGACAGGGGTGTAGTTCTGCGGTAGAGTGCTTGCCAAGTATGCTTCATCCCCAGCATTACAACAAAACAAAACAAAGCAAAACAAAAAAACCCAAAAAACCATTACTGCTGTGGCTTTTGCAAGTAGAGCAGTTTTTGTATCGCCTCCTTGATAATTCTTCCAAATGAGGAATTTTAAAATATCGTAATGGTTTGGGGATGCAAGTCATTGGTAGAGTGCTCGATTTATGAACATAAGGCCCTAGGTTCTATTGCAAAACCACACACACGCACACACAAAAACCAAAACCCACAATTTCTTAGACTTGGAAGGGATTTAGTTGTGATAATAGCTTTAACTCTTACAGATGAAAAAATGAAGTGACTTATAGCTAAATTTACCCATTACCCATTGCAAGAGATTAAGAACAGGCTGTGGCTCTCTTTCTCTTGGACATTTTCTTAATCATATTCATGTTTTCTGGGTTTCTTTAATCACTGGATCTGAGACACAAAAAGTGACATTTGTAAAAAGTACAGGTGCTGCAAAGAGGGCAGAGACCGGTATCACCTGGGATGAGCTGGTTCATCAGAAAGCACGGTTTGGTAAAAGACTAATAGGATTCCTGAGCTCTAATCCCGGCCTTTACATTAAAGAAAAGCCATTTAACCCGGACCCTAAATTCTTTGTCTTTAAAATGAAAGGTTAGATTACTTTATGAGAAAATTTGCAGAGTACTTTGAAGTCTTTAATACATACACATAAGGTTTACAAAGTCCTTGGCTAATAGTGCTCCACACAACCACCTCATACAGATGCCATTTTGATCGATGAAGAATTTGAGAATTATAGAAATTAATCAAAATGTCCAAAGTTTATCAGATAAGGGAAAGGGAAACAAGCTGAGAACACCGGCCTTCTGGCTACTGTATTTCCTTTGTTGTTTAGTTAGCTATACAATTGTTATTTGAGGACCTGGGCTTGAGGTGAACCTGATATAAGCTCGGAAAGATAGGCACAAACAGTATAGACAGAAGAGGGAAATACTGTAGTTTATGCAGAAGTAAGCCTGTGCACAAAGAAGGGAATGATTCTGGGGGAGAGAATGAATTTCATTTTACCAGGAGGCAGTTTTCTGATGGTGAGGTAGTGAAGAATGCATGGAAGGCCTAGAATGCCAGGCTGAGGAGTCTAGGAGCCCTTCGTTCTTGATAAACCTGGTTGATAAACCTGGTGATATAATGTTACCAGCATTTTATCTTTTATCTGGTTGTGGATTACCAAATAGATTGGAGAGGCGGGATTGGAGCTCTGTCCCGTTAGATGGCTGATAATCTAGTGTGTACTAGATGAGGGTCTCTAGGACATTGAACTCATGAGACCTGCGAGGCAAATATTCTTTCCTTGGTCAACAGTGTCAGGGTTTACGCAAACTCGTTTTTATCCAAAGGACTATGTGCATGCCTTTTCTTTTCTTTATTTTATTGGTACCGGGGATTGAACTCGGGACCTTGCGCTTGCAAGGCAGACGCTGGAACCACTGAGCTAAATCCCCGACCCCCCTTTTCTTCTAAAAGAAGCTACGGCAGACTCCTGTGAGGCCAAAAAAGACGCTTTTGGAATTAACCCGGGATTACACTCCTGGCCTTGTCATTTTCTAATTATGTAACCCATGGGAAGTCAACTAACCTCTCTGGAGCTACGGTTTCGTTTCTGCTAAATTAAGGGTGACAATCCCTACTTGATGAAGTATTTGTGTGGGTAAGGCAGCGTGTGGGGCACCTGGCGAGGGCGCTCAGTGTAGGTTCTGTCCTTCTGCAGGTACCCTGGGGGGAGGGAGGGGACTGAGTGGCCGGGGAGGCCAAGACCTGGCGTCCTTGCCGACCGCATCGTGGAGCAGGCTTGGCAGGGGAGGACCGAGCGGCCCCGCGCTCCCCGGCTCAGGCTCAGGAGCGCGCGCCGGGCCGGCTGGCCGCACTCGGGGGAAGCAGTGGCGCCCGAGACCGCAGCGCCACCCCTCCCGCCCGCGCGCGAGCTAGCCGAGGCGCCAAGCCGCGCTGGCCGCGTTTGAAGTCTCCGGCGCGGGCGGCAGTTGGCTCGCGCGGGTCACGTGGTCGAGCCGGAGTTTCCCCGACAGCTGGCGGCTGCGTGGGCTCCGGCGGTGGCTCGCGAGCTCGCGGCGCGGCCTCCCCACCCCTCCTTCTCCCCGCCCGCTTCCGCCCGGCTGCTCGCCCTCCTTATTGACAAACACCGCGGCCGCGGCTGCGCCTCTGAGCTTGGTTGGGAGCCGAGCCATGGGAGACAAGAAGAGCCCCACCAGGTGAGCGAGCCGCGGTGCCCGCGCTCGGGGCCGGCAGGGCCTCGGGCAGATTGGGCCGCCGCGCTCGCCGCTTAGCCCCGGCCGAGGACGGGGGCGACTCCGCCGGCCGAGCGCTGCCGCGTGAGGGGCCGCCGGCGGCGGCAGCCCCACAATGGGGCCGCGATGGCGGCGGCGCGGGCGTCACCCCGGGTGTCAGGGCCGCCGTCCTCACCGAGCTCGCGCGAGCGGCCGCCGGGGGCCCGCGGGCGGGGGGCGCGGACCTGGGGGCGGGGCGGGCGGCCGCGGGCCCGGGCGCGCCCTGTGGTGACCCCGCGCTGCGTCGTGTCCGGGTTGTGTCCTGCAGGCCGAAGCGGCAGCCGAAGCCGTCCTCGGATGAGGGCTACTGGGACTGCAGCGTCTGCACCTTCCGGAACAGCGCCGAGGCCTTCAAGTGCATGATGTGCGATGTGCGGAAGGGCACCTCCACCCGGTGAGTCCCGCCCGCCTGCCCGCCCGCTACACGCCGCCCCGCGGGAGCGCCAGGCCGGGTTGGGGGCGCCGTGGGCCCCGGTCCCATTGACCGCCACCCGCGCCACGGTTTGTGGCGAGGGCGATTGAAGAGGCTGTAGCGGTTTGGTTTTTTCTGCTGCCGGGGGAGAGTGAATTATTGAGGGGAGGCATTAGCTAGTGCGATTTAATTCGTGTCTCTGAGTGTAATGCCCCCTCCCCACGCCGGGCTTCCGAACGGTGGCTGCATTGTTGTGTTAGAGTACGGGAGCCAAGGAGAGAGCGTGAAATCCTCTTTAGGAGCAAAGGATGTAATTTGATTTCAGTCCTAAGGGGAAAAACGTATCTGAGTGTAGAATACACAGTAGATTAAACTTCTTTTTTAATGTATGGACGTCTGGAAGAGTCATGCTGAGGTTTTGTTTCATGTTTTTATTCCAGGTCTCTAATGTTCTGTAAGTAAGTAGACGTTAGCATAGTCACTGGAACATGTTTTTTAAAGTATCTGAATTTCTTTAGTTTGATTAAATGGCAGTCCCCTAGACAAATGAGATAAAATGATCTGTTTTTGGTTTTAAGTTGTACCTGTCTTAAAAAAAAAAAAACTACTTAAATGAATTAAGTGGCTAAAAAAATCATGCAGGAAATCCAGTCAGTGTCATTCCTGATCTCCCAGCACTTAGAATTCCTTTGCCTTTATAGGAATGTAACTGCTTAATTAATTTCATTATAATCCCCTGCTTCATAGCTTAATATTTGATAAAATACCTTTTGATATTATAAGGTCTGTTGGAGTCTAAATTATCACAATAACACACTGCCAAGTTTACTGTTACTTTAAAAGAGAGAGCCAGTGTAATTTTGACGTTGTTATAAATGTTCACTAACATGTCTGAAAATGAGGCATTCTGATTTTAAACACCATTTATAAAATTAAAACTTTAGAATTAGAGATGGAATCTCAAGATTTTTAAGATTTTTCTCAAAATTTTAAGATCAGCTACTTTTGACATGCTTGTCTTTTTGTAAATCATAATGTGCTTTTCGTATATGAATTTCCATTTACATTGGATAAAATGCTTTGAACATTTTTCTGATACTCATTATAAAGCAAGCTTTTAAACGTGTACTAAATTCAATAGATGATGAGAGAACATTCTAAAAAGAAAAGAATTACCTGTTTGCTATTTTTTGGACCCGTGTTTTAAGTATGTTATTTAGAAAAGCAGAGTATCTTTATATAAGGTTGGATTTGGTTTAGAGTATATTTGTTTATCTATGTGTTAGTAGTTTGTATTTTTTATAGTGCTCAATACAAAATATTTAGAAAATTTAAATTTTGGAGGCAGGAACTTTAATATGAAGACAATTATTGTAATCTTAATCTCTGGTACTATATTGTTGCTTTTTGTTGTTCCCTCTCTATTTTCTTATAGCCATTAGAAAAATACTGAAACTAGAAGAGCCTATATGTTTATTTGCAGGGACAGCAAGGAAGGGGGGAAGCTGGTGTCCTACTCCACAGCCAGTCTTGGGGTTAGAGGAACCCTGAGAAATAGAGTAGGTGGTGGCAGCTCAGAAGAGAAGAAACAGGCTGAATACCTGGCACCTGGAAGAAGAAGGATGATAGTGCACAGGGGAGTTGGCCCAGGACAGAGAAGTGGGCCTACTTAAAAAGAGGCTTGAGGCCCACATGGGGGCCCCTGACATTTTTTACCAGTACATCCGAGCTCTTGTAGATCGAATTTTTAGTGGTGGAAACAGTACTTGAGAAGGACTCAAAGGAGCATTGTCATTTGGATTGAAACTGAAGAGGCTCTGGGCAACTCACCAGAAGTCTAAGGGACACTCTGTTCCTAAAAGTAAGTGTTCTGCACTATGAACCTCTTAGATTTTTCCTTCCTCTTTCTGAATTATCTCTTCTCTTTTGACTGTGGCCCTAAGTTAAGCCTAAGAGCTCTAATTTCTCTGTTATCTGTTGTTTTCCTACTGCTTATTCTGAAATTGAGAGTGGAATCCATGTTTGGGTAGAAAAATGGGACAGGGCAGATATTGAATGTACTGCAAAGTATTTCCCTCACTGCTAACGTTAGGAGAACAATTGAAGGATGAAAGAACACTGGAGAAGCAAAAGTTGCAGTAGTTGGAAGAATGCTTCTCCATAGCTGACATGTTAATTAGCACCTAGGGTAATTTCAGGGATAAGGTGGGTGAAAACCACAGCAGGGACTGGGTAGCTGCAGAGCAACAGAAGGGTATGGTTTGCTAATGGCTTGTTTGTATCACCAACAGATGGGATATAAATCTCTGGGGTCAGGCTGACCTCTGAACTGATTTTGTCCCAATTGCCAACTGTGAGGCCAAGTCTAGGCTTAGAGATTCGAAACATTCTTTTCTTTCTAAGCCACCAGAGAAGATGGAGTCTATGGTCTCCCTTTTAAGTTTCTTTTCTTTCTTTTTCTTTTCTTTTTTTTTTTTTAAAGGGTATCTAGTTCAAATGCTTTATATTACAACAGAAGACCATTTCATCTGGCCATATCTTGGGCAGGTCGCCTCATTCTGTGGAATGAGGTTTCATTCATAGCATGTAAATCAGAATAAAATGTAATTTGACGTAAGTTCAGTCCCTCAATTGATAAATTATATTCTTTAATTTTGTGCCGTTTCTATGATTAAATTCCAGTTTTATACTTAGTGGTGGTTTTAATTAGTTTAAAATTGATTAATCTCTTTAAAATCTAGACTAAATATAAGAGTTCAAGTACTCGAAATTTTCTGTGCTGTGTTTCTATTGGAAATAGTGACAAATGTCAAACTGACAGGGAATATTTTAAAAAGAAAAAAGGATGCCATAGTGCTCAGTCTCCTTTTTATCTGAAGTTCTTTTTAAGGCAGTAAAGTGTCTACATTTTAGAAAATTAACCATTCTGAATCATCAGAGAATGAAATATTTAGGGTAGTCTGTGTGAAGGTAGTGATCAATGTATGATGATTGAGTTGAGTTGTACCTTATTGTCCTTTTATGTAGGAATGGAAAATCGATTTGTTGCTTTAATTCAGGTAGCAAGCATTTAGGGATAAAAACAATAGTGCTGGTTTGGTTTTAAGCTGTGGTCTAAATGAGAACCTATTAAATAATACCTACTCTACAGGAGACTTTTCAGTATACTAGGTAATATTTTATTTTCTCAGTGTATGTTGTGATAGTTCCATTAAGGCTCTCGTAGGTGTTAGAGAGCTGTGGAAAAGATATCACACAGTAGAAAGAGCAGTGGGTCTAATACTAGGGTCTGTTACTGGGGTTTATATTTCATTTGAATTACTGCAACATTCAGCAGGTCTTTACTGAGCATTTTGTAAAAGGGCTGAGCTAGGTGCTGGATGCACAGTGGTAAGCAAATAGATGTTTCTTTGTAAAGTTTAATGATTTTCTTGTCAAATGAGAAGCGCTTTGAACTACATCAAATTTTATATGTGAGGTAGTATTAGAACATCTTTCTTTCAAATATGAAACAAAGAGGTGAAACTTCTCTGTAAAAAAAATACAACTCAACACAGTATTGTGGTTAGGATCTGACTATTGGTAAAAAGAATTTAGTTTCTATAAAAATGGGAGTAAACTGTAAAGTTCACATTTCGAAGAAACTCCACTATTATCTGATGAAAATCTTTTCAGTATCATTCTCTTTTATTTTCTTAAAGTTTTAAATTTTAATTTGTTTGTTTATTTATTTGTTTATCTGAGACAAGGGTCTTGACATATAGCCCAGGCTGGCCTTGAACTTGAGATCTTCCTGCCTCCATCTGCTGAGTGCTGGGATTACAGACATGCCTAGTCATCATTATTGTCTTGTCATACTTGTTTTCTTTCTTTTAATTTGTAGCTTGATAGAGTTCTCATAGACTGTTGGTATGAGAATGAGAGAAAAACGGGCCATCAAAGTAAGTCCGTGTTTTAGAAATTCATAGTTCTTGATCCTCCCCTACCTGAGGAACCATCCCAGAAGCCACTTACTTGTTGTTCAGAAACTCCTTATTCTAGGAGGTTTCTTGTTTACCATCTGCTTTTATCTTGGATTCCTCTAATCAAATCATTGTTTGCAGAGAAATTGTGAAAATGATTAGTTTTGGATAGTCTAGTGATGGTTTTCACAGTGTAGCTTGAAGAACTAGAGGGGTCCCTGAGTTAAGTAGGAGGTCCAAGTGATTTTCATGGTAATATTAAGCTGTTATCTGCCTTTCACTATGTTAACACTTGTAGGGGTAGTGCAGAGTTCAGTGAGTAAAACTGTTAGTACCTTACTGTGAATCAAAGGAATGGCACCAAATTGCTGAATTCCTTATAATACTCACCGCCATGCACATGCAGTGATATCCTTGATGAAGCAGTAAAAGTTACTAAATCTCACATTTTAAAATATTGTATCTGTCAAAACAGGGGCATACATATAAAGCATTTCTGCTACATACCAAAGTACAGTGAATGGTTGATTGCAAAGATGAGGCACTGTGTGGTTCTGTGACTTGCAAGCAGAACTAGGTACTTTTATCATGGAGCGTCATTTTTACCTGAAAGACTGAGTGAGGAACTGTGGTTATTCAGATTTGGAGGTTTAGCAGATATTTTTTTGAAAATGGATGCAGTGAATCTGTCACTTAAAGGAAAACAGTTGATAGTATTTGTTGCCATTAATAAAAATCATTCCAGGGAAAACTGAAAATTTTGAAAACTCATAACTACAACAGAGGGCTTTAGAGCTTCTGAGTACTTTTCTTTGTTTTTGTATATATTTTTACTTTTAATTTTTTTGGCTTTGTTTTTCTTCTGTGTACTTTAAAGACTTTACTGATAAAATTGTTGGTGATATCAGTGAATATGACTTTTTTTTTTTGGTATCGGGGATTGAACTCAGGCCCTTGTGCTTGTGAGGCAGGCGGCAGTACCCCTGAGCTAAATCCCCGGCCCATAACTTTTTATACTTTATCGTGAAACATGTCAACATTTGAAGGATCTGTGTAACTCAGTGAATCAGTTTTTCCCAATAATCAATGTATGCAGTTACAAAACCATGCATGTTTAATGCAAAGTACAAAATACTAAAGAGTTTTAAGGGAACCTTATGAAAACTTTTTAAAAGTGGTTTCTGATTTCACATTGCAACTACATTTTTAGAAACAGTTACTTGTGTTTTTGGGTGTAATATCAAAGAAGCATATCCAATTATCTGAAAAGATTATTCAAATAATACCTCTGTTTTTCAGCTACATATCTGTGGGAGTCTAGATTTTCTTCATATTTTTGGACTCAACATATTGCAACAAATTGAATGCAGAAACAAATGACATTCCAAATATCTTCTGTTAAGACATTTAGGGACTTAGAAAAATATGGAACGCTGTTTTTCACACAAAATTATTTTTATTTTGGAAAATACAGTGATTTTCATAAGTGTCATTTAATATGTGATATGTTTTGTTTTCAAAATGAACTAATAGATATTTATTTACTTATTTTGTGATGCTGGGGATGGAACCCAGGGCCTTGTGGATAATAGGCAATCACTGTACCACTGAGATAGACTCCCAAGTCCCTGTTTTTATTTCCAATATAAAAAACATAAATAGGTAAGACCCACATAAAAGCTCTTGTAGCTTTTAGGAGTGTGAAGAGTCCCTGAGACCAGAGCCTGTGAACTGCTAGTCAAGGGTTTTGCTGTCCTATATTTCTACATACAACAGATTGATTTCAGCAGGTAATCTGTTTTGCTTTCTTTATTCTTTACTGTCTGGGCTCTGACTGATAGTTAATGACCTAACTGATTGTTAGACTCAGTGGCCTAACCTCTCTCTCTTAATGTCACTTCTCTGTTACCTGGTGTTGATAGCTTTTGTTTCTAAATCAAAACACTCTTTCCTTGATGTCTCTGACACTTCCTTTTCCTAGTTTTCCTAGTAAATCTCTGAAATCATTTTCTGCCTAACCATATCCGACTTCTCTGTATTCCTTACCTTGTATAAACTTGTAGCATAAACTTGTCTCAACTTTAATTCTAACTTTCCATCATCCCTCATGCACAGTCTTCCTCTGGATTGTCTTTCAGATCTATGCTTGGCCATGGATTTAGCTCAGTGGTGCCACCGCCTGCCTTGCAAGTGCAAGGTCCTGAGTTCGATCCCTGGTACCAAAAAAAAAAGTGGGAAAATAAAATTATCCTTTTTGCAGTTTATGTAGTTCAGAAACCTGTTTCATTTCCCTCATGAGTTTCTGGACAAATTGATCTGTCCTCCATAGTGCTGCTAACATTATCTTTTTTGAAACCAGTCTGATGATGTCAGTCTTTGTATATTAAAAAACAAAAATTGAGACATTTTTACTGGCTACTGAATAAATGATGAGCTCCTGAGCATTGTGTTCAAGGCTGTAATAATCTGTTCCTAACTTGTCTTCCTAGCCTCATTGCCTGCTGCTTACCTCAATCGGTTCCACTTGTATCAGTGTTTTTATCAGATGGCACTTCTCAAGAAACCTTCTGGGATTACTCTCTCCTCACCCCAACTCTGTGTATTTATATATATATATGTATCTGTAATTTTTCCTAGAGAATCAACAGATTGTGGAATAGTTTTCTAGAGGTTTATCTGTTCTACAGGGCAGAAACAAGATTGTATTTGTAGAAATATAGTCAGACGTTTTTGCCCATAGATTGAAGTTTTATATGAATTGTTTTAGAACTGTATTAAGGATGATATTGTGCATGAATATCTTAACATTTTAAAGGTACAGCTTTGGAAGCTTGTTTATTATTTTTATGATCTCATTTGCAGCCCCTTAGGTCTGTTACTCAGTTATTGAAATTTATACAGTATAGCTAAAAATGAGAAGCATTTCTTGACAAAAGTAAACTAATGAAATCATGAAATAGTGCATTGTATTATGAAATATATTGTATTCCTCCAATTAATTGTAAGTTCTTTGTTAAATGACTTTAAGATAATTGTCATGGAGGAAGGGCCTATTAAAAACTAAAATATACTGTACATAATTTTGTGGTATGAGACTATTTTGAAAAATAGTTAAGCATTCAGATTTTATATTTGTTTGAATTATATTGGGTTTAAAATACAATCACCACATGCCTGTTAGCCCAGCACTGTGGGAGGCTGAGGCAGGAGGATTGCAAGTTCAAGCTCATACTCAACTTAGTGAGACACTGTCTTAGAAGGTCTGGGGATATCACTCTGAATGAAGCCTTGGGTTCAATCTCTAGTACTGGAAAAAAAATTGTAATTAAAATGGAACCAAGTTTTATGATAGAGACAGTAATCTTTTATCTATAAACTTGTATTTTAAAATATGAATCAGTTATAAAAATCAGTTATAGGCATTGCAGTACAGAAATTAAGTACATATAAGGAAGATAATGGAATTTTCCGTCTGCTGCTTTTTTTCCCCCAGTGCAAGGGATCGAGCCTGGGGCCCTGTGAATGATAGGTAAGTGGTCTGTCATGAGCTGCACTCCCAGCACAGCTTCTTCACTATTCACCTTGTCCAAGGACAGGCTAACAGGGTCACCCACTGATGTCTTTCTAGAATTATACTGTTGTTTTGCCTACTTAATGAACTGCTTATTCTTTTAAGATCCAGGTCACGCATCTATTCCCTATGACATTCTCATAAGCTCATTCCAAACTGCCTTCTTTTGTGTTACTTTCAGCAAGTGGACTCCGTCTATCGTCAGAATTTCCTCATCAGCCCAAAATTGATGTTTCTTTTCCATAAGGCTGAGTATTCCCTAAGTGAACAAGTTAACCAGAGGGGGAAGATGGCTTTTGGTTAAAGCCATGAGAGTAAGCCTGTTGTGGTGGCACACTCCTGTAATCCCAGCTCTCAGGAGGCTGAGGCAAGAGGATCACAGTGAGTTTGAGGCTAGTCTGGGCTACGTAGCGAGACACTGTCTCCTAAAAAAAACAACATGATAACTATGTTCTCTTTCTAGACTCTGAGTAAGTTCTTCAAAGTCTGTTGCCTTTGTATATGCCTACTTGTATTATAGCATTTAGCATAGTATAGTTCATTTACATGTTCTTGCTATGCTGTGGACATAGCCTTGCAAGTGCAAGGTCCTGAGTTCCATTTCCTGTACCAAAACCAAACCAAAAAAAGAATAAGTTACTGGGTTTTTTAAAAAGGAGAGCTTTGAAAAAATGGAACTTCTGATACAGGATATATAAGTAACTATTTGGAAAAGTGCCTTCTGTATAGATGTGTAAATTATTAATAGTAGCAGTAAATGAAATTTTAGAATTTTGCACATGCTTATTGGGCATATATCGCAGGGCATAAATTATGCTGGTACTACAGAATTGTGGGTGACTCCCAGTTCCAGCCCTCTAATAGTTGAATTTTGGTACAGAAGATAGTATTTGCTAGTGATTAAGCACCACAGGAGTTGAAAATGAATTTTTCAGCATAGTTTTAGTTTTTGAAGGAGAACTATTCTCAGATTTAGTATGAAATCCATTATTGTGGCCATTGTTAGTAAAACACATCTGGTAAAATGTGGCTTAACATTGTGGCTAATTTCCAATTTGATTGATTACCTTCTCCCTTAAAAACTGTCAGCTAAGGGCCAGGGACGTAGCTCAGCAGTGCAGCCCCTGGTTGGCAGGCACAAGACCCTGAGTTCGATTCCTGGTACAAAACAAAAAACAACAAAAAAGAACTTCTAACTAAATGAAGTTCTTTGAAACAGCTGCTATTTCATTGCTGATTACAGCTTTTCTTTTTTTGAACACGTATATATGTATGTATATGTTAAAAGAACTGCTTTTTTTTTGTTTTGTTTTTTGAGACAGGATCTCACTATATAGCTCAGACTGGCCTTAAACTCACTATATAGTCCAGGCTGGCCTGGAACTTGTGGCAGTTTCCTCCCTCAGCCTCCCTGGTGCTGGCAGTTCAGACACGCACCGTGCCCAGCCAAGACTGCTATTTTAAAAATGATAGTTACTAAGGCCGGGGATTTGGCTCAGTGGTTTCGCCGCCTGCCTTGCAAGCGCAAGGGCCCGAGTTCGATCCCCGGTACCAAAAAAAAAAAAAAGATACTATACATATATGTGTACATATGTATATGTATGTATATATATACGTGTATATATATGTATATATATGTATATATACATATATATACGTATATATATGTATATACACGTATATATGTGTATATATGTATATATGTATATATATGTATATATGTATATATATATGTATATATGTATATATGTATATGTATGTATATATATGTATATATGTATATATATGTATATATATGTATATATATGTATATATATGTATATATATATGTATATGTATATATGATTTTAGTAGATTGAAATGTTTTACAAAGTATGCTGGTCTTGTGTCTAACTTTGAATGAAAGAATAAATGAAATAGTTTATCTTACTAGGATAGTTTTATGAACCTCTGTATCAAAGAGTGAAAAGACCAACTGGTAGATAACCTGGATTTCAATCTAGGCTCTAATACCCATTCTACTTCGTCTTCCTCACTAGCCTCATAGGAAGCAAATGCAAGACTACTTAGGAACACATTCTAAACAGTAAAACATTACATCCTTTGCCTTGCCTGTGTTAAATATGTGTATATTTAATGTTTTAAAAATTATTTCAGGGAAGGGGATATGGACAGCAGGGGGAGGTGGGGAAGGGACAGGAAGGTAGGAGAGTGGATGCAACCAAAGCTATTATGTATTGCATGTGTGGAAAAGCCACAGTTAATGTGCATTCGTAATTTTAACAATTGAGTTTAAAAAAGTTACCTCAGTAACTCTTTTGGGAAATAAGTTAATTAAAAAATAGTTACTAATATGTTGGTTATATTGGCAGTGATCTGCTTCTTGTTTTCATGTAAAAAAAAATCTTTGTTGAAAAATTAAATTTCTTTTTTGTTTTTTGGAACCAGGGATCGAACTCGGGTCCTTGTGCTTCCGGAGCAGGCGGCAAATAAATGATTTAATTTCTATGCAGCCTTTATACAGTGATTTACACAGATTAAGTGATCAATAAATGATGTCCTTTGGGGTTAAGCAATGTTTTAGAACAGTATATTGTTGCGAGGTTAATTTTTGGTTATTGTTGGTGTCTTTTGGGGTAGGAATTCAGTGAAAGGAATATCTTTATCCTTCATGTAGTGCTCTACTGTGTTTATAATGCATTCCTATAGCACCTTCTATTTGCTTATCATACCATCCTACATGGCTGGTGAGGAAGATGGTCATTTTAGTCACAAAATTATTACTAGAGCCTAGATTGAAATTGAGATCATCTAACTACTAGGTGATCTTTTCCTCTTTGGTAAAGAAGTATACAAAATTATACTACTTAGGTGAAATGTTTCCTTTTCCTCTTTCCTTCAGGGTTAGATGTATGCCTAGCATCTTGGTAGACTAGTGTTCTAAGGACCATTAAGTTTTCATTCAAGAATTTAAATGAAACCTTAAGGTTTTTTTTTTTTTTTTTTTTTTTTTTTTTTGGTACTGGGGATCCAACTTGGAATGTTTTGCTTGTGAGGCAGGCGGTGGCACCACTGAGCTAAATCCTCGGCCCTATTTTTTTAGTTTTTTGACACAGGGTCTTACTATGTAGCCCATGGTGGCCTTGAACTAATGGCAGTCCTCCTGCCTCAGCCTCCCCAATCCTGGGATTATAGGCGTGTGCCACCACACCTAGCTCTAGTCATCTGCTATAAAATATTCTGTGTCTGTTTGGTAATATTTATTATGGAAAGTTACAGAATTACTGAGAATTTTAGAGGTAGAAAGCCTTTCAGGAGTGTTCTGTCATTTCCTAATTTTTATTATTTTATGCCTTATGACGGGTAAGGCGGTCTTCAGAGGGAACATCTTAGGGGGTTGTGGTAGGATGTTGGTATAATACATTTAAAATGGGTTGATATCACTATTGTTTGCAAAACCATTGTTTTGGTTTTTTTGAGGCAGGGTCTTGCTGTGTTGTTCAGACTGGCCTTGAATTCATTATATAGTCCAGGCTGGCCTTGACCTCATGGCAGTCCTCCTGCCTCAGCCTCCCAAGTGCTGGGATTACAGGCTGTGTCATCACTCCTGGCTTCAAGTAACACAGTTAAAACCAGATACCAAAAATCTGATTAGAAGTATAAAGTGCTCTGAAGTGTCCTGAACATTAACTTCTGTAATAAAACTATAATGTGATGAAAGTTGATGGAAAAATAGATGAAACCAAAAGAACTTTGCCTATTTTGCAGATGCACCTAGAATTTTACCCCTTGAGGAGCTGCTTCCCTGGCCTCAGATATCATCGACATGGTCTTGTTACAGGCTGACTTCCCTATTACTTTCTAGAAAAGTCAAGTATGATATTGTACAGAAGAACCCTGATCAGACTATAAAACATCTAAAGATGAAGTGATTGAATTAATTATGTCTAAAAACTGTCAGTGCAAATTTTTTACCATACATAGGCATGTATATATGTATATATATACATATATGTGAAATCAAAGTATCAATTATGCTATTACTGATTCTTTGTTTTTCACAAACAAAAGAGTAATAATATTTACTGGGACTTCTAAGAATCACTATATCAAAGAAGTCAGGATATATAGGAAAGTAAATATCACTATAAAATGAGTAGAGCATGGTGGCACATGCCTGCAATCCCAGCACCCTGGGAGGCTGAGGCAGGAGAATTCCAAGTTTGACTCCAGCCTTGGAAATTCACCGATTTAGCAAAACCCTATCTTAAAAGAAGGGCTGAGGATTTAGCTCAGTGCCCCCCCCCCCAGATTAAAGTTTGTTAACATTTGTACTTAAAACATGTTAGTTAACATAGGGCAAATAGTCATTTTGTTCTTCATTCATCATCATGTAGCACAGATTTTACCAGTTCTTATTTATAACAAGTAGGTTTAATATTGGAAGTTATCATAATGTTCAGCACTAGATCTAGGTATTAAGGAAAATTATAAGAAGAAATCCTTGAGATGGCTGGTAGCAAATTTATATTCTACCCAAGAGGAAATAAAAAGGGAGTGGAGGGCCAGTGATTTGGGTCAGTGGCACGGCGCTTGCCTTGCAAGCGCAAGGTCCTGAGTTCAATCCCCAGTACCAAAAAAAAAAGAAAAGAAAAGGGAGTAGCATCTGAATCTCACACTAACTAGCTGTTGACCGTGAACAAGTCACAGTCTTTCTAGTTTTTTTCACTAGCAATAGAATGTGAGGCAAGAGCCATCAGTTTCCCAAAACATGAAAGACCCCATTGGGCAGCGTGCTAAACATTACCTTTTAGTTTGTAATACTAGTTAGAATCTTCCAAACATAGCTGAAAATTCTACCAACAGTGGTGGTGCAAACTAGTGAAAACAAACAAAAAAATTAAAAGTGTTACTTGAGTATTTTTCACATACCAGCTTTCAGGCAAAAATACTACTCAGTGACTTTAAGAGATGTTAATTTGGTTATTAAACTGTTTTAATAACCAGAGACCTTAATCCATGGGCTGCTCTTCTGTGGTACTTTTTACAGCTCATAGTTTAGGCAAGTTTGTCTTCTGACTTTGATCATGTGTTTCTCTTTTAAAAAATTTTATTGGTTTGCCTGCCCTGCAAGCGCAAGGACCCGAGTTCAATCCCTGGCACCAAAAAAAAAAATTTTTTTTTTATTGGTACATTTTAGGTAAACATGATACCATTCATCATAGGGAATTTGTACCTGTACATGTTATATCTTGCTGTGTCTTTTTTTTCCCATTCCCCTCTCCTCTCTTCAACTCTCCTTCTCCTTATTTGGGACCCTGCACTTGCAAAGCAAGTGGTAGAACCACTGAGCTAAATCCTTGGCCCTCTGATCATGTGTTTCTAAATCCAACATGTAACAAGCTGGGCTTGTGACTGCTCGAACTTGCGACTTCCTGTGTGGTGGCAGTTCCAGGGTGCTCCCGGATGCTGAAGAATTGGAGCTGTCTCCACAACCAGTACTCAACTTCACTTCTCTTAAGTCTCCAATTGTGGGCCTTGCACCTTCCTCACTGTGGGTGCAACTCTTAATTGACTTGAGTTAGCCGAGGTACCTGAAAGAGGAGATGAAGTTGGTACAAACCATTTGGGATGGCAAGGGCTCTGGGGAATACAACACTAAGAAACAGTTCCGTAATAGGGAGAGAGCACATCTTTCTTTTTGTTTTATCTTTTGTCACTCCAAGGCCCAAAGTACCCTCACTAATCATTTCTAGCACACCATCCAAACTGTTCTGATACTTTTCTCCACTCCATAGCATTTCTTCCTTTACTAAAAAATCTTATGTTTTATATAAACCTGAACAAAATAATTCTACCTAGCATGAATGGAAATAAGCTGGGCATGGAGGATAAAAGTTTTCTTTTTTTTTTTTTCCCATTAAGTTTATTGGTACATTTTAGGTATAAAATACAGTTACATTCATCATTGGGATCTTGTACCTTTACGTGAGTATCTTGGTTCTTTTTTTTTTCCCCTTCCCTTGCCCTCCCTTCACCCCCTTCACCCTTCCCTATTTGCAAAGACTTTGTTTCCATTTTTTTTCCTTTTCTCATATGTTTTCTTTTCCCTTTTTTCCCTTCCCCGACCCCTCCCAATTCCCCTGCACCTTTAGACCTTTTCTTCCTGTTACACAATATCAATCAGACATTTTTAAAATTACAATATCAAGATCTAGGAGACATTACTACAGATTTTACAGAATTTAAAAGGATATAGAAAGCATATTTCAAAAATCTGTTTTGAAATAAATTTGACAACTTCTAAGAAATACCTTGGAAGACAAATAAATGAAACTGATCCTGGAGGAAATATAAAATTTGAATAGCACCTATTAAAGAAAGTATATTCCTAGCTTGAAAACCTACCTATATGACAACAACAGGCTCATATACATTTTAACTGATAAATTACATCAAACAATTAAAGCAGGAAAAAGAAGGAACATTTCCTCATTTTAGGAAATCAACATTGTACTAATCCTAAAACTGGATAAAGATAATAGAAGAAAAAAGTATGAACATAGACAGAAATTTGTTTAACAAAACAAACTCTTAGATGTCAGATCTGGAAGTTTGTAGAAAGTGGTTTTGTTATAGGGATGGCAGTGTTGGTTCAGCATTGGAAGATCCACCCCCAAAAGTCATCATTTTAACAGAGGAAAGGAAAAAGCCATATGATCCTGTCAGTAGTTGGAGAAAAAGTATTGGACTAAATTCTACAGCTGTTCATGGTCAAAGCTATCAGGAGACTAGAAGTAGAACAGAACCTTCTCAACAGATTAAAGACATGTACTCCATACTTCCAGCGAGAACGCCTTATATGAATGGAGAAGATACAATGTTTTCTCCTTAAGGTAGGGAACAAGGGCAGATATGCTTACTCTTTATATATCCATTAAACTTTGAAACCTAGGCCCCACCAAAATAGTCTGGCAATAAAATGACACAATTAGGATAGGATTGGCAAGGTAGAAGCAAAATCTTTGTAGATGAAATGATCATCTACAGAGAAAATACTAAGAAATCTCTAGGAGCCCCTAGAACTTGTATTTGAATTTAGCAGGATTAGAAAACACAAGGTATATATAAAAATTCAGGTCTGTGTATACTTGCTATAAATGAAGAATTGGATATTGAAATTTAAAAGTTATGTAGGAGTACAAAGGACCTAGAAAAGTTAAAAAACAAAACATTGTTGGAAGACGTTTAGTACCTAATTTTAAGACTTCTTCTAAAGCTACAGTAATCAAGACAGTGTTGGTGTAAGAAAAGACATATAGATCATTTGAATAAAACAGAGAATCTAGAAATAGAACCACACTTATATGGTCCACTGAGTTTTGAAAGATTATTTAACATGAGCATTTTTTAGAATATAAACTCAATTCAAGAGCCGAGGAAGAGATAGTGTTTTCAGCAAACAGCACTAGAACACCTGGTATCCATATATAAAAAATTAACCTCAACCCTTTTTTTCCTACATGAAAATAACTTGAAGGGATCTATGAACCTAAATATGAAAGCCCAAAAGTATAAAACTTTAAGAAGAAATTATAAGGGAAAATGTTTATGAATTCAGGGTAGGCGAGAACTGCCTAGGATACAAAAGACATGATGTATAAAAGAAAAAAATAAATGAGATTCCATCAAAATTTAAAACTTTAAATGACATCATTAAAATGAAAAGTCCTTAAACAGACCATATTTACAATGCATATAACCTTTGACCAGAATATATAAAGAATTCTTAGAGGTCATTAATAGACAACCCAATTAAAAAGTAGACATAGGGGCCAGGGATTTAGCTCAGTGGTTCCACCGCCTGCCTTGCAAGCACAAGGTCCCAAGTTTGATCCCCAGTACCAAAAAAAAAAAAAAAAAGTAGACATAAGAAGATGATAAATAGCCAGTACAGCACAAGGAAAGGTGTGTAACTCTAGAATCAGAAAAATACTAATTGGTACAATAACAAGAATGAATTATACACTCATTAGGGAGATGAAGTTCAAAGTTTTAAAAGCCTTCTCATGATTTTTTCTTTTTGTTGGATTCTCCCCCTTTGAGTTTAATTTGTCACGCCCAATGGATTCATTCTCCTGGGCTTCCTGGGGTTGTGATCCTCATTGTCTTTTCCTAGGGTGTTGTCTAAAATTTTTGGAGCGCTGGTTTGATATTCATGAAGTTCCTGAGGTGCTCTTTATCATGAAAGTATCTTATTTCTCCATCAATTTTGAAAGATAGTTTTGCAGGGTACATCAATCTGGGTTGGAGGCTGTTTTCCTTTAGGACTTGAAATACATCACTCCAAGCTCTTCTTGCCTTGAGGGTTTGCATTGAGAAGTCTTCTGTGATTCTGATGGGCTTTCCTTTGTATGTGATTTGTTTCTTTTCTCTCACTGCTTGTAAAATTTTGTTCTTCTGTTGGATTTCTGGAATCCTAACTATTATATGCCTATGTGTAGATTTTTTTTGATCAAGGCTATTTGGAGTCCTATATGCCTCACTTATCTGTATGTCAAGTTCTTTTCCCCTCCTTGGGAAGTTTTCTGCCATCACTTCTGTGAACAGTTCTTTTATGTCATCTGCACTCTCTCCCATTTCTTCATTGACTCCAGTCAGTCTTATGTTATTCTTTGTATCATCTAGCAGCTGCTGGATTGATTTCTTTACAATTTTAAAGCAATTTTTCTTTTCCTGGTCACTAATTACAATCTTATGTTCTATGTGTGAAATTCTATCCTCACATTGGTTCATTCTGCTGTGCAGACTTTCGATGGAGTGTTTAATCTCCTGGAAATCTGTTTGCATCTGTTTTATGGATTCCATTTTTTTCCTGTGTTGGGATTCTGTCATGTTTCTCTGATCCTCTGTTTTTTAATCTGTGTCCTCTCTAGATTTATTAATCATGTCTTGCACCATGAGCAAAATCTTTGCTGTTATCTGAGTAATTATTTCTAATTTCATTTTTCCCAGATCCTCTTTTGTTGCCAGTTCAGAGAGTCCAGGTGGTTGAGTATCAGATTGTTCCATCTCGTTTCCCTTTGGGGTTGCTGTAGGTGATCCAGAAGTCTGTTTTTAAGGCTTGTTTACATGTCTTCTCATTTCCACGGTGTGGAGGGGTGCTTCTGGCGCCCGCATGGCTCACCTTCTTTGCCCTAGGAGCTTGGGATGGCGGTGGGGAACCTTCCTTCCAGGTGCTGGGACCAGCTCAGCGTCTCTGCCCTAGGAGTGTGGGATGGTGGTGGGGGAGCTTCCTTCCAGGTTCTGGGACCGGCTCACCTTCTCTCAAGTTTTCTTTTCTTAAGATAACTCATGATAAAAGTGTTGCATGGGGCCCAGGATTTAGCTCAGTGGTTTTGCCGCCTGCTGCGCAAGCACAAGGACCTGAGTTCGATCCCTGGTACCACAACAACAAAAAAAGTGTTACATGTTCATTGAAGATTTTAAAGATGTATAAGGAGGAAAACAGGAATGCCTATCATATTTTTGACCAGAGATAAGGACTTCTATAATAATTTTTTGGTTTTTATCTTTTATGCATGGATATTAGAATTTAAAAGTGTTACTTGAGTATCTGTCATTGAAAGAATGGAAGAAAGAAGATGGTTTTTTTTTTCTTTTCTGTCATCCAGTATCCTTTGCGGAACCCAGGGCTTTGCACATGCTAGGTAAACATTGTATCTCTGAGCTACACTTCTATCTAAAGGAGAATTTTAAAAAAATTTTATTGGTACATTTTAGATATACAATACGTTTACATTTATCATTGAGTGATTGTACCTGTACATGATGTATATTAGTTTTTATTTTTTCCACATTACCTGTGCGCTCTTTACCCCCTCCACCCTTCCCTATTTACATAGATTTTGTTTCCATTTTTTTTTTCTTTTCTCATAATTTTTCCTTTCCCTTCTTCCCTTTCCCCTTCCCCTCCCACCACCCCTACACCTTTGGACTAAAGGAGAATGTTTTAATCAAACACCTTCTACGACTTTGTGTAACTGCTCTCACCCAGTTTGGTCCTCTCTGTTGGTGTGAGTTTTACAGACGTTGGTGGGGAATGCTTTCTGGAAACAAGTAGTGAAGAATATTTGGAAGACATAATTTTGGAGTTTAATATTTGAAGTTCCTGAGATGTCTTCCAATAAAAATTTGTTTTGGCTTGTTTATTGGAACACTTCTAAAAATTATTTGACCTTGGACCTTGTTTCATTTTCTAATATAGGACACACTGGAACATATTTTCTGTAGACCTTTGCTAACCAGATGTCCACCCAACAGTGCATTAACATTTCCTGGGAGCTTAATAGAAATGCACAGTTGCTGGCACTACTAAGGACTTACTGAATTGGAACTTGCATTTTAATAGGCTCCTGAGGACACTAAAGTTTGAGAGAAACACTGCTCTAGGATTTTCAGAATAAAATGTTGAAGTGGGCAGGGCTCTGATGCATTCATTCCACTTGAACTACTTTTTATTTATTTATTGAGACAGGGTCTCACTATGTAGTTCAGACTGGCCTTGAACTTACTACGTAGTCCAGGCTGGCCTC
Organism: Heterocephalus glaber; assembly: GCF_053883595.1. Taxonomy (NCBI): domain Eukaryota; kingdom Metazoa; phylum Chordata; class Mammalia; order Rodentia; family Bathyergidae; genus Heterocephalus; species Heterocephalus glaber. Next base: position 11,091,572 of record NW_028258444.1, on the reverse strand, counting down.
AAACTTGGCAGTGATCCTCCTGCCTCTGCCTCTCTAATGCTGGGACCACAGGCATGCACCATTGCGCCCAGCTTTTGAGGGGCTTTTTGTAAAGGGCTTTTCCCCCTTTTTATGTGTGACACACACTCAGGGAGGATTGCATATATGGATGTATATGGTCATGCATGTGTGTGCAGGCATGTAGTTGTGGGTATTTATGTTTCTTTACCCCTGTTTTGTTTGGCAGACACTTCCCTCTATGATCTTAATGAAGTGTCAGGTCCAGAAAATGCTTTCCCTGTTAAACTTCCTCCCTGTTATCCCTGACCCCGATACCCACATACCATCACATATCCTGGCAACCGTAAACAGTTCGTTCAAGGCTGTCTTTGAACAAGTTGCAGGAAAAAAGTGGGTAAAAACAAAATGATTTTTCCAGTTAAACTCAACTAACAAGTTTCTTGGGGTAGAAGAGACCTGCCTCTCCCTTAGAAGGGCCCAAAGATTGTGAATTGTGTTGCCTGGAGCCTTTGGCTTTCATGGAATCATCTCAGTGGCTGCTAGTTAGAGCAAGTGAGGCTCCATACTCCTTGACTGCATTTCAACAGGATCATTTAGGATCTTACATATTTTTATTAAGCTTTAAAAATTTTTGGGCATGGTGGCACACACTTGTAATCCCAGCACTCTGGAAGGCTGAGGCAGGAGGATTGCAAGTTTGAGCCCAGCCCGGGGAACTGTAAATTAGAGAGAGTGGCCCTGTCTCAAAATAAGAAATGAAAAAAGGATTGGAGATGTGGTTCAGTATGAAGGTTGATACCCCCCCAGTACAGCCAAAAAAAAAAAAAAAAAGCTTTAAAAATTCTTACTTTATAAAGTGTTTTACAAAATATCTTTGAAAAATCATTGCCCTGTTCTACTACTCAGGTTCTTCTTGAGCAGGGTAGGTTAATTGTGACTGGACTTCTTAACCTCACATTTCAAAGGCCAGAGCTAATGAGTTTTGTTTAGTGAGGGAGAGAGTTGAAGCTTGGTTTCTTCAAAAACCCTTTTCCCTCTTTCTCTGTCTTTCATTTTTCCCATTACTCTAAGTCATTTTTGGTCTGGTAAAGCTTAGAGGTACATAATAATTGATTAGGTAAATAATGAGCAATACAGTTTACAAATGAAAGATACGTTGAATTTGTAATGTCATCAAATTGTATTTTTGAGTAACATTTAATAAGTTATTCCACTGTATGAACATAGTTATCACATTTTATCAGTATTCCCTTGTGGCCCATTTTCTGTATTGTACACAGCATTTTTCTGTAACACTCTTTGGTAATTTACATTTTAAATGTAATCTTGCCATCTTCTACTTGTATAGAATTTTGTTATGTATTCATATTTTTAATGTAAGAAAATGCCTAGTTTTATTTTTACATCTACATACTTGTTTTTAATTTTTGTGTGTATCCAGTATGATAATATAAAGCAAAAAGGCAAAGAAATTCAATTTTTAAGAGTTATCTACAATTGTGTAGTAAAATAGGTAAGAGGATGGACTCTGGATGGAACTGTATTCTTTGGTTTTAAGTACTGGTTTCACCACTTACTGGCTGTGTAACTTTGTGAAAGTTGTGTAGTTTAGCATCACTTTTTTTTTTTTTTTGGTAAAATGGACATTATAAGGACACTTAGAGTTGTTTTAGTAAGGATTAAATGAGATAATCCTTGTAAGTACTTGGCACAGTGCTTGGCATATAGTAAGTTCTCAAAAAATGTTAGCTAAAGAAATTAAATTCAGAAATGGTGACTGTTAAGAAAAAGGAAAAGAAACAGGTAAGACCTTAAACAGGGCAAGTTTATTGCAGAACAAACCTGAGAAGGACTGCTCTGACACTAGAGACCAGACCAGTTGCTCCAGTACAGGCTCTGGGGTCTTTTGTAGGGTCACAGGGAGGAGGGGAGTTCAGTGAGAAGGGGTTGTGGCTACTTGCCAAGAACAAGGCTTGAGAAAGCACAGGTGGCAATGATTGCCCAAAGTCACGGCTTGGGACAATGCAGGGAATAGTGGCTACTATCAGTAGCAGGGCTGATAGTGTTATGCATCCCCAGGTGCAGCTGTGCTAGAGGGGGGCAGTTTAGCGGGCTCTCTGATCAGGATGGCAGCAGTTAGATTTCTTCAGTGACATAACAATAAATGTCCGTATAGGGATATAACTGTCCCTTTTGTAAAATATTTGGGTTCTAGTGGCATACTTGACTAAACCAGAACATGAGTGATTTCTACTAAAAATAACATTTTCCCCATATTGCTTCTGAGATACTTGTATCAGCTCACACCCCCGACCCCCTTCCTGTGTATGCAAGCACAGGCTGAGTATGAGTGCATGAGTGTGTTATTTAGTATCCTGGTGTGGACTGTCACATAAATATTTGGGCCATAGCATTAAGTTTTAACATCTAAGAAGTACTCTGGTAGTACAGTATTGGTAAAGCATATATAGAAGAATTGAACAATTAAAAGTAGTTTTTTTTTTTTTTTGGTACTGAGGATCGAACTCAGGGACCTTGTGCTTGCAAAGCAGATGGCAGCATCACTGAGCTAAATCCCCGGCCCCAAAGTAGCTTTTTTTGATTTGTTTTTACAGTTTGCTATAATGAGGGTGAGGGGGTGTCTCTTGAAGGTTGGGTGTCTCTTCAAGGTCAGATCATTTGTAATGTCTTTTTCAGGCCACTGTGCTCTCTTCTGTATTATGCTGACTCTTCTATGCTTCCCTGTCTTTCACAGTCTCTTTCTTGCTTTTTTATGATTGCAGAGGCATTACCTCTATCAAGAAACGTTCACTTGTCTCCAGGCCAGAATAAATGCCCTTTCAGTTACTCTTAAAACATTCTATACAAAAAGCTATGATTGCATTTACACAGTGAATTAAAAATATACTGGCTTTGCTTTTCTCTCCCTCTCCCTGCTCTGGTATCTTCCTAAGGGCAGCACCATCGGTCTGAGAATCACATTTCAGTTTAAATCCTCACCTTACCCATGTAGATTTTTGGGGATGATTAAATTTGATGAGTGAGATAGTGAATTTACCGTGTCTTAGATAATGATGATTGTAATTAATAAAAATTCTCAGTGCTTGTCACATGTCTTGTACAGGTATTGATAATGCTTAATGGAATTGCAAAATCCTTTACCACTGGGGCCGGAGATTTACCTCAGTGGTTCCGCTGCTTGCCTTGCAAGTGCAAGGACCTGAGTTCGATCTCTGGTACCAAAAAAAAAAAATCCTTTACCACCTATTTGATTTTGCTGTTGCTTTGAACTGTTTTTCACTTACTGTTTTCTATGGAACACTTACTTCATAATTCTGCAGATGAGATATATTTAATTATGCCCACTTTACTGGATAAAAGAACTTATACTACCTACAATAGCTGTGTGTTCAAATTCTTCAGCAGTTCTTAAAATGAATGCAGTGCATGATTGGAACCATGGCCAAGAGAATTTTTTTCTGTCTTAGGCCATCATATTTGTTGGATAGCAACTATGCAGCCAGAGAAGCCATTTCAGTAGTCTAGGTGAGAGACAGTAGTGACTTGAACAAGTGTTGCCAGTTTTTTTTTTTTTTTTTTTTTTTTGAGACCAGCTCTTGCTATGTAGTTCAGGCTGGCCTTGAACTCACTGTGTGGCCTCAAACTAGTGATGATCCTCATGCCTCAGCCTCCCAAGTGCTGGGATTATAGACATGTGCCACTACATCCAGCCAGTGGATTTTAGATTATGTTTAGGTGAAGTTATAGGATTTGATAGCTGATTTGATATGGTTGTGCAAAGTTGAGTTGTACTGAAGGAGGTGCAAAATTGAATTGTACAGAAGGAAGAATCAGAAATGAATGCAGGATTCTGGCTTAAACAGCTGGGTGAATGGTGATGTTTCTTTTTTTTTTTTTTTGGTACCAGGGATCAAACTCAGGACCTTACATTTTTGAGGCAGGTGCCGGAACCACTGAGCTAAATCCCTGGTCCAGTGGTGATACTTCTTACTGAGATAGGTCTGGGGAAAGGTTTGTGGTTTGTTACATTTTGGGTAAATCTTGGGAGAAAATGGATATAAATGCTGTACATAGTTGATAGTCATCACCATATGTGAATGAGTTGAAGCCAAGGGAGTAGTAGGTGAGACAGATTAGGGTGAGAATAGACTCTGTAGCATGAGAAAAGAGATCTGAGATGGACATCTTTGAGAGAAATCACTTTTTTTCCCCCCAGTAGTAGAAGATGAGCATCCCACAAAAAAGAGATATGTAAGAGAAAAAAATGATTAGGGAGTAAGAAATACAGGACAGTGTAGTGTTACAAGGAAAGAGCATGTATTAAAAAAGGAAGGAAATGTATATAAATGGACTTTCATCAGACATAATCTTTAATTTTTTTGTCAAGTTCCATGTAATGTTTGTTTTAAGATGTTTTAATATTTAAGATTTATATTTTAATTTGTAACAAGATATTCTGCATAGTGCTTGCCTTAAGCTTTTCATTATAATTCTAATTCTGAATTGTATCTGTAGGTTAAGTAAAGGAGGTTAATATTGCTAGGTAGGAAGATGAGTAAAATTATGTTAGTTAACTTTGTTGCTCAAGGAAGAGTGCTACAATTATTTAGTAATTTTTTTCTTTAAGCCTGTGCTTCTAAAGGTGGTTCCTTAGTTTAGTTACAAAATGTAATGAAATTAATGTTTTAAAAAATTAAATCTTGATGTCAAGAATTTTTTTTTTTTTTTGGTACCGGGGATCGAACTCAGGACCTTGCGCTTGCAAGGCAGGCAGCGGAACCACTGAGCTAAATCCCCGGCCCCTGTCAAGAATTCTTTAACTGGCAAGTAAATGTACAGTAACTTTGAAAACTCTTGGAAAATTGCATAGTAAATTTTAAGGGAGCATGTTTGATTTGAAGAAACTCTTCTGTCTTTTCTTTTTGAGAGGGGTGAATTATGGCCCTCTTTATCAGCTAACCAAGCAAATGATAACATGTTGTATAAACTTTTTGATAAATAAAATCCTATCATTTTATATCTCTTAGGATGCTGAATTTGATGTGATTTATGATAGTTTTATCAATGCTGAGTAACAGTTTTGTTGTACACAGGCAATGTAAGAGAGCAATAGCTAAGACTCAGACTGAAAATCAGTGAGTGGTTTGTGAGTTTTGAAAATATCTCAATCCTTAAATAATTATTGGAATGCTATTACAGGACAGATGCCAGGCTAGGTGATGGAGTTATAAAGGAGAACATGGCACATCCTTATCCGCAAGAATTTTAAGTTCCAAAAAATAAAGAATTTTAAGTTCCAAACAAAGGTTGCAGGTAAAATAATTGTACATTGTGATAACAAAAGGAATTATTTGAAATAGGTGGGCAGAGGAGGCTTGTCACAGAGGGTGGCATTTAACTGAAAACTGAAAGAGAATAGAAAGTGTTAATGAGCAGGTTCTAGTTAACAGCAAGTTTAACATACCCCACCCCTCTTTGATTTTTTTGTTCAGGCTGGCCTTGAAATCACTATGAAACCCAGGCTGGCTCTGAATTCGAGGTGATACTCCTACATCAGACCCTGGGATTATAGGCCTTCGCTACCACACCCAGTAAGCCCTTTTTCATAGGTATAAGTTTATTTTACAATGAGCAAAGACTAGTGTGTGGTGAGACAGAGGTAGGTAAGTGACATCAGATGAAGCTAGAGAAGTAATCAGACTTCCAGATCACAGTTTAGTTATTCTGTACATGATGTGACATTTAGATTTTGTTAGAACTAGAATGAGAAACTTGAATGAGCTTACATGTGGAAGTGCTGGAGAATGGGTAGGATAAGTGAAAAATTTAAGAGTGGAAATAGACTATTCCACTAGTTAGATGAAAGATAATGGGTAGTATTTTAAGATTAATTCAAACTGAATAGGTTTGTACTTTACTATTATTAATACATTGATTTATGGTTTCATGAAGCAGGTAATTAATGAGCATCTGTATTAGCTTTTCACCTCTGGAACACAGTACCCGATACTTAAGGGAAGAGAGTTACATATATTTGGCTCACAGTTTCAATTGGTTTAGCCCATTGTTAGCTGGATCCAAGGCAAAAACGAAATGATAGAAGGGTTGGTGAAGAAAAGCTGCTCACATTATGGCAGCCAGAAAGCAGAGAGAGAAAGGAGGAGCTGGGTACAATAATACACACTTCCAGGACACTGAGACAGAGGAAGCTATAGGCAAAGAACTCAAAAACTAAATGTTCAATATGTTTGGAAAGATAAAAGAAGAAATATGTAAGTAAATGCAGAAGATGTTTAAAGAGCTCAAAGAGGATTTAAACAGATAAAAGAATTTTACCAATAAAATGTTCAACAAGTTTAAAGAAGAAACAAATAATAAACTATTATTAAATTAAGCAAGACAATATAAGACATAAATAACCACTTCTGCAAAGAAATAGTATGAAAGGGAAAGCAAGAAGAGATAAATGATATGAAAAATTCTGTGGGTAGCAAACTTGACCAATGTGAGAACATTGTCAGAAATAGATGATGGGCTGGGGATTTAGCTCAGTGGTTCTGGTGCCTGCCTCACGAGCACAAGTTCCTGAGTTCGATCCCCAGTACCAAAAAAAAAAAAAAAAGAAATGACAAGGTGGGTGTAGCAGATCATAAACTCAGTGATACCCTATAAATGACAAACCACCGTGCAAGTTGGATCCAACCTCAGAATTAATAGGAATAAGTGAAAAATTTAAAAATGACTCAAATTTATTTAGTGAGAACATAGCAGAAAAATTTCCAAATCTTAGAAAAGAATTTAGTATTCAAGCATAAGAGGCATATAGGACCCCAAATAGCTATAACCAGAAAAGAACCTCTTCATCACACATCATAATCAAATATCCAGAAATTCAAGAGGAGAGAGTACTAAAAGCTGTTAGTGAAAAACTAGAAGTAACCTGTAAAGGCAAGCCCATTAGAATAACTGTGAATTACTCAGCATAAACTTCAAAAGCCAAGAGAGTTTGTAGTGAAATTTCTACAGCCCAAAAAGGAAACAGTTGCTAACCTAGACCAGTAAGGATGAACCTTTCAGAGCTTTCAGTGATAAAAACAGCCCACTGTAGCATGTGTGCCATAGGTTCACCACCACGGACTTAGACTTTTATATCCTGCAAAATTAGACTTTGAAATTGACAGAGAAGTAGAAGTAGGCTTTCCACAACAAGGAAACCCTAAAGAAATAAATGAGCACTAAACCAGCATTGCAGTAAATCCTTAAGGGAATCCTAGATAGAGCTAGGAAAGCCACCAGGACTAACGAGCCCAAAGTGAAGTATACATCTAACTGGCAAAGTAGTTAAACAAAAGGAAAATAATCAAAGGAATCAGCCCTAGAAAAATAATGAAATGACAGGACTCAAAAAATTTTATAATAATAACTGTCAATGTCAGTGTCTCAACTCCCCAGTTAAAAGACAGATGGGGAGATTGGTTAAAAAGACCAAAATGCAACCAAATAATTGAAATAATTCTCTGTGTACTGTTAGATCATAGCAGAATGAAACTAGAAATCAACAGTAAAGCCACGGAAACCTCAAAAACACATGGAGATTAAATAATATACTATTGAATAGTCAGTGAATCAAAGAACTCAGGAGTTCCTGGAATCAAATGATAAGGAAAACACACCAAACCTTATGGCACACAATGAAAGCAGTTCTAATACAGAAGATTATAGCTGTAAGATGCACATATAAAAAGAATAGAGTGATCTCAAATAAATAACCCAGTGATGTATCCCAGGGTCCTAGAAAGACAAGAACACTCCAAATCTGAAACTAATAGAAAGAAGTTATAGAGATAGGAACAGAAATTAATGAAATTGAGACTAAAAAAAATACAAAGGATCAATGAATCAAAGAATTGATTCAAAGGATGAGAAGGATCTGAGGATGGAGGAGGGAAGGAGAAGTAAAAAGGATCAAGATGGGATATGTATATGTGTCAGTTCTCTCAATGTATTTACTGTATATTGCAAATATATTACTAATAAAAAATTGGGAAAAAAGAATACACACATCCAGATCACATCCACACCCCTTAGACCAGACCCCACCTCTGAACACAAGACCTTTGGAGGACATTTTGGGAGAAGGGGCATTTTAGATCTAAGCCATAGAAACACCCATTGGAGACTTTGAAAAGTGGCATTTCAGTACTTATGGCTTTATATGCTTTTCTGTTTTGCTTTGTAATGCTGCAGTTTGAATCCAGGATGTGGTGCATGCCAGCCAACCCCTCTCCCACAGAGTTGCAAAGCCAGCCCTATGTGGACTTTTAATTAACAGTGGAATTGATTAAAGTTGGATGATTAACATGAGCATGGTGAAATGTAATAGAGGGATAGCTATTTAAAAGTTTATTTATTCATTGGAAATAAAAAGGAATTAACGTTCTCTTCAAAGGAAAGAAAATGAGATAGAGCCACTTTTCAGTTGTCATAGTAACTATCATTGTTGAGTTGAGTCTGTATTGATATTTATGACATTAGAAAAATTTGTTTCATAAGAGCAGTTTTATGCACTTATATTTTAGGAATATCATTAAGAATTGATCCAAAAACTAGTACAGGGCTTCAAAATATGGTCAGATTAATTTTAATATTATAATTATGTTGTCTTCTCTCATAAGGCTGCAGTCACAGTGTTACATAGAGCTGCAGTCATCTCAGGGCTCAAGATCCACCCCGAGCTCATTCATGTGGTTATCATTAGGCCTTCATGCACCTGCTTCCAAGTTATACACTACTCACATGGCTTTGGCAGGTTTGCCAGGTCTGGCTATAGGCCAGACACTTCAACTTCTTGCCATGTGGGCCTCCCTAATAGGGCTACTCTGAAATGGCAGCTTGCTTGCCCCAGAGCAAGATATCTGAAAGACGGTGAGGTAGATGGAAACCACTGTCTTTTAACTGCTTTAGGAGTGATGTCCCATTACTTCTGCCAAATTCTTTTCCTGAGAAATGAGTCACTAAATTTAGCTCATACTCAGGAGGTGATTATACAGGACCTCACTACAGGAGTGGGAGTATTGTGGACTGTTTTAGAGGCTGCTTGCTACACTGTCCTTTAATATTTAAAACTTTTTATTATTTTGTTTTGTTATTGAAGGATTCTTTCTTGAAGCCAGAGACTTATGAGCAGAACCTAAAATATAAAATAGATAAACAGGGAGTTGTTCTGGCTAGAGCAGGTGTTCTGGAGAACCAGATCTTACCTACTTAGCATCTGTTACTTTTAGCTTTTCACAACAGCTTTGATATCAGTGTCTCAGCCTGCATCAATTCAGTTAACTCTTACAACTCTTACAACAGAAATAAGTTCTGTTGTTATCCTGTTTTATAGATGAATGTAGTTTTGCTATTGTGATTTTAGATTAATTTGAGTAAATCAGGAAATAGCACCGTTTTTATTTATGGGTTGGTATAGGAAGAAGTAGTGGAATAAACTGAGGGATAGGAAAATTTTGATGAGGAAATGAGATAGAATTTATAATTTGGTTACCCTGAGGGAAATTTGTGTAAGAGAACATGGGACTAAATAGGAATAAAAGGCACAATAAACTCAATACATTTTAGTCAAATGTACAAAACAAAGCAAAGAACCAATCTTATAATTTCTTTTTGTAACTAATATGCTCTCTAGAGCTTTTCCTCTGTGGATGATAGTGGGAGGGACAGTCTAGATTGGAAAAATCAGATAATGAGAGAGTCTATACACAAACTGTCTGATGAATGGAAAGAGCTAAAAAGACAGTTTCTGTGAATAACATTATTCAGTAGGTAAGTTTATAATATTTTTTACCTTATTTTGGTTGAGGTTTAATGCAGTTTTATCTGTGTATTCATATATATTACTCATTTACATATGAACTGTCAATAATATCACTTGAATATGTGCAGATATATGTATAATACTAAAGTTTATTATACTGTTAACAGAATTCCAAATCAAGGATTTACATGAAGAAGAAATTTCTGTAGCAGTAATACCTAACATGAGAAGTTTAAATCTTAATTGAAAATTAGAAATAGTATGCCTGAACTCATCAAAACCAATTGTAATGTCCAGGGCAGGGAAACTGGGTACTACATTGTAATCTAAGCCATTTAAAAAATATTTATTTATTTATTTAATTTATTTATTTTTGGTACTGGGGATTGAACTCGGGATCTTATGCTTGTGAGGCAGGCAATGGCACCACCAAGCTAAATCCCCAGCCCTAATTTTTATTTTTTTAAATTAAAAAATTTTTTTTTGGTACTGGGGATCAAACTCAGGACCTTGCACTTGCAAGGCAGGTGGTGGCACCACTGAGCTAAATCCCCGGCCCTAAACCATTTTTAAAAATAAATTCAGATGGATTTTATGGAGTAGCTTTTCATTACTGAAATGTTTGATTTGGGTTTTGATTGCTAAAGATTGCCTTTTGTTGATGAACATGATAATTATTAGTGTTCATTCAGGATATTTTGGAATAGAGTTTGCTGATTTTTGAATTTTTTTCTAAGCTATTCTGATAAAATCCATCTTAGTTGAGTTTATGGAATGATAACAAAATGTGGCTTTCAGTGTCAGTCTCTTAGTGGCCTTTGGTTATCGTAAAGTATTCCCGAGATGTTTTAATTCTCTTACATTGTTTTTCGGATGCATTTGATTTGTTTTAAGTTCATAACACTCAAATCTAAACAGTGATTGCATTTGCTATAAAAATAGGAAATTACCATTTAATTTCTGTCATTTATTTCTTTTATCCTAGCTGATACCATTAGGGAAAAATATATGAATTACTGCTCCTGTTTCTATAGTAGTCTCTTCCTTCTTCTCTTCCCTTTCTTCCCTGTCTATCCCCCTTTCTGATTCCCACATACCTCCATCCCTTGGAGAGTACTGGACTTCCTTCCTCTTCCTGAGTCTCTGGTTGCACATTTTGGGACATCATGCAGTTCAGTATGGAAAGGAAGTTTTCTGTGTGTTCTACAGTCCCCTGTACTCCCTCCAGGGAAATCCTCCATGGTCCATCTCCCACCCCCCATTCCACCTGCTGGTCCCTAGATGGCTGTGCTTCTGTTGAGGTCAAGGGAAAAATCTAGGAGCTCCCTGATACAGAGGCCACTCACGTGTCCAGGTGGATTTTCTCAAGTGTGACTACTTCTTCCATCAATGTGTTGTTCCCTTTTCATAGTGCCCTCCTGATTGGTCCACCTTTTGGAAGTTCACCATGAAGAGCTAGTGAGTCAGGTCTGCCTGGCCCTGGAGCAGGGCCTGGGGGCCCTGCAGAAAGTGGGCCTGGCTCCTGGGCCTGAAGGGTGGGATACAGAGCCCAGCATGGGTTGGAACCCAGTCTTCATCTTTTTCTAGCAACATACTCTTGCCATGAATCTTTTCTGAAGGTTCTGCCACTCTGAGGACTAAGTTTCCAGTGAACCCTTGAGGGGTGGTGGTAGAACACCCAGATCACATCAGACCATGGCAGTGGATTACCCTTGTTTGAGACACTTAAAGATGATTATATTTATTATTATACTCTAAAGCTCAGATTTACAGAAAAGCAGATTTTAACTTATCTAATGCAATTTATATCTTAGAATTAAATAGGAATATAGCAAAAATGATGACAAATGTGCCGTCAGCCTTTACTAAATACAAATATTATCTCATAACAAAGATTGAAATGTAAGATTTTTCTTAAAGTTACATTTTGAGGGCCAGGAATTTAGCTCAGTGGTTCCTCTGCCTACCTCACAAGTGCAAGGTCCTGAGTTTGATCCCTGGTACCAAAAAAAATTATATTTTGAATTTTTTGTGGAATAATGATTTTATAACCATTTTATTCCCAAGGCAGTTCAGGCTGGTCTTGAACTCACTATGTAGCATAGGCTGGCCTTAAACTTGAAGCGGTCCTCCTGCCTTAGCCTTCCGAGTGCTGGGATTACAGGTGTATGCCACCATGCCTGGCTTTTCCTGTTTACTCCCCCTCCTCCGGTACTGGGGATCAACCTTTTTACTCTTTTTTTTTTTTCTTTTTTGGTACTGGGAGTCCACCTCAGGGTTTTGTGCTTGCCAGGCAGGTGCTGCACCACTGATCTACATCCCTGGCCCATGACCTATTTACTCTTAAAGGAAAAGTTGTACATATTTTCATTGTGTATAAAAGAATCATGAATGAATGAAGAATCATGAAAACATAAATTTCTTAACGATAGTATATGTTTAATAGTATATGATGAAGTTCTGAGCTATCTAGTATACCTACAAATATAGGTATTAATGTTTGAAGTCATTATTGTGGCACATTAACATAAACATGTTTAATATATATTAAGTTAAAAATACTATATCTTCACAATTTTTTTTTTTTATCTTCACAAATTTGAAGATAAGAAAATTCTGTTGAAGTTTTTGTCCTTTTTTTTTTGTTTTTGGTACCGGGGATCGAACTTGGGACCTTCCGCTTGCGAGGCAGGCGGCAGAACCACTGAGCTAAATCCATGGCCCTTTTTTTCCTTTTGATTAAAAATTTTTCTTTAAATGGCAGGTCCATTTTTAGGTGATCATCTTAAAAATTTATTAAACATCATTTCTTTCTTTTGTACAAGTATTTAAGTTATACTAAACATTATTTATGAGTGGCTCACATACTTTTATGTGTATGCATGGTTGTTTTGTTAATAGGTAAAAATAGTTGTTTAAAAGACTTATCTGATGATAAATAGGAATTGTTTTCTTTTAATCTGAAGTCTAATAGCTCACCAGAGTGAATGCTAAAATTCAGTGAACAATAGCTAGTTAAGAAATGGCAGATTTCAGTCAACTATTATTGTACTAATATAAAATGTAATGGTGAAGTTTCAGTGAAATGGAATAGTTTGTTAGTTGGTATGTTTTTGTTTTATGTTAACATAGAACTGCCATTGTGATGGACATTTAAAGATGAAGCCATTCAAATCTTTTTCTTTTCCTTGTGTTTCTGTTTTTTTTTTTTTGGTACCAGGGATCAAACTAAGGTCCTTCCTCTTGCAGGATAGGTGGTGGAACCAGTGAGCTAACTCCTCAGCCCTCCTTGTGTTTCTGATAATGACAGAAGTTTCTGTTGACACTATAGTTAGCAAATTGTTTCTGTATTTACCTTTGTGTATGCATATATCTGTTCATTTGCAGCCTTTCCCCTTTAGTTCTACATGTACTAATAATAAAATTAAATAACCTTCTTATTCTGATAGAGAAGAAAAAACTGGATCACTTACCAGTAACTGGAGTTCTCCTATTGGGTAATCTCCACAGATCCACATTCTTTGAAGTTATTGTGAATGCCTCGAGGACCAAGGAACCGTTGAAATTTCCAATGTCAGGAAGGTAAGCAAGTGCACTGAAGCATGTCTCTAGCTTCTTCCAAACCCCTCCCCACTACGTTCTCACCTGTGCGTCTGTACTGCATGCCCCTCAGTTCCTGTGGAGGCCCATCAGGAAGATTCTCCTGCTGGACAGAAGGGCAAGAGATCTGTGGATCTGTGAGGGAAAAGACCCAATAGGAGAACTCAAGTTACTGGTAAGTAATCTAGTTTTCACAAACTTGAGAGTTTTTTCTCAAATTTCTTCTCTTTAGGAGTTTGTTTATTAGAAAGAAAGGAAGTTGTTTGGAATAGCTTTTTGTGTTTGATGTAGATTAAAAAATGATTGTATGGATGATATAACAAACTATTAATATATGTACAAATAAAGGTATTTTAGAGTGTATGGTTTACATAACTCTAAAATATCATGTTTATTAGCTTTTGGTAATAGTGTAGTAGTTCTAAAGCAATGTAGAGAAGCTGTATGTTGAATTCTTTTATAAATTTATCTGTAATGTTGCTTTTATTGAAGTACATGTACTGTAAAATTTATGCACATACCAAAGTTGGTTAAATTATTCTGGGTTAGTAACATCAAGTAGTAAGAACAATTTTATTTTAATTGGCTAGCACTGTGTGTGTATGTGTGTGTTGCTGGGTTGGAACCCAGTGCCTTGTGCATACTGAGTGTGAGCTCTGCTACTGACTGAGTTTCGTCAACCATCTGATTAGCACTTCTTTTCTTTTTTTTTTTTTTTTGTTGTTGTTTTTTTGGTACCAGAGATCGAACTCGGGTCCTTGCGCTTGCAAGGCAAGCGATGGAGCCACTGAGCTAAATCCCCGGCCCTTGATTAGGACTTCTTAAAGACATAGTTTTCAGTGTGCCTTTTAACTACATTGAAGGTCTATTTGAAAACTAATTGTGGGTATGTTGAAATTGTACTTACCACTTCCTTATTCATAATGAAGTTTATTGATATGAAGTGTGGGAGAATTGGTTCAGTTTAAGCTCTCTGATTCTGCAGATAATTCATTGAGTTGACATATACATGATAGAGTTAGACCTTGTTGCCCATTTCTCTTTAATTCTGCATTATTGCAAGACAGTTATTCTACAAGGACTTTTAAATATTTTTTCAATTTTTATTTTTTCTGGTATGTAATACATAATGATTGCATTTCTCATGGGGAGTTGGTACATGTTCAAGACATATCTTAATTCTTTTTTCAACCTCTCCCACCCTCCATCTCTTGGTCCCTTTCTCTTTTGCAAACGATCTATCTCCCTACTTCCTGTTATCTTTTATTTTGCTCTTTTCTATTTTGGGTTTCTCATGTAAGAGAAACCATGTGGAATTTAAGCTTGTGTGTCTGATTTATTTCACTTAACATTATGGTCTCAGGGAGCATTCATTTTCCTACAGATGAGTCAAGTTTATTCTTCTTTACAGCAGAGTAATACTCCATTGTATGTAAATACCTATGCTTTCTTTATCCATTCATCTATTGATGGCTATGCAGGATGTTTCCAAAGATTTAGCTGTTATGAATTGTGCTGGTATAAACATGGGTATGCATGTGTCATTTTGTAATTTGATGTCTTTAACTTTTCAAGAAGATACCTAGAAGGGGAATAGCTAGGTCAAATGGAATTTCTAGTTTTAGTTTTTTGAGGAATCTCCATACTGACTTCCATAGTGGCTGTACTAGTTTACATTCCTACCAACAATGTAGAAGGATTCCTTTTCCCCGTACAGGCTTTCCAGTGTTTATTATTTGATTTCTTGATAATGGCCATTCTTTCTGGAGTAAGATGATAGTTCACTGTTGTTTTAATTTACTTTTTTTTTTTTTTGCGGTACTGGGGATTGAACTCAGGACATTGCGCTTGCTAGGCAGGCTCCGCACCACTGAGCTACATTCCCAGCCCATTTACATTTCTTTAATGGTCAGGGATGTTAAACATTTTTTCGTATAGTTAGTGGCCATTTGTAGTTCTTCTGTTAAATGTCTGCTCATTTCACTTGCCCATTTTTTGATTGGGTCTTGTTATAGCTTGTGTTTAGATGTGCGCCCCCCCCCCCCCCCCAGCCTCATGCTTTTTCAGAGATGGCTGAATCTAGACTGCGTGATTGATTCATGGTGGGGTTAGGCCCGAGGCACCCCGCCCTAAGTAGTCTGAATAAGATGAAAGGGGCTGAAAGACATTGTTAAGGTTCCTTGTTTTTGCTACCTTGTGGGCATTGTGAGCTGTTTCTCCTCTGTGACACCTCTCTGCCATGTGCCACCCTTCCTTGGAGCCAGCCAATTATGGACTGAAACCTGTATAAACTGTGAGCTAAATAAACCTTTTCTCCTCTAACTTTGAGTGTTGGGTGTTTTGTCTCAGCAATGAGAGAAAAGTAACTGAGATGGGTCTTTTATTTTGGGGGATCTAATTTTTTTTAAGTTCTTTAGGTATTGTAGATGTTAGTCCTCTGAAGAGTAGCTGACAAAACCTTTTTCCCATGCTGTAGGTTGTCTGTTCACTATGTTCGTTGTTTCCTTTGCTATGCAGAAGGTTTTTAACTTTTTTTTTTCTTTGGTACTGGGGATCGAACTCGGGTCCTTGTGCTTGTGCAGTAGGTGGCGAAACCACTGAGCTAAATCCCTGGACCCCATTTGTTGATTCTTGATGTTATTTCTTATATAATTGGGGTTCTGTTCAGAAAGTCCTTGCCTATACCTGTGTCTTCTGTAGTTTTACCTATTTTATCTTCCAGCAGATTGTTTCTCTTTTAATATTTTGATCCATCATTTAATATTTCAATCCATTCTGAGTTTAATTTAATACATAGTAAGAAATACGGGTCTAGTCTTCTGCATGTGGAATGCCAGTTTTCCCAGAACTATTTATTAAAGAGGCTGTCTTTTCTCCAGGGTTATGTTTTTGGTTTCTAAGAGTGGTTTTTTTTTTTTTTTTTTTTTTTTAGCACATAGAGCCTGAAGTGGTGTTGTACTATGGCTGTTTTATAAAATTTTTCATAGCACATAGTAAATGGTCTTCTTACCTTGTTTTTTGTTTTTTTTTTACTGTAGATTGACCCTAAATATTTCTATGATTATAGTTATCTATATGACATAGTTTAGCCATTAAATACTAGCATCAGGTTGTATTGTTATTTTCTTTAATATATCAAACTACTCTTAAGATGAGTTGTGTCCTCATTGAGAGCAAGGATAGGATTTTGTTTTGTTTTGAAACAGTCTTGTTATGTAGCCTAAAATTTTCAATCTTCTTGCCTCAGCCTTCTAAGTGTTGCGATTACAGGTGTGTGTCACCATGTCCTACAAAGATAAGATTTTAAAATTGTTTTGTATTCAGTTCCTATCATCAATGACTAAGATTAAATCATACTTACTGAAAAATAAGTTTTCCATGTAGATTGATGCATATACTTACAAGTTTTCCATGCATAAAAGAGGTTTATTTGCCTTATCAGTACTATATGTGCTTTTTTCCCCCTGGAGAATATTTTTCCTTTAAAAAATATACAGTGAAATTCTATTAATTCTATTTGGTATAATAACTTCTATGGCACATAAAAATAGCATAGAGGTTTTTTTTACTATCTACAAAAATTTATTATCTATTTACAGAAGGAAAAAGCATGCATATCATTAAACAAAATGCTTTTTATCAAAACAGTACATAATGTCTTTTTGGGGGGTGCTGGGGACTGAAATCATATTGTGTCATTTTTTTTTCAAAGCTGTGTCACAGAAACAAGGTACAGACAAGTATCTTGTTGAGAATCTTTTAAAAGTGCTAAACACCCATCATTTGAGATGCAATGCTCATAGATAAAAATTCCTGAAACAACTGCTTGCATGCATAAGGCATTCACACTAAAGAAATCTGGGTTTTATTGTGGCAGTCGCTGCCTTCGTACGTGTGAGTTCTGGTGTTAGTGATCTCCATAATTCCACAGAGATTGCAGACATGGACCTGATAGGGGTCTGAAGCCTCAAACAACCTTTCTCGTAAAAACTGTGCTGCTCCATGGGCAATCTGACAATCTCGTTCCCTTTCACCAAAACGCAGGCCACCATCATGAGATCTCCCCTCCATGGGCTGTCGATTAAGGATCTGAATAGGTCCCCTAGCCCGAGAATGAATTTTGTCAGCCACCATATGCTTCAAGCACTGGTAGTAAGTGGCGCCAATGAAAATCTGTGATGTAATTTTTTTTGACCGGTGAACCCATTGTAGAGGACCTCATTTCCTCTGAGATAGTAGCCATAGTCTGAGAGAAGATTAGAGATCTTCTGCACATTCACAGCGTCATTAAACGGAGTGGCATAACCGATTTCAGCCTTGTTAGCTGAGACCTTCCCTTGAAGACATTTGATCAAGTGACCAATGGTCATATGAGAGGGGATGGTGTGGGGATTTATGATGATATCAGGGGTAATTCTTTCGAGAGTGAAAGGCATATCCTCTTGTCTGTACTGAATACCACAAGTCCCCTTCTGACCATGCCGACTAACAAATTTGTCTCCAATCTGTGGAATTCTTACAGAGCATACTCTTATTTTACAAAATTTATATCCTTCCTGTTTGAGAGTTACCATAACCTGATCCACAATACCTGTCTCGCTGGTCCTGAGAAAAGTGCTACAATCTCTATCTTGCTGTAGTGCCTGTTAGTGTTCTCCAGTTCATCCTCATTCTCAGGCAAGGTGACCATTTTGCCTATGATAACATCATCTCCTGATAACACGGACCCCTGGAGCTATCAAGCCATTATCATCCAGCTTGTCGTAAATGGCGTGGCTCATACCCTGCCACGTTTCATGTGTAGGTTTCTCAAAAACTTCTTGGTTAAATCCTTTTTTAGACTCTTGATCTTTGTATGAGCGATAGAAAACAGACCTGAAAAAGCCTTGGTCTACAGCCAAACAATTCATGGTGACAGAATCATCTTGGTTATACCCAGTGTAGGATTTGATGGCCACAACTGAGTTAATACCTGCCGGTAGTTCCCTGAACTGCAGATACTCCATAGACTGCGTAGTCACAAGTAGCTTTTGAGGATAGTAGAGAATATGGGCCAGGGTGTCCATGCGCACATGGAAGTTGGTAACGTAAACGCCTATGGGCTGCTTACCCATAGTGGACTGGTACTTGTTTCTGGGGGACTGGTTATGATCAGGAAAAGGAATGATAGATGAGCAGACCACAAGGATCATGGACGGGTGGATCTCACAGTGGGTGTACATGGAGCAGTAAGTGACTTCCTTCTTCTGTAAGTCATCTGGAGTCATGGAAAGCACTGTTTCTTCTTCCAGGGTATTGATATATTCTACCACCCCACTGGCCATGAGATCCTGCCAACTGTAGTTCTTATATTCTCTCTCCTTCAATTGGTCAGTGTTTCTTTTCTTCAAAGGCAGCTTTTGTTTCTCCACAATCAGAAGTGGCCTACAAGTACGGCCTGCATCTGTATAGATCCGAATCTCTCACTCTTGAATATCTCTGATCATAGAAACTTCAGACACAATGATGTCCATCTGCCGCCGCAGTTTCCTTAGGGTGTTCTTAAGTTGTTCGGGATCTTTATGTATTCTTACCCAACAGCCATTAACAAAAATCTTGGTTGCATCAGCAATACCCGCAGGAGAAATTTCTTCTAAATTTTCCATCCTCCACTGTTCTAAAAATCCCAGAATTGGAGATGGTTGAGATCCAACTGAAATATAAACCATTAGGGCTAAATTCTTCACAAGTCCAACTGCATGTCCCCGCTGGGGTCTTGGCAAGACATACCATTCCCCACAATGTATTGTGCAGTTGCCTGGGTTTTGCTAGCTTTCCATTTACTGATGAGAGATGGCAAAATTTAAACGACTCAGGTGAGAAAGAGTCGATGCAAAAGTAAGGCGGTTTAAAACCTGAGATACTCCAGCCCTGGCTTGGTGAGCTTTCCTCTGGTCACCCCAGTTTCCAGTAGCTAAGGAGTATTTTAGGCCATTAGATATAATCCTTGTGTGAATTGCTAACTCCAAGTTAAAGTCCTTTCCTCAATCAATGAACTTCTGGGCATAGATTCGCACTTCTTTCAGCAAATTCTTAAACATATCTCTAAATAAGAATGCAAGCAGCGGTCTGGCAAGATCCAATCTTTTGTTTCCATAGTGATCTCTGTTATCTAGTTCTCTCCTACCCAAAGCTGCTGGAAGTAATTTATGAAACATATAACCCAAGAAATAGGCTTTTTTGGTCTCACAAAAATCACTGACACCAACGTGAGGGAGTATTTCTTTCTTTTTGTACTGGAGATCAAATTTGGGACCTTGCGAGGCAAGTGGAGGCGGAACCACTGAGCTAAATCCCCAGTGGGAGCATTTCTTTTTGTAAGACTTCTTTTGCATATTTAATTCTTTTCTCCTTAGTAACAACAGGCTTTGCCCCTCTTGAGCCAATGAAATTTAATACAACATTCTGTTCTTGGATGACAAAGGCTTCATCGAGAGAAAGTTTAACCATTTCCATCATCTCTTTATCTTTGAAATCATAAATAATATGTTCTGAGATATCTGTTAGACACAAAACCTAATGCTCTGAACACAGTAACGAGGGGGAACTTCTTTCTTGATGTATGTTAAAGTTGCCACAGTGTGCTGACCAATAGCAGCACTCTTTTGCACCCTGTCCTCCTCTTGCGAGCATACTAACCCATATGGTACTAGTGGGTCAGGAAGAATTCTCCAGACATGATCTATACTCTCCTGTGTAGGCATATTTAGAATCCTTTTTGGCAAATAAATAGAGTGTGTTTGTTGCCATTTTCTCTTGAGTAATGAAAACCTTTTGTGATCCAATAATAATGAAGTAGCCACCAGGATCCAAGGGGCATTTATTTAACTCACAAAGGTCATGATCTGTTAACCCATTCAGTAGACTGTAAGTTGAAAGCAACATAATTGGAATTTTTCCTATAAAAGTTTTCTGATGCTGTGTCTGAAGTTGTTCCTCCCCTTCTTTAATGACTGTTTTGGTTATGTCAACATAAAGTGGGGCAGAATACATGAGTCTTTTTTTTCTTTTTTTTTGGTACCGGGGATCGAACTCAGGTCCTTGCACTTGCGCAGCAGGCGCGAAACCACTGAGCTAAATCCCCGGCCCTACATGAGTCTTAATATGGCTTTGTTTGGCATCATGGGTGAAGGAGCACCATCTCTTTCCCAGTGTGTGGGCTTGGAGAAGTAAATTTGTTTGAACTTCAACAGTTATCTTGGCGGCTCTTGCACTTCTACACTAGCATACTGCGCTTTGGCTTGCAGATCAATAGGGGAGCATGTACAACAATTCTTTGAACAGATCTCTGAATAAACTCATCAAAAAAATCCAACTGTTGTCTGACAAAGCCTTTTTCATCAAAATAGGAACTGATTATGATCCAGCATGCTTCTTGCCACAGATCTGGGGTGATTTCATCATCATTCTCATTATATTGCATATTCTCGTCTCCATCATACATATTGGCAGTGGGTTCTGGACCTCCTAATTCTTGAAATCACAGACACAGGAGTCAGGATAAAGTTTTGACAGTGTTCATTAGAATAGCTTCACTTTGGGGACTGCTATATAGTGTTAAGAACAAACTGGAAATTCAGTATACTGTACTTGATTTTTGAAATTCAGACGTCTTAGATTATTGTTTGATTTTCAGAGATGCTTCTTTTTAAGAATCCCTAACAAAGGATTAAGTGAAATCTAAAGATAATTGAAAGAAGATGTTCTTTTTTTTTTTTTTTTGTTCCCTGGGATCAAACTCGGGTCTTTGTGCTTGAGCAGCAGGCGGCGAAACCACTGAGCTAAATCCCTAGCCCAAAAGATGTTCTTTGACAGAGTGAATTTCTCTTCTAAATAATTACCAGAGAAACAATGCAGTCTAAGATAAATAACATTTAGTCAAATGACCCAATTATGAGGTTTGAATTTGTGTCTGCACAGCTATGTATAATTCTCCCAAGTCTCATAGTTTGGTTTGATAATGACATTGTGGTTGTACTGACAGTGCCCTTATTCTTTGAAAATATATGCTGATAGTGAAGTATCTTGGTAGGGTTAGAAAAAAGGCGTGTGTAGCTGGACATGGTGGCACATGACTGTAATCCCAGCTCTCTGGAGACAGAGGCAGGAGGATTGCGTTCGAGGCCAGCCTGGGCTTCATAGTGAGTTCAAGGCCAGCCTAAACTACATAGCATGACCATGTCTCAAAAATACAAAGCAAGCCGGGGATTTAGCTCAGTGGTTCTGGCGCCTGCCTTGTAAGCCCAAGGTCCCGAGTTCGATCCCCGGTACCAAAAAAACAAAAACAAAAAAATACAAAGCAAAATCATCAAATAAAAAGGAAAATGATGGGGCCAGAGATTTAGCTCAGTAGCACTGTGCCTGCCTTGCAAGTGCAAGGTCCTGAGTTCGATCCCCAGTACCAAAAAAAAAGGAAAAAGATGTGTGGATGTTTGGGTATGGCATATGTGCATGTGGTGGGGGGATGGAGAGAGGGCAAGAAAGCAAATGTAAGGGGCCGGGCATTTAGCTCAGTGGTGCTGCCACCTTCCTCGCAAGCGCAAAGTCCCAAGTTCCATCCCCTGTACCAAAAAAAAAGTAAGAAAGCAAATGTAAATGTTAACAACTTTGAATCTGGGTTGAAAGAAAAAAAGGTATTCATTTTATTTTCAACTTTTCTGTGGCTTTAAAATTTTAAAAAGTTGAAAAAGTATTTTTAAAAGAGCTTTATTGTGCTTCAGCTTTTGTGATTCTAAAATGGGAGTGATAGAACTATTCCTCCCAAGCCCTGATGCAGGTAGACAGAGTAGAAAGACATCTGCAGAAGAGCAGCCAGTAGAAAGTTTAAGAAGCAGAGATGGTTTTTGTTTTTTTCTTTCATTAAAGAAGAGGTTTATGATGGAGACTTTTTCAAACACATTCTACCTAAAACCTTCTTAGCTTAAAATATAGTTATTCCCTTTTTAAATTTAGGACATATTGTATTATAATTAAACAAGAACAGTATTTTAAGAAATAATAAATATAAATAATTGAAATCCTAGAAATGAAGAATATTATTTATACAATAATTCTATAAATGAGCAAAGTAGACACAGCTGAAGAGAGAAGTTATTTATATGGAGATAGAAATAGAATTCCTGCAGGACAACACAGGGAGATAAAGAAATGAAAAATAGGAAAGAAAAACTAAGATAACTTACAAAATAGACTGAGAAACTCTTAACATATGTCTAATTGAGTTTCAGAAGAGAGCACAGAATAGTGGAGAAACGTTACTGAAGAAAAAATGATCAAGAATTTTCAACAATTAAAAATATTAGTGGAACTTGCTGCAGTGGTATGTGTTATAATGCCAGCAATTGGGGAGGCTGAGGCAGGAGGGTCTTTTGAACACTGAAGTTCGAGGCCAGCCTGGGCAACATAGTAAGACTTTGCCTCAAAACAAAACAAAGGAAAAAGTGGAAATTATACAATAATTAGTATAGAATTATACCAAAAGCATTTGAAAGATGCAAGAAAAATATGCTAAATTTATGACCTTAAATAGATGTATTAAATTAAAAGATAAAAATAGGGCTGGGGATTTAGCTCAGTGGTTCTGCCATCTGCCTCGCAAGTGCAAGGTCCCGAGTTTGATCCTCACTACCAAAAAAAAAAAAAGATAAAAATATTTTGAAATAAGCCAGTTATTCAACCAAACCAAACCAAACACCTGTTTAAAGAAAAAAAAGACAATAAAACCAAAGAAGGAAGAGATAGGAAGTAATAAAAATAAAAATAAAATGTGATGAAATAGAAAACAATCTGCAACAATGAAAATAGCATTACCAAGTCCAAGTTGGTTCTTTTCAGTCTATTCTGGAAGTATTCCTCAAGAAAAGTGGAGATGACACAAGTAATAAAGTTTAAAAAGAATTATACTACAAGTACAATATTGATTTTAATAAGAAAAATCATTGTTAATTTATATGTGTATAAATTTTTTTTTTTGGTACCGGGGATTGAACTCGGAATATGTGTATAAATTTTAAAATGAAGATAAAAGTTTATTTTTTGCTTTCAGTTGCCACTTTTTTTCCCATTAAGTTTATTGGTACATTTTAGGTATAAAATAGTTACATTCATCGTTGGGATCTTGCACCATTACATGAGTATCTTGGTTCTTATTGTTTCCCCTTCCCCTGCCCTCCCTTCACTCCCTCCACCCTTCCCTATTTGCAGAGACTTTGTTTCCATTTTTTTTCTTTTCTCATATTTTTTCTTTTCCCTTCTTTCCTTTCCCCTAACCCTCTCACTTCCCCTACTCCTTTAAACCATTTCTTCCTATTACACAATATCAATTATACATTGTTTTAATTACAATATCAAAATTTAGAGGGCATTACCACAGATTTTACAGAATTTAAAAGGATATAGAAAGCATATTACAAAAATCTGTTCTGAAATAAATTTGACAACTTCTAAGAAGTACCTTGGAAGACAAATGAATGAAACTGACTCTGGAGGAAAATAGAACCTATTAAAGAAAGTATATTCCTAGCTTGAAAATCTACCTATATGACAACAACAGGCTCATAAACATTTTAACTGATGAATTATATCAAACATTTAAAGCAGAAAAAAGAAAGAACACTTCTCTCCTCATTTTAGGAAATCAACATTGTGCTAATCCTAAAACTGGATAAAGATAATAGAGGAAAAAAGTATGAACATAGATAAAAATTTGTTTAACAAAACAAACTATTAGAAGTCAGATCTGGCAGTGTGTAGAAAGTGGTTTTATTATAGGGATGGCAGTGTTGGTTCAGCATTGGAAGATCCACCCCCAAAAGTCATCATTTTAACAGAGGAAAGGAAAAAGCCATATCCTGTCAGTAGTTGGAGAAAAAGTATTGGACTAAATTCTGTAGCTGTTCATGGTAAAATCTATCAGGAGATTAGAAGTAGAACAGAACCTTCTCAACAGATCAAAGACATGTACTCCATACTTCCAGCAAAAATGCCTTAGATGAATGGAAAAGATACAATGCTTTCTCCCTAAGATGGGGAAGAAGGGCAGATATGTCTACTCTTCATCTGTCCATTAAACTTTTTTTTTTTGATATATCACTGTTTGTTTATTTAACCATTCATCTAACATTGGACATTTGGGTTCTTTCCAGTTACTGGTTATTACAAACATATACAGATTTTTGTGTGGATATAAATTTTCATTTCTCTGAAATGCCCACTGGTATGATTGCTGGCTTACGTGGTATATGTCTAGTTTTTTAAGAAACAGGCACACTGTTTTACAGATTGGCTGTATATTTTACATTCTTATTAACAGTGTGTGAGAGGTCTAGTTTCTCAGCTTCTCTGCCAGAATTAGATGTTTTTTCAGATTTGTCTTTCACAACTTGTGTTGAGGAAGAGTACACAGACATTTAAATTTGTACATGATTCTCACCATATGTATCAAAAATTTAAAATGTCATGTGTTGGGATTTTCTCAGTGATTTTCTAGCTTAAAATTTGGAGGTAAAATTTCCTTAAGGGAATATAAGCAGTTGTAAAAACTGGTTATGCACATGCAGAAGAATGAATCTAGACCCGTATCTATCACCATGCACCAAAATGAAATAAAAATGGATCAAAGACATAAGTATTAAAACAAAAACAATCTGCTGGAAGAAAAAAATAGGTAAAACTCTTGAAGACGTAGGCACAGGAAAGGACTTTCTAAACAGAACTCCAGTTGCACAAGAAATAGTAGCTAGAATCAACAAAGAGGATTGTATCAAATTAAAAAGCTTCTACCCAGCAAAGGAAACAATTAATCAAGTGAAGAGACAACCTACTGAATGGGAAAATTTTTTTGTTAGCTACTCCTCTGACAGGAGAGTAGTATCTAGAATTTACAAAGAACTGAAGACACTCAGATCCCTAGAATAAGATCCAATCAAAAAATGGGCAGCTGAAATGGACACACGCTTCTCAGAAGTACAAATGGCCAATAAAAGGAACCCTTCTACCTTTTTGGTGGGAATGTAAACTAGTACAATCTAGTATGGACATTTCTCAAAGAACTAAAATTACAAATTCTATTTCACATAGCTATTCCCTTTCTAGGTATCTCCTCAAAAGAGCTAAAGACATTTTATTACAGTGATACATGCATACCATTTTTTCTTTTTTTTTTGGTACCAGGGATCAAATTCGGGACCTTGCACTTTCGAGGCAGGCAGTGGCACCACTGAGCTAAATCCCCAGCCCCTTGCATACCAATGTTTATAGCAGCACAATTCATAACAGCTAAATCTTGAAAGTAGCTTGTATGTCCATCAACAGACAAATGGATAAAGAAAATGTGGTATCTATACACAATGGAATACTACTCAGCTCTAAAAGGATAGATTTGAGACATTTGTAGGAAAATGGAGACACTCAGTATAAGTCCACCTTGGAACCTAGTTCTTCTGATTTCTATCCCAGTAGTTTTTCCATTGCTGACTGTCCTGCCATCCAGAGTGGTGCAAACGCTGCTGCCCCTCCTGTTTCCACAGTATTCCTCTCCTACATATACTTCCATCTTTCTTGCTGAACTTAAAAGGCCATCAGAATCGATTGCTTCTTCACACTTAGGGTCACATCTCAGGTAGAGGAAACAGGGGTTTCCTCCTTGGGGGCTTGGTTTGCTCTACAGGCTCACCAGATCCTGACTCGCAGCCTCCGCACTGTTCCTGGTCTCGGCCTGGACCTTGTCCTCTCACGGTCCTGGCCCCCCTCGCTCTTCCCCAGGAGCTGGGCTGTCAGCGAGCTCAGCACCCCAGTCCCTGCCGGCCCGGCTCACCCTGGGGCCTGTTCATTAAACTTTGAAACATAGGCACAAACCAAAATAGTCTGGCAATAAAAAGAAATGATTAGCATAGGATTGGCAAGGTAAAAGTAAAACCTTTATGTGTAGATGAAATCATCATCTACAGAGAAAATACTAAGAAATCTCTAGGAACCCCTAGAACTTGTATCTGAATTTAGCAGGATTAGAAAACACAAGGTATATATAAAAATTCAGGTCTGTGTATACTTGCTATAAATGAAGAATTGGATATTGAAATTTAAAAGTTATGTAGGAGTACAAAGGACCTAGAAAAGTTAAAAACAAAAACAGTGTCGGAAGATGTTTAGCAGCCAATTTTAAGACTTCTTCTAAAGCTACAGTGATCAAGGCAGTGTTGGTGTAAGAAAAGACATATAGATCATTGGAATAAAACAGACAATCTAGAAATAGAACCACACATATACGGTCCACTGAGTTTTGAAAGATTATTTAACATTAGCATTTTATAGAACATAAACTCAACTGAAGAGCAGAGGAAAAGATAGTGTTTTCAGCAAATGGTTCTAGAACACCTGGTATCTGTATATAAAAAATTAACCTCAACCCTTTATTTCCATACATAAAAATAACTTGAAAGGATCTGTGAACCTAAATATGAAAGACTAAAAGTATAAAACTTTAAGAAGAAATTATAAGGGAAAATGTTTATGAATTTAGGGTAGGCAAGAATTTCCTAGGATGCAAAAAACATGATGTACAAAAGAAAAAAATTGATAAATGAGATTCCATCAAAATTTAGAACTTTAATCGACATCATTAAGAAAATGAAAAGTAGTCCTTAAACAGACTGTATTTATAATACATATAACGTATGACCAGAATATATGAAGAACTCTTACAGCTCATTAATAGACAACCCAATTAAAAAGTAGACACATAGGGCCGGGGATTTAGCTCAGTTGTTCTGCCACCTGCCTTGCAAGCGCAAGGACCCAAGTTCGATCCCCGGTACCAAAAAAAAAAAAGTAGACACAAGAAGATGATAAATGGCCAGTACAGCACAAGGAAAGGTGTACAACACTAGAATCAGAAAAATACTAATCAGTACAATAACAAGATCGTATTATACACTCATTAGGGAGATGAAGTTAAAAGTTTTAAAAGAACAAATGTCACCTTAGGTGTGAACCAGTTAGAACTTTCTTTTTTTTTTTTTGCATTAAATTCTTTTATTGGTACATTGTAGGTGTACAGCACAATTACATTTCTCATTGGGAATTGTACCTTTACATAATGCATCTTGGTTCTTATTTTTTCCCCATTCCTAGCCCTCCCTTCACGCCCTCCACCCTTCCCCATTTACAAAGACTTTATTTCCATTTTTGCCATTTCTCATCATTTTTCCTTTCCCTTCTTTCCTTTCCCCTGCCCCTCCCACTACCCCTACCCCTTTGGACCTTTTCTTCCTATTTTACATTATCAGTTATTCATTCTAATCATTGGTACATTTTAGGTATACAATATAATGACATTCATCATTGGAAATTTGCACCTTTACATAGTCTCTCTTGGTTCTTATTTTTCACCCTTGCCCAGCCCTCCCTTCAACCCCTCCATTCCTCCCTGTTTACAAAGATTTTGTTCCTATTTTTCCATTTTCTCATATTAATCCCATTCCCTTCTATCCTTTCCCCTAGCCCTCCCACTTCCTTCCCCTTTGCCCCTTTTCTTCCTATTTCACATTACCTGTTATACATTTAGTCCTTATTTACACTTTCAGTTTCTCACACCAGAGAAACTATTCGGTATTTATTCATGTGTGTCCTATTTATTTCACTTAAGAGTATCGCCTCAATTTGCATCCACTTAGCTATAAATGTCTCTAATTTCTCATTTTTTATGGCTGAGTAGTACTCCATTTTATTAAAAAAAAAACACCCACATTTTCTTTCTCCAGTCTCCAGTTGATGGGCATTTGGGCTGTTTCCAAGTTTTAGCTATTACAAACTGTGCTGCTATGAACATGGGTGCACATATATCACTGTGGTATGATTCTTTTAAATCTTTGGGGAAGATCCCCAGCAGTGGAATAGCGGGGTCAAATGGGACTTCCAATCCTAGTTCTTTGAGGGATCTCCATACTGCTTTCCACAGTGCTTGCACCAGTCTACACTCCCACCAGCAGTGGAGCAGGGATCCTCTTTCCCCACAGCCCCGCCAGCATTTGTTATTGGTGGATTTCATGATAGCAGCCATTCTTTCTGGAGTGAAGTGGAATCTCAGTGTTGTTTTCATTTGCATCTCTCGAATGACCAGTGATGTTGAACATTTTTTCATGTATTTATTTTCTATTTCTACTTCTTGGTCTGAGAAATGTCTGTTCATTTCAGATGCCCATTTTCGGATTGGGTCTTTAAATTTGGGAGGTCTGATCTTTTTAAGTTCTTTATAGATTTGAGATAGTAGACCTTTGTCTGAGGAAGAGCAGGTGAAGATTTTTTCCCACATTGTGGGTTGTCTCTTCACACTGCTGGTGGTTTCTCTTGCTGGGCAGAAGCCTTTTAATAAGAAGAGATCCCACTTGTTGATTGTTTGTGCTAGTTCACAGGCGACTGAGGTTTTGTTCCTAAAATCTTTTCCTACACTGATGTCTTCAAGGGTTCTACCTAACCTCTGTTCCAACTGGTTCAGCGTTTATATTTTAATATTTAGATCTTTAATCCATTTTGATTTTAGTTGAGTGCATGGTGAGAGATATAGGTCTAGTTTTAATCTTTGGCGAGTTGAAGCCCAAGTTTTCCAGCACCATTAATTAAAGAGGCTATCTTTCCTCCAGTGAGGGTGTTTGGCTCCTTTGTCGAAGATGAGATGGCTGAGTGTGTCTGGTGTTGTTTCTGCATCTTCTAATCTGTTCCATTGGTCCTCAAGTCTGTTTCTTTGCCAGTGCCATGCTGTTTTTATCACAGTAGCTTTGTAGTAGAGTTGCAGGTTGGGAATTGTGATACCCCCTGCCATGTCTCTGTTACCTAGAATTGCTTTTGCTATTCTGGGTCTCTTCTTGTTCCAAATGAATTTTCGGATTGTTTTCTCGAGGTCTATGAAGTATGCTGCTGGGATCTCAATTGGAATTGCATTAAATCTATATAGCAGTTTTGGAAGTATGGGCATTTTCACTATATTAATCCTTCCTCCCCAGGAGCAGGGGATGTCTGTCCATTTTCTGATATCATCTTCAATCTCTCTTTTCAGAGTGCCATAGTTTTCAGAGAAGAGGTCTTTGATTTCTTTCGTTACGATGATTCCTAGGTATTTCAGTTTTTTGGATGCTATTGTGAAAGGAATTATTTGCCCTATTTCTCTCTCAGTGAGTCTGTCATTGGTGTAGAGGAAAGCTATTGATTTTTGTGTGTTGACCTTGTAACCAGCTACTTGACTGAATTTGGTTATTAAGTCTAGAAGACTTTTGGTGGAGTTCTTGGGGTCTTCTATATAGAGTATCGTGTCATCTGCAAATAATGACAATTTGACTTCTTCATTACCTATCTTTATTCCTTTTATTTCTTTCTCTTGTGTAATTGCCATGGCTAATGTTTCCAGAACTATATTGAACAAGAGTGGTGATAGTGGACATCCTTGTCTTGTTCCTGATTTTAGTGTGAAGGATTTCGGTTTTTGACCATTTAGTATGATATTGGCTGTTGGTTTTTCATAGATGGCTTCTATCAGTTTGAGGTAGAGGCCATCTATTCCAATTTTTTGTAGGGTTTTTATCATAAATGCATGTTGGATTTTGTCAAATGCTTTTTCTGCATCTATGGAGAGAATCACATGGTTTTTGTCCTTGGCTCTATTGATATAGTGTATTACATTGATTGATTTTCATATATTGAACCATTCCTGCATCCTTGGGATGAATCCCACTTGATCAGGGTGTATGATCTTCTTGATGATCTTCTGCATTCTGTTTGCCATTATCTTATTAAGGATTTTTGCATCTATGTTCATTAGTGAGATTGGCCTATAGTTCTCTTTTTCAGTTGGGTCTTTCTCTGCTTTGGGGATCAAGGTGATGCTTGCTTCCAGGAATGAATTTGGGAGTATTGCTTCCCTTTCAATTTCAGTGAAGAGTTTAAAGAGTAGTGGCAGCAGTTCCTCTCTAAATGTCTTGTAGAATTCAGCAGTGAAGCCATCAGGGTCCGGGCTTTTCTTAGGTGATAGGTTTTTAATTCCATTTTCAATTTCATTGGTTGATATTGGGTTGTTCAGAATTTTTAGGTCTTCTTCGTTCAACTTTGGTAATTCATATGTATCTAGGAATCTGTCCATTTCTTCTGTGTTGTCCATCTTATTGGCGTATAGGTTCTGAAAGTAGGTATTGATGATCCTCTGGATTTCTGCTGGGTCTGTTGCAGTTTCACCCTTTTCATTCCTAATTGCATGGATTTGGGCCTTTTCTTTCCTTTTTCTGACAAGGTTGACTAAAGGTTTGTCAATTTTGTTGATTTCTTTCGAAGAACCAACTCTTGGCTTCATTGATTTTTTTGTATCATTCTCTTAGTGTCCATTGCATTAATTTCTCCTCTGACCTTTATAATTTCCTCCCTTGTATGAGCTCTGGGGTTGTCCTGCTCTTCTTTTTCTAGAAGCTTGAGGTTCAGCATCAGGTTGTTTAATTGGGCTCGTTCTGTTTTCCTAAAATGAGTATTCACTGCTATGAATTTCCCTCATAAGACTGCTTTCATTGTGTCCCATATATTCTGATATGTTGTATTATCATTGTCATTTAATTGAAGGAACTGTCTGATTTCTTCTTTAATTTCCTCTGTGACCCATTGGTTATTCAGAAGTGTGTTGTTCAATTTCCATGTGTTTATGAAATTTTTTGAGTTTCTTTTGCTATGGATCTCCAATTTCATTGCACTATGGTCTGATAATATACAGGGGATAACTTCAAGTCCTTTGTACTTAAACATGTCCTATGTGTGAGTATGTGGTCTATTTTGGAGAATGACCCATGTGCAGCTGAGAAGAATGTGTATTCTGATTTTGTGGGGTGGAAAACTCTGTAAACTTCTATTAAGTTCATTTGTTCAAGAGTTCGATTGAGTTCTGGTATTTCATTACTTATTTTTAGTCTAGTTGATCTATCTATTTGTGACAGTGGGGTGTTGAGGTCCCCCATTACAATTGTATTAGTGCATTTATGACTTTTCATGTCCGTTAGTATTTGTTTTATATAGTTGGGTGCACTAGTGTTTGGTGCATAGATATTTATGATTGTCATCTCTTCCTCTTGGATTCTTCCCTTTACAAGGATGTAGTGTCCTTCTTCGTCTCTCTTAATCAGTGTTGGTTTGAAATCTACTTGATCTGCCAAGAGGATAGCTACTCCTGCTTTTTTTCGGGTTCCTGTCGCATGGAGTATTGTTTTCCACCCTTTAACTTTCAGTCTTTGAGTTTCCTTTAGAATGAAGTGTGTTTCTTGTATGCAGCATATTGTTGGATTTTGCTTCTTGACCCATTCTGCCAGTCTATTTCTTTTGATTGGTGAATTGAGACCATTAACATTGATGGTTATAACTGAAATGTATTGACTTGTCATTGCCATGACTTTTTCTTTTTGTTGGGTTCTCCCCCTTTACATTTAATTTCTTGTCATGCCAGATGGGTTCATTCTGCTTTGCTTCCTGGGGTTGTGATCCTCAGTGTCTGTTCCTAGGCTATTGTATAAAATTCTTTGGAGTGCTGGTTTGGTATTCACGAAGTTCCTAAGGTGCTCTTTGTCATGAAAGTATCTTATTTCTCCATCCATTTTGAAAGATAGTTTTGCAGGGTACATCAATCTGGGTTGGAGGTTGTTTTCTTTTAGGGTTTGGAATATGTCACTCCAAGCTCTTCTTGCCTTGATGGTTTGTGTTGAGAAGTCTGCTGTGATTCTGATGGGCTTTCCTTTGTATGTGATTTGTTTCTTTTCTCTGACTGCTTGGAGAACTTTGTTCTTCTGTTGTGTTTCTGGAATCTTAACAATTATATGCCTATGTGTAGATTTTTTTTGATCAAGGCTATTTGGAGTCCTATATGCCTCACTTATCTGTAAAACATGAGCTGTTTTGATGCACTTGAGAACCCAGAGATAGGTACCGTCATTATCTCTATCTCATATATGGGAATACCAAAGCATAGAGGGAAAAGAAGTTGTATTTGTCTGTTTTCTGTTGCTCGGAGCCCATGCCTGAATCTGGGTGCATCTAAAAAAAAAAAAAGTTGCTTCTGTAACTCTCCTTCTGTACTTCTCATTAAAGGGTCTTCAAGTATCTTTTTTTTTTGGTGCTGGGGATCGAACTTGGTACCTTGCACCTTCGAGGCAGGCGGTGGAACCACTGAGCTAAATCCCTGGCCTCTCCTATTCTTCTTTTATTGGTTCTCCTATTCATGGGTACTCAGCTTTATTATTGATCATTGGTAATCTCATATTTTACAGACTGTTCTTGTATCTGACAGAACATTGAGATTTTTCTGTAGTGTTATGTGATATTTAGATCGAATTCCCTCCTCTTCCTTCCCTCTTCCTTCTCAGGATAAAAAGGAGGGGAACTCTGCAGCTGAGATATATTTCCAGCCCCTTTTATTTTTTATTTTGATACAGGGTCTTGCTAAATTGCTCAGGCAGGATTTGAATTTGTGGTCCTTCTGCCTTGGCCTCCCAAATTGCTGGGATTATAGGCATGTGCCACAGCACTCCACTTACTGTCTTTAGATGAAGAACAGTTTCCTTCCTCTAAGCTTTTAATCACAATATTGGCTCCAGCTTTTTATCCAAATACCTATTACCTATCTAAATATCTAAGTACCTTAGACCTTATTCATAAAGGATTATACATTATTATTTGTTATGCAGCAGGGTAAAAAAATTTTTCCATTGCTTTAAAGTCATTGTTCTGGATAAGGATTTTTTTTTTTTTGGTACCGGGGCTTGAACTCGGGTCCTACCACTGAGCCGAATCCCCGGCCCAAGGATTTTTTTTTTTAATAAAATGAGATCCATCATTTTACTTTATAGAGATTGGGTGTTCTTTCCCTGGATATTATTTTCTCAGAGCTTTTAAAATCAACCCATTTTTCTCCCCTTTGTTCTCTAGTAGCTACTATTTTTTTTTTTTTTTGTACTGGAGATCAAACTCAGGACCTTGCGTTTGCCAGGCAGGCTCCCTAATAGATAGTATTTGAGAATGAATATATTACAAAGTAGAGCCCTAACTAAGGGACAACATGATTTAATATTATAGCTTATTGGTTTCGCCTTGCCTAAGATGAGGGCCATTTACGATTATTCTTAGTAAACAGATTTATAACCTCTCATACTGGTTACCTGTATGTCCCTACACCAGTGGAATTTTCTATAATTTATTTCAAATAGTGCCGTACTGTTCCCCTTCCCACTGTGACAGGGCCTTCCTATGTTATCTAGGTTGGTTTTGAATTCCTAAGCTCAAGCACCTCCTGAGTAACAAGGACTGCAAGACGTGCCCCACCATCCCCAGCTGCCCTTCTAAGATGAGATTAGCTGGACTATGGATAGATAAGTATTCACATTCATTAGTTTTCTGGCCTACATGTTTTCTTGTCTTGACTATTGTTTAATTTCTGTACTTTCCAGTCTTTCAACCTCTTCCTGCTTGTTTCATTATCTCCATTCTAACAGAATCTCAAACCCCATCCTACTTTTTCCAACCCATGTCATCCAGGTGTATTTTTACTGTTGGATACTGTCCAGCACATCAGTGCAGCATTTCATTTACTTATCCCTGATAAGATAGCAGTTTAGCAACCGAGACAGCTTTAAGTTAGGATATGAGTTAGCATTTGAGTTCCTGGCTTGGAGTTACAGTGGAGCCAAGAATACTTTTCTTTTCCCATCTATTATGATCACTCATCCTATTCAGTTTCATTGCCCCTAGCCAGACGAAAGCTGAGAGTTGCTAATTATGGTCCCTGGGGTGTTGGCCAAATTTCTGAGCTCTAGGCAGTTATATAGCCAAAGAAAGAGCACCCAGCAGCTTAGAAAGAATGTAGGCAGTTTGTGCTAGCACCTGACTGTGAATGAAACTAAATACTGGTGGAAGAGCAGGCTGGAGTGAACAGTGGACACTGGATTTGTTTTCTTATATTTTGTGTTCTTCAGTTTATCCTAGATTCTGCTATGACATTAATTTATGGAAAAAATGCCAGTTTAACTTCATCACTAAATAATTTTCTGAGGCCAGCTAAATGTGAGGCATTTTGTTACAAGTGAACAGGACATTGTTGCCTTTTCAGGTGGTGGTTACTTGCCATCCCTGCTGAATTCTTGAGGACCTCCATCCAGGTTTAAATCTACCCCTCAGCTCCTGGAGGTTCTACAAGCATTTGGTGGTAGCAGTTTGGTTCATGGTTTTGGGTTTTTTGCCCCTCAGTGTTGACTTGCACCATGTTTCAAAGAAATTTAATTGCCATCATTTAAAAAAAACCCAAGAGATTTCTCTTGAATTTATGGATTTCCGTCTTTTATGTTTTTTGTTTTTGCAGTACTGGGAGTTGAACCCAGGGACTTGTGCATGCTAAGTGAGTACACTATCACTGAGCTACATTCCCAGTCTTTTTTTTTTTTTTTTTTTCAGTACTGGGAGTTGAACCTAGGGTCTTCACACTGAACTGTATTCTCCAGTCCCCACTGCCCCCTTTTTTCTTTAAAGACAGGGTCTCCCTAGGCAATTCAGGCTGGTCTTGAACTTACTGTGTAGCCCAGGCTGGCCTCAAACTCATGGTGGTTCTCTTCCCTCAGCCTCTCAAGTACTGGGATTACAGGCATGTGTTACCATGCCTGACTCTCAGTCCTTTTTTTTGTACCAGAGATTTAACTCGGGACCTTGTGCTTGCATAGCAGGTGCCAGAACCACTGAGCTAAATCCCCAGCCCCTCTCAGTCCTTTTTTTTTTTTAAAAAAAATTGTTTTTAAATTTTATTCTGAAATAGAGTTTTGTGAAGTAGACCAGGCATACCTCAAACTTGTGTTCTCCTGCTTTAGGAGAACACAACTAGCTATCACTACATCTGGTTCCCATTTTCTTTTTAAATATTAGATCATTTAGCACACTCAGTCACATTTGTTCACTGCAACAATTTACTCCATTTAGTTGAGGCTTTTGCTTTTTGTATTTCTCATCATTCCCTGTTGTCTCTCCTGAGTTTCTTACACTTGCTGTTATTTATATTTGGTACTTACCTAGCCTGTAGATAATTGAGCTTGCAACTTTTTCTCTAGAGATAATCTGATTTCTCGATATTTTAAACTTTCTTTTCTGTTTTTTTTTGGTACTGGGGATTGAACTCGGGACCTTGAGCTTGCGCAGCAGGTGGTGAAACTACTGAGCTAAATCCCCGGCTCTAAACTTTCTTTTCTTTATTATGAAACTTAGAACAGCCAAGGGAACTTTTTTTTTTTTTGGTACCAGTGATCAAACTGATGACCTTATGCTTGCGAGGCAGGAACGGTGTCACTGAGCTAAATCCCCGGCCGCCAAGGGGACATCTTTAGCATTAAGTCAACATTTCTTAACATGCCCCACAAATCATTTCATGGTCAGGTTCCTGTTTGTTTCTTCAGCCTTAGTTATCTCTTGCATCCACCCCTGTGAAATTACACTGAGGCATAATTCTTTATCTACTGAGTGCTTCATTGTTTCTAGCCTTTGTACTTGTTCAGTTCTCTGGATGGAGCATTCCTGCCAACCTCTGTCCCTCCCCCAACAAGCTCCCAACTGCCCTCCCTTAGTTTAGTTCATTTCTGTTCATGTCTCAGTTAAGTTATAGCATCCCTCAGAAAGCTTTCCCTGTGTCCATAGGATCTGTTTAGGTATCTATCCTAGGTATTTCTTTTTTATTTTTAAAATTGTTTTATTTTTTAAAGGATTTTAGATATATATAATGAAATACTCATCATAAGGAATTTGTACCTGTACATGATATCTTGATACTTCTTTTTTCCCCATTCCCCTCCCCTCCCCTCCCCTCCCCTCCCCTCCCCTCCCCTCCCCTCCCCTCCCCTCCCCTCCCCTCCCCTCCAACCCTTCTTCTACTCCTTATTTTTTTTTTTTCCCCCTGGTACCGGGGATCGAACTTGGGTCCTTGAGCTTGCGCAGCAGGCGGCGAAACCACTGAGCTAAATCCCCGGCCCCCTCTACTTCTTATTGACAAAAGCTTTGTTTCCATTTTTCCCTTCTAGTCTTTCCTCCTCCCTCTCCTTTGTTCCCCTTT